>NC_138773.1:289745160-290480160 GCF_965119305.1 Pelophylax lessonae
TGGAGTGGAGTCTGGACTCTGCATGGACCCATGGGTATCTGGATCCCTTCCCTCTGTCCTTACTTTAACCACTTTACCACCGAAGGATTTTGCTGTCTTACGTCTGGGCCACTTTTTGCGATTCGGCACTGTGCGAATTTAACTGACAATTGCGCGGTCATGCAACGCTGTACCCAAATGAAATTTGACGTCCTTTTTTTCCCACAAACAGAGCTTTCTTTTGGTGGTATTTGATCACCTGTGCGATTTTTACCTTTTGCGCTATAAACAAAAAAAGAGTGGCAATTTTGAAAAAATAACAATATTTTTCAAATTTTTTTATATGAAATCCCCCCCCCCCCCAAAAAAAAATGTAAAAATCAAAATTTTTTAACATTTTAGGCCAATTTGTTTTCTGCTACATATTTTTGGTAAAAAAAAATTGCAATAAGCGTATTTTGATTGGTTTGCGCAAAAGTTATTGCGTTTACTAACTAAGGGAAAGATTTCTGTCGTTTTTGGTGTTTTTTTTTTTTTTTAACGAGTAATGGCGGCGATCTGCGTTTTTTTTGCGGGACTGCGACATTGCGGCGGACATATCGGACCCTTGACTGACATTTTTGACACTTTTGGGGGTACCAGTGACATTACTACAGTAATCAGTGCTATATATATGCACTGTTACTGTAAAAATGACACTGGCAAGGAAGGGGTTAATTTTATTGGAGAGGGAGGGGTTAATGTATGCCTGGTGCTTACTGACGTGTGGGGGGGAGGTGACTGAGTGACACAGGGACAGATTGCATGTTCAGCTATGGTGAACCCTGCAATCTGTCACTGCCTGTCACTTAGGAGATCCGCCCTCTTTGTTTACACAAGCGGGCGGATCTCCACACTAGATCCCCGACGATCAGGGAAGAGCAGCGGCGATCGCCGCTGCTCCTCCCCTGGCCCGACTCCCGCTGTGACTGAATACAGTGGGAGCGAGCCTCGGGCGGCGCGCGCGCCGCCGAGATGGGGGAGTGTCTGCCGACGTAGGTCTATGTCGTCAGACCTACAAGAGCCACTTTGCCGCAGTACAGCTCTAGTGAGCAGACGGCAAGTGGTTAATGGTAAAAAGAATCCAAAATCACCACAAAAATGACAAGTGCCTATTGTGGTACATCCCCCCACCACACACTAAGGAAGCAATGATTGAGTAAATATCAACCTATACATTCTCCAGGGAGTAGGGCACCTCTACAAGTGTCCCTTGTGTTTTTACTTGATCATAGTGATCTGTATAGTCATATGTATTTTTCCTCTTGACAGTAAAGAAATCCATCACAGATGATGTCGATGTAAGTCACATATTTACAGCTTCCAAAATTGGTTATGTCTCTTATTTCCCAGCTATAAATTCACTGCACTTCAGATAAGTATAGATGCCTAGCAGTATACTTTACAAATATCCAAGTCACGTTTATAGTACAAGCACTGGACGTACTATAAAATTCATGTATATACAGTAAGGTATAATTTAGGTTGACTGTGCCTTTACATAATATATCACTAGGCCGTGTAAATTATGTTTAAATCATGGCTTGCAGGAAATGTTTTAGGTGTATTATTTTGTAATATTTGTGATTATGACATTGATAAACAGTATCTCACAAAAGTGAGTACACCCCTCACATTTTTGTAAATATTTTATTCTATCTTTTCATGTGACAACACTGAAGAAATAACACTTTGCTACAATGTAAAGTAGTGAGTGTACAGCTTGTATAACAGTGTAAATTTGCTGTCCCCCTCAAAATAACTCAACACAGCCATTATTGTAAAAACTGCTGGCAACAAAAGTGAGTACACCCCTAAGTGGAAATGTCCAAATTGGGCCCAAAGTGTCAATATTTTGTGTGGCTGCCATTATTTTCCAGCACTGCCTTAACCCTCTTGGGCATGGAGTTCACCAGAGCTTCACAGGTTGCCACTGGAGTCCTCTTCCACTCCTCCATGACGACATCACAGAGCTGGTGGATGTTAAAGTCCTTGCGTATTTGAGGATGCCCCACAGATGCTCAATAGGGTTTAGGTCTAGAGACATGCTTGGCCAGTCCATCACCTTTACCCTTGGCTTCTTTAGCAAGGCAGTGGTTATCTTGGAGGTGTGTTTGGGGTCGTTATTATTTTGGAATATTGCCCTGAGGCCCAGTCTTCGAAGGGAGGGAATCATGCTCTGCTTCAGTATGTCACAGTACATGTTGGCATTCATGGTTCCTTCAATGAACTGTAGCTCCCCATTGCCGGCAGCACTCATGGAGCCCCAGACAATGACATCCCACCACAATGCTTCACTGTAGGCAACACACACTTGTCTTTGTACTCCTCGCATGGGCAAACCCATTTTAAACCCGTTTTTGATACTTAATAAAATTTATTTTTAACAGAAAAATGTTTTGTTTATGACAACCTCACAGCCTGGAAAATCCTTCAAAACAGGACGAGAATACGGGAACACAGCTGACGGGGTTACAGACCTCCAGACAGATCGGGTTCTCTGTTCTCTTTCCTCTGTTTCTTTTCCTTTATATATGACCCAGGATGTATCCGTTACTGGTTGTCCTTCAAAATCAATTCTATATAGCACTCAATTTTGTTTTGGGAATGTAACTGGAAGGCAATAAATAAAAAAAATGTATATAATGTGTATATATATGTAACGCTGAGCGCTCCGGTCCCTGCTTCTGGACCGGAGCGCTCGCAGCGTTCGTTCCAGATCCACTCACCTGTGCCCGCTCCGGCTCCCTCCTCCGCTCCCCGCTCACATGGTTCCCGGAGCGCGTGCCCCTGCACCATAGGGCGCGCGCGCGCAGGTCGTTTGAAATTTAAGGGGCCTGTTCACCAGTAATTGGTGCCTGGTCC
This sequence comes from Pelophylax lessonae, assembly GCF_965119305.1. NCBI lineage: Eukaryota > Metazoa > Chordata > Amphibia > Anura > Ranidae > Pelophylax > Pelophylax lessonae. The sequence continues at coordinate 289,748,044 of NC_138773.1, forward strand.
AAACCTCCCTTCCTGTTTCCTGTGACCTGTTTCCTGTGACCTGTGACCTATTTCCTGTTTCCTGTGACCCGTTTCCTGTGACCTGTTTCCTGTTACCTGTTTCCTGTTTCCTATATAAGTGACCTGCCCCTTCCAGCCATTGCCGGATCTTTGTTGCCTTGTTGCCTTAGTGAAAGCGTTATTTGTGTAATCCTTTGCCTGTTGCCGAACCCTTTGCTAACGACTATCGCCTCTGAACCTGTGCTGCCTGCCCTGACCTGTGCTACGTCTGACTACGCCTCTGCCTGTCCCTTTTGTACTACGCCTAAATCAGCAGTCGGTGAGGTTGAGCCGCTACCAGAGGACACGACCTGGTAGTTACCGCCGCAGAAAGCCCATCCCGCCTTGCGGCGGGCTCTGGTGAAAACCAGTAACTACTTAGAACCGATCCTCCGGTACGGTCCACGCCAATCCCTCACTGACACAGCGGATCCACTCCCTGCATCGCTCCTGCTACCAGTCCGGACCCTGACAATACATATATATATATATATATATATATATATATATATATATATATATATAAGGATGTAAAACTGGAGGAGGAGTGATGGCTCCTAATAAGCATATTTCTGTTTCAAGTGACATGTCATGCTGGAGGTGACTGTAGCCATATTAGGCTTCATTCACAGGGCCAAACATTTTTTACCAATGTTATTACACGTGTTTCCTAGGAGAAAAATTTGTAAGTAACGATCAGTAAAATACTTGCATACTTGTGTATATATCATTTCAATGCATAAAGACACGTATGTGTATATAACTTGTTTTTGTGATAATTTTTTACGTGCTTATTAATGCGTAAGTGCCTAAAGCGATTGTTCTTAGATGCAAATTTTTGGACTCTGTGTTATGGATCTTTCAGCAGCTCATGTTTAGGCATCTGTGTTAATGGCACCTGTATTAAAAACAATGCAGCTGCATTCAGATCCGTAATTAAAAAACACTCACGTATGTGTTTTTTTATAGTCGTGTGAACGAAGCCTTTTAGTGCACTTGCAACAAAAACAATTGAGTACTGTCCATGATACTTTTTTTATTTGAACTAAAATCCAGATTTTCAGGATACACTTTCAAGGTGTTCTCAATTACTGCTTGGACCTTGAAGAAGGGTGCACACCCTAAAAGCTTTTCCTGAAAATGTGGATGTTAATGCAAATAAAATAAGTATCATGCACAGTACTTAATTGTTTTTTTGTAAAATATCAATGCTGTGTCATGTTCTAGGCCCCTTTCACACGATCGGACCGATCAGGTCCGCCTGTCCATTTTTCAGGCGGACCTGATCGGGCCACCCATTCTCCTCTATGGGCAGGCGGAATTTAGTGGATATGTGTCTGCTGACACCCGTCTGGCATCCAATCCGACAAGATCCGCTGAAAACAGGGTAGGGGCCGAAAAACAGGGCGGGTCTGACCGGACCGGGATTGGATGAAAATGAACAGGCTGCCTGTTTTTTATCCGATCTCCCCGTAGAGGAGAGCGGGCCTCTGCACAATGAGTGGCGACAGGCCTGTCATCCGCCTGCTCAGCAGGGATCAACAGAGTGATCCCCGCTGAGCTACCGGAGTCCGCAGAGCTGATCCGCCCCATGAGAAAGGGGCTTAATAATTTGGTATGGAATGCTGCACATCAGTCTGCACATAGAGTTTGGTGCATTTAGTGCATTTCTCTACGTGCACCCGTCCTCATTGATTCTCCTTATTTATTTGCAATTTTCCTTTGAATTCGGTAAAAAAAAAAAAAAAAATGACTAGTCCATTCCCTAGCACAATCCTCTCCATCCTTGAATATTATAACCCTCTCCTCTTTTGGGAGCATCTACTGTCTATGCTGGCCCAGTCCCTCCCTCTCTTTTTACCTCCTACATGACTTTTTTTGGTGAGATACTCCCAATAGGAACTCATTTAAAAGGATGCAGGCCCAGCAGCTTTCCTCATTAGAGCCCTGCAGCTCTCACAGTTAATAGATAATTATGAAACCACTCCCATTTAACCCACTCAGCACAGAGGCACAGAGGAACAAACAGTGATTTCTTCAGAATAGCAAAAGGTAGGAATCTGCAACAACGTTTGTTATAATCCTTGTAATGTACAGAGATCACCCAGAGGGGAATGTTTTTTCCTCAACAAAAGTGGAGTTACGTTTTAACCACTTTACGTTCAGCCGCCGCAGATGTACTGCGGCAGGCTGGCTCCCCCAGGCAAAGTCCATACATGTACGGCGCTCGCCTGGGAGGAGCTAGGAGGCGATCGCATGCCGCCGCCGGCACGCTCCCACCCCTGCTCGTCAGCGGGAAAGCCAGTGCGGTGTCAGGCGGCTCCGATGGCCCCTTGACACCGGCGATCTCCCACAGCTGACAGAGAGGGACGGACGGCTGACGTAAACACAGCCGTCCGTACTTCTCCCTGAAGTGATCACAGATGTCATGTGATCCTGCTATATAGGATCACATGTCTCTGTGATGACTTCACAAGCCATGCCCCCCCCCACAGTTAGAGTCACGCCCATAGGGTCACATTTAACCCCTTGATCACCAATACTGTTAACCCCTTCCCTGCCAGTGACATTATTACAGTAACAGTGCATATTTTTAGCACTGATTACTGTAGTAATGTCACTGGTATCCCCAAAAGTGTCAAAAACGTCATTTAGGGGTCCGATCTGTCCGCCGCAATGTAGCAGTCCCACAAAAAATCGCAGATCGCCGCCACTACTAGTAAAAAAAAAAAAAACCAATAAAAATTACATAAATCTTTCCCATAGTTAGTAAACGCAATAACTTTTGCGCAAACCAACCAAAATACTCTTATTGCGATTTTTTTTACCAAAAATATGTAGAAGAAAACAAATTGACCTAAAATGTCAAAAAAAATTTGATTTTTACATTTTTTTTTTTGAGAATTTCATATAAAAGAATGTGAAAAATATATATATTTTTTTTCAAAATTGTCGCTCTTTTTTTGTTTATAGCGCAAAAAATAAAAATCGCACAGGTGATCAAATACCACCAAAAGAAAGCTGAAAAAGAAGAAAAAAAAGACGTCAATTTCGTTTTGGTACAGCATTGCACGACAATTATCCATTAAAGTCACACGGTGCCGAATCGCAAAATAGGGCCTGGTCATTGAGCAGCAAAATCCTCCGGTCTTAAAGCGGTTAAGCTGCATCAATGTAACTCTATACAAATTGCCATACCTAAACTTCAATGTTTAATGATTTCCACAGAATAGACTTCCAGTGCTCTCCTTCTATATCCCTGAACTACAAGTAAAAGTTTACAGTGTGCTCTATTGATGAGACCTCTTCATTCTAAGTTCTCGGGTACGTCTGTTTCATCTCCTGCTAACTCTTTCCCTTTTGTCATCATACCAAACGGATTTTCTTTTTCTAAAAAAAAAATAATTTATAACAAAGGATCAGAAGTGTGTGTTCTTCAATTATTGATTTGTTGCATGTCTCTTCTAGGGGAAAGTCAGATGAAGATCAGAATGAATATATTTATAGCTTGCATCTCTCCTTTAGGATGTAATCCATCTTCGTTAAATTCAGTAAAAGTGATAGATGGTATTTGGCAGTGTAATGATGGGAATCGCTCTTGCATTCCCTCTGTAAATCATAAGATATTGTCTGCTGTTGTGTAGATGTTTAATCAGCTGCTCTAGTGTCCGTTACTGATGGAACGTGAGATGTCAGAGCAGGTGAATAGTTTGTGTTTATTAATTCAACGGCAAATTAGCTTAGCATTCATTTAGACGATACCCGGTATTTGTCAGGAACTGGGAGCTTGCTCTCTGATTACGCTAATGTACTTGTGTTTAATTGCCAGTCATCTCGGAATGTTCAAAGGATGGTCAACTTTATAGATCTAACATAATTAGGTAAATCCAATAAAGCACTGGAAACCTTTATATTTCTGTAAATCGAAAACATCAGGGAAAACAAACCTCTTATTAATGGGAAATTGGCTTCTTTTAACCATTTGCTGACCAGTCGCCATAGTTATACTGCGGCAGGTCGGCTCTGTTATGCGAAACAACGTACATGTATGTGCATTCATGTAGCAGTTAGTGTGGGTACATGCCAATTGGCTAAAGGGGGAACCAATCAGCGGGTCCGGCAGCTGGTATGTCCGCCGGGCACCTGTGACCACTCCCCATTGAGACAGAATAGTGGTCTGCCGATGCAAACACGGCAGACCGCTGTTCTGTCAGTGATGAACACAGGGATCCTGTGTTCCTCCTATTTAGGAACACAGTTCTCTGTGTTCATCCAGTGAGCCCACCCCACACACAGTTACTCCCTAGGCACACATTTAACCCTTTGATGGCCCCTGGTGTTAACCCCTTCCCTGCCAGTGTCATTAGTACAGTAACAGTGTATATATAAAAAACAAGCAAAAAGTTGGGGGAGCAAAGCCTGAACATTCTTCTTTTTTAATAACAGTGTATATATGTTTAGCACTGATTACTGTAGTAATGCCACTGGTCCCCCCAAAAGTGTCAAAAATGTCAGTTAGGTGTCCGAACAGTCTGCCGAAATGTCGCAGTCCCGCTAAAAAACGCTGATCGCTGCCATTATTAGTAAAAAAAAAAAAAATGACATAAATCTTTTCCCTAGTTTGTAGACACGATAACTTTTGCCACCAACCAATCAATATACACTTATTGGTATTTTTTTTTACCAAAAATATGTAGCAGAATACAAATTGGCCTAAAATGATGGAAAATTTTGATTTTTTTGATTTTTTTTTTCAAAATTGACGCTCTTTTTTTGTTTATAGCGCAAAAAAATAAAATCGCAGAGGTGATCAAATACCACCAAAAGAATACTCTATTTGTGGGGGAAAAAAAGATATCCATTTTAATTGGGTAGTGTGTCCCACGACTGCACAATTGTCAGTTAAATTAACGCAGTTCTGTATCGCAAAAAATTGCCTGGTCATTAAGGGGGTAAAACCTTCCGGTCATTAAGCGGGTAGAACCTTTTCATATTTTGATATGTAAATGTTTTCCATTTTAACCGGTTGCCGACCGCCGCACGACTATATACTGCGGCGGTCAGCCCCGGCCAGGCAGAGTGACGTATGGATACGTCACTCGCCTGTCACTGACTTGAGAGCCAATTGCGGGCGGGCGCGCGCCCGCCGCGGCTCGTTCACTGACAAGTCAGTGCGTGTGACCGGCGGACCCAATGTCCGCCGGTCACACTACGATCGCTCCGGTGAAGGGAGAAAGGCGGAGCGGCTTATGTAAACAAGCCGCCCGTCATTCTCCCTGGTGTAAAAATTAAGATCAGACGGTTCTACTATGTAGGACCGTTGATCTTTGTTTTTACACCAATTGAAATGTCCCTATACAGTTAGAATCACGCCCCTAGGACACACTTAACCCCTCCCTGTCCAATACAGTTAACCCCTTCCCTGCCAGTGTCATTTTTGCAGTAACAGTGCATATTTATAGCACTGATTACTGCAGTAATGTCACTGGTAACCCCAAAAGTGTCAAAAATGTCAGTCAAGGGTCCGATCTGTCCGCCGCAATGTCGCAGTACCGAAAAAAAAATAGCAGATCACCGCCATTACGCGTTAAAAAAAAAAAAACACCAAAAATGACAAAAATCTTTCCCTTTGTTAGTAAACGCGATAACTTTTGCGCAAACCAATCAAAATACGCTTTTTGCGATTTTTTTTTACCAAACATATGTAGCATAAAACAAATTGGCTGAAAATGTTAAAAAATTTAGATTTTTACATTTTTTTTGGGGGGGAATTTCATATAAAAAAGTGTGAAAAATATTGTTTTTTTTGCAAAATTGACGCTCTTTTTTTGTTTATAGCGCATGATCAAAAAATCGCACAGGTGATCAAATACCACCAAAAGAAAGCTCTGTTTGTGGGAAAAAAAGGACGTCAAATTCGTTTAGGTACAGCGTCGCACGACCGCGCAATTGTCCGTTAAAATCACGCAGTAAAAAATCGCAAAAAACCCCCTGGTCTTTTAGCAGCCAAATCCTCCGGGGCTTAAGTATTTAAGGGACTCTGTAAAGAAGAGTGTATAAAAATGCCTTCCCCACTGCCTGTATTGCTGAACCCAGTTCTATTAAGGAGAAATGTTCCCCTTGATGTCTGCTGGTAAACCAACACTTCCAGGGTTGTCAGTTTCCTGGGCTCCCTACAACTCTCATTGGTTCTTCCTGCTGACCTTCACATCCCTACAGCCTCCTGTAATGATGTGAAGGTCAACAGAAGTAACCAGTGAGAGCTGTAGGGGACCCAGGACATCGACGCTCCCAGAACTGAGGAGGGACTATTTCTCAGCAATGGAGATGAGTTCAGTGGGTGAGCAGCAGGAAAGGTAAGTCATTTCTTTGTGTTATGTGTTTTGCTTGAGATATTTTTTTAGTTGTATTCTAGGGGTCTATTTATAAGCAGTAATAATACCCTTGCAAATATTAGTAAAATGTAATTTTATGCTATCTAAGTTGTTTCAATTGGACCAAATATTTTTGGTGGGGGTGTTTCCTGACTCGCATGTATAAAATGGGAACTTGTATATGGCCACCTGTAGGGCTGAGGAAGCTTTGGCGCGGTGTATTGGGTATTACAGGTGACAGCATCCTGGTGGGCTCAGCCACTTGGGTTCGGAATAGAATCTAAACACACTCAAGCTCCTCTCTAACCCTGATGACCTTCCTGCTTCTGTGGGATTTTGACAAAACATAACAGTTGTTTTCAACATTGAAAGACTTCTTTACAGTAAAAGCTGCGGAAATGTGGATCAGACCTTCAGTGAAGATACTTCAAACACACTCTGCAAATTTTTAAAAAAGGCTAAATTGTTGGTCAAACCTGATGGACATGCCTTTTTTTACCTCAACTGACTAACTGTAACTATGATATAAGGCAGTATCTCTCAGGTGTTGATGTAAAGGGATGTGAGAAACTCACTGCTGTAACTCACCATCAAGTAAAAAAGAAAGCCTAGGTGACCAGAACATGAGATCGTAATTTTATCGGAGATTTTATATTGAGTGGTGTGCTCCTTTTTTGGAATAGTGCTGGAAGCAGTGGTGTATTTTGGTTTTGTGCTGCCCTTGGCAAGACTAAAATTGGGCGTCCCCCCCTCCTATGTAAATTTACCCCACTCCTTCCTTTTTAACAGATGTGACCCCTTCCAAAATTTAAGGACTACAAGTCCCAGCATGAACCCCTGAGATCTCACGAGAGGGGGGGGTGGGAGAGAGAGGGGGGTGGGTGAGGGAGGGAGGTTTGAGAGAGAGAGGGGGGGATGAGAGAGAGAGGGGGGGTGTGAGAGAGAGGGGGGTGAGAGAGAGAGAGAGGGGGTGAGAGAGAGAGGGGAGTGAGAGAGAGAGAGGGGGATGAGAGAGAGGGGGGCTGAGAGAGAGAGAGAAGGGGGTGAGAGAGAGGGGGGTGAGAGAGAGAGAGAGGGGGGTGAGAGAGAGAGGGGGGTGAGAGAAAGAGGGGGATGAGAGAGAGGGGGGATGAGAGAGAGAGAGGGGGTGAGAGAGAGATAGAGGGGGGGTGGGAAAGAGAGAGAGAGAGAGAGGGGGATGAGAGAGAGAGAGAAGGGGGGATGAGAGAGAAAGAGAGAGAGAGGGGGGCTGAGAGAGAGAGAGAAGGGGGTGAGAGAGAGGGGGGTGAGAGAGAGAGAGGGGGTGAGAGAGAGAGGGGGGTGAGAGAAAGAGGGGGATGAGAGAGAGGGGGGATGAGAGAGAGAGAGGAGGTGAGAGAGAGATAGAGGGGGGGTGGGAAAGAGAGAGAGAGAGAGAGGGGGATGAGAGAGAGAGAGAAGGGGGGATGAGAGAGAAAGAGAGAGAGAGGGGGGATGAGAGAGAGAGAAGGGGGGATGAGAGAGAAAGAGAGAGAAGGGGGATGAGAGAGAGAGAAGGGGGATGAGAGAGAGGGAAGAGGGGGGTGAGAAAGAGAGGAGGGGGTGCGAGAGGCAGCTCTAGCAACCACTGGCCAAAAAGATTCTCGCTCAGGTGGAGGGGGGGGGGGCTTTTTTGCTGCCCACCTGCAAGGTGCTGCCCTAGGCCTGGGCCTTGTTGTCCTAGGCCAAAATACAGCACTGGCTGGAAGTAGTAAAATGGAAGCACTTCTGTTGTAAGAAGGCAATGCTCTAATTTACTGAAGGGTTTTTGACTCCTATTATCATAATCTGATTAGTTTGGCTCCCCAATATCTACAACTTGAGGTTTCTGGACACTGCACTAATGATGACCAAAAAATCTGATACAGCAGTGCAACGTGTGCTATTAAGGGTTATATAACATTAACCTGCATCTGCATCTGTTCTAAATTAGCCAGCAGATCTGGATCCACAATTGGTTACCATGGAATAAAGGAATCATTTTCATGTTGACCAATCACTGACCTTAATTGAGCTATAAAACCCTTTACTTTTGTATGTGTGCTGGGGGAGATAGTGTTCTTTCTGTATTAAGAAATCCCTGCTGTACTCCAGTGAAGTTCTTCTTTGAATCTGTGAATCTTCTAAAAGGTGAAGGAATATATAAATATTCAAAGTGATGTACAGGAAGAACATTGGGATCTTCTTTATGCAAAGTATCGATCTGGGAGCTTTGAATGTAGAAGATGGCTTTTTACAGATACATGACTTTTATACAGATTCACTGATGTTTGCAGGTCTTTTTGTAAAGGTGCAGCTTCTCTGCACCTCCTCTTTCTGACCTGAAGATGTGGCATCTAAATAGTGTCTAAAATCTAAACAAACTTGTCAGTATTTGCAAAAAAAAAAAAAGAAAAATAACACTTCTGTACTGCTGGCATATCCTTCAGTGCCCATTTATTCCTTAATAGTGTCTAAAAATTCTGGATGAACCCTCTGCACACTGATGTATACCCTTTATAGCAAACTGGTCAATGAAAAGTCTGGGATCTTTAGTTCACACATATTGCAATACATGTTTAAAAAACGCCGGTGCCTCTGGCCCTTTAAGAGGTTTATGACGCCGGAGCTTAAGATCATGTGACCGTTGTGATTGGCTGTCACGGCGGTCACATGATCCGAAAACTAATATAGCTATGATTAAGCACTGTTAGTAGTGTGAAACTCATCAGCTGTCTTTGATCCGTACCTCTGTATGCTGTGGTATTTTATCCTCTTCTCAAAAAATATTTTCATTGGAGTTCGGCTGTCCAGACACACTTTTTGTTCTATATGGCCATTTATGATGTTTATGACGCCGGAGCTTAAGATCACGTGATTGGCTATCACATCAGTCACGTGATCCGAAAACTTTTGGTTAGGCAACGGTAACTGTTCAGGGAGCGTGCAGCGCATGCGCTCTCAGCGCGGGTGTAATGGCAGAAATGTGTGCAAATATGCAGCCTCTCGGGGGTAAAGACCAGGTGCAGAGAGGCCACATATTTGTTTATGACCAGCTCCACAGATTAAGCTGGCCAATCTGTGTCAAATTAATGCCTGTGTGGCCAGTCCCTACTCTGCTCTTCAAAATGCAAATGCTCCAGTGGATTTGGTGCCAATATGGGGGAAATAGACACAAGTTGGCAGGGATCTACAAGGTCTACCATTGACCTGCAATGCAATAGAAATATGATATACCTGTGCTTAAATCCCAATTGCTTGTACATGTATATACTCTGTCAGGTGCTAAAGGGGTTTGACCATATGTTAACACTAGAAATTGTGTATGAACCCCCTGCACACTGCTGTATACCCTTTCTAGCAAACTCTGCAATAAAAAAAAAAAAACAGGAATTTTTAGTTCACACATGTTGCAAAACATAGTTAAGCTGTCCTACTAAGTCAAAGTAATCCCTCCATGGCCAGTCCCTAACCTGCTCTGCAAAATGCAAATGCTCCAGTAGCAGAAGATACAGTGCCAATATGGGGCAAATAGACACAAGTTGAAGGAGATCTACAAAGTTCAGGTCTGGCCACTGACCTGCAATGCAAAAGAAATCAGATATTGTTGTGCTCACATCCCAATTGCTTGTACATTAATAGTGTCTAAGGCCCCCAGAAGAATAAAAAGTAAAATTCCACTTTTATTGTATTGCCCCCAGTATGAAAACGTTTACAAAGCAATGCTTATCCTATATACTTTAGCACTGTCATTAGATTATTCCCTCATTTTCTTTTTGGATGTTGAATAACGCTGTGTGTCATTCAACCCACTTTATGTGAGTCTACGACATTAAGGACACTTGGCCACTGATGGAGAATACAACTGTCCACTGTTGTCACCATCAGGAAACCTTCCCTGAAAAATGCTATGCAGACATTATTAGAGTGCATCTATTTAGACAAGAAGTGGCTGCAAGAGGCTGAAGGTGAATAACAAAACTGAGATAAAAAAAAGATTGAAAAATATTTTACACAAAAACAAATTGGCATTTGCTTATGATATACCGTGATTTATCAAAATTACGGGGCAGTTCTGCTTTAAGATGCAAGTGATAGCCATAAAGAGAAATCAATTTGCTTATCAAATACTGCATCACGGAACGCAAAATCCAATAAATTAATTTGAATGCATAAAGCCCCATAAGGTGATCCTGAATGCATAAAGCTCCTTTAAATATGCATACGCACATCTGTCGTGTTCTTGCTCTATGTTAATCAGTACATATGCAGCATGTAATAGTTTAGTGCGTGCGGATACATAAGACGTATAAAATAACACAGTTTCCTTTAATCAATATTTCAAGTATATATGCACATGAACATTTCAATTCGTTATGCTGTCAAAGAATATACACCTTCTATAAGATAAAGTAACATCTGTTTCTTCCCGATGGTGGCACAAGTGGCTTCTTGCTGACTTGGCATGAAAGTCTCAGCCGACGAGGATCTGTCAAAGTCATTTTGCAGAAAAGGTTTAGGAAGTGTCAGGAATAATGAATATGTACCTCACAGGCACAGCTAAGGTTGCAGACTTTCTTCTTCATACAGTTATGAACTGTTAGTAGAATGAAGGTCACCAACTTTGTGGATCGGCGTTAGAATAAGTGCTAAGATAACAAATTTGTGTTAAGTCCTGCCCTCTCGTGTCGTTAGATTAATAAATGTCAGGTGTTTCATCTGCTAAAAGGAAATGCAGAAACCTTTATTTTGATAAATGTTCCATCTTGTATTAATAGACCTTAAATCTGTTTAATTCCATTATTATTAACGGTTACAATTGGCACTTAGTGGAAATTGTTCAAATGCTCATATTACATTGCACGTAGAGCATAATTAATTAGACCTAATGTGTTATTATAATTATAAGCTATTATATTAGAGTTGATTTCATGGTGCTAAGTAAAGGCTCTTTACTCTTCATATCCTATCTAAGCAATATTTCTTGGTGTTAATCAGTAACTTAGCTCTTGGCCTAGTCAGTTCCCTCTTGTAGAGAACAAGAATGTGTGGATATTTGGTGCCATTTGCTATGTAGGAACAAGAATACAAACCCCGGGAGACTTGCCCCAAGTCAGCTTGTTCTGGATAAATAATGGGACTGTCTCGTGAAAATTCACACAGTTTTGAATATCTAGTGCAGTAGCCACGTGGTTTTTCCTTTATGCCTTTAACCAGCCCTTGGGGAACTATTCCTTCTAATAACGCATGATCCATTGACACATATAATGGTGCACTACTCCGCCCACTGACACCAATGATGGGGCACTGCTCTTCCCATTGACACCGGTGATGGGGTAATATTTGCTCCTATTGAAATCAATAATGGGGCACTATGCCCCCCATTTACACCAATGATGGGCACTATTCCTCCCGCAGATACAAATAATGGGGCATTATTCCTTGCGTTGACACCATTAATAGGGTATTAGTTCTCCTCCAACCAACCACAGACACTGGGACATTTTTTGTTTTCTCTGACTACTTACTAACCCTGGGGCAGTTTCCTCTCCCACAGGCCACAGTCTTCTCTTCAGGTTCTGAAGTACAGGAAACTGGCTCTTTGTTAACCACTTTACCACCGGAGGATTTTGCTGTCTTACGTCCAGGCCACTTTTTGCGATTCGGCGATGTGCGACTTTAACTGACAATTGCGCGGTCGTGCGTACCCAAACAAAATTTACGTCCTTTTTTTCCCACAAACAGAGCTTTCTTTTGGTGGTATTTGGTCACCTGTGCGATTTTTACTTTTTGCGCTATAAACAAAAAAAGAGCGTTTATTTTGAAAAAATAACAATATTTTTAACATTTTTATATGAAATTCCCCCCCCCAAAAAAAATGTAAAAATCTAATTTTTTTTACATTTTTGGCCAATTTGTTTTCTGCTACCTATGTTTGGTAAAAAAAATCACAATAAGCATATTTTGATTGGTTTGCGCAAAAGTTATTGCGTTTACTAACTAAGGGAAAGATTTTTGTAATTTTTGGTATTTTTTTTAACGCGTAATGGCGGCGATCTGCGATTTTTTTTGCGGGACTGCGACATTGCGGCGGACAGATCGGACCCTTGACTGACATTTTTTACACTTTTGGGGGTACAAGTGACATTACTGCAGTAATCAGTGCTATATATATGCACTGTTACTGTAAAAATGACACTGGCAGGGAAGGGGTTAATTTTATTGGAGAAGGAGGGGTTAATGTATGCCTGGTGCTTACTAACGTGTGGGGGGGGGGAGGTGACTGAGTGACACAGGGATAGATCGCATGTTCAGCTATGCTGAACACTGCAATCTGTCACTCCTTGTCACTGAGGAGATCCGCCCGCTCTGTTTAAACAAGCGGGCGGATCTCCAAACTAGATTCCCCGACGATCGGGGAAGAGCAGCGGCGATCGCCGCCGCTCCTCCCCTGGCCCGACTCCCGCTGTGACTGAAAAAAGCAGGAGCGCGCCTCTGGCGGCGCGCGAGCGCCGCATACAGGGGGAGGAGTCCGGCGACGTAGGTCTACATCGCTGGACGATAACGAACCACTTTGCCGCAGTACAGTCAATGTGTATGGTCGGCAAGTGGTTAAGGAAGTTTGAGGATCCCTGATCTAGAGGGTTACATAAGTGAATTTGCTTGGCTTTTTATGTGGGGTATTTCATTTGTTAATCAGCTTCTTTGCATATATGATCAAAATTGCATAAATATATAATTGAAAAGCAAACACTCTCACACTGCTACATATATACATTCAATAAACCAGGATTATAGTTTCCCCATGCAAGACAGTGATTTGGTTCCTTTTTCTAACATATTTTTCATTTAGTTATTATTTTAACTCCTGCACTATTGAAGAGGCAGTACACATTTTTTTTCCAGGTTGTTTGACAGCGTGAAGTAATATGAATTTTTTTTCAATGGTGTTTTTAACAGATGTGGGCTCTGTGGAAGGTCTGGCATATCACCGAGCCTGGGATACTCTTTACTGGACAAGCTCCACAACCTCATCCATCACCCGCCACACGGTAGATCAGAGTCGGAGAGGGGCCTTCAACAGGGAGGCTGTTATCAGCATGTCAGAAGATGACCACCCCCACGTCCTCGCCCTCGACGAATGCCAGAAGTATGCAAATTCATTCAAATGCTCTCTAATTTATGGCTTTAAACTTTAAAGCTTTTTTAAGTTTCTTGTGAACAGATGTTTCAGAAGCATGAACGGTTTATGAGATATTTTGTGTTTAACCTTTTTTACAGGATAACAGATTTCTAGCAATTGGCCAATTAACATCTGCCAGATTTCTTGTGACACCTATAATTTATTTTTTTTCCTCGCTTATTCTTCACTTTATTGCCAGATCATGTCTATCTTGTACTAAAAGAAAGAATCGTACTTGTTACTACAAAGCACAACATAATTTCTGCATTTTTCAAATCATTTCCAGACACCAAACGGCTAAAGAAATGGTACATTACTTAAGGGTTAATCTACCCATATGTGATATTTAATGTATAGATGTGAACCTGAAAGAATGAGTCACTCATTGCTTCATTTATTTCCTGAGGACTAAGGCCCCTTTCACACATACAGTCTGTTCAGTTCATCAGTTCAGTCACGTCAAATGTATCAGTTTTTCATCCGTTTTTCATCCGTTTTTTATCCGTTTTTCGTCAGTTGTCATCCGTTTTTCGTCAGTTGTTATCCGTTTTTCATCCGTTTTTCATCAGTTGTTATCAGTTTTTCATCCGTTTTTCATCCGTTGTCGTCCGTTTTTCATCCGTTGTCATCCGTTGTCATCAGTTGACATCAGTTTTTCATCCGTTGTCATACGTTGTCATCAGTTGACATCAGTTTTTCATCCGTTGTCATCCGTTTTTCGTCCGATCCGTTTTTTTGACGGATGAAAAATAGGGCATTCATCCGTTCAAAAAAACGGACATTGAAGGAAGCGGATGAAAACGTATGTTAACTGATGATCATCAGTTGTCATCCGTTTTTACATAGAGATGCATTGATGTCCGTTTTTCATCCGTCAACGGATGGATGAAAAACGGACAAACGGACAGCATGTGTGAAAGGGGCCTTAGATGTCAGATGGCTATCTGTCGTAGAACTGACAGGTGTTTTAAACAACTTTTGCTGTTCACCTTTCTCTGCTTCTAAAATGTAAAATCAATGAAAAATCTGGCAGGGAGAGTAAGAGGAATGTGCAGGCCAGGAACCTAGAACCCACAGTATTTTCAGGCAATTTTGGAGATTTTTTGATATTCTTACACACTTTCGGTTGTTTTCATGCATTTTAGGGCTTGAACAATTTTGTTTTAGCCAATAAAAATCGAGTTTCCTAGGAGGACAATAGGCAAGAAATTGCATTAAAAATGAGTTTTGCTCATTTTCAGATGCACCCATTGATGTTTATAGGAGACAAAAATGAGCATCATTGGCCCAAATCACTAAGGCTGGGTTCACACTGATGCAAATTGGATGCAGATTTATCCGCATCCAATTCCCATAACAGGAGACTGTGACAGGCTCTCAATGGAGCCGGTTCACACATCTCTGGAGCGGCATTGCATGAAACAGAAAACAGGGATGCATCAGACCCCTGCTGAGAGCAAGGTCCACATACAGCGTAAACCCAGCCTCAGGAGTGAATGAAGACCATTATGCAGTATATTTGGGAGCCTTGATGTTGAGTGTTTTAGTGCTTCAGAATTCCCAAGTGTGAATGAGTTATTAGAGATAAAGAAATATGTCAAGTAGTTAAACAACAACATCTGCAGAAAATGTATTATGATTATGTGGCCCCACCTTTTAAGGGTACTTCAGTTTTTAAACAAACCTGATATCCTTAGTCAAATCAATAAGAGAATTCACTTAATACCTTGATGGGTGGATGTAAGTCTGGAGGAGTGAATTAACCTAGGCAGACTATCCTAGGTAATGCCCACATATGATGCTTAACCTTAATGATTGAAATACCTGAAATCCAAAGAATAGGGGTGGGCCAGGGACAGTCAGGCTGATGAGGAAAGGCCTAGATGATTCTGGATGTTCTTCCACCAGAAAATGAGGCAGAATCTCTATAAAATTTTTAATCTTCCATTGCATTCTGTGGGAAGCTCACAGTGGGCAGTTAAATCAGAGTAAGCTTTGTCAATACAGGTGAGAAGACTGTACTACTATGCCAGCCTGAAGGCAAGGCTGAAGTTTAGCTTTAGGCTCCATTCACACTTGTACGACTCCAAAGTTGCACAACTTTGGTGCAACTTTGAAGCAACTTTGGTGTAACTTTGACACAACTTTGGTGCAACTTTGATGGAAATTTGGATGGGTGTGACTTGGATACATCTTTGGCTTCGATCAATGATATTGGCCAACTGTTTGAAAACTCAGTTACAAATTTCATGCAACTTTTGAGGGTTACCTTTGAAGTCTATGGCCCTCAAGTCGGGCCAAAGTAGTGCATGAACTACTTTGAAGTCATTGCAACTTTAAGTCATACATATATTAATGGTTATTATTGGAAAATATGAGGAACGTCTTGTCAAGCAACGTTGATGTCCAGAGTTGCATGGCAAGTCGCACAATTGTGAATGGAGCCTTAAAGTCTTTGTTGTAATCTATAGGGGTATTTGATAGAAAGTTACTTCCTACTACTAGCGGCTAGAGAGGTCAGTAATGACCAGTTTTTATGCTCTTTTACCACTTCTTAAGACATAGGTGAACTTTAATACTTCAGTAGACAAGCAAACCAGCTTCAAGCTAGATTTAAAAATGTTGACATTTCAACATTCTCTACTTACATAACAGAGCAGAAGCTTCACAACAGGTGAGTTCAAATTGCTAGCTTTTGACTTGAATACCATGCTGTCTGTGGGTGCCATAAGACCAAGGCTAGCCTTACTAAAAGGTGGTGGTTAGATGACCGGACTACATAGAGGCTTCCTCTTTTAAAAGACTGTCTGTAAACATGCCTTATCAGTTTCCTGCCCCACCAACTGGTCATGGGGGAAAAATTAATTGCCCAAAATGGATTAAAATGGGCAATAACTATGGTGTCCTTGAAAACACTTGTACACTTATGCAAGAGGATTGTGAATGGCTCTGGAAGTATCTTTTGGAGGAGTGGGTCTTCCGACCTCTGTGTCTTATCTTGCCAGCCTAAAGATACATCTTTAAAAGGAATTTAAGGATCCCTTTTAACAAGAAGACTTTCTAAAGCTCTTTCTAGTCTAGATAATGCATATGTACCATATTGTTGTGCACATGTACGCTACAATTATATTTGAAATCATGCAGAAACCAAAAAACCAAGAAGACAACCAATCATAGGCATCTTTTAGTTTTCTCCATGGTTGTGATTGGTTGTCTTGGTTTAAAGAATGTCTAGTCAGAAGTTATTTCTTAGCTTTTCTAAAGAAATAATCTAAGCCACAATTGTGCTTAGATAAGTGCTCTTGAATGTCAATGAGAAACCGGTTTATTGTGAATTTATCAGTGTACATCTAAAAATTATGACCCTACATCCAATAGATAGTATAGCGCTGAAACAGTCCATTTTATGTTAATTGATTTCTATTGAATTTTTATTCATTTTTGAGTGAAATGTAATATATTTAATGACCCTAGAATAAAGGATACAACAGAACTCACATCTCTGGAATATCCCCCATGAATCCAAACCCATCAACTCCTTAAAGGGTTTTTCAATAACCACCTCAGCTGTTTTGCGTTATTAGTTTTAAAGCCTAATGACCCATCGCCACATTACTCACATTGAGAAGAGCCATGTGTTTGTCTAAATGTAATCATGTCAGCCTGCTCATCCAAAGCTACATTTCATTTACTGTAATGTTGTTTATGACATTAAAACAAATGCTAAGTTCAAGGACCATTCATTATTCAACGTGTGGTGTACTTGATACCCTTGAGGACATGTCTTAGACCACTATTCACATCTTCTCTGAGACATAGTGATAAATGCTGTCATGGGCTATATATTTAAGTGGCACACTACACACATGAAGAGGAAGCCATGTGTTAAATTAATATTTGAACAGTTCACTTGAATACATTTAGATTTGAAGTGTTGTTACTTACAAGGGGCAATTCATTTTCTTCTCCAAAACTTAAATATCTATTGCTACTGTAAGATGGTCCTCCACTTTTTAAATGCTGAATATTAATCTGGTTGTATTGCTTTCCACTGATTCATGCAAGAGCCAGCACTAGAGCTGACTTTGGCAAGTGTCAGTGAAAACTATATAGTACAGATACAGTAGGGCATCTAGCTCCTTGATATATACTGTATATTTTTTTAACCTGACTTAGCGTATGTAGCCCATTTTTTAAAATTCAGCTTTGGGTAGAGTGCGGAAAGACTAGAAACCTTGTCAGTCTTTTTAATAATGTCTAAGTGCCTGCTGGGAAAATTTACCATCCCTATTTGTTCTGGTAACTGGTGGAAAACTCAGAAAATAGTGACAAACCCAAATGTTTGTATTATTGCAGGAACAGAAGGTGAGAGAAAACCTTGTAATAGCTAAATTGTTCTGGTAACACCTGTCTAAGAGATATCTTTAGACAAATTCTCTCTGGGACAGGGAGTTAAAACTTAAGCTTAGTGAAATATACGGTATATATTGTATATATATATATATATATATATATATATATATATATATATATATATATATTTTTTTTTTTTTATGTATTTATTTTTAGGGACAGTATTTACCTTGAATGAAAAGTCCAGTAGTACCAGAAGATCATAGCTGTAGCGGTATTTGGGAGGAAGAGGATTAAAGATTTAATTAAGAATAGCAGCTACCAGGACAAGGGACACATTCAATGTAAGCATCATCCCTGGTGCAGATAAATGGATATCTGCCCCGATGAAGCATAGACTGAAAAAAATAAATAAAAATAAAATACATTTGAAAAAGTAAGGGTCCTAGCCATTCACTACTATGTCCAAAACTAGAAAAAAATATTGGCTTTATATAAACTTTTTTACCAACATAGGGACACACTAAATGTTGTAAGTAAAAAAAAAAAACCCAAGATAAATGGGATTATATAGCGCTTGCTGGTAGGATCAGGATAATCTAAAAGTGTAAAATCAATGGTTGGATATAGTTAAAAGAACTAAAACCATAAATTATATAGAATATAAACATACAATGTTAAATATATTATCAAATAGCAAAAGTGTCATAAAAGTGCATATTAGTGCCAAGTAAAGTCCATATAAAGTTCATAATTGACTTGGTGAAGGATAATACATTTAAGTGCAACGAAAAAAAAGTGCAAGTGCTCAGTCTAAGGATCCTCCATTGGTCCAAAAACCGTGGCTTCAGGAAAGGATAAGATGTAAACTCACCAGAAATGGTGGGTCTCAATTACCTTACGGTAGAGAGACCAATAGCGCTTTATGACCTTCCCGGCCAAAGGAATGGTAGCTGCTGGGCTGTGTTCCCCCATAGACCGAAATCCCCTTCCTGGGCAGATAAGGTCCTCCAAATCCGGTTAGGGAAAAAATATAAACCTCCAAATGGTGCAGTACCGTTTAAAAAGTATTTATTAAAGTTGCTGATCAAACAGATGAAGAATAGAGATAGAACATAGTATATCCACGCCCGCTGTAGTGATGTCTGTAGCGTTATTGCTTAACATTTTCTATTTTCCAAGGTAGATAATGAAAGATGGTATCCACAACCTTCAAAATCTTGCTGTCTCAATACACAGATTTCTAATTTAATTTATTAGATGGGACAAAACAGGATCAAACTTTAGTACCATCTGTTCATCGTGGAGATCAGACTTGACTCATTGGGGTTGATTGACTTTGTTTTTGAAGGCTTTTTCGCATGGCAAGGTGTATGTTAGTAAATACGGTAAACCTGTGTTCTCTCTTCCAACTGTGTGAGGGAAATTCAAATTAAGATTTATGTTAGAACATGTTTGGTTTGTTGAAGTGAACACCTTATTTACTAAGCTTAGTGAAAATATTTTTTGTTATTTGAACAGTCTATATTCTTCTAGTAAACCAGACCCTTTGTGTATACTTTGCCTGTGATAACATTACAGTTCACCCTGAATATAAACCTCTATACCTTCACAGTTTAATGTTCTGGACAAACTGGAATGAGCAGCACCCCAGCATCATGAGGTCCACCTTATCTGGGAAGAATGCCCAGGTGATTGTCAGTACCGACATTGTCACTCCGAATGGCCTGACCATTGACCACTCTGCAGAAAAGTTGTACTATTCTGATGGCAGCCTGGGGAAGATAGAAAGGTGTGAATATGATGGATCCCACAGATATGTAAGTAGAATAACTTTATACAAAGTGAAAAGACAAAAGTATAGAGTTTTTTTGTTCAATACAATAAAGAACAAATAAAGATGCGCTAATAGGATGTTTCCTAAATGTTTTCATGCATTTTACAGTAAAAATTGCAATCCATTTAAAATAAAACTTCAAAATGCATATAGGGAGCAAATCCTGCTTTAAAGTAGCTTCATATTTGATCCAGACATTACCTGCCCCACTAATCCTTCCTAATTCCTTTGTCTGTCTCCTGGTGATCCTGGAAAGCATCTGCTGGTGTTGTTGGAACAACCTGCTTGCTTTTTTTTTAAGACTGATGGAAAAAAAACGTATATGTATTTGATATGTTGATGTTAACCAATAACATTCCAGCTTGGTTTGTAAGTTTTAATGCAATTAGTGATACAGGAAGTTTAGTGGGAGGAAATAAAACATCAGGGGCTTCAGGATGAACACATCTATTGCCCTCCTACTGACCTTCATGGAGCTGTGTTCACTTATCGCAGTCCACACATCAAAGACTTGTCTGTCTTTGTCACATATCACTGTTCTCTCCATACACCTGCACCAAGTAAAAGGTTGTGAGTAGTGTTGAGCGAACACGGACTGTATTATTCGTGTTCGTACCGAATAATTGGATTTTTTGTACCCGAACACGGACACGGACACTTTACTGTATGTTCGGGTAAAAATCCGTGTTCGGTCGTTTTATTTCCGGGTTTTGCATGCTTTGGCGCTCTTTTCATGGCGGGCTTTCAACAGCCAATCAACAATCGTTTAACTGGTGTGCCTTAAGCCATCCCAGCCATGCCTGCAAATGTCTCAGTAGCTGTGATTGGCCGTCTGAAGCATGTGACCAAGTCTTTATAAGTTCGAGGCAGCCGCAGCGGCGTCATTATGCTGCTTAGATTCAGGGACAGAGCACACATCAACGTGCTGGCTGCTGATTAGGGAAAGATAGGCAGGAAAAAACCATTTGTGTCCGGATAGAATTGAGGGACAGGTCGGAGTGTTTAGGCAGGGCGAGTTGTAGGCATTTTAGGGATAGAGTCTGCTGAATTATATAGGGTCAGTGTCTTCTACAAACTACAATCGATATTGCTGTGTGGGGGGTGGGGTCTGCACTCAATCCTGATCTACGATCTCTTCTCAATCCTGTTAGGGACAGAGTCTGCTGAATTTTAGGGAAACTGTGTTCTACAAACTACAATCGATATTGCTGTGTGGTGTGGGATTGGAGATAGGCAGGTGTCAGTGATCCACATCCATTTTTCTGTGTGTGAGCTGCAGTGAACACAATCTTTTTGGGCTGCAGTGAACACAATCTTTTTGGGCTGCAGTGAACACAATCTTTTTGGGCTGCAGTGAACACAATCTTTTTGGGCTGCAGTGAACACAATCTTTTTGGGCTGCAGTGAACACAATCTTTTTGGGGTGCAGTGAACAAAATCTTTTTGGGGTGCAGTGAACACAATCCTTTTTGGTGTGCAGTGAACACAATCTTTGTGGGGTGCAGTGAACAAAATCCTTTGTGGGGTGCAGTGAACACAATCTTTTTGGGGTGCAGTGAACAAAATCCTTTTTGGGGTGCAGTGAACAACATCCTTTTTGGGGTGCAGTGAACACAATCTTTTTGGGGTGCAGTGAACAAAATCCTTTGTGGGGTGCAGTGAACACAATCTTTTTGGGGTGCAGTGAACACAATCTTTTTGGGGTGGAGTGAACAACATCCTTTTTGGGGTGCAGTGAACAAAATCCTTTTTGGGGTGCAGTGAACAAAATCATTTTTGGGGTGCAGTGAACACAATCTTTTTGGGGTGCAGTGAACACAATCTTTGTGGGGTGCAGTGAACACAATCTTTTTGGGGTGGAGTGAACAACATCCTTTTTGGGGTGCAGTGAACAACATCCTTTTTGGGGTGCAGTGAACACAATCTTTTTGGGGTGCAGTGAACACAATCTTTGTGGGGTACAGTGAACAGAATCTTTGTGGGGTGCAGTGAACACAATCTTTGGGGGGTACAGTGAACACAATCTTTGTGAGGTGCAGTGAACACAATCTTTGTGGGGTGCAGTGAACACAATCATTGTGGGGTGCAGTGAACTCAATCTTTGTGGGGTACAGTGAACACAATCTCATACTGAAGGTTTGAGGGTGCTGCCTGTTCCATACTCCCCCTACTCCTCATCTAGCCTTTTAGGGGTACAAACAATAGTAATTGGGGCCTAGTGTGGTTGTGTACGTGTGATATACATACACTTTTTTGGGATCATATTTTCTATTCCGCTATTTAATCAAAAACCTTTGGGGATCAGTTAAATTGGGGGATAGTCTGTGTTGGTACGTGTGAGAGAGATCCACCTTTCCAAGTTGTTGGGGTTCATCTCATACTTCTGAAGGTTTGAGGGTGCTGCCTGTTCCATACTCCCCCTACTCCTAGCCTTTTAGGGGTACAAACAATAGTAATTGGGGCCTAGTGTGGTTGTGTACGTGTGATATACATACACTTTTTTGGGATCATATTTTCTATTCCGCTATTTATTCAAAAACCTTTGGGGATCAGTTAAATTGGGGGATAGTCTGTGTTGGTACGTGTGAGAGAGATCCACCTTTCCAAGTTGTTGAGGTTCATCTCATACTTCTGAAGGTTTGAGGGTGCTGCCTGTTCCATACTCCCCCTACTCCTAGCCTTTTAGGGGTACAAACAATAGTAATTGGGGCCTAGTGTGGTTGTGTACGTGTGATATACATACACTTTTTTGGGATCATATTTTCTATTCCGCTATTTAATCAAAAACCTCTGGGGATCAGTTAAATTGGGGGATAGTCTGTGTTGGTACGTGTGAGAGAGATCCACCTTTCCAAGTTGTTGGGGTTCATCTCATACTTCTGAAGGTTTGAGGGTGCTGCCTGTTCCATACTCCCCCTACTCCTAGCCTTTTAGGGGTACAAACAATAGTAATTGGGGCCTAGTGTGGTTGTGTACGTGTGATATACATACACTTTTTTGGGATCATATTTTCTATTCCGCTATTTAATCAAAAACCTTTGGGGATCAGTTAAATTGGGGGATAGTCTGTGTTGGTACGTGTGAGAGAGATCCACCTTTCCAAGTTGTTGGGGTTCATCTCATACTTCTGAAGGTTTGAGGGTGCTGCCTGTTCCATACTCCCCCTACTCCTAGCCTTTTAGGGGTACAAACAATAGTAATTGGGGCCTAGTGTGGTTGTGTACGTGTGATATACATACACTTTTTTTGGATCATATTTTCTATTCCGCTATTTAATCAAAAACCTTTGGGGATCAGTTAAATTGGGGGATAGTCTGTGTTGGTACGTGTGAGAGAGATCCACCTTTCCAAGTTGTTGGGGTTCATCTCATACTTCTGAAGGTTTGAGGGTGCTGCCTGTTCCATACTCCCCCTACTCCTCATCTAGCCTTTTAGGGGTACAAACAATAGTAATTGGGGCCCAGTGTGGTTGTGTACGTGTGATATACATACACTTTTTTGGGATCATATTTTCTATTCCGCTATTTAATCAAAAACCTTTGGGGATCAGTTAAATTGGGGGATAGTCTGTGTCGGTACGTGTGAGAGAGATCCACCTTTCCAAGTTGTTGGGGTTCATCTCATACTTCTGAAGGTTTGAGGGTGCTGCCTGTTCCATACCCCCCCTACTCCTCATCTAGCCTTTTAGGGGTACAAACAATAGTAATTGGGGCCTAGTGTGGTTGTGTACGTGCGAGATACATACACTTTTTTTGATCATATTTCCTATTCCGCTATTCAATAAAAACCTTTGAGGATCAATTGAATTGCGGGATAGTCTGTGTCGGTACGTGTGAGAGAGATCCACCTTTCCAAGTTGTTGGGGTTCATCTCATACTTCTGAAGGTTTGAGGGTGCTGCCTGTTCCATACTCCCCCTACTCCTCATCTAGCCTTTTAGGGGTACAAACAATAGTAATTGGGGCCTAGTGTGGTTGTGTACGTGTGATATACATACACTTTTTTTGGATCATATTTTCTATTCCGCTATTTAATCAAAAACCTTTGGGGATCAGTTAAATTGGGGGATAGTCTGTGTCGGTACGTGTGAGAGAGATCCACCTTTCCAAGTTGTTGGGGTTCATCTCATACTTCTGAAGGTTTGAGGGTGCTGCCTGTTCCATACCCCCCCTACTCCTCATCTAGCCTTTTAGGGGTACAAACAATAGTAATTGGGGCCTAGTGTGGTTGTGTACGTGCGAGATACATACACTTTTTTTGATCATATTTCCTATTCCGCTATTCAATAAAAACCTTTGAGGATCAATTGAATTGCGGGATAGTCTGTGTCGGTACGTGTGAGAGAGATCCACCTTTCCAAGTTGTTGGGGTTCATCTCATACTTCTGAAGGTTTGAGGGTGCTGCCTGTTCCATACTCCCCCTACTCCTCATCTAGCCTTTTAGGGGTACAAACAATAGTAATTGGGGCCCAGTGTGGTTGTGTACGTGTGATATACATACACTTTTTTTGGATCATATTTTCTATTCCGCTATTTAATTTAACTGGGCCTCCATGCGAGACCTGTGTGCCTTGTTGCGCTGTTTTGAGTACTCCACCAACATGGCCAGTGGCAATGACGCCGTTCTCAGCTTAACTATCCCACTTCCATGCCTCCTTGAAAAAACAATTCGGGCGATGATGGAAGAGGATGTGGCACAGGATGAGGAGGAGGAGGAGGATGAAGAGGTAACATTTCCAAGGCTTTCAGGGCAGTCATTCGCAAGGGGCTCCGAGGGTGGGTTCCTGCACACGCAAACGCCAGGGACGCAATTGTCCAGCAGGGGCACAGTTCTGGAGGATGAGGAGGATGAGGAGGAGGAGGAGCTGGAGGAGGAGATGGAACCATGTTCACAGCAGGGTGGCACCCAGGCCAGCTCATGGCCATCACTGGTGCGTGGCTGGGGGGATACAGAGGACACGGACGATACACCTCCCACAGAGGACAGCCTTTCGTTGCCTCTGGGCAGCCTGGCACACATGAGCGATTACATGCTGCAGTGTCTCCACAACGACCGCCGAGTTGCCCACATTCTAACTTGTGCTGATTACTGGGTGGCCACGCTGCTGGATCCCCGTTACAAGGACAACGTACCGTCCTTAATTCACTCACTGGAGCGCGATCGCAAGATGCGCGAGTACAAGCGCACGCTGGTAGACGCCATGCTGCTGGCATTCCCATCTGACAGCGGGGCCACAGTGGAAGCACAAGGCAGAGGAGGAGGAGGAGGAGGTCGCCAACGCAACCAGGGCACCGCCAGCACCTCAGAAGGCAGGGTTAGCATGGCCGAAATGTGGAAAAGCTTTGTCAGCACGCCACAACAAACAGCAGCACCAGCAGCTCAGATGGAACGTCTTAGCAGGAGGCAGCATTTTACCAACATGGTGGAGCAGTATGTGTGCACACGCCTACATGTAGTGAATGACGGGTCTGCCCCCTTCAACTTCTGGGTCTCCAAATTGGGCACATGGCTTGAGCTTGCCCTTTACGCCTTGGAGGTGCTGGCGTGCCCTGCAGCCAGTGTATTATCTGAACGGGTATTTAGCACGGCTGGGGGCGTTATAACAGACAAGCGCAGCCGCCTGTCCAGAGACAATGTGGACAAGCTCACGTTCATTAAAATGAACCAGGCATGGATCCCACGGGACTTTTCCGTACCTTATGCAGAATAGCAATGGATACCGACCTTACCCACCCATTGTTCCATTTTTGCTCTTTCTCACTCTTTTGGGGTGTACCCTCATTTAAAATTTTTGAAAAGAAGCAGTGTTGGCTACCTCGTCCTCCTCCTCAGGGCCAGATTAATGTAGGGGCTATTGGAGCTGCAGCTCCAGGCCCCTACCTTTTATATAGGCCCCGGGTTGGCCATATTCACTGTTACCGCTCTTCTGTCACTTGTAAACACAGAAGTCTGGCTTCTATGCTCGCTTCCCCAGGCAGCACCCTCAGAACCTCCCCACACAGCGTGAAGGCCGGACAAGGAGGGACAGTTGGCGATGCATGGATGTGTTTATGGGCTTCAGAGACAGCATCCCATGTTGAATTAGGCATGCATGGCTGCACCCTTCCTCCTCTGGGTGCATGGCAAGGCACGGCCCTTAAGGCCCTTCAAAATCCTCAGCACCAAGCCCATGATGCTGTTAATCCGGCCCTGGTCCTCCTCCACCGCCGCTTCCACCTACACCGCCCATAGGTGTGCGCAGCCTATTGCATTAAGGTGTGCACCCCAAAGTTGAAATACACATGCATGTGTTTGCCAGCAGGGAGAGTAATGTATCGGGGCCATGTACCTGTAGGCAAGGAGAAATAGAGCAGAGCAGGTCCCAGGGAGATCTTTCCCATCTCCTCACTGGCAATGCTATGTGCCCTAGGTGATTAGGGTGTGCCCAGGCACACCCAGCACACCCTGTGCGCACGCCTATGTCACCGCTAGGCTTGTGACGGTATCAGATTTTCATGCTGCGATTAATTGATTAAGGTTTTGCCACGGTATACGGTATTATCACGGTATTCTATTATTAAATTTAAATTATTAAATTTCCACCTCACTTCAATTTCATTGCTGAATTTAGGGGCTTTGGTTCACTTATGCACATTATTATATAGTCAGTCAGTACAGACTCTGTGAACCAGGCCTAAAATAGGTCATCAAGCAGTGTCTGGCCTAACTGGTGATAACTGGTTCTGGCGCTCGGCTCCGATCCGATGGCCTGGTCATTAAGAGGGCAAATCCTTGTGGTCAAGAAGTGGTTAAACCTGAAGGAGGTGTTGTTTATAAATTACTTTACTATTGCTTTAGGCCTGGTTCACATGTATGCGGGTTGGTGGTTCACATTTGCACAGGCATAGCAGCCCATTGATTTGAATGGGCTGCTATGCCCTCATTTTCCGCAGAAAAAAGGTGCATGCAGCATTTTTTTAAAATTCAGTGGCCTTGAAATCCATCCTGCTTTTGCACCATGCGACTAACCTGCAGTTCCTGCTCTGGCAAGCTTTCTGCATTTTTTGTATACGTGGGCACGGCATTTAAAAATAAACAGTTTGCGTGTGCAGCAACGGCAGGTAAGTCGCATGGTGCAAAAGAAGGATGGATTTCATGGCCACTGCATTTTTTTAAATTCTGCATGCACCTTTTTTCAGCTGAAAACGCAGGCATAGCAGCTCAAGCCCATTCACATCAATGGGCTGCTATGCCTGTGCAAATGTGGGCCCCCAACCCGCATACATGTGAACCAGGCCTAAAGCAATAGTAAAGTCATTAATTGGTTAAACCTGCAGGAGGACCGGTGTTTTTATCTATTAATGACTTTACTATTGCTTTAGGCCTGGTTCACATGTATGCGGGTTGGGGGCCCACATTTGCACAGGCATAGCAGCCCATTGATGTGAATGGGCTTGAGCTGCTATGCCTGCGTTTTCAGCTGAAAAAAGGTGCATGCAGAATTTAAAAAAATGCAGTGGCCATGAAATCCATCCTTCTTTTGCACCATGCGACTTACCTGCCGTTGCTGCACACGCAAACTGTTTATTTTTAAATGCCGTGCCCACGTATACAAAAAATGCAGAAAGCTTGCCAGAGCAGGAACTGCAGGTTAGTCGCATGGTGCAAAAGCAGGATGGATTTCAAGGCCACTGAATTTAAAAAAAATGCTGCATGCACCTTTTTTCTGCGGAAAATGAGGGCATAGCAGCCCGTTCAAATCAATGGGCTGCTATGCCTGTGCAAATGTGGGCCGCCAACCCGCATACATGTGAACCGCCAACCCGCATACATGTGAACCACCAACCCGCATACATGTGAACCAGGCCTAAAGCAATAGTAAAGTCATTAATAGATAAAAACACCGGTCCTCCTGCAGGTTTAACCACTTCTGGATCGCAAGGATTTGCCCCTTTAAAGACCAGGCCATCGGATCAGAGCGCCAGGACCAGTCATCACCAGGTAGGCCAGACACTGCTTGATGGCTATATAATAATGTAATGTGGGCTGCTAGGCGTGTGTGTGTGTATATATATATTTATTAGAGCTGCACGATTCTGGCCAAAATGAGAATCACGATTTTTTAGCTTGGAATAAAGATCACGATTCTCTCACGATTCTCTGTGTAACAAAAAAAAAAAAAAAAATTGGGATAACTTTACTGTTACGTTTTTTTTTTTTTTTTTATTCATTAAAGTCTAATCATTGCGTTTGAAAGACTGCTGCGCAAATACAGTGTGACATAAAATATTACAACAATCGCCATTTTATTCTGTAGGGTCTCTGCTAAAAAAATATATAAAATGTTTGGGGGTTCTAAGTACTTTTCTAGCAAAAAAAAAACTGATTTTAACTTGCAAGCAGCAAGTGTCAGAAAAAGATCCAGTCTTTAAGAGGTTAAACTTCCTTTCTCCCTGGCAGAGGGAAGGAAAAGATACAAATGTAATCATTTTTGTTTATAGTTAGGAGACTTAATGCTGAAAGGTGTTAGCTGAGTGAGTGAATGAGTCATCCAGCTCACTGAAATGTATCAATTCACAAGTCAGGCAGACTTGACAGAGAAACTCGGTATTTTAAAAATGCCACAATAACAATACCGTGGCTATGCAATACCGCGATATATCGAATTACCGAAAACCGGCATATGTCTAGTCACCGCCACATCCACCACCACCTCAACCTCCCTCCTACTCCATATGGGCCTCGTCCTTCAGAGATGAAGAAGAACATTGTTTTATTTTTCTGTTTTTTTTTGTTGTTTTAAGTTATTTCCCTATCCACATTTGTTTGCAGAGCACTTGCCATGCTCTTAATTACGTTTTGCTGCCATTTGCAGCACTCTAGCCCTTTCCTTTGGTGTTTTAGAGCCATTTTAGTGCCTTAAAGTTCGGGTCCCCATTGACTTCAATGGGGTTCGGTGTCCGGGAAAAGTTCGGTAAAAGTCCGGGACACGGACCCGGACTTTTTTTTAAAGTTCGGCCGAACCCGTCGAACACGGACATCTAGGTGTTCGCTCAACCCTAGTTGTGAGGACTTAGTTCTTGACTTTAGACAAAAAGTGAACATCAATATATCAGCAATAATCCCATTTAATCTGCTTAGATTGCATGTCTCAAAGAAAGGATGAGCTCATTTGAAACAGTTGATGTTGAAGGTACCTCTATGTTCACATGCTTGAGGAATGAAAAATGCTCACTCTAGAACTCTAGTGAGGATATTGAATCAAACAGGCAGCAGCAGACCAATAACGTCATTTGTAGTAAGTCATTATTGAGCCAGCACAAGCACGCTAAAAGTCCTTACCTACAGATTGACCCTCTATGAGCGATCCCTACATCTAAGCCCAAAAGGGTTAAAAGCGTCATAGGTGGCGGTCTGTAGGTGGGGGCTCTCAGTGTGCTTATTCTGGCTGAATAAATACTTCCTATGAGTGCCTGTTTGTTTCAATCCAGAAATACAGAGAGCGAATGGGCTCCCTTTGGCTTCACTTATTCACTTATAGTAGAGACCGAGGAAGATCTACAGGGTTTGAAGCAGTGCCTCGTCTTTGTATGTCCTCTCTAGTGAAGAATGAAGATATGGTATAGCTAAGGTCATAAACGCAAAGTTTGTGCCCAAACTGTAATAATTGCGCTAGTACTGTAGGTACGCTATATGGCAAAACAAATGCAGACACCCCTCCAAATTAGCAAGTTCAAGTGCATAAAGCCAGGTCCATAAAGACTTTGTTTAAATAAGAACTCCAGATTTTCACACAATTTGCATTGTTTGTTTGGGTCAAGCTGGCCCAAACAAACTATGTACCTCACTAACCTGTGAGGCCACTGGATGTGCTATATAAACAGCATACCGCACTGTGTTCTGGGTGCGAGTAGAGACTTCCTGTCTCATACCTGGAACACAGAAGAGTCTACAGCAACAGCACTTAGCCGTTCAGAGGGAGTAATGTATTATATCAGTATATACAATGCTTCCTCTGATTGGTTGAGTCAGAGGTGTGACATCATCAGTCCGCCTCTCTGACTCAGCCAATCAGAGGAAGCTTTGTATTCAGTGAATGGCTGAGTGCCGCTGCTGTAGACTCCTGTGTTCTGAGTATGAGACATGAAGTCTTTGCTTGGACCCAGAACACAGTGCAGTATGCTGTATGTAGCCCCAGCTACATACACTTTATACAGCACATCCAGTGGTCTCACAGGTTATTGAGGTCCGACCGCATCTGGAGTATTCTGTCCAGTTCTGGTCGCCAGTCCTCAGGAGAGATGTGTTGGAGCTGGAGAGATTCCAGAGAAGGGCAACTAAACTGAATAGGGTATTGGAGGACCTTAATTATGAAGAGCGTCTGCAATCACTTGATTTATTCTCCCTGGAGAAGAGACGCCTGAGGGGGGACATGATAGCAATTTATAAATATCTCAATGGGGATCTAAGATTAGAAAAAAAGCTATTCAGTCAAAGGGAATGCATGAGGACTCGAGGGCATACATTGCGATTAGAGGAGAAACGTTTTAACCTCAGGCAACGTGAGGGGTTCTTTACTGTTAGGGCTACAAGATTGTGGAATTCTCTACCACAAAAGGTAGTTACTGCGGGAAGTATGGTGGCTTCAAAAGACTCTTAGACGTACATCTCAAGGATCAGAACATTCAGGGCTATGTGAGATATTTACAGCCACACACACCTACACAGGTTGAACTGGATGGACTATTGTCTTTATTCAACCTCACCTACTATGTAACTATGTAGTTCATTAAAGCCATCTTGGCCTAAACAAACTATGAAAATTGTGCGCAAACCCAGAGTTCTTCTTAAATGCGTTTGGTGTTGAGGACCTCATGTGGCCCTCTCAGAGTCTTGACCTCAATTCTGCTGAAAACTTTTGAGATAAATTGAAGTGCTGATTGACCCAGTCCTTTTCTTCCAACATGAGTACCTGACCTAGCAAATGCCCTTTAGGATGAATAGGCACAAATTCCTATAGACTTGAGGAAAACCTTTTTCAGAAGAAAGAATGATGTTAAAGCTGCACAGTTGTGGGGGGAAGGAACCCCTATATCAAAGCACATAGTTTTGGAATAGGATGTCCACAAAGCTCATATACAAGTGATGGTCAGGTGTCCTCAAACCCTCGCACAGTATTTAAGGTTGGTGGTTGATTCAACTCATTGCTTTTGCACTCAAAACTGAAATATCATTAACAATGGTCTTTATTTACCAGTTTTAAACAATGTTATTGATCTTTGTAATTCATGTTCAGACCTTGCTAGAAGAACTCTATTTTATTTTTCCTTTTCCCCACACAACATATCTGAGATTCCTGAAGCCAATCTATTATTGAATCTCATTTCATATCCAGCATTCCTATTCCTATATTATTGTATAAGCATGACTCGGGGCTAGATTACAAGCGCTAACGGCAAATGAAATGTATTTCTTTTTTTTTTTATCTCACTACTGTGTCCTTTACCTTGAGCTGCTGTAGTCATGCCAAAGTCAAAGCATCTGATGTCAAAATGGTTTATTTCTACCAATCCTGACAATGATGAACACAGCTTAGTTATGGATCAGGAGGAAAATAAGTTGAAACACTTGTAGTTCTGGTATATATTAATATTGTATTATTTTAAGATAGATGTAAACCCTAGCTGAATGACATTTAGTTTGATAAAGCACTGTATATTATAAATAATTATAATTTATTTCACCAATTTTTCTTCTTTTTCTGCATTTCTGTGCTGCTGATCTGCTGCAGCCTTTATGCAGCCAATTCTTGTCAATATGAACTCCAGCATTTGCTGCATACCATTTCTCAGCATGGATTTCTTGATTGTGATAACAGTGGGACACTACTGGACAATGTGTTTTGACTGTCTGTCTAGATCAGCCTTTTTCAACCAGGGTGCCGTGGCACCCTGGTGTGCCTCTTGGGTTCTTCATAGGTGCCTTGGCAAAATGCCTAAAAATGGCAACAAATTGCCACAGGTTTTTACTTTGTAGAATTACAACTCTGGGCACCATGCGAGTCAAGCCACTGGCACCCTGACAACCCTGGGCACTGTGCGGGTCAAGCCACTGGCACCCTGACAACCCTGGGCACTGTGCGGGTCAAGCCACTGGCACCCTGACAACCCTGGGCACTATGCGGGTCAAGCCACTGGCACCCTGACAACCCTGGGCACTGTGCGGGTCAAGCCAATGGCACCCTGACAACCCTGGGCACTGTGCGGGTCAAACCACTGGCACCCTGACAACCCTGGGCACTGTGCAGGTCAAGCCACTGGCATCCTGACAACCCTGGGCACTGTGCGGGTCAAGCCACTGGCACCCTGACAACCCTGGGCACTGTGCGGGTCAAGCCACTGCCACCCTGACAACCCTGGGCACTGTGCGGGTCAAGCCACTGCCACCCTGACAACCAGTGACATCACTGGTTGATAAGGAGAATGACGGGTGCTTTCACAGCATCCTTATTTACTCCTCTTCATCCCTTCTCCATCAGCACTAGGGTCACATTAGCAAATAGAAGAAGAGAAACTGAGGGAGAAGAGAAACCCTAGAATACTAGTCCGTACCAGTTTGCAATAGTGGAGGAATAAATCACTTCTAATGTTGGATGGCCCCTGTGTATGGATGTTGCTGCGTTATGTAAAACTATTGTTTAGGGTTTTTTTGACATTTTAGAATGGGGTGCCTCAAGATTGTGCAGAATTGTTAAGGGTTCCACAACTGAAAAAAGGTTGAGAAACACTGGTCTTGATAACTCATAAGGGTTGATCTACTAAAGGCAAATAGACTGTGCAATCTGCAATTGCAATTACTCCAAAGCTTAATAAATGAGCTTAAGCTTCCTTTTTGCAAAGAATAACCAATCACATGCAAGGAAAATGTAAAATGTAAATGATTGGATGATGGAAGTCAGCAGAGCTTCTGCTCATTTACTAAGCTCTTGAGCAACTGCTCTTGCAGAGTGCAACTGCATTTTGCAAAGTGCACAGACTATTTGCTGTTGGTTAATCAACCCCAAAATCTGCAAGGGACTTTGCCCCAGAGCTTAGTGAATGCAATTAGGTTTCATTCAGCAAAGAATACTCAATCATGTGTAAAACAAATCGTGCTTGCTTGGATAATAGAAGTCATTTTGCGTCATTCACTAAGCTCTGCTGAAATTCCCTTGCAAGGTGCAACTTCCCTCGTAAAGTAAACAGCCAATTTGGCCTAAATTAACGTTTTTTTACCTTAATTGTTCTCTGAATTAAAGTATAAAACCTTCTGAGGGCAGCCCCCCCTTATACCTACCTAAACCTGATATTGATCCAACAAAGTGCCCAAGAGCTGCATTGCTGCTCTCTCTCTACTCGCAGGCTCAGAGGCAGCAGTGGGAGCCATTGACTACTGCTACTGTCAATCACAGCCAGTGAGGAAGGAGCTGGGGGTGTCATCACTGATTGTATGCAGTGGGTGAATGTCTTCTTCATAGTATCTGATTGCTAGGCAGCTGTTCTTTAAAAGTCCAGCTTGGCCTCACCCTTTTGACCTTTGAAACCTCTTTAGTTGTTGTAGCCCTGGTTCACATCTGCATTTTCAGTTTTGTAGAATCCCACTACAGTCCATTTCACATGGTTTCCATTGGGTCATGTTCACATCTGTGCATTGTATGGAAAGGGCCAGGGACCAGCAGGTTGTATTTTTGGTTCCATAGATTTCAATGAATAACAAAAACAATTATTGAAAAACGCAAAATGCACCTGGAATATGCATCAATTGCAACCTGCATGGGTATGAAACAGGCCTAAGGCTTAATTTTTTAAAATACAATAACAAACACATTATTCTTACCTGCTCTGTGTAATGGTTTTGCACAGAGCAGCCCCGATTGTCCTCTTCTCAGGTCCCCCGCTCCTCTTTATTTATTATTTTATTTATTTCAGGTTCTTATATAGCGCTGTCAATTTACACAGCGCTTTACATTCACAATTTTACATTGCACATTAGTCCCTGCCCTCAAGGAGCTTACAATCTAAGGTCCCTAACTTACATTCATACATACATAGTAGGGCCAATTTTATACAGGATCCAATTACCTACCCAGCATGTCTTTGGAGTGTGGGAGGAAACCGCAGTACCCAGAGGAAACCCACTCAGGCACAGGGAGAACATGCAAACTCCAGGCAGGTAGTGTCGTGGTTGGGATTCAAACCAGCGACCCTCTTGCCTCTAGGTGAAAGTGCTAACCACTACACCACTGTGCTGACCCTTCTTTGGCAAATGCCGATTTCTATGTGGGCACTTGTGCTGGCTCTTTCCCAAATCATCTTGTCTGTGTCTATTGACACAGGCAGGGGTCTTGGCCCAGCCCCACACTCCCTTGTCACAGGATTTCATTGACAGCAGTGGCAGCCAATGGGGAGCCTAGTAAGGAGGGAGAGAGCCAAGAGAGCTGCTGCTCTCATGCATAGTGCTGCATCGAGAATGGGCTCAGGTAATTATATGGGGAGGCCGGGGGGGGGGGGAGATTCACAGAAGGTTTTTCAACTTAATGCAAATAATGCAATAAAGTAGAACTACAGGCAAACTTTTTTTTTTATTATGGATAGAGCGAAGAAGGGTTAAAAACCCTGTCCGATTTTTTTTCACCATCTGTGTCCCATTGTGGAGATTTCCCTTCACTTACTGTCCCATAGCCAAACAGGAAGTGGGAAGAAATTTCCACAATTTAAGGGAATTCCTTGGGAACCCCTCAGGTCACCAGAACTAGTGTCCCCATTGGAAGATTTCACCTCTATTACTTTTTTGGGGACAACCCGAAATTTAGCTTTTTTTTTTCTTTCGCTTTCAATGATAATGGTAAACAGGACCAATAGAGAGGATGAATCTCCCTAACGGAGACACAGACAGCAATAAAGACTGATAGGTGTTCTTAGTCATCTCTCCACTCTATTCAAAACTATAAAAAAAAAAAAAAAAAAAGTTTTACATTTAGTTATACTTTATGGTGAAATAACTTTAGACTTTAGAACACTTTAAGGCCTTCATAGACTAATAGGGAAGCCTCTGAGGGGGAGGACAACCTGGACTTTTATAGAGTCAATATATGTATAAAATATCAACTGCCTATACCTTTGGCTCTATCTTTGGGTCTTATTGGCATGTGATTTTCTTTTTTTTTTTTTTTGACATGTGATTGTCTAACTTCTTGAACTCAGATACAATTACCCAAATTAGTAAAGCTTTACTTTCCATCTGTATTTTTTTTTTTTTTATTTATTTAATAAATAATATCATTTTCTTATAGGCAGTAAATGTGATATTTTCAATATATTGTAAAAAGTAAGATCCAGGAGGTAATGGTTAATTCATGGCAATAATATATTGAATGAAAATGAGTAAAAAAAATATATATATATTTTGATTCAGAGGCTCCAGTTGTACATTTTTTATACAACCTGCTTTTGTGGCTTTTAATGCAGAACTCCCTTTAATAACCCTAAAAATACCAATAGCCCATTAAAAAAGCTTTTCCAGCAATACCTTCAGTCCAGAGTTGTCCACCCCAGTACTTTTCCACCACAAGATGTCCTCAGTCTTCTGAGTTGAATAATTTCTTGATGCCGTGGCGATTTTATTAATTTTTAAGATACAATAAAAGGAAATTTGGCAAACAATTTTGGATGTGCTGATCAACTCTGGTTTGGATCTTCTTTGTGAAAGAGGTGCACTGACCATGCACTCCTACAGATCAGAGTGAATCCCATGGGAAAGGGATAAGCTGATGTTTCCCTTGTTTGCTTCAGCATCATTAAACCCACTTCCTCTGAGTACAGGATGTCATGGACCAACCCTGGCCTGTCAATAGAAATTAAAGAAGAAGAAGCACAGTGATGAGTTCATTTCTCTGTCACTCTGCTCTCTCCTCCCATCAACATGCTTGTTGTCCGCACATTACCTGACCATGACTGATTCCTTGTGCAGCTACTTCCACTTCCACTCTGAGCTCTGCTGTACAGGGGGTACCAGAGGCTGATATCAGGTGAAACTAAAGGCCCGTACACACGTACCGATCGTCGGCATACAAACGTCGGCGGACGAAAGATCTGCCGATTGTACGCTTGTTAGTATGGTGCCTCCGACAGCTGTCTGCGCACGTTCTGCGGACAAGAGTCTTTCTTGCAAGCATTTAAATTTTTGTATGCCGACACCAGAACAGACGATTGTTCGCCAGTCAGTACAGAAATCAGCCGACAGACCGCAGATTTGCAAGACTGGGCATGCTCAGAAAAGAAAAAAGACAGGGAAAGTTAACCATTACATGACATCACTTCTGCAGTCGGCTGTAGTCGGCGGACAAAATTCTTGGGCAGTCTTTGCACTTTTCAACAGACACCGACATCCCGGGGAGAAAAGACGAACGTTTGTATGCCGACGATCGGTACGTGTGTACGGGGCTTCAGATGTCTACACTGCTTGTATGTCAAAAATCTGCAGTTAAACAGTGTATTAACCATTTACAGACCGCCCGCTACAGTTTTACGTCGGTATTTTGACGTTAAATACTGGGGTTATAGCAGCAGATAGCTATCATAACCCTAGTATTTTATTAAACGTCGGGCAGTCCTCTTTCACATAAGGGTGGTCCCAGCTGCATATTCACCGTGGGATCACCTTGATGAGGTGCCCCCCTCCTGCCACTTCCAGGTCGTTTTCCCCGCTTACCAGAGCTGTCGGTAGCGGGGAAAATGATCCGGTCCGCTGTTCTCTCAGGCAGGAAGTCGAGTGAGGGCCATCGTGCCCATGGCCTTGGAGGACCGCAGCGACGTCATACGTCGCTTCCTTAGCAACGGTTTTAAAGAGTCCTTTTTTTTTTTTAATCATGAAAAAAAATACTTTTCTTTTTTTTTTTTTCTTTTTTAGTGTAGATGTGAGATCTGAGGTCTTTTTGACCCCAGATCTCACATTAAAGAGGTCCCGTCATACTTATTTCTATTACATTTTTTATAATAAGAATAAAAGTGATCAAAAACATTTTTTTTCAAAGGACAGTGTAAAAATAAAAAATAAAAGATAAAATAAATAGAAAAAAACAATTAAAGCGCTCCGTTCCGGTTAGCTCGCGCACAGAAGTGAATGCATATGCAAGTCGCGCCCACATATGTAAACGGTGTTCAAACCACACATGTGAGGTATCCCGGTGATCATTAGAGCAAGAGCAACAATTTGAGCAACAATGTCGTCTATGGGTATTTTTAAGTACCGATGTTTCTGGCCATTCCGTGAGCGTGTGCAGTTTTGAAGCATGACATGTTGGGTATCTATTTACTCAGCGTAACATTAATTTTCACAATATATAAAAAAATTGGGCTAACTTTACTGTTTTCTTATTTTTTTCCAAAAAAAAAATTGCGTTTGTAGGACCACTGCGCAAATACAGTGTGATAAAAAAAAAATATTGCAACGACCTCCATTTTATTCTCTAGGGTCTCAGCTAAAATAAAATATATAATATTTGGGGGTTCTACGTTATTTTCTAACAAAAAAAAAAACTGATTTTAACTTGTAAACAACAAGTGTCAGAAAAAGGCCCGGTCCACAAGTGGTTAATAATTAGAGAGCTGTATTAATTTGTGTCTATTTTGTTTTATCTACAAGAGTTCTACTTTTGCTTAAAAAAAAAATAATAATAATATTAATAATTCCCCTCCGGGTGATCTATGTGCATTGCAGGGATTTGAACAAACTTTGTTGCAGATTCCTACCTTTTGTTATTCTGAAGCAATAGCTGTTCGTCTCTGTCCATGTGCCAATGTAGCGACTTTGTGATTATGTTAAGCGTCTGTGATAGTGAGCTCTTGTAGATCGCCAACTCAGGGTTCCCCAGGGTGCAGAGTCTAATGCCCCGTACACACGTGCAGATTATCTGCAGACTTTTGTCTGCAGACTTACCTTTTCTATGTAGTGCAAGGGCCTGCCGGATTGCATACAAATTGAAAGTGTTTAGGTTTGACCTCATATTATATGGTTTTGGTAAGTCTGCAGATAATCTGCACGTGTGTATGGGGCATAAGCCTCAGCCTGCTTCTTCACCAGAGCCCCTGATGGTGGAGATGGACTTGTAGCAAGCTGGAACCAGGTCGCTGGCCCCCAGGTACGCCCAGCTGAGAATGTGGAGACAACTCATGTATGCAGAGTAAAAGCAGCAGGAGACAACAAGGTAGAAGCCGAGATCAGGGTGGGCAGCAAACAACCACAGCTGGTAAACAAAGCCGGGGTTGGTACATGGGTAGTTAGGCACAGGACACACAAGTAAGATGCGAACGGGTGCTCAGAGAACTGTGAAGTTGCTCAGTCAGTGTGGGTTACACTGAGCATGTCTTATACAGGCAAGCAAACTAGGAGGCGAGCCAAGAAATGATTGAAAGGGAAGGAAATAAAAGCCCACAGTCTAGCAGGTGACGCCCATAGGTGAGCACAGCCAAACCACACATGTAAAAGGAATCAGGGTAGAGAAGGCACTGCAACAAGGAGGTAGGAATAAACAAGCAGGAAACTGCAATCTAACTTGTGACAGATTATTAATCAACTGCTGCACCTGCAGGGTTCTAATGAACAAAGTGACAGGGCCTGCATCCCTTTAGACGTAATTCACCTTTGGGAGTATCTCACCAAAAATGACATTTTTGTTGCAGGGGATGCCCAAAATCTGACTTGTATCAGAAAATGAGTAAGCCAATCGCAGAAGCAGAAATTGAAGAAATTGACATTTCTAGGGACCATTCTGTACACCATATGTGTATAGAATGCCTCCAGGTTCGCCATATTGAATTTTCTAGAAAATTACAGCTCTGCAGGTTGAAATGGAAAGATAATTTTTACTATAATTTATTTACAAATATGACTTGTGTAACAGTTGTATATGCTATATTAATATTAT
Source organism: Pelophylax lessonae (assembly GCF_965119305.1). Classification (NCBI taxonomy): domain Eukaryota; kingdom Metazoa; phylum Chordata; class Amphibia; order Anura; family Ranidae; genus Pelophylax; species Pelophylax lessonae. The sequence goes on from NC_138773.1 coordinate 289,786,770, forward strand.
TTATTTATTTATTTTTGCTATTTTTTCCAGTGAAAGTGGGGGTTCCCTTTAAATAATTGCAGCAATTTGCAACGTGTTATGAGTAAAACATACTGCATTGTACATTAGCAGGATGCACATTTCTATGTATTTGCGTTGACGGTTTCTGGGTTACTCCCATGACGCCTTGGCTAGATAATGGGTCATTCTGAAGCTCATTCAGACCTGGTGACAGTAGGAATGTTTGGTAGCCTTGGGTAAGTTTTACTTATTAGGATTGCAAGGTTGGCTCAGTGCTCAAGGTTTATTACACATGTTCTCTGTACACTGTGACAGCTTCTTGAACCTCCTCAATTGTATAACTGCAGCACACAGTAACTTGCCATCTTTCTGAGCTATTGTTCTGTATGTTCCCATAGGCTGCTCTTGTAACAAATTGCTTCTTGTATTAATGAATGTTTTATCTCCTAGCTTCTGTAATGTTTTGGTGATTATGAGCTTAGAGCCTTGGAGAAAAGACTGCTTTTACATTGAGATCCTGAAATTTATATAGTGATAATATAACTCGTTACTTGCTCCCCATTTTTCAGACTCTGCCATCAGATTGCCCTTGTATCTCTTCAGTCAGTTGCATTCGTTGCAAAACGTAGAGGAGTTAGGAATAGATTCATTCACATATAACTAACACTACCCCCCGTAGGAGTCACTGACCTCTGGTTCAAAGCGTATTTTGATTGATTTGCGCAAAAGTTATCTCGTCTACTAACTGTGGGAAAGATTTATGTCATTTTTATTGTTGTTTTTTTTTTTTTTTACTAGTAATGGCGGCGATCTGCGATTTTTTGTGGGACTGCGACATTGCGGCGGACAAATCGGACCCCTAAATGACATTTTTGGGGGTACCAGTGACATTACTACAGTAATCAATGCTAAAAATATGCACTGTTACCGTAATAATGCCATTGGCAGGGAAGGGATTAACTCTGTGGGTGATCAAGGGGTTAAATGTGAGCCTAGGGGAGTGATTCTAACTGTGGGGAGGCGTGGCTTCTGAAATGATCATAGAGACATGTGATCCTATATAGCAGGATGACATGGGCTCTATGATCATTCCAGAAGAAGTTGTAATTACATAGCTGACCGTTCTTCTCTCACAGCGGGGAGCGATTGTGGGTTTCAGGCGGCAATCGGAGCCGCCTGCCCCGTGAATCGCCTGCCCCGTGAATTAGCAGAAAAAATGCTGCTAAAGCTGTGACAGACCATCAAAAAGGGGTGGGAGGGTGGCCGCTCTTTCATCCTCGTGTTACATCAAAAGACCCAGCATTCCATGATGGGCATAAATTTAATTGAGTTCAGGCCTGACCCCCCATCCTGCTGACCAATCTATTGCGACCACCTCCCTCAATGTTTCCCCCGCAAGGGCTGAACTTTCCTGGCCATGCCCCATCAGTCAAGGCTCCCTTTCCCAAGAGGATCAAGAGGCCCTCATCTTCTTCTTCTTTCTTCCTCCTGCACAAATTTGGTTCACTTATGTACAGCATCTGCTGCTCACTCCCGGAAGTAACAGTCACTTTGTTAATTCAGCAATTTCCCATCCTTTTTTGGTAAAGTAGCACTTGTGGGGTGACACTGAGACCAGTTCTACTGATCTACTGATACAGGAATGGTAGCCGACCTGGCTGCCACCAGCCCACCTGGCTGCTTGCTTCTCCCAGTCCTCCTGACTGCCACATACACATGGAGATTTCCCAGGCAAAGGTTAGACGAAGACTTGGCACAACAAACTCTTTAAGAGAGCACTGTTACAGTTGGCAGTCTCTCACCCCTTGTCTTGTCCCTGCATCATGCTGATCTACTCACTGTCTCTCCTTGCTCTTTCTGCTGCTTCTCCAGGCCTAAATCCCTACAACTGCCTCCTGTGATGGGATTCTTCCAGGCCAGCCTCCCAAGCTCCAGCATGAGATAACCCCCGCCACATAAAGGGTCCTTTAAGGGTCACCGACATCCTTCCTCAACACTTCTTTTCCATCTTCCCCTCCCAGCATTCCTCATTCCAATGTATGGGTTCCTCAGTCCCCTGCCAGGCCCACTCCAGGAGATTGGCTAAGGCTCCATAAATACGCAGAACAGCCCCTCCTCACCTCCACCCACTAGTTTGTTCTCCAACTTTCCAGATACCAGGGGGAGGTACATGTGGGCCAGCCTCTAGTAATCCTGACCCAGATTCAATGACTCAGATTTAGCCCAGAGCCAAACTATACTGTGCCTATGCTAACACTAGTAGTACACACTAGAGGGTGCTACACACATATTCTATCCTCAGATTTCACGTTTTGTCATTCTTTAGGCTTGTGTTGATAGATTCAAAGGTGTTTTGTGCTACCATACATATCCATACATATCCAGCTTGAAAAAGTTCAATGGAAGGAGGTAAATTGCAGGTCAAATACATCTTGAACTAAAACTCAGAATTATTTCAGAAGCATCTCAAACTGATGTCAAACTAATGCCACCAACAAAAGCCCATCAACTTCGTACCTTTGGCAACTGTGACTTAGGCCTCATGCACCATCAGCATGTGCACATGCACAGAGACACACACACACAACCATGTTGCTGTAGCAATGACCCCCCCTGAGGAGCAGCTGTACATTAACAGGGTCCCCCTTACCCATTCAGTGGCTGCTTTCCCTGTTTTCAGTCCCAGTAACACAATGACAAACTCAGGCTGCAGTCATACCTCTCCAGCCTAGCTAAAACAGGTAGCTTTCTTTAAAACAGAACTTCACCCAAAGGGGGAAGTTCTGCATGTCTGCCCCCTCCCCTTCTAAATTTTAGCACTTCTTTTTTTTTTTTTTTTTGGGGGGGGGGGTGGGTACCTGGTTTTGATAGGCATCCGCTCTCACTTCCTGTCAGATCACAGCAGTGATCCGAGAGAAGTTCAGCCTCTCTTCCTTTCCCTGCAGCTTTCTGGGACTTGTCATTGGTCCCAGAAAACTGCAAGGCCATTCAGAATGCATGCTCATACATGTGCAGTGGAATTCCAGCTTTGAGTTACGCAATCAGTCACAACCGACTTCCCAAAGTACACATGCTGCTGTCTAGACTTAAAGACGGCCGAAGAGGGGGGTGAGGACAGCGCTAGGTCCCTGGGCAGGTAAGAGTCCTATTATTAAAGTTAGCAGCTACAGTATTAGTAGCTGCTGACTTAAAATTTATGTTTTCAGTGTGAAGAACTGCTTTAGACCCCCAGGCAACAGCACCTGCTAAGACCTAGTAGTAGCTTCATTGAAAAACACATGCCTCCTCCCATGGGAAGCCCCAGGAGGGAAAAAGACTCTGATCATTTCCTCCTAAATATTTTTTTCTCACTAGCCATGCCTTCCTAGGTAACTTCAGAGGGCTTGGCTGGGTTGGGTAACTCCAAAGGTTGACGCTCCCCATCTGTTTGCTGGAACATTCTTCCAACAACAGGCAGGAGTAATCAAGCCAAAGTTTTAAGGAGAACCTGAAGAATCCTGAAAAACAGATTGAAGCTCAGCTAGCTACAGCTCAGCCATAACACTAAATTTAGCCAGCCCCCTCGATCCTTCAAAAATTTGACCCCACCATCCCTGAAGTCTGTTGACACTGCCTGCGGGCACCTGGCACTGTGCTACACATCTGGGGAACTTGGCTACACATCATCCCATTTCTAAATTTTTTCACTGATCTAGTGGGTAAGTTGTACCTTAAGTTCCTCTAGCTTACTGTATTTTCTCTAGTGCCAGGCTCCTACAAACAGACCAAAAGAAGTTGGATTAGGCATTTTCTGACTACAGCTCGATCTGTTATAGCCAGGTGCTGGCGCCAAACTGACCCCCCTACTTTGGCTGCTTGAGCTTGTGAAATTAATCAGATTGAATATTTAGAAAGTACGAGAGCATTGGATGATGACAAATCAGACTCTCACAGTCTCATGTGGACTGTCTGGAATCATGTCCGGTATTCAAATTTTCGCAATTTTACCTATTGTATGGTTTAATTTTATGCTCTCCCAGAAAATACTGCTGGTCTAGTCAGTGCCTGGGTTCACCACCCCCTTCCCTACATCCTTGCCCTCCTTTCCCCTCCCCCCCCCCATGCTCTCCCAGAAAATACTGCTGGTCTAGTCAGTGCCTGGGTTCACCACCCCCTTCCCTACACCTTTGCCCTCCTTTCCACTCCCCCCCCCCCGTTTTTTTTTTTCTCTTCTTTCTATTCCCCTCTCACCCCCTTTCTTCCTCTTTGATCTCCTTTTTCCTTCTTACATTTATTTTTCTTCTCTATATACTCCATTTCAGCTAGTTTTTAAGCAGGGCCTGGGATATGATCTTTCTCTGTGCTATCCTGAAGCTCCCTCATGGCCCTTGCTATGTACTTGCAGGTAGATGGTATATGTTTTTATTTGGTTCCTTTTTTCTCTTTTTTGAACACGTGCTTATGCTTCTAGTCTGTGCTCTGGACTAGGGTATCACACGCCAACTCATATATTTATAGATACCATTTGTATTCGTGGTATGTACTACCCCCGTAAGGGAAAATGGATTTGTAAGCACTTTATTTGCCTTGATTGTACACTCTTAATACGCTTCAAGTTTTGTCTACCTGTCTGGTTATACTTACAGACCTTTATAAAAACAGAATAAACATAAATTTGGCCAGCCCAGGGCAAAGGCACTACATTACTACCTATAGTCCTGCCTCTGAGGATAATCATACAGTAAGTAGGTATGGTAATCTTGCAGTCCTCCAGACAAATATTTCCACACCTGAATTAAGTCTTTGATATGATTGGGATTCTTGCCACTCCACAGTTGAAAGTTCTGTCCATAAGAGGTTTTTCAGGGGTAATAACATGTTTAATAGTTCCACCCCTGAGGAGTGTCTCACTTAGTCTTCGGCAGGTGTGAAAAACTAACTTTTTTGAGACTCCATTGCTTCAATTACAGCAGAAGGTCTGCAGTCTTCCCATTACTGTTCAATGGGAAACACTTAAAAGCCATTTTAACAAAAAGCTGACTGTTTTCAAAGCTTCGGTAGCTATACATATGCATCTTTACAGCTCAGCAGATCTTTTACATTCGGTTGAGTTATAGTGGCTAATTTCTCTGCAAGAACTCAAAACACAGTGTGAATTTATTTGTTGGGATTTTATGGAGCATTCTAGACAAGCAAGGCAAGCTTTGGAATTGAAGAAAGCTTGGTGGTTTTGCCATTTGATGCCCTTCATTTACCTAATTAATGAGCTGAGCAAATGACAGAAGGTGCTGTAATGTGCAGTACTCGATTGGCACAAATATTTAAAGTGTTAATGAGATGTTTGTGGTGTTGTATACAAATTATGTAGGGGCACTGTAAGGTCATTTATGGACAAGAAAATCTGCACATTTGTTAAGGACCCTAGGAAAAATGGGAAGTAATACTCAGGTATGTCACAGCATAGGCATCTAGGCACACCTTAATCACCCCTTGCAGCTCAGATTCCCCCTGCTGCCTGTGCCCCTCAATGCCCTCACCCCCCCCCCCCTCCAGCAGTGCTACTGGCTTCTGTTGTGGGCACATTGGGGGATGTTTCAGGATGGAGAGCGGGGAAGGCCCCTTCCTTTCCTGACAGAATCAGGACCGATCACCCACTGTGTGTCCATAAAGAGGACCTGTCAGCCTTCTTTCTATTAGAGGGGATGTTTACATTCCTTTTCATAGAAATAAAAGAAAATTAAAGGGACGGTGTAAAAAAAAAAAAGAAAAAAAGAAAAAAAAATGAAAGCGCCCCCAATCCTGCGTGCTCGCGCACAGAAGTAAACACATACATAAGTTGCGCACAACAATGTAAATGGTGTTCACACACCACACATGTGAGGTATTGTTGTGAACGTTAGAGCGACAGTAATCATTTTAGTGCTAGACCTCCTCTGTAACTCTAAACAGGTAACCTGTAAAAGTGTTTAAAGCTTCATCTATGGAGATTTTTAAGTACACTAGTTTGTCGCCATTCCACGAGCATGAGCAATTTTAAAGTGTGACATATTAGGTATCTATTTACTCATCTTTAATATTATATAAAGAATTGGGGGTATATACAGTATTGCGTTATTGTTTTTTTAATTCAGTAATTTTTGTTTTAACAAATTGCGTTTGAATAACAGCTGCACAAATACAGGGTGACATAAAATTTGCAACAATTGCAAGTTTATTCCCTTGGGTCTCTGATAAAAAATAAAAAAAAAAATAAAAAAAAATATATATATATTTAAAAAATGTATATGTATATATATATATATATATATATATATATATATATATATATATATATATATATGTTTTTTTTTTTCATTTTATACATTTACATATACATTTTTTAAATATATATATATATATATGTTTTTCTTTTTTTTTTTTCTTTTTATCAGAGACCCAAGGGAATAAACATGCAATTGTTGCAAATTTTATGTCACCCTGTATTTGTGCAGCTGTTATTCAAACGCAATTTGTTAAAACAAAAATTATATATAATGTTTGGGGTTATAAGTGATTTTCTAGTACAAAATACTAATTTAAACTTGTAAACAAAAAGTGCCAGAAAAGGCTCGGTCTTCAAGTGGTTAATATACGTTTTGGGGAGGTGAAAAAAGATAAAATTAAAATAAATGGGGACACCTTTAGTATGGTCCTGTTGGTAGTTGTAGCTTTCATAAATATATCCTAACATATAACCTTTTTTTTTTTTTTTTTTTTTTTTTCATATAACCTTTTATGCTATTTAGTACTCATTTATGGCTGGCATTGACTACAAAAAAAAAAAAAAAAAATGTATGTAAAGTCCCCTTATTTTGTGCATTTTACACAGAAAAGTAGTATTGTATTTCTGTACCTCTCCTCCCCATACCAACCTATAACTGTGCCATTGGCATTTCTCCCAGCAGAAAGCTGCTTGTGCCAAGTCAGAGGCTTTAGAGTAAAATGTCCTGCAAGTCGCTTTGAAATGACATAGAAATCTTTGAATAGCTGTCTTGCCGACTATGACACACAAGACTGAATCGGCTCTAAGGGAGTTTTCATAATGGGCTTTGACATTCTGCCTTTTGATTGTTTGCTTATGTGTAGTGCATGTAAGTGTGATTTGTTTTCACACCTCATGCAATACCATTTCATAGCTACAAAAGTATTTAATAAGAACAAAAAAATACGTCTGTTCTGAAAAAATGAGCTTTTAAATCTCTGCTCTGATCACAGGGAATCTGTTTGTTCATCTAGTTCAACGTCTGTAACCTTTGACTTGACTAAATATTTTATTGCCAGCTTGGCTTTATTGCACTTTTTAGATAATGGACTGCTTGATGAAGTTGGACACTGGAGTGTTTAGTCTTTTAGCATCTTATGATGAACTGCAAATCACTTTTTAGAAATGTATAGTTTTAATGAGAACAAGAGGGGAGCAAGATGACTGACTCATTTCTCATGCTCTAGCTAAGAATGTGACCCTCTGGATATCTTTTTATGTGACAACACTGAAGAAATGACACTTTGCTACAATGTAAAGTAGTGAGTGTACAGCTTGTATAACAGTGTAAATTTGCTGTCCCTTCAAAATAACTCAACACAGCCATTAATGTCTAAACCACTGGCAATAAAAGTGAGTACACCCCTACATGAAAATGTCCAAGTTGGGCCCAATTAGCCATTTTCCCTCCCCGGTGTCATGTGACTCTTTAGTGTTACAAGATCTCAGGTGTAAATGGGGAACAGGTGTGTTCAATTTGGTGTTATCGCTCTCACTCTCTCATATTAGTCACTGGAAGTTCAACATGGCACCTCATGGCAAAGAACTCTCTGAGGATCTAAAAAAAATAATTTTTGCTTTACATAAAGATGGCCTAGGCTATAAGAAGATTGCCAAGACATTGAAACTGAGCTGCAGCACGGTGGCCAAGACCATACATCAGTTTAACAGGACAGGTTCCACTCAGAACAGGCCTCACCATGGTCGACCAAAGAAGTTGAATGGATCTGCTCAGCACCATATCCAGGAGATTGTCTTTTGGAAAAAGACGTATGAGTGCTGCCAGCATTGCTGCAGAGGGTGAAGGGGTGGGGGGTCAGCCTGTCAGTGCTCAGACCAAACGCCACACACTGCATCAAATTGGTCTGCATGGCTGTCGTCCCAGAAAGAAGCCCCTTCTAAAGATGATGCACAAGAAAGCCTGCAAACAGTTTGGTGAAGACAAGCCGACTAAAGACATGGATTACTGGAACCATGTCCTGTGGTCTGATGAGACGAAGATAAACATATTTGGTTCAGATGGTGTCAAGTGTGTGTGGTGGCAACCAGCTGAGGAGTACAAAAACAAGTGTGTCTTGCCTACATTCAAGCATGGTGGTGGGAGTGTCATGGTCTGGGGCTGAATGAGCACTGGTGGCACTGGGGAGCTACACTTCATTGAGAGAACCATGAATGCCAAAATATACTGTGACATACTGAAGCAGAGCATGATTCCCTCTCTTCAGAGACAGGACCCCAAGGCAGTATTCCAACATGATAATGACCCCAAACACACCTCCAAGACGACCACTGCCTTGCTAAAGAAATGGAGGGTAAAGGTGATGGATTGGCCAAGCAGGTCTCCAGACCTAAACCCTATTGAGCATCTGTGGGGCATCTTCAAATGGAAGGTGGAGGAGCGCAATGTCTCTAACATCCACAAGCTCTGGGATGTCGTCATAGAGGAGTGTAAGAGGATTCCAGTGGAAACCTGTGAAGCTCTGGTGAACTCTATGTACAAGAGGGTTAAGGCAGTGCTAAGTGTTAAAGTAAATCTAAAGGCAAAACTTTTTTTTTGTTTTGGATCGAGTGGCAATGGTTTAGAATGTGTACTAGTTCTTTTTTACTGCTATCTGTGCCCCCTTTAGGGAGATTCACCATTGTATACCATTATCATTAAATATAAAAATAAAAGAAAATCACAAATTTGGGGTTGTCCCTAAAAAAGTAATAGGGGGGAAGTCTTCCAATGCAGACACTTGTTCTGGTGACCTGGGGGTCCCCAAGGGATTCCCTTACCCACTTGCTGGCCGCTTACCACATTTTTACTGTGGCAGGTCGGCTCTATTGCGCAAAATCACGTATCTGTATGTCATTTCATGCAATAGCCACTGGGTGGCTCAGGCGTTCCATCGGAGGTGCGATTGCACGCAGGGGATGCCAATGAGCATGTCCGGCGGACCCGATGTCCGCTGGCCAACTGTGATCGTTCCCTAGAGAGGCAGAGCAGCGATCTGCCTATGCCGTTCTGACAGGGAAGAAGATGGAGATCTTGTGTTCCTGCTAAGCAGGAACACGGATCTCTGTCTTCATTCAGTCAGAGCACCCCCCCCCACACAGTTAGCAAGCACCCCATAGGGACACACTTAACCCTTTGATTGCCCCTAATGTTAACTCCTTCTCTGGCAGTGTCATTAGTACAGTAACAATGCATATTTTTAGCATTAATCACTATTGGTGTCACTGGTCCCCAAAAAAGTGTCAGTTAGGTGTCCAATTTTTCCACCAAAATGTCACAGTCCTGCTAAAAGTCGCTGCCATTCCTAGTAAAGAATAAAAAAATAAAAATTCCATAAAAATATTACATTGTTTGTAGGTGCTTTAACTTTTGCACAAACCAATCAATATAAGCGTATTTGTTTTTTTTTTTTTCCAAAAAATATGTAGCTGAATACATATTGGCCAAAACTGATGAAGAAATTCGATTTTTTACATTTTTTTATATGTTTTATAGCAGAAAGTAAAAAATATTGTTTTTATTTTTTAATTGTCTTTATTTTTTGTTTATAGCGCAAAAAAATAAAAACGGCAGAGGTGATCAAATACCACAAAAAGAAAACTCTATTTGTGGGAAAAAGTAAAGTGTCGCACAACATCGAAATTGGCAGTTAAAGTAATGGAGTGCTGTATGGCCTGGTCATTAGGGTGTTAAAACCTTACGGGGTTGAAGTGGATACATTGCAGGGCTTTCCTTTCACTTCCTGTTTTGGATATGTGACAGAAAATAAAGGTACATTTCCCCAATAGGAAACAGATGGCAAAATAAACCTCACAGGGGCTATAACCCTCCTGTATTCATTTCAAAATGAATAAAAAAAAAAAAAAATATAGGTTTCCTATAGTTTTACTTTAACCACTTCAATACAGTGCACTTTCACCCCCTTCCTGCCCAGGCCAATTTTCAGCTTTCAGCACTGTCACGCTTTGAATGACAATTGCTTATGTCATACTACACTGTACCCATATGAAATTTTTATTATTTTTTTTTTTCACACAAATGGAGCTTTATTTTAGTGTTATTTAGTCACCGCTGGGTTTTTTATTTCTTAAAAAAAAAAGAAAAAATACATAAAATTAAAAAAATTAATAAAAAGGAAGTACATTATCTCCTTCACTGATGTACGCTGATGAGGCGGCACTGATGAGGTGACACTTATGGGCACTGATGAGGAGTCACTTATGGGGACTGATGAGGTGGCACTGATGAGGAGGTACTAATATGCCGCACTGATGGGCACCTATAGGTGGCACTGATAGGCGGCACTGGTGAGCACTGATAAGCAGCACTGATGTGCACTGATTGGCAGCAATGATGGGCCCTGGCGGGCACTGAGAGGTGCCACTGATGGGCACTGACGGGCAGCACTGATGGGCACTGATGGGCGGCACTGATGGACACTGATGGGCAGCACAGATGAGCAGGTACTGATGGTCACTGACTGGCAGCACTATAGGCACTGATTGTGGGCACTGATGGTGGGCACTGATGGTAGGCACTGTGGGCACTGTTTTTTAACTTTCTGTAATCAAGGCACTGATGATCAGTGCCCTGATTACCTGTCCTAGACTGCCCTTTGAGGAGGAGCCGCTCATCGGCTCTCCTCGCCACACACTCTTGACAGTGTGAGGCGAGGAGAGCCGGTAAATGGCACTTCCTCATTTACATGTGACCGGCTGTGAATGGACACAGCCGATCACATGGGTAAAGAGCCATTGGCTCTTTACCAAGATCGGGTCGTGTCGTGTCTTAGCAACACGGCACGGCCGCGATTGCCGCACTGCCCGCCCCCACGGGCACGCGAGAGAGGCCGTTCTGGGGTGCTGTCATATGATGTCCCAGAACGAGAGCCACACTGCTCCGCCGTCATTTGATGGTGGGCGGATAGTAAGTAGTTAAAAGAGAAGTATGGGATTATTTTTAGAATAATACTTACCTTGGTGTATTCAGCATTGGTGTGATGCTGCATCTGTCCCTCACTGAAACTGAGGCTGAGAACCAAGCAATCAATCACCGCCAATCACTCAGTTCCCTGAACAGAGAGCTGGTGGATGTCAGTCACCGTTGTCTGCTCTGCCCCTCCAGCGCTCACTGAAATGCTGGGCTGTGGAGGGGGTGGGAACTGCCGGCTCAGGCTCTCAGCGGCTCACTGAGAGGCTGAGCTGGGTGCTTGTCCAGGCATGTGGGCAGATCCCCACCATATGGTCGCGACCGTTACCGAGCCTGGACTGTCTCTGTGATGTCCACCGACAGTGGGATTCAGCCTGCTGTCAGCTGAAAACAGGTCACAGGATTACAGAGCGAACTGCACTCCTGTGATCCACAGGAGAAGTACAGTCAATCAAGCTTTGGCTGTACTTCTCCCTTAACAGTACCCTTCACTGAAAATGCTGCACTCAGTTTTGGAGGATCGTCCACATGTTTTAATCACGAGTGGGTGGCAATATTGCAGAGACCCTAGTCTCGTGGAAACATCTGCAGTCTGCGGTCTCTGTCCTAACAGGTGCCTTTAAGAAGCAAACAATATTTTCAAATTCATTGTCTGTCATGCTGTAAATTGTCCTTTATCTTAGCAAACCATTTTAATTGCAGGACAAAAGCATCAGGATTTTTTCCCATCCATATTATCTGCAAATATTGTACTTTAACGAGACTATTCATGTGTTTAATGTTTTCATCAAATTCAGGCCCATTTCCTTTACGGCCCTCTTTTATAGATGACTGCCGTTACAGTAAAACACAGCGCCACAAAGTCATAATCCAACTCGTATTGATTAAAACGCAATAATTGCTCAGGAATTTCTGACTTTATGGTGCAGTATAAAATCGTCTTACGAGTGCAACTTAATATTTTATTTCATATCTAACAGCAAAGTTATATCATTAGAGTTTTTGTTCTTTTCTCTTTTTTTTCGATCTTTTGTCCGACAGCAAGTGTGAGAAGTGTAAAATGTGTTTCGTATTTAACATTTAAAGTCCTTGTTTAACTTTTTGTAGTCTTGTCTACATATTGAGATTTTGTTGATTTGATAGCTAATACTATAAAGTGGCGCTCATAGATGTACGAAAAAATGCTGGAATGACCTTCAATTGGCCATACAGAAGGCAAATGTGAGGCAAGCTTTTATTCAGAATCCATACCGAAAATAAATCAGATGGAACGGAATGGTCCACAGCATTAAATGTGGTGTTGCCTAGGTGTTGGTGTCTGTCATTTGGAATGAGCCCCCAGAACTGGGAACACAGGGAAAGATTATCTGCTCTTTGTCTGCACTGATGGGCAACAGCATATGAATGGAGTTCCTGCATGGGGATCTCTGAGCCAGAATGTCACAGGCCAATGCCAAAATGACACAATGCTGGGATTATTGTTGGAAGAACACGCTTCATCCTAAGCAAACTCACAATGGAAATCAGTTGAAACCTCCTGAGTCAAAAGACATTTCTGAATCAATTTACACCTTTAAAAGAATTTCTTGAAACTCAGAAACAATTGTAATTATGGGTGGCAGATTCCTGCCACTGTTCATTTCAGTACAATTATTTTTTCAATTGAAGCTGATGGAAAGCTTCCAAGATTGTCACATATATGGCCACATAACAGCTGTATATTGTAGCTCATGATAACCTTAGAAGAGAAATAGTGCATATTGGCAAGTCTGGAGAATTTTTACACTAAATCAGAGATATTTTCTGGAAGCTGCGTTACCAGTAGAGACCTGTGGTCTCCATGCAGTTGACCTTATCACATTACTGACTTAAAGCAAAACTACACTGCATCTGAGCACTACAAAGCAAAAATGCTTTAATTCATTTTAGGAATTGAAAGCAAACTCCCCCATCCATCCATGTCTCCATTCTCCATTTTGCTGAGAAATCAATTTGAAAAGCACCTCCTAGAATGTCTGGCCATGGCCATTCTGAGTAAGGGCAGATGATTCATGTAGAATTGACTTCCTGGAATCCATCTGTCCTTGGTTCAGGTATACAAGCAGGAGGGCATGCTTAGCTGAGAAAACCCCTCCAGAAGACTCCTGGGATGTATGACATAATTTGCATAGGCAAGAAACCAGGTAGTAACTGAAGAAGCAAAAAAATAGTCTAACACAAGTAAATATGATATACCTTCCAAACTAATGCTAGCAGCATAAGGATTAAAAATAGTCAATGTTGATAGAGAGAGTGAAGTTCCACTTTAACAATGTCTTGCTCTGCACTGTGTCTCTATGTTGGTGGCTATTTTGGTAAAGACAGGGCTTTGCTTTCTCATATCAGAGCCTTTAAAGAAAACAGTGAGTAGCACAGTAGTGACTTCACCAAATCCTACACAGATTATGCATAGACTAGTCAAACTCTTAACTCTAGCCAATCCCTGGGAAGGTGTGCCAAGAAGATGGAGGGGGGGTGCCTACATTTTCTGAAGCCTGTAGCGGTGGGGTCTTGTCCTGTTGAAGGAGATCCCAGCCTGGAAAGGCTGCTGTCCTTCTGGGCAAGCCAGCCGAAATCCTACAGAGAGGTCACAGAGGTTCCAGCCATGCTACAGCTGGGGGCCCAATTCCCTGGAAGCAGTTCAGAGCCAAGTAAAGGAATGTCCTGAGGATCTGGCCTGAAGGCTCAGGGTACAGTGTCTAGGCAATATTGGAGAGGATCAATTCAAGTATCTGAAGGCATAGTGAGTAAAGGCTTGGAAGTGGGATCCTAGTGATGGCTTACTGTTTACCCCTTGAATGACCCCTTGAGTGACTGTGCTAGTACTGCCAAAAAGAGAATCACCCTGCTAGGAATCCCAGAAATGTTGTTCCTGTAGTCTCTGCAGAGCGGTGAGATGCCTCTAAAAAGAGTAGGCAGAAGAGGGACAGTCCTCTGAGTACTTTGTGCACTATATTCTGGAGTTCTCTAAGGATTCCTTATACCCTATCCAAGTTCAATGAGAATTAAATCTTAAACTCAAGGATTTTTAACTTCATGCATTGTATGCATGTATGCATGAAGCTAAAAACCTTCTGTGTGCAGCAGTGCCCCCAGCCTCCGCCCCCCCCCCCCAATATTTACCCCATCATGATCCAGCAATGTGCACGAGAGCCTGGGCTCTCCGGGACTCTCACTCCTCATTGGCTGAGACAGCAGTGGGAGTCATTGGCTCCCGCTGCTGACAATCATGGCCAGTGAGCCAAATGAGGAGAGAGAGGGAGAGAGACTGTGCAAAACCTGCACAAATCAGGTGAGTATGACATGGTTTTTTTTTAGAAACAAAACAAAAACAAGCCTTTAATATCACTTTAAAAGAGACTCTCTGCCTGTTCATTGTGTTTTTAGACTGGTGCTACTGTGTAGCTGGCTGTCATGCAGTCACGTGGAAATAGAACCTGGGACAAATCTGCAAGGCCCGTTCGGGGGTTTGACATACACTAGCAAAGCAAACAGCTACAGTATCTCACAAAAGTGAGTACACCCCTCACATTTTTGTAAATATTTTATTATATCTTTGCATGTGACAACACTGAAGAAATTACACTTTGCTACAATGCAAAGTAGTGAGTGCAGCAATGCTGGCAGCACTCATACGTCTGTTTCACAAAGACAACCTATGGATATGACGCTGAGCATGTGCACACAACTTCTTTGGTCTACCATGGCGACACCTGTTCTGAGTGGAACCTGTCCTGTTAAACTGCTGTATGGTCTTGGCCACCATGCTGCAGCTCAGTTTCAGGGTCTTGGCAATCTTCTTACAGCCTAGGCTATCTTTATGTAGATTAACAATTCTTTTTTTTTTCAGATCCTCAGAGAGTTCTTTGCCATGAGGTGCCATGCTGAACTCAGTGACCAGTATGAGAGAGTGAGAGCGATAACCCCAAATTTAACACACCTGCTCCCCATTCACACCTGAGACCTTATAACACTAACGAGTCACATGACATCGGGGAGGGAAAATGGTTAATTGGGCCCAGTTTGGACATGTTTACTTAGGGGTGTTCTCACTTTTTTTGCCAGCGGTTTAGACATTAATGGCTGTGTGTTATTTTGATGGGACAGCAAATTTACACTATTATACAAGCTGTACACTCACTAATTTACATTGTAGCAAAGTGTAATTTCTTCAGTGTTGTCACATGAAAAGATGTGAGGGGTGTACTCACTTTTGTGAGATACTATATGTAAATGCTTTGTTATCTTGCTGTGCACGACCCTTTATACAAACTGAAGCATGTGTGAACAAAACCTTAATATTGAAGTAAAGGTAGAAATGAAAGCCCCATAGTCTGTACCTTCCAAAGTCTTGTGTCTCTATCTTTAGAGATTCCGATTTGTGTACTATTCTATCTAGGAAAAGAAAGGGTCAATTTACAGGGGTGATGCCAAATCACTCTTTTTTTTCCCCTTCTTTTGAAACTTGAGTGCCAGTCAAATTTGCTTTGTAGGACAATGTTTACAGCATGGAAAAGTATGGATGCTTGGATGCTTTTAAGCTTATCAGTCAGATTGATTTTTGCATTTACTCTATTACTCACCAGCCACAGTCCGATCATCTGTAAAAATACAATGTCATTACAAATGTTGGTCCTTTTAGAAGCTTGGCAGGGACAAAGGCTGCTAGTACTTCTTATTTCACACACTCCATTCAGCAACTGGGTTAAGGCTCAACCATTTCCATTGTACTGTGATTATTTCCCTCCAGTGGGCACTTCTATTTAAACACATTATAGGTACTTGAAAGTGAGGATAAAAGGACTCAAGGGTGCACATAATAATGCTAGCATTACTGTAAAGTACTTGCATCTTATGTAGAAAGGTTTTAGAATTTATTATAGGCTTCAATCATTTTAAAGAGAAAAGGTAGAATAGAGCTTAGAAAAAAGTTCCCCTTTTACAAAATTTGGTTACATTTGAAAACTAGACACTACACAGTTTTATTGATGAAACATAGGTAAACCAGGCTAAAATAGTAATACAAAGGGTGAAAATGTTGGGGAAAATCTCAGTTCTGCTACTTCTGCATTTACCATTCCCATATGAGTTCATTGGAGAGTCTGAGGTCTTCTGTGAAAATCAACCCCCCACTTGTTCTCCCCAATATTAAAATGATACTCTATATCAATGATGGCAAACCTTGGCTCCCTAGATGTTTTGGAACTACATTTCCCATGATGCTCATGCACTCTGCAGTATAGTGAGCATCATGGGAAATGTAGTTCCAAAACATTTGAGGTGCCAAGGTTCACCATCACTACTCTATATGGACAAATATCTGTAAGCAACTGAGCATCACATCTACAATGCCTTGCGAAAGTATTCAGCCCCCTTGAACTTTGCGATCTTTTGCCATATTTCAGGCTTCAAACATAAAGGTATAAAACTGTAATTTTTTGTGAAGAATCAAAAACAAGTGGGACACAATCATGAAGTGGAACAAAATTTATGGGATATTTCAAACTTTGTTAACAAATAAAAAAACGGAAAAATTGGGCGTGCAAAATTATTCAGCCCCTTTACTTTCAGTGCAGCAAACTCTCTCCAGAAGTTCAATGAGGATCTCTGAATGATCCAATGTTGACCTAAATGACTAATGATGATAAATAGAATCCACCTGTGTGTAATCCAGTCTCCGTATAAATGCACCTGCACTGTGATAGTCTCAGAGGTCCGTTTAAAGCGCAGAGAGCATCATGAAGAACAAGGAACACACCAGGCAGGTCCGAGATACTGTTGTGGAGAAGTTTAAAGCTGGATTTGGATACAAAACGATTTCCCAAGCTTTAAACATCCCAAGGAACACTGTGCAAGCGATAATATTGAAATGGAAGGAGTATCAGACCACTGCAAATCTATGAAGACCTGGCCGTCCCTCTAAACTTTCAGCTCATACAAGGAGAAGACTGATCAGAGATGCAGCCAAGAGGCCCATGATCACTCTGGATGAACTGCAGAGATCTACAGCTGAGGTGGGAGACTCTGTCCATAGGACAACAATCAGTCGTATACTGCACAAATCTGGCCTTTATGATGGCCTTAAGATATCCATAAAAAGTGTTGTTTAAAGTTTGCCACAAGCCACCTGGGAGACACACCAAACATGTGGAGGAAGGTGCTCTGGTCAGATGAAACCAAAATCAAACTTTTTGGCAACAATGCAAAACGTTATGTTTGGTGTAAAAGCAACACAGCTTGTCACCCTGAACACACCATCCTCATTGTCAAACATTGTGGTGGCAGCATCATGGTTTGGGCCTGCTTTTCTTCAGCAGGGACAGGGAAAATGGTTAAAATTGATGGGAAGGTGGATGGAGCCAAATACAGGACCATTCTGGAAGAAAACCTGATGGAGTCTGCAAAAGACCTGAGACTGGGACGGAGATTTGTCTTCCAACAAGACAATGATACGAAACATAAAGCAAAATCTACAATGGAATGGTTCACAAATAAACATATCCAGGTGTTAGAATGGCCAAGTCAAAGTCCAGACCTGAATCCAATCGAGAATCTGTGGAAAGAACTGAAAACTGCTGTTCACAAACGCTCTCCATCCAACCTCACTGAGCTCGAGCTATTTTGCAAGGAGGAATGGGCAAAAATGTCAGTCTCTCGATGTGCAAAACTGATAGAGACATACCCCAAGCGACTTACAGCTATAATCGCAGCAAAAGGTGGTGCTACAAAGTATTAACTTAAGGGGGCTGAATAATTTTGCACGCCCAATTTTTCAGTTTTTTATTTGTTAACAAAGTTTGAAATATCCAAAAAATGTTGTTCCACTTCGTGATTGTGTCCCACTTGTTGTTGATTCTTCACAAAAAATTACAGTTTTATATTTTGATGTTTGAAGCCTGAAATGTGGCAAAAGGTTGAAAAGTTCAAGGGCCGAATACTTTCGCAAGGCACTGTATATAGGCTTGTTGGTCATCTCACTCCAAAACCATTGGCATTAATCAGGGAAGGATCTAGCCTGTCTGATCTGGGTGTCCAGGGCTAGCTGACAGAACAGTGAACCAAACCTAACAGGCAACTCCAGCTGCAGCTGCAACCAGAATACCAGTGAGAATTTATTTTTTAGTATTATTAATATTACTTTTTTTTTTTATTGTAATTTTTGTATTTTTTTCTTTTGACATTTTTTAAACAACCCTGTGGGGGTTGGTGAAATATTAGGGGTCTTAACGGACACACAATGTCTGACATTTGAGACAGAGAGAGAGAGAGATTGAGGACACATATACAGCACCTCAATCCTTTCTCTGCAGCCTCAGCTGCAGAGTGAATGAACAGGATGTGCTTTGTACAGAGACTCCCTGTTCATTTGCAAGTCAAAGCATTGTGAGCACAGGAAGAGCAAAGAGCCATGGGGGGATTGGTTCTAATAATTGTGCGCACTCCTGCATCACTGGGCCCCCTGTTGAACTTGTGAAGGGCAGATGATACCCCCTTATAAGCAGCCCTTGGGGGTCCATTAAAAAAAAAGTCAGGGAAGCATAGTGTTAACCCACTATCTTTTTTATCCTCTCCTCTTTCCTACATCTCTATGTGGCCTGTAATTTAAAGCACCCTTAAAAGTAAGTAAACTCCAGATACACCCCAGGGGTAAACTGTATTTATGATGAGAGACACTGACATCTGCACTGGATGATGATGTCACCCACTCCTTGGGGCCACATGGGGGAGTTCAGCCCCCTTTACATCAAAAGCCCCCATTGCATCACCTAATTCAGATCAGAGTCGCCCTCATCTCATCCACCTTTCTATTGGAGTCCCCCCATCTCAACAGCGTTCCGTCCATGAAAGCAGAGTTTCCCCATCACAACAAAGCCTTCCCCTATCACAACAGAGTCCCTCCACCACATCATAATCCTCCCTTCATAAATAGCAACACATTATGCTCTGCATCCTCGTCCACCACCCCCTCCACAGCATGGAAACAACAGATTCAATATGGTGGATAGGTGCAGGGCACTATGTAGCTATGCCAACTTGGCACCACTGAGGCTGCATGCTGCCCCCCATCCTCTCTACTTCCCGATACCCATGTCACTGGTCCTGGGGGGGCACCACAGAAATCTACGTGCTTGACCGATGTACCCCTACATCGGTTCATGCAGGAGGGGCTGCCTGATGCAGTATATCTGTGGCTGGCGGTCCGGAACTGGTTAAAGGATATCTCTACTTTTGTGGGGAAAAATAGCAAATACAAAGATAATATAGCGTATACAATTGCTACACAAGTCATATTGTAATTGAATGTTATTAAAAAAATCACCTTTCCTTTTCAATCTGCAGTGCTGAAAGTGGCAATCTGGAGGCATTCTGTACACAGATGGTGTGTACAGATGGTGTGTGTGGAACCCCCCCCCCCCCCGGAAATTTAATTTCCTGCTTGTGTGATTGACTTCATGATTTTCCAAGAAGTCAGCACTAAGATACAAGTCAGATTTTGGACATTCCCTGCAAAAAACATTTTATGTTGGTAAAGGAACTTTTCATTAGGACCCTGCAAGTGCAGCAGCTGATTGCTAATTATAAAGTCACTCCCATGCACATTCACCTTGCACATGGACACAGGCAAACAAAGAGTTATTTCTTCAGAAAAACAAAAGCTAGGAATCTGCAACAAAGTTTGCTAAAATCCTTACAATACATACATAGATCATAAAGAGAATCTCAACAAACGTCGTTGCTATTTAAAGTTTTAAGGGCATATGTCATTCAGACTTTAGATGCTGGCCATGTAGATATAATCTGGCTGCTGAATAATTGTTTTTACAATTGATCATCATACAGATACACAAGTTCAAATCCACCAAACTTTCTCTTTTGGAGAGGGAAACAGAATGCTCTCCATGGGCCATCTGGCCTGGGGGACATCAATAGGAATAGACAGGAAAATTCATCTGATCACATGCTGGTTTGGTCATCGGGGGAAGCTTATAGGCAAACAAAACAGTCCCGGACTGCGTAATAAGAACATTCTCTTACATCTTTAGCCACCTTTTAGGTTTTTGAGGATAATATGCTCTTGGGATAGACTCTCCTAATAGTTCTTCCTTTCTTATCAGAATTCAAAATGTGATAAGAACTGTAGTTGACATGGGTAAGTGGCATAGCAGAACAGCTTGCTAAATCCTTGACATGATGAAGGGAGTTCCAGAAAATGCATGCAGCCCAAAAGATATCCAGCAACTGAGGGCGAGAAGAGCAAAGTTCTATCTGGGTGTTTAGCTTTGAAAAAAAAAAGATGTTGATTGCTGCATACAGTTCACCATATCTCCCGTGCTTTGCTGTGTTTTGTTATATATAAACTGTATATCTTCAATATGTATAGTGTGGATTAGTGAAACATTTTACTGCTGTGAAGTTTCTTAGAACTGTTCTGTTCCAATGAAAGCCTGTTCATCCTGATATATTTGATATGTGGTTCAATAACCCAGTTACATCTGTTCTTAGCTTCAGGTAGATCTGAGATTTACCATATCAGGGGAACCGTGGCTTGTTCTACTGAATATAAAGTAAAATCACTGCAGTCTCCTGGGTCTGGCTGGAAACAGCGCAAACATATTATAAATTCTATATTTGAGTATTGCTGGTACATTGACATCCACAAACTAAATTCATGAGACTTAAAGAGTAGGTTGCAAAACATTCGTTTTAAGACTGCAAATAATAAGAACATTATTCAGGTGCATCTCATAAAATTTGAATATCATTAATAAGTTAATTTATTTCAGAAATTCAATTCAAAAAGTGAAACTTGTATATTTTATATAGATGTGTTACACTCAGAGTGATATATTTAAAGCATTTTTCTTTAATTTATTTTTAAATTTTGATTATGGCTTACAGCTAGTAAAAATCCAAAATTCATTATCTCAGAAAATGTGAATATTACACAAGACCAATGAAAAAAAAAGGATTTTTAATACAGAAATGTTTGCTTACTGAAAAGGATGTCCATGTACAGTATAGTATGCACTCAATACTTGGTTGGGGCTCCTTTTGCATGAAGAATTACTGCATCAATGTGGTTTGGAGGCGATCACCCCTTTGGCACCGCTGAGGTGTTATGGAACCCCAGGTTGCTTTGATAGCGGCCTTCAGCTCATCTGTATTGTTTGGTCTGGTGTCTCTCATCTTCCTCTTGACAATACCCCACAGATTCTCTACGGGGTTTAAGTCAAGTGAGTTTGCTGGCCAATCAAGCACAGTGATCATTAAACTAGATATTGGTACTTTTGACAGTGTGGGCAGGTGCCAAGTCCTGCTGGAAAAATAAATCGGCATCTCCAACAAGCTGGTCAGCAGAGGGAAGCATGAAGTGCTCTAGAATCTCCTGCTAGAATTCTGCACTGACTTTGGACTTTATAAAACATAGTGGGCCAACACCAGCAGATGATAGGGCTCCCCAATTCATCACTGACTGTAGAAACTTCACACTGGACCTTATGAAACGTCTTTGAATTCTGTGCCTCTCCACTCTTCCTCCAGACTCTTGGACCTTGTTTTCCAAATAAAATGCAAATTTATCCACAGGTAGTGATTATTTGGGGTGCCATGTCATGATCAATTTTATATATATAATGTTTAACTTCCAGTGACCAGTATGAGAGAGTGAGAGCGATAACACCAAATTAACACGCCTGCTCCCCGTTTACACCTGAGACCTTGTAACACTAATGAGTCACATGACATCGGGGAGGGAAAATGGCTAATTGGGACCATCTTGGACATTTTCACTTAGGGGTGTACTCACTTTTGTTGCCAGCGGTTTAGACATTAATGGCTCTGTGTTGAATTATTTTGAGGGGACAGCAAATTTACACTGTTATACAAGCTGTACACTCACTACTTTACATTGTAGCAAAGTGTAATTTCTTCAGTGTTGTCACATGAAAAGATATAGTAAAATATTTACAAAAATGTGAGGGGTGTACTCACTTTTGTGAAATACTGTATGTGTATATATATATATATATATATATATATATATATATATATATATAGGCAAATGGGTATATGTAAATGGTTCCTGTGCTATCACGGGAAATTGCAATTACTCCTTAATGCTGCACCACGATACTGACACTATAAACCAGTCTACAAACAATCAAGAAGGGGGTGGTGGTGCGCTTCAAGGATGAAATTAAAAAATAAAATAGAATAATGGTGTCGTAATTAATAGATGGGATATTCCTTTATCTAAACCAATTTCATAATTCCCAATAAATTTGAAGGTGCTTCAATATAAATCGTGATTAACTTATTTAAAATGTGATGAAAAACAATATCTGAAGGTGCTTGATGCTTCTAATATTTTCAAAATTAAAATGAAATCAACTATTTTCACAAAAATATCATTAGAAAATACTTCAAATCAAAAAATGTCCATCAATATATATAATCCATAAAGTGCTTCCGTGCAGATAAGGTGTTGTGACTGATTTCCTCCACCAGGTGTCACTTCTAGGTGCTCTAAATTCTCACCTCAAATAAAGATATAAACCGCCTGTGTTTATATGTCTTTTCCTCTAGTCTGGTTCCTTATGGCTCCCGAGACCTTCCTAGGGGACTCTGTGTGTATACCCGATCCTTGATATACCTCTAAGGCTCCTTAATAGGGACTCCTTCTATCGCGGGTTCCTTAATTGTTACCACGACCTCAGGAGCTCATTAAAAATAGAGGGCCATCATAGTGCAGTAGTATGAACAGTTTATTTCGCAAAGAAAGTATTACACTTACATTTATCTTTCTTGTTATCAGCATAAAATCGGTTAGAATAGCGTTAAGGGAACATCTATCCGTCAGTCACGTCACTTCCGCTTGTTTGGGCTCCTCCTACGCGTTACGTCACGTCACGTGACTTCCTCAGGGAGACTATATATATATATATATATATATATATATATTGACAGTGCTATGCCCTGTCACTGTGTGAAAAGGGTTTTGAGTCACACATGGTTCTCATCTGACCAAGTTGAGGGGCTCCAGAGTGCTTTTCTCACACACATGAAACTGAGTTTTCAGTTTCCCCAGTAGTTGGTAAAACCTGGTTTAGGACCTGGAATCCTGAGTCTTTGTAAAGTCTTGGGTCTTGGTTTTGTGAACAACAAGGGCACTATATTGGCAGGTGTGTGCAGGGATTTTTTTTATGGAGACATGACTATGGTTCAGGGCTCCACCCCAGCGGACAGAGGAAATTTCTGTCCAGAAGTCAGCAGGGCTTTGTTTTAATATAAGTTGGCAAGAAAAACCCTTAACAGGGTCCCTAATGCACTATCATATGAAGCTGGTTCCAACAATATATAATGAGAGGTTATCATTCCTTTTGAAAGACCTTGTGGCTTCTCACTTGGTTCACAGGTGATTTTCAAATTTTTCCAAATTTACATAAAAAGTAGATAAGGATGTATCCTTTTAGTTTATAACTTTATGTTAACAAAATAAGTAAAACCTGAATTTAAATAACAGTGTATTTGATTTTTTATTTGTGGATGTGAAGAATGTTTTCCTAACTAATCAGACTAATAGCAAGCAGCAAGCATAAGCTAGTAGACCTATGATGCAGTCCCTGGAAAGAAAACTGTCATGATTAGTGGACCTTTTAGGTCACAAAAGTGCAGGACTGTAAAGTAATTCTTTGGGGTATCGGGTCTTTCCCGTATTGGCTAGTGGTGCAGATGGTGCGCTGCTAATTCCCCAGGTGCAACATCAGAGGATCTTATGGTGAGAGATGACTAGCAAATAGCGGTCATGGTATAAATCAAAGAGAAGCAAGGGCAACATGGTAAAAGGTCGAGGAAGGCAGCAGACAAAAAAAAAAAAAACAGGATCTATGTACAACTCAAGGCTGAATATCAAGGGAGCAATCCAAATGAAGTATAGTCAGGCAGATGCAAACTGAAAAAAGCCATTGATCAGGCACTGGGTAGAAGGATTAAGTTCCTATAGATGAAGACAGAGGAGGGAGGAGGTTATCTCTGAGTTGTATGAGACAGTAGTGCCACAGATCATTTAGACACAAATCAAAAAGTACAAATGCGGTGTCCAGAGCAGTATATGTCATTACAAGGAAAGGCCTGCAACCAATCGTAATATTTCATGGCTTCATTTACTTAACATATGTAACTGATCTTAATTTTGCATGGCTTCGTTAACCTAATGAACACTTGGTGTGGGCACGTTTGTATAAAAGTAATGTACTGTATAGTTGCTTTGTACATATTTCCTTTCTTTATTATAAGGGTAGTGGTGTGCAGAAATTTTAGAGTGTTGGTGATACCCTTTGTTATCTTACTTAAACTATTAGAAATTCAAACTTTTGGGATCCCTTCTTAAAGGTTTACACTTTACTACCTTAAAAAGGTCAGGACTGAAAAAAAAGCTTAACCACTTAAGCCCCGGACGATTTTACCCCCTTCCTGACCAGGGCCTATTTTGCGATTCGGCACTGCGTGACTTTAACGGACAATTGCGCGGTCGTGCGACACTGTACCTAAACAAATTTGACGTCCTTTTTTTCCCACAAACAGAGCTTTCTTTTGGTGGTATTTGATCACCTGTGCGATTTTTTGATCATGCGCTATAAACAAAAAAAGAGTGTAAATTTTGCAAAAATAACAATATTTTTCACATTTTTTTATATGAAATTCCCCCCCAAAAAAAATTTAAAAATCAAAATTTTTTAACATTTTCAGCCAATTTGTTTTATGCTACATATGTTTGGTAAAAAAAATCGCAAAAAGCGTATTTTGATTGGTTTGCGCAAAAGTTATCGCGTTTACTAACAAAGGGAAAGATTTTTGTAATTTTTGTTGTTTTTTTTTTTTAACGAGTAATGGTGGCGATCTGCGATTTTTTTTGCAGGACTGCGACATTGCGGCAGACAGATCGGACCCTTGACTGACATTTTTGACACTTTTGGGGTTACCAGTGACATTACTGCAGTAATCAGTGCTATACATATGCACTGTTACTGTAAAAATGACACTGGCAGTGAAGGAGTTAACTGTATTGGAGAGGGAGGGGTTAAGTGTGTCCTAGGGGCTTGATTCTAACTGTGATGGGACATGTCTCCTATTGTAAAAACAGAGATCAATGGTTCTACATAGTAGAACCGTCTGATCTTCATTTTTACACAGGGGAGAATGACAGGCGGCTTGTTTACATAAGCCGCCCGCCTTTCTCCCACTCTACCGACGATCTTGGTGTGACCGGCGGACATGGGGTCCGCCGGTCACACGCGCGGACTCCTCCGTGAATGAGCCGCGGCGGGCGCGCGCCACAGCGGGCGCGAGCTCGCCTGCTATTGGCTCACAAACCGGTCACAGGCTAGTGACGTACGTATATGTACGTCACTTTGCCTGGCCGGGGCTGACGGGGCAAGCGGTTAATATTATTTCTAGTAGTTTTTTTCTTTGGTGAGGTAAATATGAAATATTGCCTACTAATTTATTCTAAACAGCCAGTCCTATTATCATTATGTCCTGTCCTGAAATAAGCCTGCTGTTAACAAAACTGTATAGATCATTAGAGCCGTGAGGAATTCTTTTGTCATTTGAGTCAGAGGTTTAATCAGAAGCAATGAGCTGAAAAGCAAGCTGAGTTTTCTGTGCTCTTTACCTAACCGATAATGCTCTGGGAATCCTTTGTCATGCATTGAATGTTTATTTGTAAAACAAAGAAATAGTAAAAAATGGATATAAAACACCCTCTTTAACCATTTTTTTCCCAAGCCTATTCTAAAACTTCCTCCAAACTTATATATATATTTATTCTTTAAAGCAAAGGCCTTAGAGCAGCTATGTCCAAACTATGGTCCTCCAGCTGTTCAGGAACTACAATTCCCATCATGCCTAGTTATGTCTGTGAATGTCAGAGATTTACAATTCCTCATGGGAATTGTAGTTCCTGAACAGCTGAAGGGCCATAGTTTGGACACCCCTGCCTTAGAGAATAAAATGGTGGGTGTTGCACTTTTTTGCCCGGTATTTGCACAGTGGTTATGTAAATGCAATTTTATTGGAAAAAAATACACTTTTGTGAATTCTAATGCACAAAAACACAAAATTATACCCTAATGTTTGTTAAAATGTTCAAGATGATGTAACGCCAAATAAATAGATACCTAACAAGCCATGCTTTAAAATTGCGAGCGCTCGTGGTACAGCGCCAAACTACAGTACTTCAAAATATCCATAGGTGATGCCTTTACACGTTACCAGTTTATAGTTACACAGAAGGTCTGCTGATAGAATTATTACTCTTTTTATAACATTTGCGGCAATACTTTGCATGTGTGGTGCAAACACCATTTACATAAAGTATGCGTGCACAACCTACATATGATTTTGCCTTTGAATGTGAGCATGGGGGGGGGACAGGGGCGCTTTACTTTTTTTTTTTTTTTTTAGTTTGTATTACATTTTTTTTTATTTGTACACGGTCTCTTTAAATTTTTTTATATCAACTTGATGTTGATGAAGAACATCCTTTGTAATAGCATGAACAGTCTATTAATACTCAGATCTCTCCTACGCCCTTAAAAGCATCTGATCAAACTGGAATCGGTTAGTTTAGATGCTTTCACAGGCCGCTAACAGACTTTAATGCTCATAAATAGGTAGGTTCTTAATTTGTACAGTAAACTCCATGCAAACAGCTACATTGCATAACTGAATCCCGGTTATTTTGACAATTTTATCTGCCAAATGATTTATGACTCTGTTGATCCATTCTTGTGATCCAGACACCCATTCCAGACACCACAGCCCAGGTCAGTGGGCTCATTTTTTCCTCTACAGTTAAGCAATACAGCCTAGCCACAGATCATCTCCAGTCATCTAATTGGAGAACAAAGGAAAGGCAGAATGCTTGAAAAGTCAACCCTTAACTCCTCCTCCTGTAAACATATTTCCTGTGTTGGATTGGCAGAACATTGCAGAGTAAATGAGCCTTGATTGGCTGAGTGCATTCACCCTCCCTTTTCTAGTTTAAGTGTCTTTGTGCAAGAAGCTAATATAACAAAAATAAAGGTTCAGTTATTTATACTAGTTATTTTAAAAATTGCTTATTATTTAAAATGAACATATTTTTTTATTTACTGTCTCTATTTTTTATACCTGCCGGGAGTTCGGCTTTCTATTAGAAAACACTCTAAGGTGTAGTTTTTGGCTCCAGTAATATAATATGAAGCCAGATTGACACATTTTCTAGATACATAAAATTGTGTTAGGAAATATCATTGCTAGAGCACTGTCATAATGCCTTTTTGTTCTGCCATCTGGCAGGCAAAAACATGCTGAAACTTCACGACTCAAGTTAAATTAAACCGAATAATATCTTCATAGGATAAATATATACCTGTCTAATGTCGAGAACCTTGGAATCGACCACTGTCTCAGTCGCACACTATAATAAACTGAATTCCTTATTCTGTATGCTTTTTAGCATAGCAAATCCTCAAGTTTTTGTGAGGGGGAAATATTAAAAGGAACTCTGAAGATGAAAATGTAGTGATGAGGGAAGCAAGTCAATAAGGAGTACCTATAAAAACCATATCGCATAGCCACTCATCCATTGAAGCAGCATGTTAATTCATTGTGCACAAATGGGAAAAATCTAATGTTTCCAGGCTATCTTCTTTGCAGTTCAAATGTGTGAATGCAGAAAATATTGCATTATGGCCACTAGATGGTCGATGACTGTCATAGGAAATAAATATGTTCCTCAGTTTTATCCAGTGTCCATAATGTGGTGTTTTCCCAATGTACATGTTCAAATTGCAGAAAACACAGGTATTTATGCTTTGTTTGGTGTTAGTGCTTTTTAGGTGCATTGCCGTGTGTTGACAGCCCAATAAAAATTAATTGACTACCTTAACATTAAACGCATGTTAATAAGAAAAACAAATTTTAGACCTTTGGGGCCCAAATGTCGACTATATATATATATATTTGGGGCCATTTATTTTTAATTAATTTATGTCTGAGAGATGATGCTGCGTCTTCCACTTAAAGAGGTTCTTAAGGATTAAGGTTTTTTAACCTAAAACATTCTATGCATTAACCTCCATGGCGGTCTGATTTATGTCAGGATTTCTGTGCTAAAAGGGGTACATTGCTTTGCATGGAAATCTGTTGTTTTATATTTTAAAACTCACCTTCCCCTGCAATCCCCCGCCGTCCTCCCCTGGCATCCTCCCGCTGTCCTCCCGCTCTGTGCTCGGCCGATGCCGGCACCTTTCTTCCGGTTCCCTTCCCTGCGAGCGTTTGCCGCCAGCGGCAATTTCAAAAATGTAAATAAACCAAATGACATGATTCAAAGCTGTGATCCTAACGGATTGCACTGTATCATGTCATTTCACCACAGGATTGCACCTGGTGACTTTTCCAGTGCCCTGCCTGTGCTTTTCCAGTTCTTTTTGACTGGAAAATAGAGAACTACCATGGCGTCCAAAAAGCGTTCTTTTTGCACAAAAGTGCTTTTAGGGCTCTTTCACACGTTCCGCCTCCGTAGGCGGATCCGTGCTGCTCAGTGGGGATCGATCCACGATCCCCGCTGAGCCGGCGGATGACAGCTCCGTCTCCACTTGCAGTGTGGAGAGGGGGGTGTCAGAGCCCCCGCTGCTCTCTATGGGGAATCGGATGAGAGCGGACCGCCTGTCCACTCTCATCCGATCCTATCCGATCCCATCCCCAGGACGGAGGGAAAATAGGGTTTCCATCCGTCCGGATTTCACAGACAGGATCGGATGCAGATGGCAGCGGGTGTCAGCGGACATGTCTCCACTGACATCCACTGCTCCATAGGGCTGAATGGGGCATCCAATCAGATCCGCCTAAAAAACTGACAGGCGGATCTGATCGGACCGCCCGTGTGAAAGAGCCCTTAGACGAACTGAAAACAACAACAGCGAAACAGAGTTACTTGAAGAACTGAGCGATAGCGGTTTGTGGGAAAATTCGTCATCAGGTACGGAAAGTGACGACATCGACGACTCTGATGTCTCTTTCTGACACATCGCTCCATTGGAAATTCTGAAGAATCATTTGATATACTTCCCAAATTCCACAAGCCAAGCACATAGCAAGAGGACAGCGGGAGGAAGGCTGGAGGACGGTGGGGAGGATAGCGGAGGATCGCAGGGGAAGGTGAGTATGATTCTGGGGTAATCCCAAGTGGGGTTCGGCGTTACCGCTTTTGGTACTGCAAAATTACCCTGAGCCAGGAATACAGCTAGGGAGGTTAAGATAAAAAAAACCTTCTGTGTCTAGGAATGCCCCCCCTGTATAATTACCTGGACCCAATCTAGATCCAGAGCTGAGCCCGATCAGGCTGAGACACTCTCCTCACTGGCAGACCGATAGTAGCAGGAGCTTGCTCCTGCTACTATCCGTCGGAGGAGCAGCTCCTGCTGCTGTCAATCAAATCCTATGATGAAGAAGTGGGGGATGGGGCAAGCAACACTGTCAATTGATGCAGACAGTTGGGCTCTGGAGGGAGCCTGCACAAGTACCCCCATAGGAAGCAGCTTCCAATGGGGACACTCTGTGGGGGGAGAGGAGCCTGGAGCACTGGTGGGGGGACCTGAGAAGAGGAAGATCGGGGCCATTCCGTGCAAAACCACAGAGCAGGTAGATGTAACATGTTCATTAAAAAAAACGAATTGTCTGAAGGTTGAAGGATCACTGTCGCCAAAAATATTGCATTTTAAGAACTATATGAGGTTAATACAGCTAATCATAGCATTTATAATGTGAATTCTTCTTTTTATTTCCAATGCCTTTTATTTCCGGCACAGATGACAAGTCTTATGATAAAATCCCATTTACAAGATCTCTTTTACATACATCCTAAAGGAATATTCCAAGTTTGGCAAAAATAAATTAATGCATTGATATTGCAAAGAAAAGCATTGCAACTGTGATAATTGAATTGTGGGTATAATGTGCTGGCTCCTGCAGACTGTACCTCCACTTCAGGTCTTCATTGAGGTACAGACCTTCAGTTATGGGGCTGGAGGAAGTATAAATTGACTACAAGGGTTGGTCACATCACCACACTTGTGCTCCATTGAGAACTACTCTATGGTGGCAGATGGGACTTGTGGTGTTTTTTTCATTCACAGTTCTCAGTGCATGAATGAGAATGGAGCCGCACACAGCCATACCAAATTGAAATATGAGGAGCCAGCGGGGAGCAGAATCCCCATGATTCTGTAATGGGGGGGGGGGGGTGTTCATGGGTGGAACATGAAACATGGTCAGAAAGATTATTTTAAATCTTTGAAAACTATTCCTAATTATTTGAAGAAAAAAATACTGAAACCTCTAAAATTCTCAAAACACCTTTGAGTGTGATATAGTTTGTCCCAACTCCTGTCACTATTTCTGTACAGCTTTGTCTGCCTGTAAATGTAGAGAAAAATATTGAAAAAAAAGAGACTTTGTTCACTAATACTATGAAGAGTTAACCCCATATACTGTACTTAGCAGAATGCAAAAGCTCCCATGGATGCCACCTTTTATACAATTGTGATTCATGGTAGAAAGCAATGACGGCATGAACAAGTTATGGTAATCCAGTATCAGGATTGCTATACAGAGAAAATACCTACTGTAGTTTTAATGAATTTTTATTCAAGGATTTGTAAACTTACAGGACAAGTACGATCCGTCAATGAGAGTGTTTACCCAAAATCAAGCTACAATACGGTGGTGGTCTGGAAGTAGAAGTTCCATATTCTGTGTTCACATTACTCTTCAACAGAAAGTCTCATAAAACATCTTAACTGTGTTATAAGAGCCAGCTTTAGTGGTAAAGAATTAGGAAAAGTTAAAGAAACAAAGAGGGGGAAATTAGTAGGTAGAAGGTGTAAGGGGGGATCTTCAGGGCATGGACATAAGCTGCTCTTTACCCATGAAGCAATCAGATGGTCAAAAGAGAATGGTTAAAGTCCTTAGGTAACTAATATTTAATGCAAGTATTTCAGACCCATTCAAATTTGTATAATTTGTCCTTAAGAATCGTAGACATATTTTCATCTTATTCTTCACCTGTGATATCAAGAGGGCGGACTTTTACTTTTACTATAACTTGTTTTGCCATTAAAAAATGGACTGTAAAGAGGGAGAAAAAATACTTTCACCCATCACTCCATAGGCATGTGCAGGGGGTGTACTGGATGTGCCTAGGCATACCCTAATCACCCCTGCTGAAATTTCACCAAAGCCCCCAACAGGGCTCCTAAAAAAAATTGTCAAAAATAATATAAAAATAAAATTGTAAAAGATAATACAAAAATAAAATAATAAAAATAAAAAACTACTGACACCATCCACTGTCCTATTGATACCAATCTCTGCCCTACTCACACGTCTACTGCTCCACTCACAAAGTCCATGTATACAGTATATATATGTGTTTGAGCTTTTGGGGGCACACCCTAACAGTGATGGAAGTAACTGCGTTTAAATAAACGGCGTTACATAAGCAGTTACTTTAGAGGGTAACGAGTAATCTAACTGATTACTCGTCCCCTCATGGTAACGCCGTTGAAATTACTTCGGCCGCGTTACTGCAATTACATTTACCGCCACTAGTTGGCAGTAGTGTAATTCCTCCTCTCCTCTATGACTGAGGCCGGCGCTGTCTTTAGTACTGGCCTCAGTCGATGAGAGAGAGAGGCAGCAGCACAGGCCTGGAGGAGGAGAACGGAGCCAGACGGACCCCAGTGTGCCTGGGCAGGCCACACACCACCACCAGCAGCCAGCCACCACCACCAACAGCAGCCAGCCAGGCAGCACTGCAGCAGCAGCACAACAGGTACCAAAACAACAAAAAACAAAACTCAGTCACAGACAGTCAAGACAGGAGGACTCAGTCAGGACTCAGACCCCCACCACCAGTGTGCCACACCACCACCACTACCACCACCACCACCAGCCAGCCACTCCAGACAGCAGCAGGTACCAACAAAAAAAGGTTACTCACACAGTCAGGAGGACTCAGGACTCAGACCCCCACAGTGCACCACACCACCACCAGCCACCACCACCTACCCACCCTATACACCCACTGACCCCAATATACACCTACCCACCCACCCTATAAACCCACTGACCCCTATATACACCTACCCACCCACCCTATACACCCACTGACCCCTATTTACACCTACCCACCCACCCTATACACCCACTGACCCCTATTTACACCTACCCACCCACCCTATACACCCACTGACCCCCAAATACCCCAACCCACCCACCCTATACACCGGCAGTATACTATGCAGGTACCACAGTGTCACTCTCAGCAAATACCACGCAGGTACCACTAAGCAAATACCACGCATACAAGGGGCATGTAAGTTATTTGACATATTTGATTATTCTTTTTAAAGTAACGCAATAGTTACTTTCCCTGGTAATTAGTTACTTTTTTACTGATGTAACTAACTCAATTTACTAGTCACGAACTCAGTTACTTTTTGGGAGAAGTAACTAGTAACTATATCTAATTACTTTTTTTAGGTTACATGACCAACACTGCACCCTAATGCAATAGGCTGTGCACACCTATGCATCACTCCCTTGATGTCTGGGTGCACAAACCTATTGCTCTTTTGTTTTCAACAGTAAGGGAGCGATGACTCGCTCATCCATACAACAAGGAAAGGAAGAGGGGAAAGAGGTGAGTATTTTATCTGCTCTGCATAGTGATCTCTGGTAGGTTTCCACCAAGGACAGGATTGCTGATGTGCCATGGCCCTAACTCCTTGGCTTAATCTCTGGTTCTGTGCAGTGTTCTCTAGCTGAATTAATTAGAATCTGAACTTGAGTTAGGAATCACAAGAGTCTGTGGACTCTCAAGTTCCCTGTTGGTCAAAATGATTCAGCAGAAAAAAAGCATGAACTATTGAAGCATGTGCCATCATGTATGTCAGTAAATAGACTCTTTCTAATGCATTTGTACTCCATTCTTCGCTCATCAGTCACCCCATTTAAACCTCTGTGAAGTTTGTTTAGTCAGACATTTAACTACATTTGGCAGAGAACCTTTCATTTCATAAATGAAATATATTGGTCTTTTTTTTTTTTCATAAATGTAGGTTTGCAAAAAGTGAACCTAAGTGTGTTTTGATGAATGCTAATAAGAGCCCCTTCTTATGCGGTGTGCTGTGCATTAGAGTTTCACAGTTACTTCTGTATAAAATATGTATTTTGCCTCGGATGAGTACTAGACAACTCTGTATTTTATTTGGTTAAAGAAACTCCTTTTCACATGCTAAAAGCGTTATCTGGATTTTGACCTCCAGTAATTTCGAGACATTCTGCTTCAGTGATCGCACTGTGCTTTAATAAAAATGCTAAACTAGAATTCAAGAAGTGTTGTGAAAGTAGTTTGCGCTTGTTAAATCATAGTTTTATGTGTTTGGGTAAGAAGTAAATAATAAAGTGCATCATTTAAAAGTTGAAGGCCGCTGTAGGTAGGAAAATATTACAGGATCTGATTGGTGCTTGGATGCCAAGGATGTTTGTTGCCCATAGCAAGTAATCAATGTCTTTCCATTGCTAGAATAATGAGAACTGGAATGTATTCACAGTTGGCAACACAACTTACTTCCTCATTAATGAAAGGCAAATTAAATTTTTTTGTGGGGGAAGGGTTACAACCTCAGGTTTATGTACTTCCTTTTTTGTATCCACTGATGGGAGAATTTACCATTACTCCTCTCACCAAGAGGGGGGATTTCTCCAAAACCCCAATAAAGTTATTTTTTTCCCCAAAAGCTCTTTCTATACCTAACATCCTAAAAGCCCAACTCTGGGCTGCCCTTAAAGTGTTACTAAACCCAAGAGCCTGCATTCACTATATCTGGTCTCCCACAGTACACAGAACATGGAAATGCAATTATTTTCGTAAATATAATCTGATAAATAAGTTTTCTTATTAGTAGTATATAGCAGTCTTGTGACTTCTATCAGTGTCTGGTTAAAGTTTCTAGGAGGGGTTTTCATTCTCCTCTGACTGGCCTATAAGGCTGCATGACCTTCTGTCTGGACAGTGCTGATTGGCCTTGTGTTGATCACATGCACCCTCCCCCTAAAAAAGCCTCTCAAGTAATACACACCAAACTAAGCACATGCAGAGTGTCTCCTAGGGCTATGTGCTATCAGCAGATAAATTGGGGACAGTAAAAGAAGGGGAGCCTTTTTACACAATATGGAGGATTAACCTAGTAAGTTCCACAGTGAATATACTACTGCTTTACTACATGATTTACTGATTTTACTGTTTTGGGTTTAGTAACACTTTAAATATACCAATGCACCCCCCCCCCCCAACCCCTCCTGCCCACACTGTATGGGATAAATGAGGAATAAGTACACATTTTTACCGTTTCCTCACTACCAAAGCAGCTAGTGCTCACCTCCATTGTCCAACACATCTGGGATGTGGGCGGGTCCTTGACTTTCTCGTGTACATTAAAGAACTGCTGGTCCTGCATTGTCATAACGTCATCAAGAGTGGATGTGATGAGAGCTATGACTGCCCAGGCAATGGCTTTGGGGACCCATTGCACATAAAAAAGGAAGGCCTGCTTGGGAAACAAATAGGGTAAGTATGTAAATGTATTGTTTTCTTCCTAACCACAATCCCATTTACCCATGTAGTGCAGACGAGACCCCAGAGCTGTACTCTGCAGGAAGGCTCCCCAGATGAATATATGGGACAAAATTATAAATGAATAGGATAAGGAGGATCCAGGGGGTCTCTTCTATTTCTCCAAATGGGCTGCACTCTGGGATGTTTTGCAGACACAGGAGATCATTGAAACCTTTGAGCAGTACATCATTCTGGTTGATCATCCCCAAACTATTGTGCCTAAGGATCAACTGCAGTGGAGGGTCTCTAATTTTGGAGATTTCTGAACATCTTTACAACTTAACCTGGGATGTTTCTTTGACTACTGGGATCCTGTACACATTTAATTCCATCCCTATGTATTCAGCATGATATCCCCATTGAATCTGTGGCCTCAGTGATCCATGGGAGGCTCTTGCTGTGGTCTGGTGGTCCCCTTTTGGAGTTGTGGATGGAAACAGCAGCATATGGTTTTTATGATTTTAATGTGACTGCTATTCATTTAATCTAGTGTTAATCAGAATTGTATTTATCCTACACTACATACACCCCTGAAGAAGAAAAATACATTACTTTGAAATGCATAGGGGCCTCTGTATCAACTAAATCTCAAATCATAACACTGGTTTTGGCTACGTAATGTTGATACAGGACTCTCTGTACAATTCATGTTGCAATATACATGTGTATATATAACATGAGCCACAATTCTACTTTTTTATTTATTTTTAACACTTGTTTATAGCAATAAAGATTTTTTTTTTTTTTATATAACACAATTGAATTATTTCCTAGAAAAACCCCAAAACAAAGAGGAGATTATTTCTCATTATGGATATATGCAAGAATCAAAAAAGAACTCCACTCCATATGTGAAAGTCTAAAGCGAAATTGTATTTGTAACCAAAAAGGCAAAATAATGTTCCCCCTTCTTTAGGGCTAGAGAAAATAGAAGATTGTGGTCTGGAGTGAACTCAAATGTCAGAGGCAAAGGCAAATAATTATTATAATAACACTAAATAATAATAGTAAAAAAGGGGTCACTGGTTTGAATCCCAACCACTGCACTACCTGCCTGGTGTTTACATGTTCTCCCTGTGCCTGTGTGGTTTTCCTCTAGTTTCCTCCCACACTCCAAAGACATGTTGGTAGGTTAATTGGTTTGTTGGCTCTTGTATGTATGAATGTGAGTTATGGGCCATACACACTATAAGATTTTCTGAAGACTTTTTCCTTTAGATTTATCAAAACCATATAACATGAGGTCAAACCTAAACACTTTCAATTTGTATGCAATCTGGCAGGCCCTTGCACTACATAGAAAAGGTAAATCTGAAGAAAAACTAACCACAAATGTTGGATAGTGTGTATCCAGCTTTAGGGACCTTAGATTGTAAGCTCCTTGAGGGCAGGGACTGATGTGAATGTACAATGTATATGTAAAGCACTGTGACAATAGACAGGGCTATATAAGTACCTGAAATTAAAAAAATAATATTTAATGTGGGGCTATTCACAATGCCAGGTGCAGCTCGAGTTCTGTAATCAGCATAGCTCAAGCTAGAACTACCTTGGTAAACCTGCATTGC
Source organism: Pelophylax lessonae (assembly GCF_965119305.1). Lineage (NCBI taxonomy): Eukaryota > Metazoa > Chordata > Amphibia > Anura > Ranidae > Pelophylax > Pelophylax lessonae. The sequence continues at coordinate 289,823,309 of NC_138773.1, forward strand.
CAAAAAACACTATTTTTGGCAACGCAACACACACATACTTACCTTATATGTGAATTAGGGGACTATTTTGAATGAATGAATAAATGGCACTGCACTGTTAAGCTGGATACACACTATAAAACTTTTGTTGTTCAATTTCCTTTAGATGTACCATCAACTATGTAGTGCTAGGGCCTGCCTGATTGCATACAAATTGAAAGCATTTAGGTTTGACCTCATATTATATGGATTTGGTAAATCTTAAGTGAAAAAATCTAAAGAAAGTTGTATAGTGTGTATTAAGCTTTGCTCACATACAGTATATCTGTCTTCTAGCATGTGTGGCTGCAATGAACAATACATGGTACACTGCACATTATATAAGATAAATGCACACTTTCAGCCCTGAAAACTCCATATGTGTTAAAGTGGACTTCTAGCCAAAATGAGATAGTAAAGGTAGGTTTTCCAATGGGAACATGGATGAAAGCAAAAAACAGACAGAAGTTTTAATCCTTTCCCAATCCATAAAAAGCTTTTGGCTGAAGCTGGGCTTTAACCACTTAAGCCCCGGAAGATTTTACCCCCATTCCGACCAGGGTTTTTTTTGCGATTCGGCACTGCGTGAATTTAACAGACAATTGCGCGGTCGTGCGACGCTGTACCTAAACGAATTTGACGTCCTTTTTTTCCCACAAACAGAGCTTTCTTTTGGTGGTATTTGATCACCTGTGCGATTTTTACTTTTTGTGCTATAAACAAAAAAATAGTGTAAATTTTGCAAAAATAACAATATTTTTCACATTTTTTTATATGAAATTCCCCCCCCCAAAAAATGTAAAAATCAAAATTTTTTAACATTTTCGGACAATTTGTTTTATGCTACATATGTTTGGTAAAAAAAATTGCAAAAAGCGTATTTTAAATGGTTTGCGCAAAAGTTATCGCGTTTACTAACAAAGGGAAAGATTTTTGTCATTTTTGTTGTTTTTTTTTTAACGCATAATGGCGGCGATCTGCGATTTTTTTTGCGGTACTGCGACATTGTGGCGGACAGATCGGACCCTTGACTGACATTTTTGACACTTTTGGGGTTACCAGTGACATTTCTACAGTAATCAGTGCTATACATATGCACTGTTACTGTAAAATTACACTGGCAGTGAAGGGGTTCACTTTTTTGAGAGGGAGGGGCTATGTGTGTCCCTAGGGGCGTGATTCTAACTGTGATTGGCTGTGGCTTGAGGTGTATGAACAGTGATCAACGGTCCTACATAGTAGAACCGTATGATCACCATTCATACACAGGGGAGAATGACAGGCGGCTTGTTTACATTAGCCGCCTGCCTTTCTCCCTCTGCACCGACGATCGAGAGTGACCGGCGGACGATTGGGTCCACCGGTCACACGTGCGGGGGGGTCCATGACTGCGCGGGAGCGGGAGCGCGCCTCGGGCGGCGCGCACTCACTCCCTAGACCGTCACAGGCTAGCGACGTAGTCCTACGTCGCTCTGCCTGTGAGGGGCTGACCGCCGCAGTAAATAGTCGTGCAGTGGTCGGCAAGTGGTTAATAGGTAAGCTTAGCTATAATATATAAGCCCCTCTATATTTTCTACTAGTAAATGTACAAAGTTTTTCTCAAGAGAAGAACGTTTGATGACTTGACTTTCATCAAATGTTTTCCGTAATTTCCCAGAAGCTCCCTGTATGTCATAGTGGAAGAAAAGGGAACTGGTGTATGGTGAGATTGTAGAGCTTAATAACTAATTCCTAAAATCAATACCCCCAGCTCTGAATTTACAAACAAGTCAAATATTATTGCCTGCACTTCAAAGAATGTTTTCCTATACACGCGATAAATTAATTAGTTAGCAAATCCTTAAGTATTACTTATGCAAATGGCCTAAATGGGGTTTTCATGCAAATTGTGTTCGCTTACAGTTCACCTTGCTGTAAAATTTTTTAAAGACTGCCTGATCTTATACACAGGTTTTGACAGCCATGTGTGAGCTAAAGTTTCTATTGGAAAAAGATTAAAAAATGACAAAAGAGATATCACTAGGGATGAGGTTCGGGTTGGCTGCTAACAAAAGTTTGCATAGAATCACCAGGATTAGCGAAGTTCACAAACTGTGAACATTTGGTCAAAGGTTTGCAGGTTCTCCATCAGAAATAAGGAACAACCTAAAATTCTTTGCATATCATTTTGTTCTGGTAATTGGGTCACAAGAGCCAAAAATTTGAAGGAACTGGTAAAACTATTAAATTTTTAATAAAAGGAAGGGCTCACAACAGCTTACAACAGCCATATTGTCAGTCTAAGCTGGAGCTGTTAGAGGCAGCTGACAATTCGATGTTAAGAAAGTTATTTTTTTAATTTGGTACCTATCCCCCAAGGCAGTCCCTAGTATCCCAGGCCTTTTGTTTGATGATATTTTGCTTATTGTCTCTACAAATGGCCAGCATTCAATTAAAAGATTTTATCCCCTACCCCACCAATGATTAACTGATTCTCAGATATCACTAAGGCCCCTTTCACATTTGTGCGACCTAAAATTTGCGTGATTCTGCCCTGTTTTTGACTGGACTTAAAGCGATGCCTGTGTAATCTTGAGGTCTATGGACCTCAAAATGCATCAAACTTGGATCAAAGTAGTGCAGGGGCTTCTTTGAAGTCGTTGCAACTTGAATTCACACAGATATGAACGGTACTCATTGGATATCATGGAGTACGACTTGTCACGTGACCTTGCAGACACAAGACAAGTTGCACAAGTGTGAAAGGGGCCTGAGACACTTCCTGGAAATCAGCAAAAATTAAAAGTTCCATTTCATAAAACTCTGTAAAAAAAACGGTGTCAGAAACAGTTCAGCACATTTCATTCTATGCATGATGGTAAAAAAAAACAAAACATCAGTATGCAGTTTCCCCTGCAGCCCCCCTAATACTTACCTAAGCCTGATTGTGGTCTAGTCAAGAATGGCTGCTCTCATCGGTCTCTGCCTCCTCATTGGCTGAGAGACAGCAGCAGGAGCCAATGGCAGTCAATCACATCCATAGAGGAGGAAGCATAGTCCCAGCCTACAGTTGGGAAATAATTATTTGTTCCCCTGCAGATTTTGTATGTTTGCCCACAAAGAAATGAAGGGTCTATAAATTTTATCATAGGTGTATTTTAAATGATAGAGACAGAATATCAACCAACAATCCAGAAAAAACACATAATATAAATGTTATAAATTCAGTTGCAGTTTAGTGATTAAAATAAGTATTTGATCCCCAAGCAAAACATTACTTAGTACTTGGTGGAGAAACCCTTGTTGGCAAGCACAGAGGTAGGACATTTCTTGTAGTTAGTTACCAGTTTTGCACACATCTCAGGAGTTATTTTAGTCCACTCTTCTTTACAGATCTTCTCTAAATCCTTAACGAGTTGGCTGTCACTTGGCAACTCGAACGTTTCAGCTCCCTCTATAAATTTTCTATAGGATTAAGATCTGGAGACTAGTCTAGGTTACTCCATGACCTTAATGTGCTTCTTCTTAAGCCACTCCGTTGTTGTCTCGGTGGTATGTTTTGGGTCATTGTCATGCTGGAAGACCCTTCCACGACCCATCTTTATGAAAAAAGGTTTGCATGGTTCGTGTTTCGTATAAGAAAGCAAATCTTCACTTTTTGAGTTCAGGTTAATTTTCGGTAGTCAACTTGTAATACAACTTTCTAGCAACTTTGAAAAACTGAAATAAGGTTTTAGAGAACAGCTGTTTTTTATTCAGCGTGATGCTATAGGATCTCTTTATTCGTAATGTGTTTTATAGTGCAGTGTTGGATAATGCTAAACTATGTTGTGTGCAGGTTATCGTCCGATCAGGACCGGGAACGTTCCTAAGCATGGCAATCTACGATAATTATATATTTTGGTCAGACTGGGTGAGAAGAGCCATACTCCGATCCAACAAGTACACCGGTGGTGACACCAAGGTTCTACGCTCAGACATCCCTCATCAGCCAATGGGGATTATTGCAGTGGCCAATGACACCAACAGCTGTAAGTAAAAACAATGTTTCGTGTTACTTGTATAATATGTTTATAATCTGTGCGCACAGATGTACACATTTTTGACTATCAAACTTTAAACTTGTTGACCACCAAAAGAAGCCAAAGCATACGGAAGCCCCACCCACATATGTAAACGGTGTTCAAACCACACATGTGAGGTATTGCCCTGATCGTTAGAGCGAGAGCAATAATTTTAGCCCTAGACCTCCTCTGTAACTTTAAGCTGGTAACTTGTAGACATTTTTAAAGTGTCGTCTATGGGATTTTTAAGTACCAAAGTCTTCGCCATTCTGCGAGCGTGCGCAATTTTGAAGCATGACATGTTGGGTATCTATTTACTCAGCGTACAATTATATTTCACATTATGCAAAAAAATTGGGCTAACACTACTGTTTTCTTATTTTTTTTAATTACAAAAAGTGAATTTTTTCCCAAAAAATTGCGTTTGGAAGACCAATTCAACAATCTCCATTTTATTCTCTAGGGTCTCTGCTAAAAAGAAAAAAAAAAAAAAAAAAAAAAAAATATATATATATATATATATATATATATATATATATATATATATATAATGTTTGGGGGTTCTAAGTAGATTTCTAGCAAAAAAAAAAAACTGATTTTAGCTTGTAAACATAAACACCAAGTGTCAAAAATAGGCCTGGTCTTAAAGTGGTTAAAGAACTAGATTTCAATGAATACAGAGAAATGAACTAGATGATGCTGGATGTCCTTTGGCCAAGAAATGTAGCAGACTCAGTCCTAACTCGCTGCAACTTCTAATGCACACTGTGAAAATCTCACAGTGTGCACTGAAATGAGACTAAGCAATTTAGTACACGTGAGGAGCTTGTGCAACAGTGCAAGATTTAGAGTAGTGCTGGAATTTAGCTTTAATAGCAGAGATGCTTCAGCTCCTTTATTATGTATTTAGTGTGCAGAAAGCTGTGTGCCTTAGTTGCGTCAGTATGGGTACCATCGTGCTTAGAAACACAGAAAGATTGACTTGCCAAGCTTCTGAGATGACTCCCAGAATTCAGTACATGATGTTGTAATACGCCTACTAGTAAATGTATCACCTCATTTTCCCTGGCTGGCAATGAGACATAACTGTAGACATTCCATGAAAATATAGAGGAAAATACACCCCTTCAATCCATGCAAAGTAAATGTAAAACCTTTCCTAGAGTTATGCCAGCATATTTAGTGACTTATCTGAAAACTGTCAGCTCCTAATTCTGGCAGATGTTTAAAGATTTAGATTTTTTGTCTGATAACTACATACAAGAAATTTCATTATGTGACTTGTGACAGCTCGCTATGTGCATTTAAATACAATGTTATATAGGAAAATAGCAGCCTGAGAAGGTTCTGATGAACAATACATACCTTGTGCCACAAATAAGACCTAGGGTAATTAAACAGAATTGGGTTACTGGCCCTCAGAAGTCAGAAGTCAGACACTTTGAAATGCTTTTCCAAATTCTCAGCTTGAAATATCCCAATACTACCTATCAGTAACCCAAGCAATCACCAGTAGAGATTCTGATGACTTTTAGCAGCCTAAAATGCAACAGAAGGCAGGCTATGGGCATCAAAACATTTACATATTCTCAACAAAGAGTAAATACGTTTTAAAACAAGCAATTTCTTACCACTGTAGCTGCAGGCACTGTGGAGTAATTCATCCTCATGTTTATAGCAGAAGAATTTTCACTTTTTGCAAATAAACTAATTCTGCCCCCCCCCCCCTCCCAGCAGTTACTTTGATGCCTGCCAGCCTTCTAACATTAGGATGAATTTCTCCGCCATGACTGCAGCTACTGTGGTCAATGATGGCTTGTTTTAAAGCTCCCTTACTACTTGTTAACCTCCCTGGCGGTATGATTATGTCAGGAATTACATACCAAAAGCGGTACAATTGTTTTCATGGAAATTTGGCGTTATGTATTATAGGCCTACAATTCTTAGTAATTACTGACTTAAACCTGACCAAAACAAGACTCTAGTAGACATCCCAGATGTGATAAATTTGAAACACAAACACGTGAATTATAATCAAATCAATAATATTATTTTATTATTTAATATATAATATATATAATAAAATTATATTATTGATTAGATTATAATTCATGCATTATATATTATATATAGATATATGTGTGTATATATATATATATATATATATATATATATATATATATATATATAACGCATGAATTATAATTGAATCAATAATATAATTTTATATATATATATATATGTGTGTGCATATATATATATATATATATATATATATATATATATATATATATATATATATATATATATATACACATATATATATATATATATATATATATATATATATATACACATATATATATATATATATATATATATATATATATATATATATATATATATATATATATATATGCATATATATATATATATATATCGGTATATATATATATATATATATATCGGTATATATATATATATATATATATATATATATATATATATATATATGCATATATATATATATATATATATATATATATATATATATATATATATATATGCATATATATATATATATATATATATATATATATATATATATATATATATATATATATATATATATACATATATATAATGTAAAATGTGTTTTGTGTTTTGTGCAACGTTTTTTGTTTTTTTTTTAATTTCCCTCCCTAGTTCCGCTCCCATGCAGCATTGCTGCTGCAGGGAACGGAACTAGGAAGTGATCAGACCGACGGAGGGACGGAGGAGCGGCGGGACTCTCTGCTGGCGATCTCAGCAATGAGAGATCATCGCTGGATCGCCAGGATAAGGTAAGAGAACACCGCTGCGCTCTCTGCAATCCACCCCGAGCGTGACTCGGGGTTACCGATCCTGATATGAAAAATCCACCCCGAGTCACGCTCGGGATTACCGCCAAGGAGGTTAAGCATAATAAAATACTTGGTTGTACATGGCCATGCCCCATTGAACTGCAAACAAAAAACAAAACAATATGACATATTTTTTTGGGTGCTGAGGAAACATTGTATATTTTTTTAAGCCCTGGTAAAGGGGCATTTCGGTGTGAATGCTCCCTGAATCGTCCAGAGGACAGTCCCTTTACTTGATGCCTTCCAGAGCTAGAAGACAAAGTCCAGGAGAAATGTTAAACTAAAAACAATGATTTAGTTTGGAGTTAACATTATGCATGGGCCATCACAACAAAAGTCAGAGATAATGAGGATAAATCACCTTTAGAAAAGGTAAAGTGTATGTAAAGACAAAAAGGAAAGGTTAAAACCCTTTTTTGTACCATTGAGGACATTTCCCTTCACTTCTTGTTCTAGAGAAGCACTGGGAGACTAGAATAAACCTCTCAAAGTGAGGAATTCCGCTTTTAGACACTTAATATACAGAATTTATATAGGGCCAACAGTTTGTGCAACACTTTACAATATGAGGACAGACAGTACAGTTACAATACAATTCAATACAGGAGGAATCAGAGGACCCTGCTTGTTAGCGAATACAATCTAAAAGAGAAGGTCAAGTGATACAAAGGTAATAACTATGGGGGATAAGCTGATGGGTTGTCCCCAAAACAGGTGTCCCCACTGAACGATTTCTACCTACCTCTTGTTCTGAAGACAACTCCAAAATTTTAGATTTCCCCTTTATTTGTTGGTGACACTGGTCACCAGCACAAATAGAGTGGCAAATCGACCCAACCCATATGGAAGAAAAATATATTTCCAATATATTTAGGGAAATTTATTTTAGAAATATATTGAATATGGCCAAAATTGTAGCATTTCAAATATATTTCCAATATATTTAAGGAAATTTTTTTAGAAATATATTGAATATGGCCAAAATTGTAGCATTTCAAATATATTTCCAATATATTTGGGGAAAAAAATGAATTTTTAAAAAAATATATTTTAAATATATTTTCTTCCATGTGGGAATGGGGGAACAGACACCAAAAAATACTTGGCAGAGGGTCCAAACCTTCCCTACTCTCTCCAAAAATGAAATTGAAGGTTTTACCTAGAGTTACATTGTAGGACCAATAGACCATTTCCAATAGACCAGTTGCATGTTTTTAATGTGAAAGGTGTGCTTTGAACCATTACTTGCCCCCATCTGGTTTGAAATGTAGGACCTCATGCAGTGCAGAAGTCTAGACCTGAGCACTCTATAATCTGATCATCCACAATCCTTCATTTGTATTCATTTTTTGTTACAGGATTTTCATTTTTATTTTAATTTTTCTCAGACAAGTGCAGGTTTGCATTGTATCAATGGAAGACCTTCTAATTATTTTAGTATGCTTATACAGTATGAACATATTTATATTTATGTATTTATGGTAATGAATTCATATCCATATTTGTTAAATGTTTGTGGTTTTCGGCATATGAATCAGTGTGGTTTTCTCCCTTGAATATTTATATCTTCAAAAGAATTTACAGATTTGTTTTTAAAATTTGTAAATGTATTTTTATTGTGTTGGCTTTAGTTCCTCTTCCCACAATCCACTATCCAAAAAGGCTGCTATTTGTCCCATTATGTGTTTTTTTTTGCAATATCTATTTAACACCTTAGCCTGTAATCGTTTACTGTTATGCGTAAGTACCGTATATCTGGATTTTATTACAGATTGATTAATTAATTTGCATTTGTCTTAGTAAAGACCTTAGTGAGTCTGATCTACTGTATGTACAAATTAGAAATCTTTGTATGCTTTATTCATTTTAAGAATAAAGAGCACCTATCATGATATTCCAAGAAAGGGTATAGACATGTAAATCTAATTGTGAGTTCCAGGGTGCTGAAAAACAGTAAATAGTCTAAAAAGTCAATCTTTTTTTTTTTTATTTGTACAAAAGACTGTAAAAGACAGTATGATAAAAAATAGAAGCTGGGGGCGTGTCCTGGACATGGCGGTGTGAAGTCGTGTTCTGAGTGAGCTCCGGCCATCTCCCTCGTTTACAGCTCTATTTCATACCTTCATCCACGTCGGGCATGAACTCTGGCCGCCGCAGACGATCCCGGAAGCCCCTGCGATCATCCCCGAAGTCCGATTTGCATCGGTTCTTCCCTAAGACACGATCGGCTTCAGCCCGCGCTCACGCGGCCGGCTCCATTGCGGCTTCCTCCCCCTCCTCCAGCATGGCACTGGCGCCGCCGTCGCCTACCACGTCGGTTCAATCGGAACCGTGGATGCTATCGGGCACTCCTCTCCCTCATGGCTCTCCGATGGGACGCCCGCCGGCGACGCCCGAGCACGGTATGGATGCGGACCTACGGGCTTTAATCCGGGCCCTGCCGACCAAAACGGATATGGAGGCCATGGTTCAGCGTGTGGAGGAAGCCCATAGGAGGGACTACCAGGCGGTTCGAGCAGACCTTCAGCAGCTGACTGACCGGGTCTCGGAGGGCGAATCCTCGTTCTCGGCGCTGGAGGCCCGGGTGTCGCTGCTGGAGCAGGGCCACTCGCTGCACTCACAGTATGTTACTGCTCTGCAGCTGAAGATGGAGGAGATGGAGGACCGTAGTAGGCGAAACAACCTCCGGCTGCGAGGCCTACCTGAAGCCACCGACATGGACTCGCTCCGGCCTACCCTGCTGTCCATTTGCCACAATCTGGTGCCTGATATCCCCCAAGCCGAACTAGAATTCGACAGAGTTCATCGTGCCCTGGGCCCGCGCTCTCCGGACGTTGCCAGACCCCGGGATGTGATATGCAGACTCCACCATTACTCTCACAAGGAATCCATCCTTAGACGAGCCTGGGACATTGGAGACATAGACTTTGATGGCGCCACCCTTAGAATCCTTCCGGATCTCTCGCGGGCCACGCTGCAGCGCCGCACGCTGCTGCGTCCCCTCCTGGACAAGATCCGCCACAAGGGCTGCACCTATCGCTGGGGGTTCCCCATTTCCCTCACGGTCCGTAAAGGCTCGTCTTCCTTTACTGTGTCGCACCCAGAGGACCTACCGGCACTTTTCTCCTTCCTGGAAGTGGACCCCTTCAGCGTCCCTAACTGGCTCCAGCAATTGCCGAACCCGCCTCGCCGGCCCCCGGGCTCCTCCAACCGTGGCAGTGGGATGCCGCCGCGTACCCCTAGAGGCAGGAGGAGGCTGGTGCCTGCGACACCACAGGAGGTAAGAGAGGTCTGAGATGTCTACTCGTCCCTGCTTTCACCCTCTGACTGTTGCCACCCCACCCTAGCTGTTTGCCAGGTTTCAGCCACAGGGTCACCGAGACGTTGGTTTTGTTTCTGCCCCCCCGACTTGTGGCCACCGGTTTACCGCCCCCCCCCCCCCTGATCTCACTCTATTTGCTGGTGCCTTGCGGACACGGTGCACTTCACCCCATGAATGACGCCTCTGGCTCCGGAGTTGCCTTTGCCCCGGCCTCCCCCCCCGCCCCCCCCTCCTCCGGGATGCCTCCCTGTGACTCCTAGGATGAGACATGTACTATCCGTGTTGGCTGGACACTGCTGGATATTTGGAACCTGTTTTGCCCTGCACCATGCTGGAGAACTCTAGACTATCCCCCACTCGGGTCCATGACGGAATGCGGTGTGCCACCTGCTATCAGATCCCTTCCATAGCTGTCCCTACTGGCAGTGCCTTGTACTGGTATCCATGTTTCAGTTTTGATGCTCTCTTGTGGGGGTTGTCTGGGGGGGGGGGGGTTGGGGGACGTCCTGGGGGGATGCTTGGTTGGAGGTTGGGACTTCCAGCTTGTGCCCCTGGGGGGGAGTGGGGTTGTCCGTCCCCTTCTTCCTCCCCGGCGGCTCCATGCATGGACCTGAGCTCTAAGAATTGGGTGTGTGCTGGGCTCCTGCAATTGCATATGGGGGGTTGGGGGGTTTGTGACGCAAGGGGATTGAGCCCTGGCTGGGCAGGGGGGCGGCCTTGGGTTGTTGGCTATGGGGCATGCGGAGATGGCCTCTGGAGGGGCACTGTAGTGCCTGGGAGTTTTCCTCTCTGGGTACATCCTCGACTGCCCCCCCTTTGTGGCTGGCCAAACTAAGTCTCATTGGGGTGTGGTGTGGTACTTTGTTGTTACCATGGCGACGTCTGGAGTGGTGGCTCCTGGGTCCCCCATGGAGCGCGCCCTGAGTGGTTTCCTCGGGCCTGCTTCGTGGTCTGCTGTGGACCTGGACCCCACTATACAGAGCCGTACTGATTTTATCGTTTTCCTGCAATTCATGTTCTGTTATATTACATCAAGTTTTGGTATGTTATTTCATTGACCTTTGTTTTCATAGAGGGAGCTCTGGCCCCCGGAGCTCGACTCGCTTGCTGTGTTCAGTTCTACCCCCCACTTAGGCCCACACCCTAGAGGGTTCCTCCCCTTATTAGGGTGTATTTCATTTTTGTTGTTTTCTCTCCTTACCTTCCTCTTGATCTCCCCCTCCTATTTCCTCTCTTGTTCACCCCTACCTTTTCACTCCCACAGATTTCCGCAGCGCGGTACCTCTACTTACTTAACCCCCCCCTTTTCTTTCCTCCCTCTCTCCCCCCTTTCCCCCGCCCCTTCCCCCCCCTTCTCTCCCCCTGCTAACCTCCCTCCCTGACCATTATGGACCCCGTGCGAGTGTCTACGTGGAATGCCAGGGGCTTAAATGTGCCCGAAAAGCGGCGAATGCTTATGGGAGACCTCCGACGCTCTCGCTCTGACATCGCGTTCATACAGGAAACCCATTTTAGAGCTGGAGGCCTTCCCTTCCTCCAGAACAGATTCTTTCCTACTGCCTATCACGCTACCAATGATGTATCTAAATCCAGAGGAGTATCCATCCTGCTTTCGAGCAATATCCCATGGTCTCTGCTTGATATACGGACGGACCCGCACGGACGCTTTCTTTTCCTCAAGGGCCGCGTTGGCGGCCGGATGGTGACACTTGCGAATGTCTATGCTCCAAATTTACACCAGGACTCGTTCCTGCGTAAGACCTTGCTGGCCCTGATGGATTTTTCCGAAGGGACCCTGATTGTCGGCGGGGATTGGAACATCCCCCTGGACCCCCTGGTGGACACGTCCTCCGGGGTTTCCTCAGTGCCCCGGGGTGCCCGTACGCAGGTGGTCAAGCTGCTTCGGGAACTTCAGCTGGTGGATGCCTGGCGCATCCTACACGCTGGAGAACGCGATTATTCCTTCTACTCTACCCCTCACAATGTATACTCCCGGATAGACTTTTTCCTGGTCCCGCACCGCCTGCTCTCCTCGGTGGAAAGCATTGAAATTGGTTCCATCACTTGGTCGGACCACGCTCCGGTACTTCTGGAAATACGCCTGGGGGGCCCGGGCAGGGAGTCGGACTGGCACTGGAGGCTAAACGAGAGCCTTCTGCAGGACCCTGAGGTGCTGGCGGATGTTTCCCAACAGCTTCAGGACTACTTCCGGCTGAATGACACCCCGGACAGCGACCCCGGAGTGGTCTGGGAGGCCCATAAGGCCGTCATCAGGGGGGTGCTGATGGCTCATGGCGCTCGAATTAAAAGAGACAGGGAGAAGCAGCTGAACACCCTTATGGCGGATATTTCTCGCCTGGAGGATCGGCACAAGAGGCACCGGGGGATTGCGGAGGGTGCTGAACTGGCTAACCTTCGCTCTCAGGTAGCGGATCTGTTGCAATACCGCGCTAAAGCGGCCTTGCAGCGATGCAAGCGGTTCCAGTACGAATCAGGAGATAAGTGTGGCCGTATGCTTGCTCGGGCTCTTAGGGACCAACGGGCGGCCTCTTATATCCCCTTCGTGACTTCTGGTGACGGCCGTAAGCTGCATATGCCCAGAGAGATTGCACAGAGATTTGGTGATTTTTACTCATCTCTGTATCACCTACCCCAGGAACGATCCCATGACGCGGAGGTCGCCTCTTATCTAGATTCTGTGGTCCTGCCCAGGTTCTCCTCGCCGGACCGTGAGGCTCTGGAGGAGGAGTTCTCGGCAGATGAACTTGCTACGGCCCTTAAGTCAGCGAAAAAGGGCAAAGCCCCGGGACCGGATGGCCTGACGGTCCTCTACTACAAACTGCTCCAGTCACATTTGCTCACTCCTATGCTTAAGGTGTTCAACGGGATTGGGAAAACCACTGCATTCCATGCCGACTCCCTACTGGCGCACATATCTGTAATCCCTAAGGAGGGTAAGGACCCTGCGGCGTGTGGGAGCTACAGGCCGATATCCCTGTTGAATTCCGACCTCAAGCTGTTTACTAAAATGGTGGCATCTAGGCTGCAGCCTCTTCTCCCTGGCCTGGTCCATTTGGACCAGGTCGGGTTTATATCCACCAGAGAAGCCAGGGACAACACCATCAGAGCCCTGAACTTGATCCATCATGCTAAGGTCTCCGGCGTCCCGACAGTGTTTTTGAGCACGGACGCTGAGAAAGCCTTTGACAGGGTGAGCTGGCCTTTTATGACTGGGGTGCTGGAGCGCCTTGGTGTCGGCCGTCGTATGTTGGCTTGGATCATGAGCGTTTACACTTGCCCACGTGCGAGGGTTAAGGCGAATGGGGTTTTCTCGACGCCTTTTTCCATCTTCAATGGCACTAGGCAGGGGTGCCCCCTCTCGCCCCTGTTGTTTGCCCTTTCCCTGGAACCCTTTCTTTCCAGGGTTCGCCTTAATGCTGATATTGCTGGGCTGTCCGTGGGTGCAGTCTCCCATAAAATATCGGCCTATGCAGACGACCTCCTCTTTTCCTTAACCAACCCTGTGATATCCCTGCCGAATTTGCTCCGCGAATTCAATCTCTACGGGGTAGTGTCCAATTTTAAAATCAATTACCACAAGTCGGAGGCGATGGGGGTCTCTTTACCACCTCAGATACTGGACTCTCTCAGCCACAGTTTCTCTTTCAAGTGGACTTCGTCGACCCTGAAGTATTTAGGGACCCGAATGCCGCCCAATCCAACGGACGTTTTCCGGCTGAACTTTCCGCCTCTTCTGGCTACGGTACGGGCCCTCCTGAGTAAATGGTCCGCTGGCTTACATTCTTGGTTTGGCCGCTGTAATATTCTAAAGATGTCAATACTGCCGAAGTTCTTGTTTCTGTTTCAGGCCCTCCCGGTTTTGATCCCTGCCGCCTTTTTTAAGCAAGTGAACACAGTCTTTACCGAATTCATTTGGGCTGGACGTCGCCCCCGTCTCCGGGGATCGATCCTTACACTGCCGAAGTCGTATGGAGGTGTGGCGGCCCCCGACGTCAAAAGATATTATCAGGCAGCTCATCTGACCCGTCTGGTCGACTGGTGCAGACATCCCCACCTGAAACTCTGGGTGACTCTTGAGGCATCCCAATGCTCGATACATCTTCCGGGCGCCCCGTGGCACATAGCGTCAGTGCCGCTTGCCGTCAGCCGTCATCCTGTGATCGGCCCGACTCTCAGGGTCTGTGCCGCGGCTCTCGCGGTGGGAGACTCCCGGAAGATAGCCTCGCCCATGTTCCCGGTTTTGGGTAACCGAGCCTTTCCATCGGGATGTGACGACGGTCGATTCCGGGCCTTGCTGGAGCTGGGGAACTTCCGAGTGTCGCACTTCGGTTCTGGAGGCTCTTGGCCCTCCCTCACCCAGCTGACGGCACCGGGGGGCCGTTTTGAGTTGACCCGGTGGCAGGCTCTACAGTTGTTACACTTCCTCCGGGACCTGGGCCCACGGTCCGCCTTCGAGAGGCCTTTAACAGCTTTGGAGGCCCTTTTTACTCACGACACCCCCCTTCCGCACGCTTTATCCCTGATCTATTCCCTGCTTTCGGAACCCCGGGGTGACTTTGTTCTCCCCGGCATCCTGAAATGGGAGCAGGAGTTGCAGAGGACTTTTACACTGACTCAACGTCGGAATATTGTTCGCTTCTCTCTGAAGTCTTCTATCTGTACGCGTCTCCAGGAGGTGAACTATAAGATTTTGATGCACTGGTATTATACCCCGTCGCGAATAGCGAATTTCTTCCCGGAAGCATCAGACAGATGCTGGCGATGCCGTGCGGATCGTGGGACGATGTTGCATGTCTTCTGGAGCTGTCCGGTCCTGAGCGACTTTTGGAGGCGGGTTAGGGAGATCTCCCAACGCATGACCGACTTTGTACTCAGCGATGACCCTGCGCTCTTCCTCCTCCATTGCTCCTCCATCAAGCCTGAACATTATAAGAAGTCCATCCTCCGCCACCTCTTTAACGCAGCGAAGGCCTGCATTGGGGCCTGTTGGAAATCCGCCGCCCCGCCGTCCATGCGGCTCTGGCTATCCAAAATCAAGCAGATTTGTGACTTTGAGGACCTGGTGCTGACCTCGCAGGGCAGGAGGGAACTCTACTCAGCTACGTGGGGATATTGGAACGTGTTTGTCCTGTCGGACGAGGGCAGAGCGCTCCTGGACTCCTACTGATCATTCTTTCTGGCCCTCAGGGCCACTGCCTCGCACGGGGCCCGCTGACCATTGTCCTTCTACCATCCTCCTTTCCCCCCTTTTCTCCCCTCCTCTCCGATCTGTTGTCTATTTCTCTCTGAGGGCTCAGCGATGGCCGCTGGGCAGGTCTTACGTTTAAGAGTTTATTATCCCCTTCTATCTCCACCCTGGCCCCTCTTCTTTCTCCTCCCCCTGCTGCCCAGTGTCCCCTTCTTTCTACCCCACCCCATCATTGTCCCCCTTGTATCTTTGTACCCTTCCCTAATGTGTTGTATGCTCACCTTTTCTGATATTATTTTGAGGCAAGCTACTCTCAACTGTTTACGAAACTGTTGGGATTACGCTACACGTTGGCCGTTTGCTCTAGTAGATCTCTACATGTTCTTATATGTTATGAACGGACCTGCTGTCTATTTACCCTGTTTGAGTAACTCGGGTTTGTTGACATTTTGCATCCACCTTTCTCACCCATACTGTTTTGTGTATTGACTCTGTACGCTACAACACATCTGTATCTGTATAATGATGTATCGCTTGTACTCATGTTCTCTTTTTTATGTTTCATAATAAAAAAGAATTTGAAAAAAAAAAAAAAAAAAATAGAAGCTGTCATTGCCAAACTTTCATTTTAGAAGCTAGTTATCTGGCTCTCATGCCGATCGTCTTGTTACAATAATTGACTTGGAACAAAAATGCACACAAGGACTGATTATTGTGACTTTCCTGATCTGCATTGGTGTTTGAACTTTGCAGCTATTAAAGTAGCATTAGTCCCTCAATGTTTTTTTATAGCGTAATACATTGAGCACTATCAAATGAGCACTCCCAAGCAAATTATGTGTTAAAGTTTTTACACCAGGACTTACAGTTTACAACTTTCAATGCTGTTGGCTCCTGCTCTCTCAGGGCGGCTTCCTTCCCACATGGAAGGAAAATATATTTAAAATATATTTAAAAAAAACATTTTTAATTTATTTTTCTCAAATATATTGGAAATATATTTGAAATGCTACAATTTTGGCCATATTCAATATATTTCTAAATTTTTTTCCCTAAATATATTGGAAATATATTTTTCTTCCATATGGGTTGTACCTCTTGTCTTTAGAAGAAAGAGTTAACAGTGAATAATACAGTCTCCAGTCCGTCTGTCAGTTGGAGGAGGGAGGGGGGAGGAGAAGGGGAGGTTCTTGCCACATTAGGCTATGAGTATGTGCGTTTCTATTGATGCACACAGTATAGGGCTGGCACAGTTATAGTCCATTCATGTAAGAATGGCTCCATAGGATGGTGCTAGAGAAAGGAGCCACTCCAAAACAGGACATTTGGGGCAGTGGTCATGGAACCAACCTAAACTGAAGCATAGCAAGGAGTACACCATAAAGAAGCTGAATAGTTAGTAAGTGATTAAATCAGCTGCTAAAAATGCTTAACTTCTTTAAAGTGGTTTGAACCCAGATAGCAAGGATAACTTGCCACGCATTTGTGGTAGTGTTGAATTGTAAGTCTGTTAGCTGGCTTTACATTTTCACTGGCAAGCTGTACACTTGCAGAGCACTTGAAGCAAAAGTTCTAGTTGACACTTTTACAAATTTGGCCACAGTGCCCCCTGTGGTGGGATGACTATTGCACAACATAACTAAACCAAAACTTGCATCGCGACTTGCAGAATGTTTGAAAAGAAAGTTGATCTGGAGTCATGCAATGCAGACTTGCTGCAAACACTTGTGAAGCCTGGCAAGTCTAGCAATAGCTTAGCAAGTCATTTTCAAACTTTCAGCTCAATTGCTTGCTATCTGGGAAAGGCGGAATGTTTTTTACCTTAATGCATTCTCTGCATTAAGGTAAAAAATGTTCTAAGTGAAGCCCATCCCCCTATACTTACCTGAGCCCAATCTCGACACAGCAATTCGCATGAGAGCAGCAGCTCTCTTTCTCCTAATAAGCTCAAAGACAGAAGCAGGAACCATCACAGCCCCAAAAGAGGTATCAGGGACAGAGCCAAGCTGTACTCAATGTGTCTATGGACACACAGAACGGGGATCGGGAGCAAGCCCAAAATAATGCTCCCATAGCAAGCAGCTTTCTATGTTGGGTACTTGGCGGGGTAGAGGAGCCGGGAGCACCAGTGTGGGACCCAAGGAGAGGAGGATCGGGGCTGCTTTGTGCAAAACCTTTGTACAGAGGAGGTAAGTATGGCATGTTTGCTATTGAAAAAATTAAAGCTTTAGAATCACTTTAAAGCTGGTGAGTTAGTATGACAGTCAGGTAACTTGCAAATTAAAAAGGAGCAGAACAGAGGAGTGGGGAGCAAATGATCATTACAGTCTCTTTGCAATGCTTCCTTTCATTCTACTGACTGCTGGAGCCACACAGTCACTAAGAAGGAGCCAAATGTGGCCCTTAGATCACAGATTGGGGTTTAGACAATGCAGAACAGGGTATCAACTCTTAACTGAGAACCCATTAGGAGATCCAGGAAAGGATATATCCTCAACTCTTTCCCCTTAACCCAGTTGGGTGCCAGTGCTGCCGCTTAAGCATTTTGCTCCTCTGAAAGGTTTAGGCAGCTGTAGTTAGCTTTAGAAATCCCAAGTTTCCATGTCAAAAGCCCAAATGAAGCCGAAATGCCTACCAAGATGGTGGTGGTGAAACCAGAAAAAACAGCCTTTAGTCAGTTCCTATAAAAATTCTACTAGTAATACTATAGAAGGGTAGGACAAGATGGCAATGGTAGCCAAGCTAAGGGTGCACAGGCAACAGCAAAAACGGTAAGAGCCTTAGAAACAAAGTGAAACCAGAAACAGAAGCAGTTTTTCTAGCTCACAGAGATAATATTAATCTGGTGCTGCACTGCATTTTTATTTTTTGGTTCAAAATGGCTGACAGGTATTCTGTATCTGCTGCTTTTTACAGTAAAAAATATTTATAGACGTTGCCTGCTTTATTAAACATACAGTTTTCTCTCTTTTAAAAAAAAGGTGAGCTTTCACCTTGTTCCTACATGAATGGAGGCTGCCATGACCTTTGCCTTCTTACTCCTGACGGTCGTGTCAACTGTTCCTGCAGAAGAGACCGAATATTATTAGATGACAACAGATGTGTGAGTAAGTAATATATTCTACACTGCGAAAAAAAAGTAACATTGTAAACAACACAAGTGCAATGCAATATTAATATTTCATGTCATATCTTTGACATCTCCATGCATACTATATGTGATACAGCTGTCATTTACACTAGCTGCTGCTGATTGCAAAAACAGAAAAATAAAGCAACAAGGCAGGCAGAGGGAAAAAAAATAGTGTGGAATTTTGGAATCATATTGGCGTTAGAATTATGGCTGGTGGTGACAGTTATGTTTGGGATTTTGGCTTTACCACACTGGAAGATAGGGAAGTTCTCAAGCAGCAACATAATCCGATTTGTATTTATTTTATTTATTTAGCTAGTTACTTATTTACTTCGTTATTTTATTTATTAATTAGTTGAGGAGAGGAAAGATATAAGCCTTGTCAACTTTTCATTGTTGTCCATGTGTCTTTTGCAAGGGAGAAGGAAAGGAAAAAAGAAGGTGCTGCTCATAAAAATCAATCATATCCTAGTTCACATATTCTTACCTGCACTAGAGAAATACATAGCTCAAACATGAGTGATGGCTAATGCAACATTTATTCTAGCGCATATTTCATAAACCTATCCCTTTGTACTGACTACTAGGGATAGACCAATTATCGGCAAGGCCGATATATCGAGGGCCGATATGTACTTTCCCTGATATATCGGTATCGGCCCCCAAACTGGCCAATATTGCTGATATTTTGGTGACGTCATTCTGCTTTCTTGGACAGCCTCGTCTGGAGTCGGGACTAGTCTCGCGGGAGTGTATCACAGCCATACACCCACCCACAGAAGCCCGGTGCCAGCCAGCCACCCTCATCCACAGGCCCTGTACCAGCCAGCCAGCCACAGGCACTGTACCAGCAAGCCAGCCAGCCACCCACAGGCACTGTACTAGCCAGCCAGCTACCCACAGGCCCTGTACCAGCCAGCCCCAGGCACTGTACCAGCCAGCCACCCACAGGCCCTGTACCAGCCAGCCACCCACAGCCCCTGTGCCAGCCACCCACCCACCACAGGGTGCCACCCATCCACCACATGGTGCCAGACAGCCAGCCACCCACCACAGGGTGCCAGACAGCCAGCCACCCACCCACAGACAGGGTGCCAGACAGCCTGCCACCCACAGGCCCTGTACCAGCCAGGCACAGGCCCTGTACCAGCCAGCCACCCACAGCCCCTGTGCCAGCCACCCACCTACCACAGGGTGCCAGCTAGCCAGCCAGATACCCACCACTGGGTGCCAGAAAGCCAGCAATTAAGCATTAAACAAAAATTAACATGTTCAGTACCAGATTTGTGTCAAAAATTGTCTTTATTTTTCAAAACTTTAAATGTATAAAATATTGGCCCATATCGGCCGATACCGTTACGTTGTGACCAAAATATCGGTATCAACCCTGAAAAAACATATCAGTCTATCCCTACTGACCACACAAATTGGTGTTGATTTAATTAACCACTTGCCAACCCCCGCCGTGTCACAGTCCCGCTAAAAATCGCAGTTCGCCGCCATTACTAGTAGAAAATAAAAATGACATAAATATTTCCCCTAGTTTGTAGGTACGATAACTTTTACGCAATCCAATCAAAATACGCTTATTGCAAATATTTTTACAAAAAAAATGTAGCAGAATACAAATTGGCCTAAAAGGATGAAAAATTTTGATTTTTAATTTCTTCTTTTTTTGGGGGGGGAGGTGGGGGAGTGTTATATAGCAGAAAGTGAAAACAATTGTTTTTCTTTTAGAATTGTCGCTTTTTTTTTTTTATTTATAGCGCAAAAAAATAAAAATAGCATAGGTGATCAAATACCACCAAAAGAAAGTTATATTTGTGGGAAAAAAAAGGACGTCAATTTTATTTCGCTATAGTGTCACACGACCGCGCAATTGTCCGTTAAATTAACACAGTGCCAAATCGCAAAAAATGGCCTGGTCATTACGGGGGCAAATTCTTCCGGCCCAGAACTGGTTAAGGCAAATAAGCTGCTCACTTTGTAAGGTAAGTTTCAAGTGAACTTCCCCCCCGCGCTTAGTGAATGTAGTGAAATTTCAATTTGCAAAGAATACCCATGAGCAAGGAAAATAAAAAACAAAACAGAAGTTTTTCTTTTACGTGATTGGATGATGGAAATTCACAGAGCTTTACCTCATTCATTAAGATCTGGGGCAAATTTGTTTGCAAAATGAACAGTTTATTTGTCTTTAGTAGATTAACCTCATTGTGTTACCTAACTAATTCATTAAAGGCTATATAAAGCTTAGCAATAAACTTCTAAATAAAACACATGGTCTTTGGGAAAGTATGTTGTTATTCAATAGGTGCAAAAAACAAAAACCCATTGATCATATCAGAAATTCAGATCTATGATGTGCGCACTTCTTGTGTTATGTCAAGTCCTTCCAGTTACGTTTTTGCAATTACAAAAACATAGGGGTTGATTTACTAAAGGCAATTTGACTGTGCACTCTGCAAGCGCAGTTGCTCCAGAGCTTAGTAAATGAGGTAAAGCTTGCCTTTGCTAAGAATACCCAATCACATGCAAAGAAAATAAAAAAAACAGCATTTTTGCTTGCACATGATTGGATGATGGACGTCAGCAGAGCTTCTGCTCATTAACTAAGACCTGGAGCAACTGTTCTTGCAGAGTGCCACTGAACTTTGCAAAGAGCACTGTCTATTTGTCTTTAGTAAATCAACCCCTTCCTTGTTGTGATGTGGGGATGAGGAGAATGGGAGGGATTCGGTAGTTTAACCGGTTGCCGACCGGCGCAAGTACATATACTGCGGCGGTCAGCCCCGGCCAGGCAAAGTGACGTATGGGTACGTCAGTAGCCTGTCACTAGCTTGTGAGCCAATAGCGGGCGAGCGCGCGCCCGCCTCGGCTCGTTCCCTAACAAGTCAGTGCGTGTGACCGGAGGACATGATGTGAGCCGGTCACTTGCTATCGTTCGCCGTGAAGGGAGAAAGGCAGGCGGCTAATGTAAACAAAGCCGTCTGTGATTCTTCCCTGTGTAAAAATGGAGATCACACGGTTCTACTATGTAGGACCGTTGATCTCTGTTCTTACACCAGTAGCCATGTCCAATCACAGTTAGAAGCACGCCCCTAGGGACACATTTAACCCCTCCTTCCCCAATAAAGTTAACCCCTTCCCTGCCAGTGTCATTTTTACAGTAACAGTGCATATTTATAGAACTGATTACTGTAGTAATGTCACTGGTACCCCCAAAAGTGTCAAAAATGTCAGTCAAGGGTCCGATCTGTCCGCCGCAATGTCGCAGTCCCGCAAAAAAAATTGCAGATCGCCGCCATTACTCGTTAAAAAAAAAACAACAAAAATTACAAAAATATTTCCCTTAGTTAGTAAACACAATAACTTTTGCGCAAACCAAGCAAAATACGCTTATTGTGATTTTTTTTTTACCAAGCACATGTAGCAGAAAACAAATTGGCCAAAAATGTTAAAACATTTTGATTTTTACATTTTTTTGGGAGGGAATTTCATATAAAAAAATGTGAAAAATATTGTTATTTTTGCAAAATTGTCGCTCTTTTTTTGATTATAGCGCATGATCAAAAAATAGCACAGGTGATCAAATACCACCAAAAGAAAGCTCTATTTGTGGGAAAAAAAGGACGTCAAATTCGTATAGGTACAGCGTTGCATGACCGTGCAATTGTCCGTTAAAGTCACGCAGTGCCGAATCGCAAAAAAAACCCTGGTCAGGAAGGGGGTAAAATCTTCCAGGGCTTAAATGGTTAACAAGGGACAGCTGGGCAGAGATGACATGGATTATTGCAATTTTGGTCCACAGAAAGACACATGAAGGTTAATTTATAAAATATTCATTGGACAAATGTCACAGGCAGGGGGAATTCTCCCCATAATTTAATAGATTGATTCTTGCGAACTATGCTGCTATGAGAAATAATGCATTATTTGGCCACTAGATAGAGCTGACAATCATAGGATTTAATCTATTACAGAAAATAAGGGAAACATTCATCCAGTCTAATTCATCCAACAAATGTTTTATAAATAGACCCAAGGGGGTTGATTTACTAAAACTGGAGAGTGCAAAATCTGGTGCAACTGTGCATCGCAGCCAATCAGCTTCTAACTTCAGCTTCTTTAATTAAGGTGCCAAAAAAAGAAAATAGAAACTAGAAACTGATTGGTTTCTATGCAGAGCTGCACCAGATTTTGCACTCCCCAAATTTTGTAAATGAATCCCATGGTGTTAAGAGGAAATCATGAGCTGAGTGCATTTCTGGCAGATCAAGAGGCATTTTTCTGTACTTGCGGGGTCTTTAAAAAAAATATGGAAAATATGCATGTATGAAATATTCAGGGATGTATTTCATTTTTTTTTTTGCTCTGAAATTTGCTTTAAATATGTAACCAATCAGTTAGGCCCCTTTCACACTTGTGCGACTTTTCCTGCGATTAGGGACTGCAAAGTGATTTCTAATGAGAACCGTTCATATCTTTAGGACTTCAGAGTAGTCCCTGCACTACTTTGGGACGATTTTAAAGTGTTTTGAGGTCCATAGACATAGGCACTGCTTCAAGGCCAGTCAAAATCATGTCAAAATCATGGCAAAGAATTGCGCATCTTTCTGGTCGCATAAGTGTGAAAGGGGCCTTGGTCCCATATACTGCATACTGGTGGGTACAATTCAGATTGTAATATTTGTGACCAGTTTGGATTTGTACAACTGCAGTCAATGTGGCCAACAAACATTAGATAACTCCAAATCCCTACATTCAGCTAAGTTAGGTAAGTGCCTTCCTGCCTCAGTCCTCATTTGTCGAAATGGGAACATTATGCAACTAGAGTTGTCCTGTATATAGGAAAAGTTGGGCTTTAGACACAAGAGAAACTTTATTAAAAAGAAACTTCACTGTATTATATCCATTATGTTTGGATCTGTCAAAATATTTTATATGCGTTTTAAGGAAATGTCATTTTTTTCCATTAACCTTATTATTTACTTCTCCTTCTTACTTTTTTAGCCAGAAATTCTTCCTGTAACTCATTTTTCGAGTTTGAGTGTGGGAATGGGGAATGCATTGATTATCAGCTGACCTGTGATGGCGTAATTCACTGCAAAGACAGATCAGATGAAAAGCAGCTATACTGTGGTAAGTTAAAGAAGAACTCTCATGATGTTGAGTAGCTGAGTGCATTATTGTATATTAACTTGCCTTAGCCTTTCTAACGATCTGCTAGTGTTTTACAGTGAAATCCCCCCTTGATTGTAAATGCATGTTTTTTTTTTTTAAATACCAAACATATCATATTTACATGTTTTTTTCACAGAGCAGCCCCAATACTCCTCTTTTCAGGTCCCCTGCTAGCAGTCCTTGCTCCTCCCCTCTGCCAAGTATCACCATAGCTTGCTATGAGGGCACTTTTGCAGGCTCGCTCCCGAACCGACTCTGTGTATCCATTGACACATAGAGTGCAGCTTGTCCCTGCCCTCCAATTCCTTCTCACTGGCTCCCGTTGCTGTGTCTGAGTCAATGAGGAGGGAGAGAGCAAAGAGAGCCTATCATGTACCTGGTGCTGGAGGCCAATGGAGAGAGAGGGCTTCCCTTGCAGGAAAGTTCCAGCCCCCCTCAGGGTGGAAACAGGAGAGGTCAGGCCCAAAGTAGCACGGGTCACCTGTTGGACTGTGTGCAGGAGATTCCAGAGTACAGCTGGAGTTGTGGCCTAGAATCTGCAGACAGGTGGTGTCCGTAAGGTGTTGCAGGACTCTGATAATGCTGAGACTGGAGTGTGGTCAGAAGAAAGCCCAGGCCAGGAGCCAGGTGGGTATCAGAGCAGACGTGGTCAGGTGGATAGCTAGGGGGAAATACAGGAAGCAAGCAGGAGAGAAGCTGGGTCGGTAGAGGAGACGCAGGAACAGGAATATCACAGAGATAAAGCACTGGGGGAGCCGAAGATCAACCAGCAACTGCAGCCACTGACAGGCTTCCTTATAAAGGCCCATGTGAAGTGCTGGTTGAGAGCCCTGAAAGAGCCGCTGCTGTTGTGCACATTGCTGGATTGAAAGGTTCTCAGGTAAGTATAAGGGGGGCTAAAAAAAAGTTAAAAATGTTGGTCAGTTGCTAATGCCCTCTATGCCATCATTAGCATATTATCCACTTCCTGACCACCCACTGCACATATAGTGTGGCAGGGCGGCCCGGCTGCGCAAAATCCCATATAGGTATGTGATTTTGTGCAGGGGTTCTCGGGGGAGCCGCCGGCCACCCGCGATCGTGCAGAGGAATGACAGAATGGCCATCTGCCTATGTAAACAAGGCAGACGGCTGCTCTGTCACAGAGGCATAGAGAGATCTTATGTTTCAGCTGAGCTGAAACACAGGTCTCTCTTTTCCTCTAGCACATCCATTCCCCCTACAGATAGAAAGCACTCCCTAGGGGCACACTTAACCCCTTGATCACCCCTTCCCTGCCAGTGTCATTTATACAGTAACAGTGCACTGTTTTTTTTAGCACTGATCATTGTACTGTCAGCGGTCCCCAAAAAGTGTCACTTAGTGTTAGATTTGTTTGCAGCAATGCCACACTCCCGCTAAAAATCGCTGATCGCTGCCATTACTAGTAAAAACAATAAAAACAATAAAAAGTCCATAAATCTATCCCATAGTTTGTAGACGCTATAACGTTTGCGCAAACCAATCAAAACACACTTATTAAGATTTTTTTTTTTTTTACCAAAAATAGCAGAATACATATTGGCCTAAATTGATGAAAAAATTAGATTTTTTATTTTTTTTTATTGGGAATGTTTTATAGCAGAAAGTAAAAAAATATATATATATATTTTTTTCTAAATTGTCGTTTTTTTTTGCAAAACATTACAACCGCAGGGGTGATCAAATACCACCAAAATAAATCTCTTTTTGTGCTGAAAAAAGACATACATTTCATTTGGGTACAGCATCGCACGTCCGTGAAATTGTCAGTTAAAGCAACGCAGTGCCAGATTACAAAAAATGGCCTGGTCATTAAGGGGGTAAAACCTTCCTGAGCTGAAGTGGTTAAACAAGTATAATGACAGTTCCAATTGTACAAACATAACCTAAACTACCTACAAAGCAAAGGTGCTGATAGAAAGTGCTGTTTTATCCATTGCTTTTTGTCTTTTGCATAACATCTAGAAATGTAAAGGCATTGAAGATTTTTTCCAGTTCATCAATGCCTTTGAGAATTTGTAAAAGTGGAGTATGCACAAACACGATACAATCTGTTCCTTTCTATAATGGAGACCCCTGGCTATTTACGAATTGACGGTTTTTCTCCGTCGCTGCAGGGGGAAAATTTCCATCTCAAGTGTGGGAGTTCACGACCTTGGGTAGAAAGGTTTTTAAGATGCTCTTTTTTTTTGCCTGGGAAGTTTATGTAGCTGAGAGCTAGAAACTATCATTTATTTTAGAAAGCAATGTAATATTAGATTTTCAGAGAGTCCAGTTCATGCGGTAAAATATCTGGCAGGGTTTAGAACTTTTAAAACATGTCAATCCAATATTTTATTTTTGTAACAAAAAAAATGTACCATGTTTTTTTCTTTTAATGCAACCAGCTTGCAATCTGCTCAGAACCCTGTGAGTTAGTTATTTATCATTTTAAGCAAAATGTGAGCCAAAAACACGATTAAAAGGAATATCTTGTTAAAGAAAAAAATACCGTCTGGATCTCTTAAATGATATCATGCAAATGGAATGACTGATTGCAATTGATAGAGATACATTTGACAACGTTCACAGCATTTGATTTGCCTGGATCATACTTATGAATTTTCAGAGGTTAAGGGACTTTATTTCCCACCCACTTTTCTAATCCCTTGGTGGTATGTAGAATTTGGCCATTTCACAATAACCTGATCTCAATGGCATTCTAATAAATTCATCATCTTAGTGAGGCACCATAGAAGGGAGGACAGAAGCAGGTGAAACAGAAATAATCTCTCTATTATCCATGGCTTCGAGTTCCGGGTACTCAGATAAAGCAGCTTCTGATAGACTCCAATTCTTGTAGTCCACAGGGAAAAGCCAGTACTCCAATAAATCAGCACAAATAGATATCCTTTATTGAAAAATGGTTTTGGGCCATCAGGCCTTAATCATAGCTCAATGACTGATGGATGAGATGTGTTGAAGTTCTATTCTCCTGTACCCCCCCCCCCCATTTTGCAATAAAATATATCAATTTGTGCTGATATATTTGAGTTACAGCTTTTTTCTGTGGACCATGGGAAAGGAGATATTCCCTCTAATTTAACCTACCCTCTACTTGGGTTCCATCTACAACCCATCTACCCTCCCTCTACACACATACATACACGCTTCCACTTCCTCTTCCCCTTCCCGACTCCCACTAATCAACTCTTTCTATGCATTCATTTATGAATGCCCAAGTTGCCCTCCAACTACTTAAAGTGGCTGTAAACCTCAATCATGAAATCTGAACAAAAGCATATATCTGCAGTGTTTACTTATCTTTCTCCAAAGCTCTAAGTGTTGTTTCTCTCTGATACTTCATTCCTCTGTTATCAGCAGAGTCAATTCTGAGAAGTTTTCCAGACACAAAAGAGCTCAGCATGCAGCTTGTCAATTCACAACACAGTTCTTCTGCTGTGTTTAGGGGGTGTGCTCCTTTCCTCCAACTAGTTCTCACACAGAGAAACTGCAGCTCTCTGCCCTGTTTTCAGTGATATTAACAGATGGAGAAGGATTTTAACACGATTCTGGTCTTTTGAAAGAGTGCAGGGAGGAAAAGACTGCAGATAACAAATAAAACCTATGTACTTGTTTAATCTCCGTGTATCAACTGAGGCCAATCACTTCACTGTGTGTATGTGAGGGTTTACAACCACTTTAAGATAAGGCATCACAGTCCTGTTGATTTGTCATATGTATGATTATTTAATTTCATAAGCCTGACCTATGTTTATCCTATCTGTAACACCATATATTTCACTTATGGCTCTTGCTCTGTGTGCTATCTGGATCAGACTATTTTTTTGTTGTAATGTTCACTTGACTGCTTCAGTAAAATCTATATCGAAATAGCAAAAATATGTTAAACCCATCTTTTGCTGCAATAATCACCTTCAACCTGTACATGTCTTCTGCTAAAATGTAAGGAGGAACAACACCGCTCAGGCCAATCTATGTCTGCAATCCAGGGTGAGTGCTGAACCTCGGCTAGCCACCGCAAACAGTATACATGAAGAAATTGGTTGCATACCACCAAACGATTGGATGAAGAAGATGTTTTTTATTCACATATAAGGTGCAAGGTACAGCAGTGTAGGATAAGGTACCCTATCATTTGGTGGTGTGCAACCAATTTCTTCATGTACGTAGATGTCTTCTGCAATGCTTTTTTTCTGTCATAAGATGCCCTCTGATAATCAGCATACTTTTTCATTCTACCTGTCCTAGGTTACATAACTTACCACTGCATTGTATTAATGTAGAGGGAAGTGGAAAAAAAGTGCTGGACCTGTAGGGTTATCTTATTGCAATCTTAAAGTATTGATGTTGATGTAAAAAATCTGGTTCCTGGGCAGACGGCTTCTACACCCCAGAGGACAGAGGATCACTATGGACACCATGGCTTGTAGTTTGTAATGTAACAAAAATGGAAATAGATCCAGATACAACTGTATTCCAAAAAAGTCAGGGGGGCAATCCAAAAAGGATCCAATGCATTTCGGAGTCCAAAAACACCACCTGATGAAGGGAGTATTTTTGGACACATACCCGATTGTGGAGCCTGAGATGAAGAGAGTGGCCTCTTGTGCAATTCCCATTCAAGAACACCTGGTAGTGGAGACAGGGACTGCTAGGGCAGTGGAAGGGTGCAGGTGCCAGGAAGCTGTATTAGTGAGCTGGAGCTTGGAAACACAGGAGTCCTTCCAGTGGTGGTATGGAATCTGGTCACAAGCCTTGTTCAGCGGCAGCCAAACAGAAAGGTGCAGGGTCAGAATCAGGTTCAAGGTCGGGAACAGGCAGAAGTTGGTAACGTGCCAGCAGAGGGGTACCAAATTTAGGAAGCGGAGACGTGGTCAGAAATCCAAGCAAGGTTGGTAACATAAACCAGCAGCAGACATAACAGACAGGGGTGATCCAAAAGAGGTGTCAGATGTAGCAAGGTCAGGAACAAGGTTTGCAGACTTTCTAGAATCAGGAACCAGAGTTGAAGACAATCCAGCACTGAGGCCAGGCAGACTCTTAGTTTAAATAGGCAACTGGACACCAGAATCTGTGAATGCGTGTGCATGCCTACATGTATGTGCACGTGCCCGCATGCATGCATCAATTCGCATTTGCGTGAGCATTCTAGTCCTTGCTCATCTTGGGCTTCTATGCTCACAACTCTGCACATGCGCATAAGAATGAGCACCTGCTGCATGGGATTGAGCACCTGCATGAGATCACTGAAACCCCCAGAACACGTTGTCTACATTTTGGATTGTACACCTGACTTGGAACAAAGTTATATCTGGACATCTTTGCAGTAATGTGGTGCTTCAATTTCCATTTCTGTATCTATGGCTACCTCTTTACCTACCCCCTTTTCTAATCTCCATTAAATAGAGGGAAGGAGTTCTGTAGTTCACAGAAGATAGCTGGGAAAGCTGATAACATTGTCAGCTCTACTCCTGCTGTTTGTAGTTTGTTTTTGTTTTTTTGTTTTTTTTTTTTACCCTTACTGTTTTACTGTTTCCCTTTAGAGCTGAAAGCACAATTCTAGAGAAAAAAAGTTTTTAAGTTTTAACATTCTATCCAAAAGTGAAAACAAGTGTTGGCTGAAGCTAGACTTAAACCTCAGGCAGTTATAAAAAAATATTTATTCCAATTATGTATTCATTAAAACAACATAGATGTTATTTTTACATAAAACTAGCATAAGCACCTGAAGCTGTCTTATTAGTTGCTTCCTGAAGTCCCCTGTACAGCAACCTCTTGACTGAAACAGACAGGGTCAGCACTATATGCCAATCATATCAGTTTTGCTTTGCACAGTTCAATTTCTTTGGCAGGTAAATGAGTGTTCATAGACTATGACTATGATCAAAGTATTTATGGAAACCCCTCCGAAATATTGAGCTCAGGCGTAGCCAGTTAAAGTGTCACTATGCTATATCTTTATTGTTCAGAAATAATCCATACACATCCATTAATTATTGACCCTGTAATTTATTTTTCATTAAGTGTTTCTTATTGTGTTTTTATGCTTCCTTGTAACATCTTCTCTTTTTCTCCACTCATGCACAGTGCTCACTAGTTGTGGTCATGTGCACTCCTCTATGGACACTACAAATCCCATAGTCCATAACTCCTAGTGCAACTTGGTAGCAAGCTAGAGAGGGTGGCTATTTTCCTACATACTATGGGACCAGCAGGGCTTTTTTTCAACTTGAACGTGGTGGAACTCAGTTCCACTAACTCTGGCCCGGGCCCTCTGTGTCCTGCTCACCACTATCACGGGTAAACACTGAAGTCTAGCTTCTGTGTCTACCAGCGATAGCTCGTCTTCCAACGGCTCCCACAGATCTAATCTCCTGAGCAGCTCCCATTGAGTGCAGAATGAGGACAACAGAGATGCAGGTGCCCGGGGTGAATTGCAGATGCTAAGACCCCCACTGGAAGATCTCCCTGCAAGTGAGGAGTAGTCATCTACCGTGTGCAGATAGATGCTTCAGCTTAATACAGCAGCAAAAGTAAGACATGTGGAAGATGGTGTAACTTTTAAGGAGGAGGGGAGAAGATGGGGGTAATGGCAGGGGGGAGCAGTGGTCAGAGCTGAAGTGGGCTGAAAGTGAGATGTGGATGAGTGATGCAGAGGTAAGCAGCTGTGGAAAAAGGCTAAACTTTGCACTCTGTGTGTAGACCACCTCTAAAGTCTGCACTCTGTATGCAACACCCCCCAAACTCTGCACTTAGCACACCCATGTACTCTGCACTCTGTGAGGACCCCCCTGAACTTTGCACTCTGCATTCCTGGTGTTTACTCTGTACTCCTGGTATTAAATGCCCCTTTAATACCCTCCCAACCTCTAACAGGAAGTGGGATCATCATAACAGCAAAAAAAAAAAAAAGGGAATTTGGAGATTTGGAGGAGGCTGCAAGAAATAAAAGTGACATTTCTGAATTAAGAATACCTACTTCCATATATATATATATATATATATATATATATATATATATATATATATATATATATATATTTCTTTTACCAGACATACTTTTTATTTTTTTTTTGCTTACCAGAGTTTAGTTTCACTTTAGGGGGAAGTGTTAATGATACAGCATACAAAGACATTTTAGACTATTGTGTGATTCATTACTTGTAAAACAGTTTGTTTGGGTGCTTTTCTAATTTAGTATGACTGGGCCTTTGTGAACAAAAGCATCATTTATTAAGTTTAGAGTAGGGGAACCTGAGTTGTCTGCACAGAGCCCCAATCCTTTGAGATTAACTGGAATATTGATTGGGAGCTAGGTCTTCTCATCCACCATCTTTACCTGACCTCACAAGTGCTGTATTCAAGAGAGATGTTTTCTATTCCAGCATGATTACACCCCCTGTGTGCAAAGCCAGAGTCTGATGAGTTTAGAGAGGAGAAACTTGAGTGGCTTGCAGAGCCTCAACCTCATTAAACATCTTTTTGTTGACCAGGAATGTTGAGTGTGAGCCAGGTCTTCTCATCTACCATCAGTACCTGACCTTGCAAATGTACTTTTGGCACAATGGGCACAGATTTTCACAGACACGCTCCAGCATTTTATGGAGAGCCTTCCCAGAAAAGTGCAGGCGGTTTGGTGGTAAAGTGTGCGTGTGTTTTTATGGGGATAGTGGATGAGTCCTTATTGGGATTTTCTAAAAGCTCATATAGGTGTGATGGTCAGGTTTCCCCCAGTTTTTGGCCATATGCTGTATATGCATTTCCAGTACATTAGACATAAGAAGACGGAAGGCTGTGGGTTATAGTATTAAAGATACATAGCTACTTTTTTGGTCTGCTTTACTCTAAAAATATTAAAGTGTCTTATTTCTCCTTGGGGCTTACTCGATAAAATTCCTGATTACCATATCCTGTACTGACAAGGGCTAACAAGCCAGAACCAGCTAAAAAGTCCTCTACATTTCTGTCTACTTTAGGATGCTATAAACCAGTTGTTCTAAGTGCGCAGTGGGCGAAAGGGACATAACAGAATGATTGAAATGTCTCCACTTGCCAGTTTAAGATGACTAATAAAACCCCTTTTTGAATTTGTGGTAATATAAAAATGCCTTCTGTTAACCATTTGCCGACTGCCAACAGTAATTCTACTGCGGCAGGTCGGCTCCCCTGGGTCGCTGGACTCCTAGTGGTCTCGCGGCGCGCGCGCGCCGCCGGAGGCTTGCTCCCGCTGTGTCTAAACACACCCCTTCCCTGCCAGTGTCATTATTAAAGTAACAGTGCATATTTTTAGCACTGATTACTGTAGTAATGTCACTGGTCTCCCCAGAAGTGTCAAAAATGTCAGTTAGGGGTCAGATCTGTCCGCCGCAATGTCGCAGTCCTGCAAAAAATCGCAGGTCGACGCCATTACTAGTAAAAAAAAAAAAAAAAAACAATAAAAATGACATAAATCTTTCCCTTAGTTAGTAAACGCGATAACCAATCAAAATACGCTTATTGCGATTTTTTTTTAACCAAAAATATAAAGTAGAAAACAAATTGGCCTAAAATTTTAAAACATTTTGATTTTTAATTTTTTTTTCTGGGAATGTTCTAAAGCAGAATGTGAAAAATATTGTTTTTTTTTTTTTTTTTTCAAAATTGTCGCTCTTTTTTTTGTTTATAGCGCAAAAATTAAAAATCACACAGGTGATCAAATACCACCAAAAAAAAGCTCTATTTGTGGGAAAAAAGGATGTCGCAAAATAGGGCCTGGTCAGGAAGGGGGTCAAATCTTCCGGTCTTAAAGTGGTTAAAGAATGACAATGCTGTAACTCACATCACTTTACTTGAGGGGTTTTAGGTTCCTTTTAGCTCCCTCATAATGTGACTGATTATATTGTTTGGGTTGATATTTAAAAGCATCTATGATTTTCTTGGATAAAAAAATCAAGCAAATAATATTTTTGCTGCAATAATGATGATAGTTGGAAAGATTTTTCAGGATTACATTGGCTGTCAAAGTTCAGCTAACCCTTGAGATCTTCAGAAATGTAATTATAGTGGACGCAGGAATTGGAATATACAAGGTTCTTAATTTTAAGTGAACACTTGATGAGAAAACCCTAATCATCTCCAAAGAGGAAACTGTACTTTTACAGGTCAATTATAAGTGCAACACATAAGTGCAAATTATAATCGTGGGAAATTGACAATTTCATAAACCAGTAGCGTTATTATTAAAAGAAATTGAGAAGTAAATGTCTCACAGATCAAGGTACATTATTATGTTTTTTCATGGGCAATAATTTGGCTACTTGATAACATTTACCTTTAAACGTTGGATTATTAATGTCTTGCATTTAAGATTCCAAAGACACCCTCGTCAGAGATGTACAGACAGAGAAAGCTAATAATCAGGTTGGATTTTTTTGTTGCTAACTTATTGTATATCAGATTCAAATCTGTTTTAGAGTATCTGTAGTACATAATTACCACATATACTATATGACCGAAAGTTTGTGAACATCATGGCTAAATGAGCTTGTTTAACATCTCATTCCAGAACCATGGTAATTAAAATGGAGTTGCCCTGCTTTGAAGCTATAACAAAATCATACTCTTTGGAGAAGGTTTTCCACAAGATTTTGGAATGTGTTTATAGGAATGTGTGCCGATTTAGCGCCGGTTCACATTGCAGCGACGCTACTTCGGGTGGCGACCTCGGAGCGGCCGCCACAGACTTCATAACATTGAAGTCTATGGCGGTCGCCTCCGGGTCGCCCCAAAGAAGCTCCGGACCCTTTTTCTAGGTTGGAGCGACTTGTGTCGCTCCTATTAGAACGGGTCCGCAGCTTCCCTATGGGAGGCGACCTGCGGCGACCTGTGAGGCGACCAGGTCGCCTCACAGGTCGCTCCAAGTGTGAACCGGCACTTAGCCAAAACAGCATATGTGAAGTTAGATATTGATGGTGGATGAGAAAACCTAGCTCCAGTTGTGGCTCCAAATTATTCCAGTCAACTCAGTAGCAGTGTTAATTTTGGCAGCAAATTTCAATTTAGTTTTAGTCTTAGGACTAAAATGGCATTTTAGTTTTAGTCCCATTTATTCTTCTGCAAGTGTTTTAGGTTTAGTCATATTTAGTCGACTAAAACTCCAGTACATTTTAGTCGACTAAAAGATCTTACATTTTAGTTGACTAAAATGTCCTATATTTTAGTCGACTAAAACTCATTTTAGTCATCTAAATGGTCATGGTCCGGTCAGAGAGGAGGCCTGTAATGCTGCTGCCTGCAGTCAGTGCACACAGTGCTTCTCAGAATGCTGGATGGGGGTCTCAGGTTTAAGGGTGGTCTCTGGTGTGACTCTGAACTGAAGTTGTTGAACAGGATTGGCCGGGCGGGCCTCAGCGGCCTATATGCATGCACACAGTCCTTAATGGATGGCGGAATCGGATGCCAGTGGTGACTGTGAGTGGTGAGTGGTCTGAGGGGACTCAGGGAGGCAGTAATAGCTGGCCTGGCTGTTAACTCACAGTGGGTGCTCTGCTGTGGATGTGGTGGTGGCTGGGTGCCAGTGCCGTGTGATGATCGGGCCTGGCGCGTCTGGCTGTAGTGCTGCAGCTGCAGTGCTCTGCTCTGGTGAGGTCAGGTGACTGGTCTCGAATTGACTCTCTTGTAGTAGTCCACTCCTCACGTCGGACGTCATGGGGCACACCACACCAGACGCCACACAGGCGGAGCTCCGTGAAAACCGGAAGTTGGGTAAACGTCCCTGCCTCACATTCTCATTTAGTTTTCGTTCGTTAACTAAAACGGATTTGATTTTTGTCATAGTTGTCGTCATTTGACGAAAATGTGCTATACTTTGCGTCTCGTTTTCGTCAGTTAAAAAATGCCGGTGACGAAAGCGGTGACGAAAACGTTTTCGTTGACGAAATTAACACTGCTCAGTAACGTTGAAGTTAGGTTTTTGTGTGAATCATTCAAATTTCTCTACAACAAACTCATCAAAGCATGTCTTTGGCTTTGTGTACAGCAGTACAGACATGATAGAACAGTAAAGGGCCTTCCCCAAACTGTTGCCACATGGTTGAAATTGCACAGATGTCTACAATGTCTTTGTATGCTGAATCGTTAAAACACCCTTCACTAAAAACAGTTAAATAATAAATTAGATGTGTTGTTCACTGTTCACATAATTTTAGTCTTTGCTTCGGAAAATGCTACTTCAAACTCTATCCAGTTTTGGTTGTGTGACCAAAAGCTTGAGAAATTATATTATGGGATCTCAGATTGCCTGTTCCTCCCCTTCAGAAAAATTCTTACTGTTACGCTTACCTCTAGCACAGGTGGTAAGGCACTATAGCTAGCTTCTGTGTTCTTTACCTATAGCAGCCCCATTTCTCATAAGGCAGGCCTACCGATACTCGGTCATCCTCAGGTCTTATACACAATGCATAGTGCCTAGCTATCACGCCAGTCCAGGTGCAAAATAAGCACAGCAAACAGGTACTTGTGGTTGTCAGAAAGGCAGAGTAGTCAGTGACAGCCCAGGTTCAGGGCAGGCTGAGTTCTGAGCATTTTCAATATTTGATTCAAGGTCATCAACAAGGCAATCCAAACTAGCAGACAGAGCAGAAAAACAGGGAGCCTGGAGCAGGTGTTACAAATATTATCACAAGCATGAGACTGCAGGCTTTGCTGGCTTAAATCAGGTTTGGTCTCCACCTAGAGACCACGTCAATCACCTTGCAGGTGGACAGGCAGACAGGGGGGAATGCTTTGCAGTCAAAACCAGCACGCTAGAATAGGACCAGCAGTTGTCGTGGGACAATTACCAACATTAAAGAAAACTTTTAACTTTGAGCTTGCTGTTGAGTATAGATCCACTTTTAACAGTGTAAACATTCTATTGCCTTCTTTTTAACATTGTGTTATGTAAATTATAATAACCATATATGTGACTTATTTATACATTTCCTTTTTAAAATTACTAAATTATTTAATATTAATATTATTATTTTTTTTTTTGTAAAAAATATGTTGTATTTATGATGTAGATGTTGTATTTTGATGTAGATTTATGTATGTGATAAAAGCTGAGAGAAATACGTTTTTTTTTGTTTTCCTATTTTCTTTTCGGTTGCAGTGTTACCAGAATATAGTTACCCTTCACAACACCCTATTGTTAGTGATGGCATGTAAGATTAGTTGTAAGATTAGTTGGCTGACATTGAGGAAAAGACATCTGATAATGATGAAGTAAGCAACTACACTTCACAAAGTGACAGCGTATTTTGTATACAGTCAGTAGGCTCAGCAAATAGGTCATGTTACACCATCCTCTCCTGCTCTTCTGACCATGTAATGTTTCTTAAAGGAACCAGCCTTCATCCTGGGTTACAAGAGACACAATCCACTAAAGGATAGGATACACAGCATGTCAATTCCCATGTGTTATTTTATTATTATTTTGTTTTTAATGATCAAACGTGCCTCTTCAATGTATTATTCATTCACAGCATCACCGGAAGGGATCATATACTGTACATATACAGAACACAAATTATTTCATCAGTTTATGAGGTATAGAGGTGGACCGAACATCCCCCGGTTCAGTTCACACCAGAACTTTCAAACATGGAAAAAGTTTGGACCTGAGCTGGGAACCCTATTAAAGTCTATGGGACCCAAACTTGAAAAATCAAAATTCTCAATTTTGAAGGCTTATATGCAAGTTATTGGCCAAAAAAGGGTATGGGGACCTGGGTACTGCCCTGGGGGAAATGTATCAATGCAACCTTTTTTTTTTTAAAAAAAAGATAATTTTTAAAGGAGCAGTGATTTTAATGATGCTTAAAGTGAAACAATGAAAATGAAAAATTCCTTTAAATAGAGTGTCTTAGTCTGCCTGTAAAGTGGGGCATCTATACCGTGTATAGAACCTGCTGCAGCAAAACTGACAAATATAAAGAAAAAAATAACATTTTCCTGGCTGCAAGCCATTGCTGGCAATAAAAAAATATTTAAAAAAATGCTGTGGAGGTCCCCCACCAATCCATACCAGGATATATATCCATATCAAAAACTGTGTGTGTGTTTTTATTTTATTTTATTTTATTTTTTACACTTTTATGGGGGGGATGAGTAGGGGTACAATGTACCCCATGCTCATTCACAATGGGAGGGGGGCTTGTTAAAGAAGTGTCCAGATTCGGATAAGCCCCCTGCCAGCAGCCCAGGGTTGTGGGGAAGGAGCCCTTGCCCCCATCAACATGTGGAAAAGGTGCTTTAGGGTGGGGGGCATGGCCCCCCATGTTGAGGGCATGTGGCCTGGTATGGTTTAGGGGGGCAATCATTCACCCCCGCCCCCATTTTCCTGGCCTGCCATGCTGCATGCTCAGATAAGGGTCTTGTATGGAATTTGGGGGACCCCACAACATTTTTTTTTTAATTTTTGGCATGGAGTTCCCCTTAAAATTTATACCAAACCCAAAGTGCCTGGTATGGATTGGGGAGAACCCCCACGCCACTTTTTTTTTTTTCTTTTGCTGGCAATGTTTTTTTTTTCATCAAGATGTCCCCGGGGAAGCTTGCTGATAGCTGATGACTCATCTGTTGTTAAGGGCGCAGCAGCTGGCTTCCCGGCCCGCTCCTTAACAACCAGCAGCTATTCACTGTGCACTCAGTGGGTGAACATCCCGCCAAGTGCCCTGAAAATTCTGGTGTTCACCGAACTTATGCTCGGCCCGAACTGCTCGCCCAATACTATTGAGGTATTTTTATTGTACATTGATTATTGCATGGGTTATCATTTCATAAAATACTGCAGTGCTAACCTCTCACTTCCTATCTTTGCTATGGGACAGGAAATGAAGGTAAATCTCCCCAAAGGGACAAGGAGGGCAGAAATAAAAACTACAGGGGTTATAAACCTCCCTTGCTCTATCCAAAATGAAGAAAAAAAAGTTTTGCCTATAGTTCTACTTTTAAGAAATTGCAAACACTATTTTTTTCAAATAACAAACTGGTTTATATTTACCTATTCTGTACAATAGAATTGCACAGGGCGGCCCCGATCATCCTCTTCTCGGGTCTCCCACTTGCACTCCTCCCCCCAGCCAAGTGCCTCCATAGAAAATCGCTTGCTATGGGGGCACACCTGCAGACTCGCTCTTAACCTGTGCTGCTTGTGTCCATAGACACACACCGCACGGCTCGTCCTCACCCCCACCCCCACCCCCACTCCCTAATCATAGGATTTGACTTGGCGCAGCATTGGATCGAGTGAGGACTCAGATACGTATAAGGGACAGCTAAGGGGACATGCTGCTACTTCAACATTTTTTACCACAATGCAGGGAATGCATCAAGTTAAAAAAATTTAGGCTATAGAACCACTTTAAATTATTTATTTTTGTGAACTGAATATTTCTGGAAAACATGATCATGAACTATTACAATTCATCATAATTTTATCATTTCAGCTGAATTTACAGCAGTCAATAAGGAAGACAAAATTAGGGGTGTTTTTTATGGTTTTAAGGACACAGTGGCTTTTAAATGGCTTCTAGGGGTAGGAAGCTTTTCTGGACTTGTTCTTATGGCAAAAATGGCCCCTCATACACTAAGAACATGCTGTTATATATCGAGGAACAGAAGAATCCTAAGGCTACAACTCCTTGTTTATCAAGAAATCCATTTGATCACATGTGTTGTGCTTCTGTATAGATCTTTGCCAATCTAAATTCAATATGCCCCTGTCTCTCTTTAAAGGCTGAGATATTAGTTAAACATTTTGAAAAATGATTCTGAGCAGAAGGTCTATGACTGTTTACAGTAAATGTTATAAAGGAGAGGTATATATATATACGACAATTAGCGTTTGACCTTTTTTGTACTAAATTATTTAAAATCTCTGCTGTGGCAGGAAATCAGGTGCGCTGGGTACATTGTTTTACGCTTTGGTGGTAAGAATGACCTGCATTTTCAGGCACAGCTTGAGGTTCACCTGTCAATGACCTTAGGATATCGTCACGGGAAGTCATATGTGGAGCGGCCCCCCAGGCATGTTAGATTAATTATTTATTCAGTCTCTGCTTTGTTTTACTTACTTTTATTGTCATATCAATCAGACTCAATTATAAGTTCTTCATGCCAAAATGCTGGAAAAATTAGCTGTACATTTTATTCTCAAGCCAATCATAAACATTTAATAAATGTACACTGAAAATTACTGACTTTTGAGATGTAATGTTACAGGTGATAGTACTTTGTAAGGGCATTGACCGCACAAGCCAGATTGGGACTTTTTTCTTGGAACTTGCTGCCAACTGATATATTGTGGTTCTTCATATTCTTCTTTTTTTTTTCTTCTTCTTTTTTTTTCTTCTTTCTTTGTCTTCTTCCCTTCTTATTTCTTTTCTTCTTTTTTCATTCTTCCTTCTTCTTCGTTCTTTCTTCTTTCTTATTCCTTCTTTCTTCTGTCTTCTTCCTTCTTTCTTCTTTTTACTGTCTTCTTCCTTCTTTCTTCCTCCTTCTTCTTTCTTCTTCTCATAGCACAGACAATTTACAAAGTACTTTACATAGTATAAATGCACATAAGTTCCTACCCTCAAGGAACTTACAATCTAATATTCCTACCACACAGTCCTACATATACTTACATGCATTTGCATACTAGGGACAATTTACTTTACAGCATGTCTTTGGGTGAAGACTTTTCTTAGCTTATTCAAACCAATTTTTACACTAAATAACCAATTTAGCATCTCCATCCTGGCGGTTTGACAGCAATTCACACCTTCAGCCATGTGAATCAAATGATTGACACCCATGCAGACTCCCTTAAACCAAGAATATGATTCTGTAACCAAAACAACAGGGTGGTTCCATAGCCTTCACACCTTCTATCCTGTTCTTGGACAATCAGCACCTGCCAGTTCCTGACACTTATAAAAAATTGATATGAAATGTATTCAACATTACAGTACGAGTCCAGCAGAATGAGACTAACTATTGAGCTATACCATGACCTGAATAAATAAGAACCTTAACAGACCTATTAACATAGTTTAAAATGACATCAGCAATTTAGTTGGGTAGCTACTGTATATACTTTTCTTTGCAGTAGTGAGGCAAGAAGGACCAGGGCAGATAAAATGGAACATGGGGCTTTATACTACCTGCTGTATTCTGAGAATGACAAACCCTACCTAATTTATTAGTAGGGCTTTTTTTTTTTATTATTTACAGTACCCAATCTGAAATTTAACATAAATTCTTTTGGTGGAATGTTGTTTTTAAGAAACAATTTAGACGTACAGTATATAAGACATATTTTAAACGCTTTCAAGAGAAAGGTTTTCAAGAGTTGATGTTCTTGTCAAAACTCTATGGTTCTTCTTCCTAGGTCCAGAGTTGTGTTATTATTTGTCTTAAGTTATTTATTAGTAATTAATCCCATTCAATGGGACTAACGAGTGTCAGGAACCTACTTTCACAAGTGGCAAAACATCTTCAAGGTTAGAGAAAAAAGTCTAGGTAAATGTAATTCAATTCTTCCAGCTATATTATGATCTGGATACACGAAAGCTTTCACTGACCTTTTTTTGGAGCCAACTTTCAGCTATTGGATCTTCCCTCATATTTTATGATGAATATCCCCAAATCTTGACAGAAATTCGAACCGCTCCCCACTCCATCTAATACTATAAAAAAGTTAAAGCTTGAGTGCCACATTAAAGCGGAGTTCTGGCCTCTGAAAGTATTTTTCAATAAAAATACCCCCGGGACAGTCAGGGCTAGTACATTCCACAATAGATAGCTTCTGAACTGTCCTAGGTCGCACTTACCTTTTAAAAGAAATACCTTGAAAATGTCTTTTCCAGCGCTGCCATCTCAGGTGTGGGCGGCTGAAGCCAGCGCATCCTCTTTTGCGTCCTCTTCCATGTCCTCTTCGGTCCCACAATGCACTGCATCGGCCCCACCGTCACTTCCGGGGCAGGAGCGTCATCTCTGCACAGCTTCTGGGCATGCCCAGAAGCTGTTTAGCAGGGAGTGACGGGCCTGCACCAGAACTGACGTCGGGGCCGGTGCAGGCGCATTGATTCCTGGGAACGATGACGTTCAGCTCCCAGGAATCAATGCAAGCAGGGAGTGATGGCGTGGGCCGCAACCGCAGAGGGAGGAAGTGGAAGAAAGATAAGTATATTTTCTTCAATAACAAGGTAAGTAAACAAAAAAAAAAAATGTGACTATCCATTTATTTTACAGGTGACACTGAGCAAGCAGATGGCCCAAATTGCATTTTGAGGCCGGAACTCCGCTTTAAATACATATCCAGCTTTGTGAGCCCTCAGCCATTCTTCCCTTCACTGAAGTCTCCTCCCTCCTTTTTGTTTTTCCTATATACTCTATCTTTAATCTAGTTGTCTTCTGGTTGATATGGTGACATCACAGATCTATTGTTTCTCCCCTCTAGGGGGCAGGGGTCAATCCTTACCCCTGCGCTGAACAGTGCTCATAAAATGATGTGTGACCATCGTTCAGGGAAGTGGTAAAGTGAGCCCAGACTGGCTAGATGATGCAACCCCAGGTGGTGTGACCCTGACAACCTGGGCTCACAGGAAGTGAGTTAAATGATACAGGTGCTCCTTCATTCCGCAAAAGGAGCACCATCTAGTTTCTAGTAAGGACCTCTTTTAGGAAACTGCCATGAATCGAAGCTGCTTTTTCTACTTTGAAAATTCCTGTGCAATGAATTATTTATTTATGTATTTATTTAATTAACCTGGAATTTAAAGATTAAATTTTAGGTTTGGTATATTACTATGTATAAGTCATACCTGGCGGATGCCCCTGAAAGCTGGAAATCACTGAAATAGACACTTCTACTCTAGTGATCTCCACTTGCTTTTGGGTCCCTTGCTGAGCAGATGGCCTGATGCATTGTGAACACAGAAGGTCAGCCACTCAACATTTT
The DNA here is from genome assembly GCF_965119305.1 of Pelophylax lessonae. NCBI lineage: Eukaryota > Metazoa > Chordata > Amphibia > Anura > Ranidae > Pelophylax > Pelophylax lessonae. The sequence continues at coordinate 289,865,107 of NC_138773.1, forward strand.
CTGAATGCATGCAGTGCATTCTCTGATTGGAAAAGGTGGAGAGGAAGGACAGTGACATCACATGCTGCACTTTGTCCAATCAGAGAATGCTTTGCATCATTCAGAAAATGTAAAGCATTCTCTGAATGCCACCTGTGCCAAGGGACCAACATACCGGGGTTGATTTACTAAAGGCAAATAGACTGTGTCCTTTGCAAGAGCAGTTGCACTCTGCAAGTGCAGTTGCTTCAGAAATGAATTAATAAATGAGGTAAAGCTTCACTTTTTAAAGAATACCTAATCCCATGCAAGGAAAAAAAAATATTTTTTGCTTGCACATGATTGAATGATGGAAGTCAGCAGAGCTTCTGCTCATTTACTAAGCTCTGGAGCAACTGCTCCTTCAGAGTGCAACTGCTCCTTGCAAAGTGCACAGTCTGTTTACCTTTAGTAAATCCCACTGTGTTTAGAATGCAACAGAATGCAACTCAACACAGGACCCTGGAAAGTGGAGTTTATTGGAGTAGTGGTGTCTACTTCAGTAGTTTCCAGATTTCAGAGGCACCGGCCAGGTAAGGTACATATAGTTACTTTGGTCCAAGCTGGACGAATGTTACTGTGTAAAAATAGACCATACCTGGAATTCTGCTTTAGGCAGTTTTAAAACTATTACTTTCACAACATCATGATTATTAACATGAACTTATAATATACAATCTTATTTCAGAAACTCGAAGCTGCTGGAAAGGTTTTAAACTTTGTGGTAACAAACGTTGCATCTCCAACAACAAAGTATGCGATGACAAAGACGACTGCGGAGACAACACAGATGAGTTAGACTGCAAAGGTAAGATGTGACGATTTTTTCCCCACTAATTTTACTGATTGTCCAGGCAAATGACCGCAATCTACTGCGTAATTGTTTAGAAAATGAGAAGAAAGTGGACTGGTGGTGGGAGCAGAAGACGAGAGTTTGCAAGGTTCTATCTGGATTATATATATGTTGATTTTCTAAGACACACCGTTCTCAGGGAGCGCGCTGCATTCAAAACAGGATATTAACTTTGAATGTTTTGCTTTATCTTGTCCAAACCTCATCATTCAAAATATTAAAATAGCCTCCAGAGGTCAAGCACAATGTCAGGTTTCCTATCAGCTGGAGGAGAAAAAAATCTATATTGGATAGAGAATGATCAAATTGTGTTACTGAAGCCAGATGTGATCAAATTATTTTTATAATAAATACAGAGGCACCAACACAGACAGTTCAAGCCGTCAGTCTTGTATTAATGCAAGCCTGATGTCGATTTTATATGCAGAAATTGTTTTAGTTATAGCGGGACAGTCAGGCAGATGTCACATGACCATACATTATGGGGAAGGGGGGGCTGCAGTGCACTTAAAGGTAAACTATAACATGTTTAAAGCCCAACTACGAGCAAATAAAAAAATATCTGCAATAGGGTTGTGTCTGAAGTGCAAGAATTAATTGCCTGTTTATGTTTAGGGAAGCAATAAAATAATATTTACTTACCCAATCCTCCCTGCAGCTAGACCGGTCCTTGTAGTATCTCCATCTCAATGCTTCACTAGGCTAGAGTCCTGACATCATCAAGACCAGAGTAGGGTCCAAAAAACAGAAAAGAACAGAAGCCCCCCTCCATCTGAGTGTAAACTGTGCAAAAACAGCATAAAGGTATTAATAAAGTAATGCACTCACATATAGTAAAGGAAGAATCGGCATGTCATCCATGGAGGGGTTGTCATCAATGGAAGAGATCATCAGGCAAGCAGTTGGCATGTGCAGTGTTCAGCCAGAAAGCTTCTGGGTAGATGTGAAGAGAAGTGCTGATGCTTTGAGGAGCTGAAGCACAAGCCGCCTGGCTTGTGTGGCAGTTTTTTGGGTGTCCTTAGCCTATTCTCCAGCATCTGGCTCTGATTGGTGATGATGTCACTCAGTAAGGGGCGTGGTTTTGCATTTTTGGGCTCCGCCCACTTTGTCAAACCTTAGGGAACCATAGCCATGCACTGGATGTGAGGATGCCAAGGGACCGGCACTGGATGTGAGGATGCCAAGGGACCGTCAACCACTGTATCATGGGGGGCTGACTCGAAGGTGAGCGGAGGATCAGGTAATAGTCTAAATGAGTAGTTAACCCTTTCCATGTGGATGCAACCTCAATGCAAGAGATACTTTTTTTATTTGCCCAAAGTTGGGGTTTAAAGTAGAATCTAAACCCAATCATTAAAATCTCATATCATTTTTAACATGGTAATGTAATTTCAAAAGTAATTCTGGATCCTTTTAAATTTGCAGTTTTAAAATAATACCTGGTGATCCTGCCATGAAAGTCCTTGTTCAGACACATCCTGTTATGGGGTGAAAACTGTCTCCCAACTGTGCTTTCGTATTGTCTCCGTGTAAAATGTGCCCCTTGTTGCAACCAGAAGCCCTACAGACCTTGCTTCTACACATAGATTCTAATTTTATAGGCACACGCTGATGGTCATATTTGTTTCTTACATATGTAGACTCTCTTTTTGGTTTGTTAATGCTTCACAGTAGTTGTTTCTCCTTTTCTCTCAATGCAAGTTTACCAGACATGTCGGAATAGGTTAGAGCAATAGACTTCTGGAGGATGCTGTGTCAGCTATTTTTGAGCAGGGATGCTAAGTGATTGTAGTAAAATACTGATCCTTCACCAGTATGAGGAAAATCTACAAATCTGCACAAAAATAGAAATATAGTACCGCAAACATATAAAATTGTAAAGTTGTATAATAAAATAATGTAAGAATAACAACACATTGAAATATTTGCTTACTGGAAATGCACTGTAGTTTCTGGGGAGAAGTTAAGTGTTTTCAGCAGTCTTTATTTCTGTAGCCAGCATAAAGGGAGATAAGTGTTCTGATAAAGCAAGTCTAGATCTCTTACAAGAGGGGCAACATCCAGTTAACAAATAACTTACATTATAAAAATACAAAATTTTTCAGTTTCCAAGCATTTCTCCAAGTAAGAAGCACATATTCGCAGGGCATATAACAAATTGTATAAAAAGTTGTATCAATAAGTTCAAGCCTAAATTTATCTAAAACAAAGAAAAAAAAAAGTCAGTTGAAGGGACATTACCTACCTTCAGTGAGGTATGTCCCTTGTGCTGCTGTGTCCTCTGTTTGCCAAAATCGTACTTCTCCGATGCCCCCTCAGTAATCTGTCGGTAGAGCAGGGATTAATAGAACTGTGGGGCTGTCACAGGCTCTCATCCAAAGTGCCTGACAATGCCTGCCCTTTCCACTATAAATGGAGAATGGGGGGATCAATGAAAGGTCCTTCCCTAAGTGCCACAGAAGGGAGCGTTGCCCTGTTCTATCCACCTACGCATGTGTAGTGTACTAGTAGTGTGTACTCTGTCTGGTCACAGCCACTGGGCTCATCAAAGGTGCAGGTGGGAGTACACAGTGCTAATGTGCATCCCAAAGGAACAGGATTGCACTCCTTCCAGTGACACTAGGGGTGCTGGTACCAATGACTGCTCTGTCTCTACAATAACTCTGGATACAACCAATCCAGACTGCAGAACATTTTAAACAGGAATTTCACCCTCCTCTGTTATTTTTTTTTATTCTCCTCCACAGTTGAGATACTCACCCACACAGAGGATCCAGAGTTGTCCTGCTGAGATCATCTTCTCTGCAGCCACCTCTGGACTCCTTGCAGCCATGTTCCTTTGTGACACCATTGGGAGGCTGTACCAGCTCTTCCAGGTTCTGGTGCAGCTTACCAATGACGTGCCACTAGGCATGCCCCCCATGTTAGTAAATGGGGTGATGTTTGGGGCTCCCAGTGCATTGTGGGACATCAACATCACATATCCCAGGATGCCCTAGGGGCACTGACGTCATTCACCTAGAATGACGAAGGATGAGGGGAGGGCCAAAATGTAATTAAAAAGAAAAATAAGTGAAAGAAAAAAAAAATAATACTGTATATGTACAGCAAAGGGTGGGTGGGATGCAGAGGAGCCAAGTCATATAAATGGGTGAAGATCCACTTTAAGAAGGCTTCTTTTCATTGTGATTTGGAATTTAAGGATGAATATATCCACAATGTCTGAAGCTATAGTGGTCAGTGAGGACTTGTTTTAAAGGTGAAGATAAAGGGGCTCTTACCCTTTAACAAGCATGTTCAATAATAATGCGTGAAACTACCTTAAACTACTTATGTTATTGGCCTAATAAAATGTATACGTTTACTTGACAACAAGCATGTACAGCCATGGTAGGATGAGAGGAGGTAAAACTGGTGAACTGAATGGCAGAGGTGCCAGTGTGCTGTGTCTAAGGATGGGTTGGAGCCATCAATTTTGACAAATAGCTTTATTTCACCAAAAGACCCGTTTTGTTTCGTGGACACACTCGGGTGGAAGAGTAAACCAAGAAATGTCAAACATTTGTGAATCACTGTAAATTGAGAAAGTGGCGGGTTATAGCCACTAAATGCGTCTTTTGGCGATATAAAGCTGTTTGATGTTCCCCAGACTTGATGACTCTGAGCCATCCTTAAACCGACTATACAGCTTCCAGAATTTGGTTTACCAACAGGCTTTTAACAGTACAATACCCACCTATAAACCCACAGAGATTTCAGGACTGTGACCCCGTGACACTCAGAGTGACTAATTTTCCCCTGCCGTCATGGAAGGTTGCATATTCTATGCTCCTCACCTGATGTCACTTTCTTTTTCTTTTTTTTTCTCTCTAATCATAAAATAAATGTATGAAATAACTACATTTTAGATACATGCTACTCCCTCCCACCTCCCTCCTCTTTTCTTTCCACTGGATACCTTTGATACCTCTGATTTTTCAGTCTGACCCCTCAGGCCTTTGAGGACAACTACCACCTGAATTCCAGAGGTACAACAATACACTTCTACCACTGGCTGTATGTGCTATTGCACCTTCCCAGGCATAGGAAAATGGCAGGAATTTTACAATAGAGGACATTTGTGTCTGTAAACACCCATGTGCATGACCACTAAATAATTTGTTGCAATGTTCAGCAACAGAATTTCAAGACCTATAGCAGTTCATTTTTCTGACCATGTTTCATGTTACATCCATGTTTAGAGTCTAACATGAAACATGGTCACATTCTCCAGCCCCACTCCCTCAAACTACCTACAACTTCTCTAAACCGTGGGGTGCTTCTCCTTGTAGCAATCTGTTGATTTTCTGATTTATCAGGGTTGTGCATGACTCCGCTCGCACAGGTGAAAAGGCTGACTGCTGACAGAACAAGACAAGGCCACAAGAGCTGCCTGTTTTGGGGAACCCATCAGGGGGCGCTCTGTTCAGACAGACGGATGTTTTGCATGTTTTATGCCATGAACTTGCTGTAAAAGCCCTCCTGCATTGGAACTGTTTCTTTGCTGCCTCATTAAATAAAAGTGTAGGACAAACCTGCGTAGACCATTCCCAGGTGTCCCTGTCTCATGCATGGTTATCAATGACAAAAAAAGCTTATATATGCAAAAAGGGAATTGGAAATTAGCATGATTACCCATGTAAGTATAGACAACCATAGCTGTATACAGAAAACAAAGTGAGAGGATTGTGATCTGACTCCTCGTGGATACATACAAACACAAATATAAAATTCTGAAAATGTCTTCCTCAGAGACTTAAATGGAAAATAAAAAACCAACATGTCAAGGCAAGATAAAGACAAACATATCAAAAAAAGTATCAGAAGGGGATATCAAAAAAGAAATATCCAGTTTTGATTCTTTTTGATATGTTTGATATGTTTGTTTTTATCTTTTTACCTTGATATGTTGGTCTTTATTCCTTTTCCATTTAAGTCTCCGAGGAAGCAGTTTTTTGAATATTTGTGTTTGCTGCTATGTATCCACAAGGAGTCAAATCGTTCTTCTCCAGCTTTGTTTTCTGTATATACAGTAGATTCTGGTTACTTGTATACACTAATTCTGGTAATCATGCTTTTTTCCAGGTCCTGCTTTTGCATTGGTAGACTTTCTTGGAACATTGTTGTAAATGTGATTCTTGTCTGAAGAAAGGTTAGCTTCAGTTGGAAACTGTTGCAAATTTTTGGAAACAAGTCTGTGAAGCTTTGCAACTTTCTTTAGGGTAAAACTAAAAGTATCTTTTTTTTATTTTTTTATTTTGCAGAGAGTAAGAGTCGGTTCACACTGATCCGAGACGACTAATTCAGTCGCCCGTGCACCGCGAGATTTCGGCGCGGCTTGCAACGACTTCACATAATGGAAGTCAATGCAAGTCGCTCCGACTTTGCAAAAAAAAGGTGCAGGAATCTTTTTCTAAGTCGGAGCGACTTGAGTCGCTCCTATTAAAATGGTTCCCATTGCACAGCACTTGTCAGGTGACAGTCTGAGCGGGGACCTTTAACCACTTTACCACCGGAGGATTTTGCTGTCTTACGTCTGGGCCACTTTTTGCGATTCGGCACTGTGTGACTTTAACTGACAATTGCGCGGTCATGCGACGCCGTACCCAAACAAAATGTATGTCCTTTTTTTCTTACAAAAAGAGCTTTCTTTTGGTGGTATTTGATCACCTGTGCGATTTTTACTTTTTGCGCTATAAACAAAAAAAGAGCGTAATTTTTTTTAAAAAATAACAATATTTTTCACATTTTTTTATATGAAATTCCCCCCTAAAAAAATGTAAAAATCAAAATTTTTTAAAATTTTTGGCAAATTTGTTTTCTGCTACCTATGTTTGGTAAAAAAATCGCAATAAGCGTATTTTGATTGGTTTGCGCAAAAGTTATTGCGTTTGCTAACTAAGGGAAAGATTTATGTCATTTTTGGTGGTTTTTTTTAACGAGTAATGGCGGCGATCTGCGATTTTTTTTGCGGGACTGCGACATTGCGGCGGACGGATCGGACCCCTGGTTGACATTTTTGACACTTTTGGGGGTACCAGTGACATTACTACAGTAATCAGTGCTATAAATATGCACTGTTACTGTAAAAATGACACTGGCAGGGAAGGGGTTAATTTTTATTGGTGATCAAGGGGTTAATGTATGCCTGGTGCTTACTGATGTGTGTGGGGGGAGGGGACTATGTGACACAAGGACAGATCGCATGTTCAGCTATGCTGAACCCTGCAATCTGACCCTGCCTGTCACTTAGGAGATCCGCCCGCTTGTGTTTACACAAGCAGGCGGATCTCCACACTCAATTCCCCGACGATAGGGGAAGAGCAGCGGCGATCGCCGCCACTCCTCCCCTGGCCCGACTCCCGCTGTGACTGAATACAGCGGGAGAGATCCTCTGGCGGCGCGCGCGCGCCACCAAAAGAGGGGAATGTCGCCAGACGTTATAGAGCCACTTTGCCGCAGTACAGCTCTAGTGAGCAGTGCCGAAGTGGTTAAGCATTTATCGTGGATCATTCCTTACAGTTTGCTTTCCTACAGGAAGATCACATTATGTTCAAAATCCAGAAGATGATTTCCTTTCATTCATTTTCAGTATAAATTATACTCATCCCCATGATTCACAGCATACATCAAGAGTTGATTACAAGTGGACATCGATTGGTCAGTAATTTCACCAGGCAGTAATCTCTAAACAATTAAAGTAGTCCAAGCTGAAATTCAACTTAGAGAAAGGACAAATTGTTTATACTAACAGTGAAAAAAAAACCACACAAAATACAGCATACTTTACTTAATTCCTGGTTTGTGTTAAGGCTTGTTACTTGTAGCATTGTGACATTTATCTAGCTGGGTAATTATAAGGTTTAAATTTTGCTTGTGCCTTAGCTGCGGGAGATGCAGCCTTTCCAGCTCTAATAATCATAATACTGGACAATTTCCTCCACAATCTTGATTTGACTTCTGTGTGTGAACTGAAGAAGTATATAATTTTTGTGTAATCGTTGCTTTATGAGTATTGCAAACTTTTAATGGTCTCAAAGCCGGCAATGTAATACTAATAATTATGTACTTATATTTGGCCCGGGGATAAACCCAAATTGAAATTGTAGACTTAACTTACCTTGCAAGGTGATGCCTGCTCATTAAAGCGGGGGCTTCCAGGTTCCTATTTTTATCTTCATTTTATCTTCATGGTTTGTAGGTTTTCCCAAAGCCAGGGGACTCAGCAAATTTTCATTATACAGTAGTTTCCATGGTTGATACCTGGTCTGCTGACCCTTTTCCCTGCATATACCTATTGGCCAAGAATGAGAAATGAGAAAAAGCCTTAAGCTGCCCATACACCAGTATTATTTTATTAAAATTCTCATAGACATTTGAAAAATCTTTTTATCAGAGCATTCTTTCTTTCTATCATTTAGTCAAGTAACTTTGTTTTAAAGCTCTTAAAATGTTGCCCAAGCAGAGGTGGTTTTCTCAACTGAAATACTATATACCAGTGGTCTCTGGGACCCCCTTCATCCATACCTTCCACACCCCCTACCCTGCTGCACATTTCATTTGTAGGATTTCAGGAACTTTCTTCCATACTCTCCTTCACCACCCCCAGCAGGACCATTGCTAGACTATTTTACGCCCTAGGCAAGACCAGCTACTTGCCCCCCCCCCAAAAAAAATTAAAAAAGAAATAAATAAAGGCTCCAAATGCAGCCTATACAGGGATGCTTTCCCACCTCCCTGTCAACGTTAGCTCTGTATGCAGACTGCTTGGGGAGTCGGATACCTCTTCTTCATGGATTGGCTGACGTTTGCAGGAGACGACTCTGTAGCTAACATCATCCAGTCCTGCAGTGGTATTCGGAACGTCGGCGCAGTGTGTGGGGAACAGCAATCATCAAAAATTTTAGGGTCCCCTACACAGCTTTAGACTTGGACCCCCGGGCCTGACCCCCTTACATCAGAGTTTACCCCTTACATTAGGGTCCCAAAAGTCCCCCCCTTACATCAAGGTCCCCAGACTTATCCCCTTCCTTAATCAGGGTCCCAAGAGTCTCCTCTCCTTAAAATGTGGGTCCCCAGAGTCCCCCCTTAAATCAGGGTCCCCAGAGTTCACCCTTACAACAGAGACCCCACTTTCATTATGATCCCCAAAATCCTTACTTACATTAGGATCCCAAAGTCTCCACTTACATCAGGGTCCCCTTAGCTCCCCTTACATAAGGGTCCCCATAGCCCTCCCTTACATCAAGGTCCCCATAGCTCCCCTTACATCAGGGTCCCCATAGCCCTCACTTACATCAGGGTCCCCATAGCCCTCCTTTACATCAGGGTCCCCATAGCCCTCCCTTACATCAGGGTCCCCATAGCCCTCCCTTACATCAGGGTCCCCAGAGCATTCACCTTTTAAACATGGTATACTTGTTTAGGATGTAACATGTTTAACAGTACTCCCACCCCCAAGCAAAGACCTGTGAATCAACTACCTCAATCACGTCAAGTCCTGTCTGCCACCGCAGAGTATGCAGGAGCCTGACTTTGGCATTTTAAACTATCGTAGAGAATTCAGAAAAAATAATTGATTTATATCCCAGAAGGTTAGGGGTACCAACTTCATCATTGCTAAAGATATAAATATTCAGTAAAAATGTCTTGGACTATAGAACTTGTAAATAACTGAGTGCACATAAAGCTACGTTTTTCTCTTGCTCATTGAGGGAAACGGGAATTCTTAGGAATTCTGAGACTGTTGGGTATGCTGCCATTTACAGGAGAAATGGACACTGGCAACAATGGGGGGGGGGGGGGGTAGTTAGTAAAGGATAACTTATTCACTACCAGCATGCCTCAGTTTTTTTTTGCTAGTGTCTTGAAAATGAAGGAGTTTCCTTCCGCTCTTCTGTTCTTGGTTTTACTGCGATTTTAATGCAATTTTGCCATGGTTTTTTGTGCTTATAGTGTGTTTTTCATAGGTCATGTAACTCAAACACTCGCATCAAAAATGTAACACTGATGTCGTGTTATTGATGCGTTCTTGCTGCGTTTTCAATGCATTTCAACGGGGAGGTGCGTTATTAATGCAATTTTTTTAACTGACCAAAAAAGAAACAAGCAGGATTTTTAACATACCAAAAGTGCAACGGACCAGTTTGAAGACCTACATAGAATTTAAAGTGATTATTTTTTCTTCAGCTTTTCTTGCGCTAAAGGTGCCAGTAATGGCAGAGAATACATTCATATTCATTTAAATTCATGATATTGAAAAGTTAAATTTAATACAATTGTATATAAAAATATATATTTTGTTAAATACTGTCATTTTCGGTCTTTGACCAAGTGCATCCTGTATTTTTGGTTTCGGCACCAAAATTTACATTTGGTGTACCTCTATTTACCCCCTGGCCATGGTTGCATCCTAGGCAGCAGTGCGCCCTAGGCGGCTGCCTAGTTCGCCTTGTGGTAGCACCAGCCCTGATCCCCAGGATGGCTCTCTAGGCTGATCCACCTAACATTATACCCTGTACTTTGTTTACCTTGTTCCATTCGTTTCCTGTCATATTGCATGCTAGAGGTATATTCAGCTTCTTTTATTTAGTTTTCTAGCAACTGGTCCTTTGCTACTCCCACATGGCAACATACCATTGGTCTATGCAACCACCATGCATGGGACTTGGCAATTGCTGATTTGGCTTTGCTTCCCTATATGTTGAAAAAAAAAAAAGAAAGTATACAAAAAAAAAAATAATTGCTCAGACTTGCTATTTGAATGAAACCCCAGATATATTAAATGGTTTCATTACAATACAGTATAAATGATGTTTCCCCAAACAAAAATTACACTCACTGTTAGGATTTCTCTATTCAAAAAAACATTTTTCCACCCTGATTCTTTGAATTTTCTTTTTTTTTTTTTCTTTTTAATTTTCTTATCACTACATTTGAAAACAATCTTTGATTTGACCCCACTAACCAAAAGAAAATTTTAGAACCAATGAAACTAACCATCTATTTAGGGAACATTTAAACAAAATTCTACTGGTGTATGGTTAGCTTTTCTGGCCAATGAGAAAGGTTGGGGAGGGATTAGAGGTCAGATTACCTACCAAAGCTGTAGTCAGTATTTGTTTATGCTGCTCTTAGGGGCGTTTTTTACTACCTCTAAATGCCCCTGCATGGTAGACTATGTGTCTCTGTATAGAGAGAGTTTAGAGGCAGGGGTATTTAGAGGAAGAAAAAAAAAAAACACTGCCAGCACTTCCAGGAGCAGCGGCATTTTGGCAAAAAAAAAAACACTTGAGATGCCTAGGCGCATTTAAGTGTGTCTAAATGTGAACTAACATTAGGAGTGTCTAGCGCTTGAGCACTAATTCATTTCAATGGCCAGAATAAATTATTATTATTATTCTGAGCACATTTATAAGCATCAAGCACTTTTTCCTCCAAAACGCTGCTGCCAGGAGGAAAGGCATCTAGCAGAGATGTCCAAAGCGTCCTCTGTGCATGAGGCCTTGGGCTGTAAAGATATATCAAAAATATGAACTAGTATTTTTGAGAATCCTACTCTATAAACCTTGGGCCATCTTACAAGCCAAAGGAAGCTCACCAGATCACTTATGAAAATAGAAATCTAAGCAAACTAACAAAATATTCATTATAGATTTGAACTACTTTACAAAACAAACTTTTCTGCTCCTTCAGTCCTGTGTTTCACACACCTCTCACTACAGCTGAACAGTAGATCCTGGTCTAGGGCCTGCCCCAGCCTATGATTTAAGAGGGAAGAATTACCAACATGGCAAACTTGTGTCTGAGATGGGAAACACCACCTCAGTGGTCAATGGTTCTACCCAATTGCAAAAACCCTAATCCTGCAACACAGGCATGGTCAATAGGAGGACCTTCTTCCCCCAGGACAGCCTCTACAGTCCATAGCCTGGCTTCCTCTGGCTCTCTCTACACAGACTGTGCACTTACCAGTTTGATTTTAGCTTTAATCCAAAGCAATCAAATCTAAAGGAATAACAACCTGGCAAGGGTTCTAACACTTCTTTACTCTATCCAACATTTTTTAGATACACTCTTAAACTATTTGCACTTGTATTTACATGTTATTTCATTTTCCTTTTACACATTTGTCCAGTTTCTACGTGTGCATCCACGGAGTTTCGCTGCACAGATGGGAGCTGCATCACAAAATCCGCCCAATGTAACCAGATGATTGACTGCTCAGATGCTTCCGACGAAAAGAACTGCAGTAAGAAACTCATTTGAAAATGTTCACACTTGGGCTGTGTCTGCATGGATAGTTGGTAAACTGTTGTGCATTGTTACTCAGATGATGTGGGTGTTCAGACATGAAATGATCAACCTGCCCTATACTTCTGCTAGGATTCCTTGTCTGCCTTTTTTTGTATCCACAAAATTGTCAATCTTCTATAATTACAGTGATGCAGAAACTGGAATCTTGATCCTTGAGCTGTAGATATATAACTATAGATAGCATGTTCTCCAACCAGGGGGGTCTGGAAATCTATGGCCTCAGAGGAGGGGGCAAACACAAGCCACTAGCCATTTCAGAAGAAGGACAGATTTCTGTGGGTTAAAGAATATGTACCATGCACATTGTGGCAGATTGAGATAGACCCACATTGATTGCTGTGCATGGTGAAAGACTGGTTTTCCTAAAGTACGTGGTTTATTGTGACATCCTTTTTCACATCATCTAGTACCGGCTTCCTTTGTGGCTCTTGACATTTAGTCATGTGACATTTCACAGTTTCAGTGGAAGTTGGTGCTGGAAGACTTCCCTAGTGCCAAAAGCTGTAGTTGCAGGTCTAAACGGGGAGCCAGTAGGTAAAGAATGTACCTAGCACATGCCACTGACTTAATTACACCATTCAATTGATATTTGAATGGTAAATGATCTCCATTTAGGGCCACCATTTCGACATATCTTATGAGTACTGATGGGGGGCATTTGCCCCGTCCTCCCTTCTTTTTGACATAACATTTTTTTTTCCCTTTGCCAGCATTTAGGTTTCAGACAGAGTTTGTCTTTAGTTGTTCCAACATCTTGTAATTTTTCAGAAATGATGTCATGTTATCTCCTATTGAGGCAATCCATACAAGGTGATATGTAGCTAAGATATTGACACAAGCAAAATGCTCCTCATTAATGTCATTGTGTCCACAAGCTCCCTTTGCAAAAAAAACATCCAGATCACAAGACCAAAGTAGAAGGAAATAAAGATTTCAGTGGTCAGAGGGGAAAAAACTCTGCCCACATCACTGTTGGATATAGGAAGGCATAGGGAAAACAAAAGCACCACACCAGAGATCAATGTGTTCTGGTGCTAAAACCTTCCTTTTTTTATCAGGGCAAAAAAAAATAATAATAATAAAAACAGTGTATATGTAAATTATTAAAAAAAATAAAATAGACAGAAAAATATCATAGAAAAAAAAATCAGGAGTGGGTATTAACACCTGCAGATGATATAGAAATATCATTGCCTAGGAAACAAAATTCAGTTAGGCAAAATTTGAAAGCCCTTGGTTTTTCAACAACACAAGCAATTTGGGTATATTCTGGGGCACCAGTGCTGCAAGGCGGAACGCTATAAAGCAGTTTTGTTACACCCAAAATTTACACTGTATGTTACATTTTACTGAAACCAAATACAACCCAGCCAATTAGCAATGTGTGCAACCCATGGCTCAATTAGGCTTCATTATCAGAACATTCATGATTAATACTTTTATTGATTTATCACCTTTGATTGATATATGATTTAAGTCACTTTGGCGCAGCAATATTGAAAATAAGTCTTTATTTTATATTCACTGGTGTAATGTGTTAACACTGATTGCTTGCTGCCTTGAATATATATATTTCGTCTTGATCATTGTGGTTTTGCGCTGATTATTACACGCTTTTTGGTTTCATTATCAGAACAACCTACTCAATAAAGTGTTCATAATTTTTTGACTTGCAAGTGTAGTCAGATGAGGGAAAACTTCAAACAAGCTCAATAGCTCTGGTCTGATGCAGTGGCTCCCAAACAGCAAGGCTTCCCTTGATGGGCACACAACACTAGCTTAAATCATAGAAATGCAGAAGGGAGCGCCAGACCAAAAGCAAATAAAAAAGACTTAAAATGACAGCAGTGGGAGCCAATTGCGCTGCTGTCTTAGCCAATGAGAAGGGGAGTCCCGGGCAGCTGGGACACTCCATCGCTGGATAAAGATGGACTTAGTATTAGGGGGGCTGCTGCAGACAGAAGTTTTTTTTTATCTTAATGCAGAGTATACATTAGGATAAAAAAAAAAAAAAAACCTTCTGCCTTTATAATCCCTTTATCCAGTTCTGGACCTTTAAGGATTTGCCCCCTTAATGACAAGGCCATTTTTTGTGATTTGGCACTGTGATACTTTAACAGAAAATTGCACAGCCGTGTGACACTGTACCCAAATAAAATTGATGTCTTTTTTTCCCCACAAATAGAGCTTTATTATGGTGGTATTTGATCACCTGTGAGATTTTTAGTTTTTGTGCTATAAACAAAAAAGAGCGAAAATTCTGAAAAAAAAAAAAGAATATTTTTCACTTTCTTCTATATAACATTACCCCCCCCCCCCAAAAAAAAAAAAAAAATATAAATCAATTTTTTTCATCCAATTTGTATTCTGCTCCATATTTTTGGTAAAAAAAAGTTATTGCATCTACAAACTAGGGGCAAGATTTATATCATTTTTATTTATTTTTTTACTAGTAATGGTGGTCATCTGTGGTTTTTAGCGGGACTTTGACATTGCGGTGGACAGATCGGACCCCTAACTGACCTTTTTGACACTTTTGGGGGGACCAGTGATATTACTACAGTAAGCAATGCTAAAAATATGCACTGTTACTGTACTAATGACACTGTCAGGGAAGGGGTTAACCTAGTGGGTGATCAAAGGGTTAAATGTAAGCCTAGGGGAGTGTTTACTAACTGTGGGGGGATGGGCTTGTGAAATGACCATAGAGACCTGTGATCCTATATAGAAGGGTCACAGGCACTCTGGGATCATTTCAGAGAGAAGAACGGTCAGCTGCGTTTACAACAGCTGAAGGTTCTTCTCTCTCAGCAGGGAGCGATCATGGGTGGCCGGCGGCCCCATACATCTGCATCCCAGTTGCCTAGTGGGGGCAGGAGCACACCGGCGGGGGCAGGGGCACACCGGTGGCGGCGCACGCTTGCCCCCCAGCACCACGCACGCGACCGAAAGTAAAACTAGATTGGTTCGCGCAGCCGAGCCAGCCTGCCGAAGTACGACTGCAATGGGAGGTCGGCAAGTGGTTAAATGTGTTGGCTGTTTTTTTATTACTTTTTGATCAACAAATAAAAATCATGGACTTTTTGTTCGATTTTGGTGTGGCGCTTCTTTTTGTATTTCCATGGCTTGATCAGCCCATGAATGGCACCGGCATTGTGTATGTAACCAGTACACTTTAAATTAAAGTGAGACTTTTAAATAAAGGTAAATATGTTTCTTTTCATGTGCAGACAATACAGACTGTGCTTATTATTATAAGCTTGGAGTGAAAAAGAGCGGATTTATACCCTGCAATTCCACCTCGCTCTGCATCCTGCCAGAATGGATATGTGATGGCTCAAACGACTGTGGGGACTATTCGGATGAATTAAAATGCCCAGGTAATTTCCAGAGCGTGTCTCTCCTGATGTCTGCTCTGTAATGTCATAATATTGGAGAGCCATAAACTTACTGGATGGAGCTGCTTACAGAATTAACAGACATTGCATGGAAGGCTGCCATAGTCGGAGAAAATAAAATTGTTGTAATTGTTTTTTCCATTTCTGCAACATTTTTTTGTCAGGGTAATGGAAATTAATAAACTTACAATGCCCTGGAATATAATGCATGCTATTTGGCATTAGGCTCACATTATTATTTCCAAGAAGATCCTATATATGGGAACATTTTACAGCAATAAGTAAAAATTGGGCACGTGAAACACCCACAATGCTCCTTCTAGGAGAAAGGTATGTGCCTAGACTTTTGGTCATACAAAGTGGCAGAGCTGAGGTCTGTGAATTTTGGGAACTAAAAGCCCAACGACCTTAGTTCTCAGTGGTACACTTTTGGTGCTGCCAGTAAGCCATTGTTAAACAGTGTCCAATAATGTCCATGATCTCAAACATATTCCCAACACACCCATAACGTGGATCAAAGCATCATTTCCTCTTAACTGCCTCCTTCCCCAGATGCACATACAGTAACTTCCTTTCATTTGACCACTGGGAACGAAAAAAAAAATGTCCATGATCTCAAACATATTCCCAACACACCCATAACGTGGATCAAAGCAACATTTCCTCTTAACTGCCTCCTTCCCCAGATGCACATACAGTAACTTCCTTTCATTTGACCACTGGGAACGAAAATAGAAATCTGAAGAGCAGTCATGACACCTCACCCTAAAATGAAGGAAATCTTCAACTTTATCTCAAATGTCCCTTGATTGCACATTCTAGCCACATTTTGTGTTTAGCCTACAAGGATATCTAATCCCAATTACAAAAATATTGTAGCCAACCAGTCCTTGTGGCTACGTTAGTGGTTCCTTAGGTGTGTTCAGTGTATTACGTCTGTGCGTGTGTACAAATAGCTGCACATAGCTATGTACAGCCACCTTTATCTCTTTATATTTGTAGCAGGATTCCCAGCCGTTTTGCTGGATATGGGTCCCCCTGGGCCACCGGGTGCAACAAAAGTACCCTTGTGCATATTTCTCCAAGTGTGAGCGCCAAGACAATGGCCAGTCCAGTATCTTTGGGTTTTTTAGGTTTATTTGAGAACTTGGATGGGAGAAGGGAATGAGCGGGATACTCTTTGGCTCAACTATACACAATTTTCTAGGGACAACTGAAAATGCTTCTTGGCGCTGACTTGGCGCTGGCTAAATGCCGACAACGCCAGTTGACGCTGGTTAACGCTGGCTTGCTGCCTGTTAACTCCAAACTGACCTTGGACTGCTTTCTCAATTAAAGAAGTCCTTTCTTTAGCTCCCTAAGCACTCCTTGCTGAAGTATCTACATATGCTGCTGCGCTGCTAAACACTTCAGGGCCCACACCAGCACCCTCTTTCTCTCACTTATCTTCAGGGCTTCAACGCTGGCACCCCCTTTCTCTAATCCTTCTCCTCAGGTTAGCTGGCTCCTGGATCCCCTTGACATTCTGGAGTGATCCCCTCTCCTAGGCAGACCTCTGGGCAGTCCCAAGTATTCATGATACTGTTTTCCCCGAAACTTCTGTCCAGCAGCTCCACTCGGTCCACAGCACTCTGGATCCCTCTCTGCAGCCCAGCTCAACCTTCATCCTCTAGGCCCAAGACACTCTCACTTGCACTGACAGGAGGAAAGACAGCCGTCACCCTCCTCCTGGGACTCTGCTTCCCGCCACTCTGCGTCATGTGCTCCCCTTAGACTTATACCCTCTCCCAGGATGCTTTGCGGCAGATTCTGCACTCTGAGATGGATACAAGCCTTGGTGTGCTATTGGTCATATAAAATGCCCCAAAAAAACACCTGAAAAACTCCCCAAAAAAAACCCCGCCTGAAAACAATATGCTCAGGTGTGAATAGAGCCTAAGCTTTAGCCTAAACTCTAATACTAAATCATGCCAAAAAATTCAACAATTATAATTTATGGTGACAAAAGCACACCATACAACAATGAGACCCTACAGAAAATTAGATCTCAACCCAAAATTAAACAAACTGATTTGCATGGGCAGCATTTTATTCCTTTGCAAGGAAGCAATCATTTTATTTGTTCATGTGTCTTACTTATGGTGAGGCATGACTTTTAAAGAAGGGTCCAAATGAATAATAACTAAAATTGTTTTTTATTTGCAAGGGTTTTTAACAAATCTTGTAAAGCTTTTATTTTCTTTTGTAGCAAAAGGCAAATACCAATGTGAAGAGAATTACTTTGCGTGTCGCAGTGGGAGGTGCATCTTGAATACATGGGTTTGTGATGGTCAGAAGGACTGTGACGATGGTACAGATGAGATACACTGTGGTGAGTTAGGTTTTGTGTTGTTTAAAGCAAAAGTAAAGTATCCTATTTTATTTTTTCATTTAACCTGGTAAAGTTGAGAGTTACAAAAAGCATGTGCATGCACACTTGCAAACATACGTGACCTTTAGCTTTAGGTCTCTTGCACACTGCTGCAGACAGCTTTTTTTTTTAACTGATCTAAAATGCAGCCCATTCTTTTCAATATACCTGTACACACAGGTAGGTAAATTAGTGCTAAATATTGATCTGTAAATTAAAAAAAAAAAAAAAACCTGAAATCTGAGTTGCCAGTCAGTAATTTTGTGCATGTGTATTTGCAAATACTCGCAAATACGTGCAAGTGATATTCAGCCCATCTTCACATTTTGTTCTGTCAGGAATGTCTAATGCCCATACATCAGTACAGCATGCAGGAGGCCTTATATACACTATATTTTATATTATACATTTGCCATCCTGCAGAGTCTAACATTATTTCTCCTTAATATTATAATAAAAGGAGGCACTACCATCTGAAGAAAGTGATGCAATCATTCCAATGCAGGGAATTCTTTATGCCAGGACCCAGTCACAAGTGCGACCTTTGCGACCCTGGCACTTCCCCCACATTTGTCACCAGTTTTTTTATTTTTGTTATTTTATTTTTTATTGTTTTTTTTTTTACCATTTTATGTCATTTTATTTTTTTATTTTATTTATGTATTATTTTTTTTTACAACTTCAATTTTATTATTATTTACAAAATGTTTTTTTAGGACCCCCATTGGGGGCTTAATTGAAATATCAGTGGTCTAAACAGACCTATGGTGTTTCACCTTGAAGACAGAGAAAAGAGATATAGGACACAGCCCTCAATTTCCATCTTTTTAGCCTCTACTGCACAGTATGAATGAACAGGAATAGCTCTGTCCAGAGCTTCCTGTTCATTTACTATGCTTCAGTCATGAATGAACACAACGAGTGATCGGTACTGATCAATGACTCTATCTGTTCTGTAGTAGAAGCTGAATAGGAGGGGCGGCGGGGGCGGCATATAGAGGAACTAATCCCCTCCATTTTCCTCCTGCAGCCACTGAATGCCTGTGGGAGGAAGAAGAGGAGAAGCAGGCTTTCCACAGTTGCAGGGGTAAAATGTAGGACATTGGTTCCTCTGTATGCCGCCCCCGCTGTTTATCCTGTCCAGGTGTACAGGGGAGCTTCACAGGCACCCTGGAGCATGTGGCTGGGTTGCAATTGCGACCCCAGTGACACCTGTATTTACACCCCTGGGAATTATCCTGAGGGCCATTCAAATTTGTACATTGTGGTAATACAATTGTTTAGTGTCATTTTAAGGAGTAGAGTGTGTTTGCTTTGTTGGATTAACTTTTTCTGTGCAAAGTGAATTTTCACTTAGCTTATTGGAAAAGGGGAAGCCATGATGACTTTATTCATCCAATCATGTGCAAGCAAAAATTCTGTTGCACATGATTGGGTATTCTTCACGTCAGTTCACCTCCTTCACCAAGCTAAGTGATAGTTCACTTTGCAAAATACCCACACTCTACTCTTTTTTTTAAATCAACTCCAATATGCATGCACTATTTTTACCCTGGAAATTACCCCCCCCCCCCCACCTCCTCATCCCTCCCATTGTCTGCCATGTTCCAGGAATCCTTCCCTGGGCAAACGGCTTAAGCTGTGTTCATGGTAAATCTTTTTCCACTGACTCATATATTACTGCAGAGAATATTCATTTAGAAATTGAGAGCATGATGAAAAGGTGAAAGCATTCTAAGATGAAGGTTGTTCTCAATTATTTGATTTGAAGTAGAGTGATTATATTAATGAGCATGGTGTCACCCTATATTGACAGAAATTAAATGGTAAATGTTTCCCATTAGGTACCTCCTGTTCCTGGAGTCAGTTTGCCTGCTCTAAAGACAAGTGTATATCCAAACAGTGGATGTGCGATGGCGAGGATGATTGCGGTGACGGCTCTGATGAAAGTGATGCCATATGTGGTATGTAAATTTGTCAGTATTTTATCTTTAAGTCTAAAATGAACTTGTTCCTTATTATGTTAACTGTCTCTAGTTCTATACTGTCATACACAACCGTTAAGTAGTCTAGAACAGGGGGACCTTGAACTATGGCCCAAAGGCCACATCTGACCCTCTACAATATTTTACTTGGCCCGCAGCAATGCTGATGTATTGGGGGCTTCTTATGTAAAGGTGGCCTCTGATGTGATGGGGGCTTCTAATGTTAAAGTGGTAATCTGATGTGCAGGGGGGGGGCTCTGATGTGGACACTGTACACTAGGCATTAGGCGGGACAATAGTCAGGTCCAGTCAGGAATCATGGCAGGTGGCAAGCAAGAAAGAAGTCAAGCCCAGGCATGGATCTTGTCAGGCAGCAAACAAGAAAGTAGTCAGATCCAGGTAGGGACCAGAGCCATTTAAGAGAGTAGTCAATCCAGATTGGCAATGGTGGGGCAATCTCATAGGTAGGTATTATAGCTCTTTAGTCTGGTGATAAAATACAGCACTAGCTGCTTTGAATTGGCTTGCATTTAAATACCCTTTTGGTCAGAGGACATGCCCGGTGTTCATTCAGGGAACGATGAAAGTCCTGCCAGGGATTCTAAATGTACCAATGGAAGTCTTGACAAGGATTTCTGTGAGTACCATTGGAGGTCCTGGCAGGGATTCTGGGAGTACAATTGGAAGTCCTGGTAGGGATTCTTAACGTACCATTGGAAGTCCTGACAAGGATTCTGTGAGTACCACTAGATGTCCTGGTAGGGATTCTGTGAGTACTATTGGAAGTCCTTGGCAGGGGTACTATAAGTACCAGGGGAAGTTCACTGACACCTATTGGAAGTCCTGGTAGGAATTCCAGAAGTTTTGTCAAGAATTCTGAGAGTACCGTAATGGTGGGAGTTCTGCTTACTATGCAGATATTTATCACCTCCTAATGTTTCATTGTGACAGGAAGTAGGCAACCCCTCCTTTCCCCCCAATGGGGACATAGACAATAAAAATCTAACAGGGAGTCTAACATCTAACAAAAAAGTTTGGGCAATAAACCTTTTTTTAATTGGCATATCATTGGGAATAACAAGAATTTGTGCAAGAAATAAACAAAAAAAAAAAAAAAATGAACCCCGCTTAGATCTGCCATATACTGTATACTATACTAACCTTTACTGGTGCCTTTTTTATGTCATATCAGGATCTGTGACCTGTGCTAGTGACATGTTCAGCTGCCCCGGATCTCATGCCTGCGTCCCTCTTCATTGGCTTTGTGATGGTGAAAGAGACTGTCCAAGTGGCAGTGACGAATTGTCCACTGCAGGCTGCGGTAAGTGATGTCTTGGGATATAAACTATGTTTTAGATCTTATGACATAAATTATTTTTACATTAGGCTGTAATAACCTTAATTGAATGGTAGTCTGGTGTATCAAAGTGATGTCAGGGACCAGATCACATAAATCTGATTGAGGTGTCTTTTATCTTTAAAGAAAGGGAACTTGTATTGTTAACCCGAGTGACAAGAGATCAGAGGGATAATTGTAGAAGAAGAGATGCTGTTTGATGCCATAGACAGTATTTGTAATAGGATGTCCTTTATGTTTAATTGATGGTAAAAGTGGAATGTATTAAAACTGATACTTAGGTGTTTTCACGGCTAAAATTAGGTCCTAATTTCTGAAGGACTTGGTTGTTTAAGATATTAACCAATCTTCTTATGTTTTATGTAAAATTAATTCTGGGGTAGCAGAACATGACAGGTATAGGGTGTGGGCAGGTCAGTACCTGTTAAAAGAGAAATTTTGCCAAAGCTTCTTTGGCCGTACTTTTCCTGTGGGTCCCAGAATCAGCCAACAGAGGGCTAAAGCCATCACAGAGCTCCAGCCAGCTCTGAAAGGATCAGGATCATATTTTCGGCTGAAAGGATCAGGACCATATTTTCGGCTGAAAGGATCAGGACCATATTTTCGGGAGCTGGCTTCTGCTCTCAGTGCTCAGCTAAGATCCAAATCTAGCTGAGAATGCCCTCTCCTCAGTCCTGCAATCCAATGATCACTGGAGGGCAGAGAAGAGAGAGGTGACTGAAAGTCACCAATCTCTGCTCAGAGCTGTATAAGAACTGAGCGATCAGCAGTCATGTGACTGCTCAGTTCTCTGGCTTAGAGCTGGCGAAGGACAGCTGCAACATCACACTGATGTTGCAGCATGGAGGTGAATATGGATGTTTTTTTTTTTTCCAACAATCCCAAATTTCTCCATTAAAGGCAAAAATATTGTGCAATTTGCAAGTGCTGTTGCTCCAGAATTTAAGAAATGAGGCAAAGTTTCACTGTACAATAAATACCCAATACAAGCAAGGGGAAAAAAAACAGCAATTGCACATTATTGGATGATGGAAGTCAGCAGAACTTTACCACTCTTACTAAGCTCTGGAGCAACTGCATAGTCTATTTGCCTTTAGTAAATCAACCTAAGACTCCTAGGGCTGCTACAGCAGTTGCAGCATGCTTAAATTCATGTGTTGGAATGCATATTGAAGCTAAAACTGCAATTGGCCTGCTTTTCCTGCGATGGATCTCAATAGGATCTGCTGTCTTCAAAGAAACTCAAAGCAGGTCAAACAGAGCCTCAGAATGGTAATCCACACTACAACATTAAAGTAAATAGAAAAGTGTAAAATTATCCTTGCAGTTAAATGCACGCTTTGTCTAGGAGGATTAAAATAAGCACAATACTTACCTGATTCTACGCTCCCTGGACCCTTTTCTCTGCTCTCGGATGCTCCCAGAATGTGGAAGGCCCCCTGCTGTCCTCGCGTACAATACAGGTACTGTACATGATGATGTTTGGGAGCTGTGACGAGATCGGGCGCGTTCAGGGTGATGTGGCCATAGGCCGTGACTGGCCGAGCTGCAGTTTTGGGTGACTAGTCATATAGAGAGAAGGGAGCCCGAGGGAGCAACAAATGGGGTTGCTGCCCACAATTCTTTTACTGCTTGAACCTTTAGCTTGGTCTCGGTTTTTTCAGCCGACTTTCATGTCACAGTGATCCAGGTGGCCGTTGAGCCCTCTTATCACTTTTACACTACATTGAGCCACCTACCCCCCACCGGTGAAGCCCTCGGTGTTTCTTTTCCTGGGCTCTCCCGTCCCTCCGGGGTGCCTGGTAAATAGTTTCAGGATGCTGAGCAACAGGAGATCTTCCATTACCATCTCTGTGATGTATGAACCTGGAAGTGACAAGGATTTTGTCACTTATGACTTCCAACCTGTCATTCCCCCGCTACTGTAGCTGAAGAAGCAGCTAATTAAAGCGGAGTTCCACCCTAAAATTATACTTACCTCCATCTTCTTGCCCGGGGTCACCTGAAAAACAAATGGATAATGACAATTTTTTTTTTTTTTACTTACCTGGTATAGAAGAAAATATACTAACCTTACTTCCTCTTCCTCCCCTCTGCGGCCACGGCGATTCGTCACTTCCTGACTGGCAATGATTCCTGGGAGCTGAACGTCATCGGCCCCAGGAATCAATGCGCCTGCACCGGCCCCGACGTCAGTTCCGGTGCAGGCGCCATCATACCTTGCTAAAAAGCTTCTGGGGATGCCCAGAAGCTGTGCAGGGATGACGCTGCGGCACCGGAAGTGATGGCGGGGCCGGTGCAGTGCATCGTGGGACCGAAGAAGACGGAAGAGGGCACAGAAGAGGATCGCGCTGGCTTCAAGCTGCCCACACCTGAGATGGCAGCGCTGGACAATACATTTTCAAGGTAAGTATTTCTTCTAAAAGGTAAGTGCAACCCGGGACAGATCAGAGGCTAGCCATTGTGGAATGCACTAGCCCTGACTGTCCCGAGGGTATTTTTATTAAAAAAAAATGTTCCCAGGGTGGAACTCCGCTTTAAACACAAGCAGTGCTTGATTAACTGCAGTGGAGGGCAGGGGAACATTTTGGGTTTCACAAACCCCTGATGTCTTCATAAATACCACTTCTCACCGGCCCATTGCTATCACATAAGAGCCTTGGGGAAAAAATAAATAAAACAAAAATAAAAACGGTGATAGTGACACACAAGTGAGGTACTGGCACAAACGTAAGTGAAAGCGATAATTCTATGGTCATAATTCACAGTTAACTCTGTAGAGGTTTAAAGCTTCACCCATTAGGAATTTTGAGTACAATAGTTTATGGCTATTTCATGGGCATGTGTA
Organism: Pelophylax lessonae; assembly: GCF_965119305.1. Lineage (NCBI taxonomy): Eukaryota > Metazoa > Chordata > Amphibia > Anura > Ranidae > Pelophylax > Pelophylax lessonae. The sequence continues at coordinate 289,889,331 of NC_138773.1, forward strand.
GATTTAAGGGTTAACATTTTGGGAATCCCTTTACTCAGTGCAACCCTATATTTTATATTTTACCAACTAGGAAGTATATTGTGTCTGTGTGCACTTAGATTCATTTTAGTGCATTATTTACTGAAAATGTGTGTTTGATAAACAGTTGCGCAAATATAGTGTGACATTATAAAGTGCAATTTCCCACATTTATTTCTCCAGGACCTCTACTTTCAGAAAACATATAGATGTTTGAGGGGTTAAAGTAATTTTCTAGCAAAAAAAAGCAGATGTTTACATCTGTGTTCAATTAAAAAATTGCCTAAAAAAAAGGGGTTAAATGAAGGATCCTTGGTCACGCTTGTATCAGCTAGTTTCTTTTCTCCTAGATTATTCAGATGCTATTTTCCTCATGGGACTTATTGATAAAGGTCGCCAAAGTAATTTCTTTTATTTGAGCTTTCCTTTAACAAGTAGCCAACACTCTTGCAGTTGCTGCGCTCTCCAGTCTGTCTGGCGCTCACGGTCTTCATACAGCCATTTCTATGTCCTCAGTCCGTCACATGTTTGAGTGACGGCCTGTGAAATGGCACTTTGTTCAGGGGGATGTGTAATCCAGGAGCACCTTCACGCCTGCACCCTGCTGCCATAATGAAATGAAACACACTTGACTTGAGATGTGAAACGCGTGTGCCCGTCTGCAGATTAATCTCAGGCTGAATGTCCCCGTATGAGCAGCTTGCTATGTGCTTACACTCTCTAACTGGCTTGGCAGTCACAGTCTAGTTTTATTTAAACCAATCTTCTGCAGAGAGGCGATAGAAAATAACCTAATTCTACAAGCAGATGTGGAGAACAAATGATTATAGAGGATTAAAGTCAGGTTGGCCCAGGAGAAGTCAGACCTATCCACAGCTGGCCTTCATAATGCAGTGTTCTGCCAGGCAGATTACAGCTAAACTCCAGGCAGATAAAAAAGACAAGTTAATGCAGCTTTGTAACTATTAATACATCATATTATGATATATATATATGTATATATATATTAGGGATTGACCAATTATCGGCAAAGCCGATTATCGGAGGGCCGATATTGACTTTTGCCGATATATCTGTATCGGCCGCGGAGCTGGCCGATATAACCGATATTCCAAATATTGCTCATGTAGGGGAAAATTATGTCACATAGCATAATTCTGTTTACAAATGTTATTGAATATGCCACTCACAAATACAATGTACAAATTAAAGATATAAGCAATTCCACATTAGCAGATCTGCTGGCAGATCGGTATCTCTCACCCACTTGCCATAAGTGATACCCGGGTGATACCACACCGTTCGGCATCCACTCAATACTGCTCTGTCTCTCACTTGCTCCCTCTCCCACCCACCCGATACCGATCCATCTCTCACCACTTGCCTTAAGTGACACCCAAGTAATACAGCTCTGTCCGGCATACGATCTTGGAGGTCACATGCATATATATATATATATATATATATATATATATATATATATATATAGTATAACACATTATAACACACTATAACAGGCACTGATATTAGAAAGAAGGCCTGGCTCCCAGTCTCCTCTCTAACTCATCCCAAAGGTGTTCTATCAGGTTGAGGTCAGGACTCTGTGCAGGCCAGTCAAGTTCCTCCCCCCCAAATTCGCTCATCCATGTCTTTATGGACCTTGCTTTGTGCACTGGTCAAAATCATTTGGTGGAGGGGGATTATGGTGTGGGGTTGTTTTTCAGGTGTTGGGCTTGGCCCCTTAGTTTCAACAAAGCAAACTCTTAAGGTGTCAGCATACAAAGACATTTTGGACAATTTTTTGCTCCCAACTTTGTGGGAACAGTTTGGAGATGACCCCCTTCCTGTTCCAACATGACTGCGCACCAGTGCACAAAGCAAGGTCCATAAAGACATGGATGAGCGAGTTTGGGGTGGAGGAACTTGCTGGCCTGCACCTAAACCTGATAGAACACCTTTGGGATGAATTTGAGAGGAGACTGTGAGCCAGGCCTTCTCATCCAACATCAGTGCCTGGCCATTTCTCCCATCATTATTTCTCCCATCAGTTCATCCCTCAGCCTGGGTTCACACTACTACAAACATCACGTGTCATAAAACAGCGCATTGCTGTGCAGATCACATGTGTTGTCTGTGCGATGCAAATTGTTTGGCTGAACTTGCACCCCATTCGCACACAAATGGTGCAGGAACCTTTCTTTTTTTACCCGCGCTGGAATCGGATCACATGAGTGTTCACACCCATGCAATCCAATTCCTGTCCAAATCCACAGTTCGCACTGCGATCTGTGAATGATCTGGGGGGGGGTCATCCACTTTGTATTGACACCCTCAGAGGTTCGCAGAGGGCAGTGTGAACTGTCTGCGGGGGGAAATGCGATGCTGGCTCCTGCATCGTAGTAGTGGGAACCCAGGCTCACACTTATTACCTTTTGTTCCACAAATCCCTCCTTATTCGATTGTAAGCTCCCAGGAGCAGGGCCCTCCTAACCCTCTTGTATTGAATTGTTTTGCTGCTTTATTGTCTCCCTTTATATTGTATAGTGATGTGTAAACTGTTGGCGCTTTATAAATCCTCCTGAATAATAATAATAATAATAATAATAATAATAATACCTATTCAGTGCATTAGCTATTTTTTGTATATATTTGTAGCACTACTCCCTTGGGAGCTTCTGAATACGGGTTTCCCTGGGTTACCATAAGTGCCGGTTCACATTTATGCGATCACAGAGATCGCATGTAATTCGGAGCGCACTGCTCCTAAAATGACATGCAATCTCTGTGCGGTGCATATTCAGCCATACAGTTTGTATGGCTGAATTTGCACTGCGATCGCTCTAAAACATGCACAGGACCCTTTTTTGGTCCGCAGCAGAATCGGATCGCACGGTGGTTCACACTAGTGTGATCCGATTCTGTGCAAACTTTCAGATCGAACTGCGATATGCGATCTGATCTGGGTGGCGTCGTTAACTTTTACTTTCAAAGATTTTTATTAAGTTTTAACAAAACAAAATCCATCAACAGATAACAGCATTTACAGGTAACTTAGAGAAAGCTTCACCATACAAGTTATGACCTGTGGAGTAAAAAAATGTCAGCCATAAACTACAATGCAGATAAAGCGGCTCCTATGGAGGAAGAGCAACGTGAGTAAAAGTAGAACATCATGCAGTCGGGGGGGGGGGGAGACCCCCTGACCCCCAGGCAACCCCAATGGGATCACAATCTGTCGCCCGGAGAGCCAGGAAAGACCCCACCCGAATAAGTGATCAGCAGCAGACTGAGGGAGTTCAGAATGCAAAATAGTGAAGCCGGTCCGGGTGAGAGTCAGGACCGCTTAGGTCATTTGCTAAGGTCTCTGGTGAGGAGCATAAATCAGGAGGGCAGTAATATCTGTGCTCCGATGAGAAGCATAAGTAGTATTTTCAGAAAAAGGGTCCTTGTAGAGGGGAGACCGTAGGTCGTTAACTTTTAATTGATACCCCCAGAGTATCGTATATGGCAGTGTGAACTGCCAGGGGTGCGGATGCGGGAACGCGCTGTAAATTCGCAGCGTTCCCGCATCGCAGAAATGGGAACCGGCACTTAGCGACAGCATACCAGTTCAGCATTTTCCCAAGTGTCTTAGCTCAGTCAGGAAACAGTCCAGTAGCTTTTGTGTTTTTATTAAGAACTTAGATGGGAGAAGGGAATGAGTGGGATACTCCAACTTGTAACTATGCACAATAGGCTGGGACAACTGAATAATGCTGAGTATTGCTGAGTAACGCTGAGGTGCCGCTAGGCCGCTGCTTCACCTTGACATTAGCAGTGAAGTAGTAGTAGGTGAACTGTCTGAGGTAAACTGGACTGTACTGCAGAATAATCTTCAGGGCCCTTCCTGGCACCCCCTTGTGTTCCTATTCTTCAGGGTCAACTACACGGCAATGTGGTCAATCCCAGGTTTGCATTGCAGGAATGCCCTCCCACTGGGACTGCCTTAATACCTGATTTGTCACTGGCTGTGTTTCCTCCACTGTCCAACAAGCTCCCTCATTGGATGCAGTGGGGACACTCCCTCAGACCCAGTGAATCGCACTTGGAAACATGAGACAGGCAAACTAATAGATCAGGCTCCCCTGATAAGCAGCAGGAGCAATAGATGCTTTTACCTAGCAACTACCTAACTAGGAGGGTGTTACATAAACATTAATTTAGGTGTAGTCCCCTCCCTGTGACAATTAATGCATGGTTGAGATTGGTGCAAATTGTTCCAAGGGATTACTTTTATTATTCTGACTTGAATGTTAACCACTTGCCGACCGCTGTCAGTATATTTACTGCGGCAGTCAGCTGCTCCTGGGCAAACCAACGTAGTACTACGTCACTCGACCATGAGCCTGTCCGCCGGCCACTCGCGATCTCCCGCTGGAGAGGGAGAAAGGCAGGCGGCTGATGTAAACAAAGCCGCCTGTCATTCTCCCTGGTGTAATTGCAGAGACTATACGATCCTGCTATGTAAGATTGTATGTCTCTGTGGTTACATCACTAGCCACGCCCCCCCACAGTTAGAATCACGCCCCTAGGGATACATTTAACCCACTGATCACCAATAAAGTTAACGCCTTCCCTGCCAGTGTCATTTTGACAGTAACAGTGCAAATTTATAGCACTGATTACTGTAGTAATGTCACTGGTACCCCCAAAAGTGTAAAAAATGCCAGTCAAGGGTCCGATCTGTCCACCGCAATGTCGCATTTCGCAAAAAAAATCGCAGATCGCCGCCATTACTAGTTAAAAAAAAACAATAAAAATGACATAAATCTTTCCCTTAGTTAGTAAACGCAATAACTTTTGCGCAAACCAATCAAAATACGCTTATTGCTATTTTTTTTTTTACCAAAAATATGTAGCAGAAAACAAATTGGCCTAAAATGTTAAAAAATTTAGATTTTTACTTTTTTTTGGGGGGGGAATTTCATATAAAAAAATGTGAAAAATATTGTTATTTTTTCAAAATTGTCCCTCTATTTTTGTTTATATATTTTTGTTTTGTATAAAAATCGCACAGGTGATCAAATACCACCAAAGGAAAGCTCTGTTTGTGGGGGAAAATTACATTAATTTCGTTTGGGTACAGCGTTGCACGACCGCGCAATTGTCCGTTAAATTCACGCAGTGCCGAATCGCAAAATAGGGCCTGGTCTTTGAGCAGCCAAATCCTCCGGGGCTTAAGTGGTTAAGGTTATATATTTGTAAATATTCTTGTTTTTCTATTGTGCGCTTTGTTTGGCGGAATGACTTTTTTTTTTTGTGGAGCTCCGGGTAATCTCAGTTTAAGTGCAGTCAACTAATGACATCTTGCCCGGTGCTAAGTACACATTACGTTAGTCTTTTAGAGGCAATTCTAGATTGTTCTAAAGCTTTTGTCAGTCTGTACTGAACTCTGCTTTGTTACCATTTGTCTATGAAAATATACGGAGAGCAATATGTTACCTGTACAGTAAAAATGGTATTAAAAATAAAAGTAAACATTTATTCTATTGCAGCTTACCAGTTCTTAGATATGATGGCTGCATTCATATTCATTTTAAGGCTTTCTTTCCTTTGTTTTCACCTGATGATCTGGCCAATAAGTCTGCTGTCTTTCAATAGAACAAACTCTCCTTAGAATATATCAGTTAAAGAGGTTGTAAACCTCCGATTTTTTTTTTTTTTAAACGAACACCTGAAAGAAAAACACACAATGAGCTAGTATGCATTGCATACTAGCTCATTTTGAAATACTTACCTAAGAACAAAGCCCCCGCAGTGCCAACCGCTTACCTGTCCATGGGCGACATGTTCTGTCGCCCTTCTTTTCCGGGTTTGCGGTATCCGGCCATCTGATTGGCCGGAGCCGCGATGACATCAATCCCGCGCATGCGCGCAGGAGCTGACTGTAACGGCACCGGGCTCTGAAGGAATGGCACCAGCGGCCGTTCCTTCAGAGCGCATGCGTCAGTGCTGTCACTGGCTGCATGTAAAGTAAATATCTCCTAAATGGTGCATGTTTAGGAGATATTTACAGTACCTAGAGGTAAGCCTTAATATGGGCTTACCTATAGGTACAAGTTATAGAGGAGGGTTTACTTCCTCTTTAAGAAGGTTGAGACAAACCATTTACCACTGACAGGGGTGCTTACAATGATCAGCTTTTATCACCACTTGTCGACCAGCCACCGTATAACAGTTATATATTCCTGCGAATCTCCATACCTGTACAGCGGTTCGCGGGAGCTATCCCGTGGCCACATGCGCGACGCCGAAGTTGGGCACCTGCACCCAATTGCTAGCAGGGAAGACGAGACGCAGGGCCGGGGGCCGCGATTGCCACTGGGCACCTGCGATCGCTCCCCGTGAAGAGAAAACAGCGGTCTGCTGTTGTAAACACAGCAGACCGTTGTGCTCTCTGCTATCAACACAGAGCACCTGTGTTCCTCCTATTTAGGATCACAGGTCCCTGTGTTGATATTACAAGCTCATCCCCCTCACAGTTGGGAAACACCCCCTAGGGTTACACCTAACCCTTTCATCGCCCCTGGGTTAGCCCCTTCCCTGCCAGTGTCATTATTACAGTAACAGTGCATATTTTTAGCACTGATTACTGTAGTAATGTCACTGGTCCCCCCAAAAGTGTCAAAAATGTCAGTTAGGGGTCCGATCTGACTGCCGCAATGTCGCAGTCCGGCTAAAAATTGCAGATTGCCGCCATTACTAGTAAAATAAATAAATAAATAAAAATGACATAAATCTTTCCCCTAGTTTGTAGACGCGATAACTTTTGCACAAACCAATCAAAATACGCTTATTGGGACTATTTTTTTAACCAAAATATGTAGCAGAATATAAATTGGCCTAAAAGGATGAAAAAAATAAGATTTTTATTTATTTATTTATTTTTTGGGAATGTTATTTAGCAGAAAGTGAAAAATAAATATATTTTTTTTCAGAATTGTCACTCTTTTTTTGTTTATAGCGCAAAAAATAAAAATCACACAGATGATCAAATACCAATAAAAGAAAGCTCTATTTGTGAGAAAAAAAGGACATCAATTTTATTTGGGTACAGCGTCGCACGACCAAAAATAACGCTGTGTGGAATCGCAAAAAAATGGCCTGGTCATTAAGGGGGCAGAACTAACTGCACTCCTGTGATCCACAGGAGAAGTAAAGCCAAACGATCTCTGGCTGTACTTCCACTTTCATTTATGTAAAACCTTTATCCTAAAAGGATAAAAAACTGGAATTTGGCTTCAATTTGTTAGTGTATATAAATCCGCTTGTACATCAAACACTCCCCTACACCCAGAATGACAATGCTGCTGTCCAAAGGTGCCATCTATTTTATTTTAAATCTTTACCCCAAAAGGAAAAGATTGCTTTGTGCACTGGTGTGCAGTCATGCTGGAACAGGAAGGGGCCATCCCCAAACTGTACCCACAAAGTTGGGAGCATTAATTTGTCCAAAATGTCTTGGTATGCTGATGCCTTAAGAGTTCCCTTCATTGGAACGAAGGGGCCAAGCCCAACCCCTGAAAAACAACCCCACACCATAATCCCCCTCCACCAAATGATTTTGACCAGTGCACAAAACACGGTCCATAAAGACATGGATGAGTGAGTTTGGGGTGGAGGAACTTGACTGGCCTGCACAGAGTCCTGACCTCAACCCAATAGAACACCTTTGGGATGAATTATGGCTCGTTTCCACTGAGCTTTCTGGTACGGTTCGGTACAGTATGCTATTTATGCCGTTTCCATTATGAGTGGTACCCTAATTCCGAACAGTACTGTACCACTTTTTTGGTACCCTTTCGTTGGGGTACCAAACTCATTAGTACTGTACCAACAGGGTGGAGCTACACTCTGCAGAACTTTGATTGGTTGACAGAGAATCGTCTATCACTGCTTTCCTGCTACACCACGCCTATCATGAAAGGGAACTATTGGCAGTGGAAACGCAATGTGTACCGTTCCGAACCGTACCGTACTGAACCGAACCATACCGTACCACTCAGTGGAAATGAGGCATTAGAGCGCAGACTGCGAGCCAGGCCTTCTCGTCCAACATCAGTGCCTGACCTCACAAATGTGCTTCTGGAAGAATGATCAAACATTCCCATAGACACACTCCTAAACCTTAGGACACAGGCAGTCTTCCCAGAAGAGTTGAAGCTGTTATAGCTGCAAAGGTCGGGCCAACTCAATATTAAACCCTAAAGACTAAGACTGGGATGCCATTAAAGTTCATGTGCGTGTAAAGGCAGGCGTCCCAATACTTTTGACAATATAGTGTTGCCGAAAAGGCTCAGGGAAATGGACCACAATAGATCCACTTACTGCAAGAGGGTTCCCTACCACAAACAAAAAGAAAAAGAGAGCAGGGCCTGAGACTGCTTTATAGGTAACACACCTCCATCCCTATTCGTACCTACCACAAACAAAAGCAGAGTCCCCTCATCCACTGTCAGGATTCGCCTTCCACTTATATGTAGAATTATAAGTCCAGGGCTCCAAGGTATGGTTCAGAAAGAAGAAAAAAAGAAAACAAAAAGGGGTGGAGGTGGGAGGTGTGCAACCAGAGGCCCCACCCCAGCGGTATCATACAGTGGCCCTCGGGGGTGTAAGCTCTCTGAGGATATAGGAGGTAACCCCCTCTCAGAAGGTACATGTCAAAGCTCCGGAGGAACTGGCCAGGATCAGGTGGCAAGGTCTGCAATTTGTTACTCAACAGTAAGGATTGGGGTAGCCATTTGGTTATCCTGGTGGAATGTGTTACCAATGTATTCAGCACCTTTGTTTTCCCATTGAAACATCCGGGCCGTGATGACGTCATTGCCATGCATGTGCACAGGAGTCACTACATTCCCTATTAGATTGTGAGCTCTTATGAGCAAGGCCCTCTTAACCCTTTGTCATTTATTGTCTTGTAACTGTACTGTCCCCCTTTATATTGTAACATGCTGCACATACTGTTGGCACTATACAAATCCTGCTCAGCCATAATAATAATCATGGCACAGAGTAGGTGCCGTAAATGTACCAAGAGCTGCAATGTTTTTATTGCTGTGTACCTTCCTGTCTTGATGACAACACTTTTCTTAAAGTGTTACTAAACCCACAACAGTAAAATCAGTCTGTATATGCAGTAAAGCATACTTGTTATACTCACTGTGAAACCTAAGGGGTTAATCATGTGCATTTTGCAAAACGGCTGTTTGATCCTGTCTTCTCTGAGCCTCCCCTTCTTCCACTGTCCCCAATTAATCTCCTGATAAGACAGAGCTTTTTGAGTCACTCTCCACATGCTCAGTTTGGTGTGTATTGCTAAAGAGGTTTTTTTTTTGTTTTTTTTTTTGGGGGGGGGGGGATGTGATCGGCACAGGGCCAATCAGCACTGTCCAGACAGAAAGTCAGCCGCAATGCAGTCTCATAGCAGAGTCAGAGGAGAATGAAAACTCCCCTTCAAACTTTAACCAGTGTGCAGCCGGACACTGATAGCAGTCACAATACTGCTATATACTGCTGATGAGAAAAGGTATTTAGCAGTTTATATTTACTATAATAATTGCATTTCCATGCTCTGTGTACTGTGGGAGAGCAGATATAGTGAATGCAGAATCCAGGGTTTAGTAACATTGTAACTCTTGTTCAGGCCAGCAGGAAAATCTTCACAATGAGGACACAGACAGAAATAAACATGGAAACATGTTTAAAGATGAACTCCAGGCAAATATAAAAGAAAAAAAAAAAAAAAAAAACATTAATGCAGCTTTATATTCATAAATTCTGCATTAAGTGTGTAAAAAAAAAACAAAAAAAACAACATGTCTATTCGTCCATTTAAATGTCATTTAAATTTGTTTTGTGCAAATGGGGCAGAATCCGATGTTCTCAGGCTAAAGTCTCTGGAGATTGTGAATGTGTGAGTGGGGTAAATTTCACATTATGGCCACTAGATGGCATTAACTATCATAGAAAATAAATATGCTCCTCAGCTCCATCTAGTGTCAATAGTGAGGTATTTTTCCCATTCACACATTCAATTTACAGAAAACATTGCCTGGGAACATTTGACCCTTTGAGGCATTTTGCCCTATCTGAGCAAAATGAGTTTACATGCAGTTTTAATGGATGAACAGCTTTGCAAAGCTTTTATAAATACTCCCCTCAATGTATTTTGTTTTAAATGCAAGCAGCAAAAGCACCTGAATTGGACTTGGTTTTAGCTTCTTGAAACCTACTCTACAGCAGAGCATACATTGGGAGACAAAAAAGCAGCACAAGAAGCCAATCAGTTCAATAGGAGAGAGAGTGACTGTCCACTCATAGGCCATGGGTGCAGGGCTGACCCAAGACATTGTGCTGCCTGGGTCCAAGAATAAAATTCTACCCCCCTCCCCACCGCCCCCCAAAAAAATCACACCCACCAAAAGGCCCCCACATCCATTATTTTATATCATGACAATTAAAACTAGTGGTAGGGATGGGATCAGACAGAGAGCTGGTGGTGAGGATGGGATCAGTGGCGCTGGCACTTATTTGCTCTCAGTGTCAGTCGTGCCTCCAGTGATGCCTCTTCCAACATGGGGTCTCCGCACACAGCAGAAAGCTCCTCCTCCTTCATGCCGTTGGTTGTCAGCTGGTCAGCTGACTTTCTTCTGCAGTCTCCGCCTCCTGTCCCGACACGGCAATGGGAGGAGCTGCGGAGAGGATGGGCAGGCGATCTGCTCTGTGGGTATGGCAGCTCTGCCATACCCACAGTAATGACTCCTCTCATTAGTTCTAGAGCAGTGCCGCCCTTACAGGGAAATAAGCAGCGAAGCAAAGCAAGGTGCAGTGGGCGGGAGTTCCGCCACTGTCCTGGACGTCAATTTGCCGCCCCTTTGAAAGTGCAGCCTGGGTCCATTGGACCCACCGGGACCCATGGTAGGGCCGGCCCTGCATGGGTGGGTCCATGACAGCAAGTGGGTTGAATGATGCTGACCATCACTCAACCCAGGAAGACCTGGTGGTGGAAAAGAAGAACTGCAGGGGAAAGCTCTGGATTGAAGGCATGATAGCAAAAGCTGTTTTTATATTTTGTCATTTAGAGGATTGTTATTTATTTATTTATTTTATTTTTTTTCATTAGTCATGCCAGGGTAAGTATTTTGTTTTTCGCTCATTTGCGAAACATAATTTTCAGGAGGTTTTAATCCATAGGAATTTGCAGAAATTAAGGACTGTGAAAAAAAAAAAAAAAAAACACTTTATTTTACCAGAGTGCCTAAAAAAATTTAGAGGAATGTGGATTTTTATATATACGCTTTTAAGGTGATGGTTAGTGCTTTTGTTATCAAATGAGAATCCATTTAAACTTCACTTTGAAAGGCTTTGACCTTCCCCACCGACGTTTAGATTTGCTGGAATATCAGTTTGCTTCCTTTCTGCTATTTCCTAGCTTAGCTTTGTTTCTAGTTCTCTCAACCTTTAGTATTTTTTATTTTTTATTCATTGAAGATTTGGGTTTGTTGTCAGGTTAGAAGGTTGTATCCTTCAAACAATTTTCTTACTTTGTTCTCGGTTACGTTGATGGCTGCAGTACCATCGAGTATGCTTCACCTGTCCTTCACTAGAGCTGGAATGACACGACGCCAGAGCTGGAATGACACCTCGTATAGTTAAAGTGTTTATCAGTTGAATGATGAACATTCTGCAGTTTAACTTTTTTATTTTTTATTTTTTAAAGGTATTTAAAACTATTTTTTATGCCTCTCTTCTATTTACCTCCCTGGCGGTCTGATTATGTCAGGATTTCTGTGCTAAAAGCGGTACATTGTTTTACATGGAAATCTTTTGTTTTATATTTTAAAGTTCACCTTCCCCTGTGATCCCCCACCGTCCTCCTCTGCCGTCCTCCCGCCATCCTCCCACCATCCTCCCGCCATCCTCCCGCAGTCCTCCCCCGCCGTCCTCCCACTGTCCTCCTCCGCCGCCCTCCCGCTGTCCTCCCCCGCTGTCCTCCCCCGCCATCCTCCCGCTGTCCTCCCCCGCTGACCTCCCCCGCCATCCTCCCACTGTCCTCCCCCGCTGTCCTCCTCCGCTGTCCTCCCTCTGTCCTCCCCCGCCATCCTCCCCCGCCGCCCTCCCGCTGTCCCCCCCCCCACCGTCCCCCCCCCGCTGTCCTCCCCCGCCATCCTCCCACTGTCCTCCCCTGCTGTCCTCCTCCGCTGTCCTCCCGCTGTCCTCCCCCGCCGTCCTCCCCCACCACCCTCCCGCTGCCCCCCTCCCGCCGTCCCCCCCCCGCTGTCTTCCCCCCGCCGTCCTCTCGCTCTGTGCTCGGCCGATGCCGGCACCTGTCTTCCGGTTCCCTCACTGCGAGCGATGCATCGCAGGGGGGTGGAACTGGCGGCAAGTTCAAAAATGTATATACACCAAATGCCATGATAGAAAGCTGTGATCCTAACGGATTACACTGTATCATCCCATTTCACTACAGGATTTCACCTGGTGACTTTTCCAGTGCCCTGCCTGTGCTTTTCCAGTACTTTGTAGCTGAAAAATAGAGAATGACCATGACGTCCAAAAAGCATTCCTTTTGCGCAAAATCGCTTTTAGATGAACTGGAAAACAGCGACAGCGAAACGGAGTTACTTGAAGAACTGAGCGATAGCGTTTTGTGGGAAAATTCGTCATCAGGTACGGAAAGTGACCACAGCGGCGATTCTGATGTCTCTTTCTGGCACATCGCTTGTGGAATTTGGGAAGTTTATCAAATTATTCTTCAGAATTTCCAACGGAGCGATGTGCCAGAAAGAGACATCAGAATCGTTGTCACTTTCTGTACCTGATGACGAATTTTCCCACGAATCGCTATCGCTCAGTTCTTGAAAATTTGTATTGAAAATGCATGTTTTATCTTTCAAAAAGGTTTTTCCAAGTACTAAACTTTTCATCCAATTACTAAATTGCTGCATTTGTACATTTTTTAAAGCAAGCATCAAGGAACAGTAGGGGTAAAAAAAAAAAAAAAAAAGCATTTGTGGGTTAAACTAATCATTTCTTGTATAATTCTCCATTAATGGGCATGGCATGACGGGGGGGGGGGGGTAGGTTGTATGACTACATACTTTTTATAATAGGTGTCCTGCGTTCCAATATCAAAAAGTTTGTATCCTTTTTTTTTTTTTTTTTTAATAAATACTACCTATTATGATTTTTCTTGGTGCCTAAAGTTGTCCATTTATATTATGATGTGCAATGTTCTAAAATCCATATCACAGCTGATTGGACTGCATTAAAAAAAAAAAATGAAAAAATGAAGCACAGAAAAATAACTTTTTTTCACGCTTTTTTTCTTTTTTTTAATATATAGTTCCTATTATTATTTTTCTTGGTCCCTAAACTGTTCCCTTTATATTGTACTACCAAATCTTTTCAGTTATTGCAATATTAATTATATTATGCCTCATATCACAGCTGATTGGACTACATTTATGTACAAAAAAAAAAAAATGAAACAGAACAAAAATGTTTTTTTTTTTTGTTTGTTTTCATAGTCACCATTATGATTTTTTTTTCTTTGTGCCTAAAATTGTCCCTTTATATTGTGACACTGAATTATCTATAAGTCTTATCACAGCTGATTGCACTGCATTTATAAAAAAAAAAAGCAAGTGACCAAGTGAACACAGCAAAACAAACTTTTGTTCTCTTTTTTTATTTATTTATTTTTAATAATTCCCATTATAATTTTTTTCCTGGTGCCTAAATTGTCCCTTTATATTATGACACCAAATTATCTAAAAGTCATATCACAGCTAAATGGACCGCATTTATTAAAAAAGTAAAAATTGAAAAAGATGAAACAGAACAAAAACTTTTTTTCTGTTTTTTTTTTTTTCATTATGATTTTTCCTGGTGCCTAAAATATTCCCTTTACACTGTGCTACCAATTCCTTTCAGTTATTGCAATGACAAGCCTGATATACCTTTAGAAAGATGTGGTCCCAGCGTGAATCAAAAGGTAAAATTGCTGGTGCGTATCTCTGGTGCGGCCATCTATTGCCATCCAGTACATAGTGCTCAGTGCCAGCAGGAGATCACGCTGGCATACTTGAGATGTCACTTAAGGAGTTGATACAATTTCAACTAAAATGGGAAAGTGTTTAAAAAATGTAAAAATAAATCATTTAACAGTATCTTGAGGTTTTTTGGGGACAGCATAAGTGCCCCTCTTTTCTTTTCTTAAAACATCCTTGCTAAAAAAAAATACACTTTTCGAACATTGAGAGAGAAAGAGAAAAAAGTACAGAAAAGTTCCCGCTGACAAGTCTGGAATCCCGTGTCTTTGAAAGATGCTTCAGAATTTCAGTGACTCAACTACTCAAAGGAGTGTATACCCCACTGACAAGGTTTAAATATGTTTTATTTCAATTCAGCCTAGACTTCACTTGAGACTGAATTGTATTCCGTGAGAAGCGTATACAGTGTGTTTTAATCTACAGGCTTCTCACAGGAGTTTTCTTTAAGTAACAAAAGCGAAGAAATATTCTCATTGTTTCCAGACAGAAAAGAACCCAAGTGTGAGAAATGATATTGTAAACCACCCAGCAGTAACAAAAAACACGTAGCCATGGTGGGGCCTTGTGTTTGGCAACTTTTAAATAGACCAGGTCAGTGATGGACATCTGTAATAACCTGGATCTCTACTGTGTTGTTATAATGGGGAAGCCTTCTTCTCTTGGATTATTTTATTTTTGTGATAAGTGGAAAAGTGTTGCCTAACCTTGGAGGACAGTGGAAAAGGTGCCACTTACATTGGTGGTCAAGGAAAAAGTTGCACCTTCTGTGGGTGGTCAGTGGGAAAGGTACCCCTTTACATGGGTGGTCAGTGGGTAAGTGTCCCCATAAATTGGTGATTGGTGTTAAAGGGCCGCCTTGCAGTGTGTGAATTATCACTTTACATTTTTTTTTTTTTTTTCACAAAAAGGTGCTTTATTAGAAAATCAAAACAAGTTACAGGTAATAAAACAATTGTAAGGAATATCAAGCATAAAGAAAAATATACTTTCCATACCAAAGTGAAGTCATGGGATATATCGCTAACAAATTTAACGTAGGACCAGGTGGGGAAGAATAGTATCCAAAGACAAGGCAAATTAAATATGGACATAGTGCAATATAACAACAAATAAATGATATTGAGATACATCCAAGGGTATCGTGTAAATGGTCGGCTTCAAATATAACCAAGTATAATATATAAAACATTGCAAGATATAACAAATTGACTTTCGTTCCCTGTCGGGATTAGGGGCCCGACAAGGCGGGGAAGAAGATAGTCAAGAGAAAAAAGAGAGAGGGAAAAAGAAAAGAGAGAGGGGTAACACTCACAAGAAGTACTTTACATTTTTTGACCAATGGGGGACAGTATTCCTTACATTAGTAGTCAGTGGAAAGGATGTCACCCAAAAAGATTTTTGGTGGTGTCCATAGTTACTTGTCTGCTGAGTGACGTTGGCCAAGGAACTATAAGCACCGCCAAGCATGTTCAGTTTTCCTCTGTTCATTGTTCAATTTATCTCTATCATAACCCTTGTGGAGAAAAAGTGCTTTAGACATTATAGGCTGTATAGCACCTTCCTAGTTTAGAGTAGGCTGCTAGGGACATTAAGTATGCTCCTCTGTAACCAGTAGAGCAGGGTTTGATTGCTTTAAGCTGTTCAGTGTCTCACAGGTTGCTTATCTACTACTTCCCCCTGTTTTCTGGATATTTCTAGAAGTATAGTGGGAGCAGGACAAGCAGCCCAAATATTTATGGGGTCCCTGAGGATGTGTGCCCAGTAGGTGGAGGGAGAACTCATAAATGTTCTGAGGCCTGGCAGCCAATGTGGAGAGTTCCAGGGTCCAGTCTTCTGGAGGAGACCCCTGTGCTGGGGGCTCTGCTCCTGGGGCAGAGAGAGAGAGAGTGCCTGGGGCAGAGTCTGTATAGAGCCAGGAGAGCAAGAGTGAGGAAGCTCCACTTTTCTGGGACTGAGTGAGTACTTGATCCTGTTACACAGTGGAGAAATTACTGTGAGGTGTTTCACCTTACAATTTAGTGCAGCACAGCCAAGATTTGTGAAAGACAGCTAGGAGTGTGCTATACTGCCTAAATGTGCTTTTTGCAGCCATAAGCTGTTCAATACAGCCAGGAGTTGTGCAAATTCAGGCAAGAGACAGTACAGTGCAACCTATGGCCATATAATACAGCCAGCACTTTGAGCCAAGCAGCTAGAAGTCTAGCAGTCCTCAAGTTCTACTTTTCGATGTGTTCCATGCTCCCCATTCCTATCCAAGTTTTTGTTTAAAAAAAAACAGCTTAACTGATTCCTGAGCCAGTGGAATAATGCCAAAAATGTAATGTGCCTGGCTGTGCATTGAGTGGTGGGAAATAGACCCCAATTAGCAGTGGTTTCTGGGGGGGGGGGGGGGTAGCGTTATCGATGCAAAGATAATTCTGTAGAAATAGTCCTACCACTAAGAAGAAGACTGCTGATGGCAGTCTGGATGATCAGATGGTTATGGAGGTATTCATAGTGTGCTCATGGTAGTAACACTTGTATTTAACCTTATTTATTTATCTGCTGTGCATACCGGATTGGAGAATTGTTACATCAGATTGCAATAGTGTAGTCTCTGTGCTAATGAAAGAAAGCTAGTATTGTTTTAAAACAGTAGCCAAAATCACTAAATAGTACAAATTTTCCTTTCAACAAGAGAGCTGTCAATATGACATCCAGAAAAAAAACTTTGTGTCTCCCCCCACCCCTACCAGCAGTGTAAATAAAACTTTCATATTACCATTGAATCTGAACCCTCACCAAGAAAAAATAATCATGTTTGGCTACTTTCAAAAGACTCTTGGACGTACATCTCAAGGATCAGAACATTAAGGGGTATGAGAGATGATTACGGCCATGCGCGCCTACACAGGTTGAACTGTATGGACTATTGTCTTTATTCAGCCTCAACTACTATGTAACTCTCCTCAAGCTTGTAGGCATTCTATGCCTTTTTTAAATTTGAAATTAGGTTCCTAAGACACACCCTGATGGGCCCTGCAAATTTGTTCCAGATTCTATTCCCAAGTGAGTGTACGGCAACAAGGCACACAGTAGCTCCCTCACACACAATAACCAGGTAGTGGGTGTCTTTTTTGGCTTTATTGCATATTAAACTTAGATGGGGGCTGGAAAGCTTTGAGATACTTCAGAACTTAGTGCACAAAATGTATGGAGGACTCTTTCTAGTTTGCCTTTTCTCTTCTCTTCCTCCTTCTTTGCTGGGACTAGAGGCACAAGTACTTCTGGGACTCCCAGTAGAGGAAATTCCACTTTGGTAGCACTAAGACAGTTACACAAGGAGTTAAATAGCAGAAAGTCACTAGTATTCTACTTCCAGGCCTCTACTTACTCACCGTATCTCCAGATACTTGGATTGATTCTGTCCAATATTGGTTAGACAATGTACTCTGAATCTCCAGGACGAATCCTCCCCCTTCTTGGCTCTGAACTACTTCCAGGAAAATAGGCCCCCATTCTCTAGCCCAGCTTGGACCTCAATGAATTCTCTGCAGTCTTCAGCTGTCTTGTCCAGAAGGGCAGCAGGTCTTCCAAGCTGTGATCTCCTCCTTCAGGAGAAGAACACCGCTGCTCCAGGCCTCAGACTAATAACAGACTCTCTATCCAACTTCTGGGTACACCTCCCCCAGGGATTGACCAGAGTCCATGAATATTCCGGCTTGGGGTCTGCCTTTTCCAGCCCACTACATTCTAGAACCTACCAGAAGGTAGGGAGACAAATCTAATCACGCTCTGCTCCACTGGCTACAGAGGAGCCAAAAAATATTAAAGTTACCATATGCTCACTGGCAACCTAACCTAGGGTTGCTGCCCACTGCACTGGCTCCAGTAATAGTGAATATTAATCTGAAGCTGCTCTGTATGCTGTAATCAGTGATTTGATTGATTGGTTGTCAGGAGTCCCCTCCCATCCTGCAGCACTAAGAAGCAGAAATCTGGTATGTTGGATGTCACAGGTCTACAGATTGAGGTAAGTATATGTGGGTCTTAAAACATTTTTCATCATTAATTTATTTTTCTCCCCAGTTCACTTTTGCTATAACTTGCTGACGAGGAGGTGTGGTCACACACAGTTCCAACTTTTTAACATTTTCCATATCTGCCTGACTGCTAGGGCCTTAAGGCACCCTACAGGCGAACGTGTATTTTTTGAATGCTCTGAAATTACTTTGGGGTTATGTTTTGATGGCAGTTCAGAAGCAAAAAAGTCTTTACGCAGACTTTCTTCACAATACATTCTGTATTAGCATATGGCTGAATTCACCAACAGGGAGTCAATGTGTACCGCATGCATTTCTACTATCCTGCCTATTCCCAAATATCAGTGGCTGGACGATGAATCTGATTTGCAATCCCACTTTATTTTTTATTTTCTTCATATATTTTTCAGCTCCTGTTACTACCTGTGATGAAAACACTTTTATGTGCAGCAACAAAGTATGCATCCCTAAGCAGTTCCTCTGTGACCACGACAACGACTGTGGAGACGGCTCTGATGAATCTCCAGAATGCGGTAAGTAACATTTGTGCCACCCACAATAAAAATGTTCCCAAGAAATAAAGTTAATTTGCAGCTTGGAGCACACTGGAGGTTAAAATGTGGCTTTATGATATATATTTTATCCACCTAGGCACATCATGCACTATACAGAGTGATCATAATTAAACTGATGGGTGAAGCAGTTCAAGATCTTAACAGAAGGACCACAGTAAATGTTGGTGAACAGCTTAAAGCTGAGCTCCTGACATAAAAACTTTCTTAGAAACATATTCCTCAGTTCCCTTTGTTAACCCAGATGTTGCCTTGAAAAGTAGCTGTGGCATCATCACTATTGGCCCAAACACAATCAGAAAATCGTAAAATAAATACCACTTTCAAAACGATCATGCAATAATCTGATCATTAGTGCACAGCCTTCGAGAGCCGATCACTACACTTCAATAATAATAAAACATAAATAATGCCGCGCCACAGGTATATAAGTGAAAAAAGTGGCAAAATACCATACAAACAAATGTGAATGAATCCATATATACTCTTAAATTCCTAGGCAGAAAACGTGAATAAATGACACGAATTCACATCAATGGTGGAAAAAATGATATATAATGAAAAAAATATATAGTGTAAAAATGGAGGCACACTAATATAATAGGTGATGTCCTCCTAATTGTGTAGATCAAAAAATCAAAATATATAAAAATATTATGTATAGTGCGTCAAAAAGAAATAATGAATAAGTCCCAAATAAAATAATCCTTCTGTGCCGTGCTCAGATTAATATATAGTGCTGGTGCTTCACTCCACACTCTGGTGCTCCGTGTGTATGTGCTCAAAAGCAGCTCACCTCATTCATTGACTCATATATTTCAATGAATAAATGCACATTAATCCCCAAGGATTCTGGGTAAAAGAAATTGATATTAACTCCCTTCCTTTCCAGGGCTACCAGATGCAGGTAGGTAGAAATGGTCCCGTTCATATGAAAACAAAATGGACAATCTAGTGCTCTCTGAATGGCTTTTAATGAGTGTATTAAAACAGCAGATCGACTCACATTAAAATGCACTTAAGCCGCGTGGTCTGTTACAAACTTGTTAAAACAGGATGTGATCCGACCGTCCTGGATCCGGCGTACTCGAGCAGGCTCCTCTACCGTACGCGTTGCGTCACTACTACGACTTCGTCAGCAGGGGTCACTTTACAGAGTGATCATAATTAAACTGATGGGTGAAGCAGTTCAAGATCTATCTGAAGCACCACAGTAAATGTTGGTGAACCGCTTAAAGTAAAAACTTTCTTAGAAACCTACTTCTCAGTTCCCTTTGTTAACCAAGATGTTGCCTTGAAAAGTAGCTGTGGCATCATCACTATTGGCCCATACACACGATCAGAAAATCGTAAAATAAATACCGCGTTTGAATCGATCGTGCAAAAAATCTGATCATTAGTACACAGCCTTCGAGAGCCGATTCCTACACTTCATCCAATATTATCCAATGGAACAAGCAAAAATATTTGTTTTCTCGTACAATACCAGATCGTACGATTTTCATTTAATCAGTATAGTTTTCAACCAAAAATACAATACAAATACAATACATTACATTACTTTCTTTTCTGTCGTACGAGAACTTTTGTAACTTTAGAAAAATCTTCATTTTTAATATGAGATTAGCATGCAAAAAAAAAAAAAAAATGATAATCATTCTTACGATAATCTCATTGTGTGTAGCAGGCATAGCCTACACATAGCCTGTGCAGAGAGCAGAGCTGTGGGAGGGACCCAGCAGGTGCCTACTCCAAGCTTCTTGTAGAAAACAACAGCAGGGGACGAATACAAGACCAGTCACCCTGCACAAGGATAGAGAGCAGTAGTCACAGGTTTCTATTATAAGAAGGTGAGAAAAAGTACAGAAGTCGTTTATGCTGGATTACTCCAGATCTTTTAGAATAAGGACACCAAAAAGTAATGATACACATGGCTCTTGTATTTGTTTAGCCCAGATTTCAGCTTTAAAGATATTTTTCTTTGAAAATAAAAAATGTATGCAAAGTATATGCAAAAAGCTAAATATATAGTTTAGCCAAATTTGGTTGAGTTTCCGGAAAATGCACTTTATTACCAAAAGTATTGGGGCGCCTGTCTTTACATGCACATGAACTTTAATGGCGTCTTAGTCCGTAG
This sequence comes from Pelophylax lessonae, assembly GCF_965119305.1. Lineage (NCBI taxonomy): Eukaryota > Metazoa > Chordata > Amphibia > Anura > Ranidae > Pelophylax > Pelophylax lessonae. The sequence continues at coordinate 289,910,173 of NC_138773.1, forward strand.
GGTTCAATATTGAGTTGGCCCACCCTTTGCAGCTATAACAGCTTCAACTGTTCTGAGAAGGCTGTCTACAAGGTTTAGGAGTGTGTCTATGGGAATGTTTGACCATTGTTTTAGAAACGCATTTTTTTAGTCAGGCGCTGATGTTTGAGAGAAGATCTGGCTTGCAGTCTGCGCTCTAATTCATCCCAAAGGTGTTCTATTAGGTGGAGGTCAGAACTCTGTGAAGGCCGGTCAAGTTTCTCCACCCCAAACACGCTCATCCATGTATTTATGGACCGTGTTTTGTGCACTGGTGTGCAGCCATGTTGAAAAGTGAAGGGCCAACCCCAAACTGTTCCCACAAAGTTGGAAGCATGAAATTGTCCAAAATGTCTTGGTATGCTGATGCCTTAAGAGGATGAGTAACGTCAGACAGCAGACTTTAGCCCACCGTCGGCTGAAAGTGGATCAAAGGAGTGTAGAATGAACTGCACTCATGTGATCCCCAGGAGAAGTAGGGCCTAAAGAGGTTTGGCCCTTCTTCTCCTATAAGAAAATAAATTATAAAGAAAAAATCACATCATTGCATAGCAGATAGATAAGGTCTGTGATCTATTGTAAATAATGCTTGCTGCGTTGCACATATTTGCACAATTTTAAATTTTTCTTCTCGGCTGCTGCTTTTACAGGTTATCGCCAATGTGCTCCTGATGAGTTTATTTGCGCTGATGGACGCTGCCTGCTAAATTACCAGTGGCAATGCGATGGCGACTTTGATTGCCGAGATGGGTCAGATGAAGCCCCTATAAACAGAAAGTGCCTTAATACAGGTAGGAGGTTCAACCATTCATTCAGTTTTTATCGCAAAAATAAAAAGAAAATGCCTGGTAGTTTTATGTGTTGTGATGTATGCTTTCCTCTTCCATGGGTGTAGAACTGTAAACTGTAAGTAACAAGGGGGCTGCCTTTTGGAAAATTTCATAACAAGCGAAGACAAGCATTTCTGTACTGTATGTACGGTCGAGCTCTCTGCTATAGAATGTGTAGACGATGTCCGATGTCCGATATAAATTAGTTACATTTTGGAATCTTTGCTTTTTCCCATAGAAAAGGAATATATTTTATAGTAGCATTCTTCCATAGTCATTGATCCAGGGAATTAGTCTTCCTTGGGTTCCATTTATGCCTTCCTATCGATCGGCAGTAACACCCAATACACAATGGGTGAAGTACATTGTTCTCTAATTATGAAGCTGCACTCCCCATAATGCTTAATAGGAAATCATTTTATTGCAGTTATGAGTATGTGTAGCATCCTTCTAGATAGGCTGCTAGTAAGGATTGAGCAAACTTAGTTCTTGTGGCTATGCTGAAATCAGCAGAGCAGCATGTGATTGCTTTGGTCTGCTCTTGGCTCTGCAGGCTGCAAGTTTGATTGCTTCCCCCTGCCTTCTGGAGACTTCCATAATATAGTGGGCAGGAGAATCAAATGAGACACCTAATTATTTTTGCAACTCCAGCAAATCCCTGGGTGAGGGTGCCCAGATTGTGGATGGGAGAGTGCATAAATAGTGTGAAGCTTGGGAAAGCAATGTTATTCCACAGGAGGAGAGGTTCCCAGCTAGAAGGGCTGCTGTCATTACTGGCAGTTCAGCTAAAGATCCTGCTAGTCTCATCAAGGTTCCAGCTGTGCCTAGCTAGGGGGCCTATTCTGCTGTAAGTTCCTAAAGGAATAAAAGAGGGATTTGACTAAGGATCCAGTCTGAAGGATCACTGTGGAGACTGGAAGGAGATATCCAAGTTCCAGGGACACTGTGTGTACAGACCTGAAATGGTGAAAGGGGGATCCAATGACTGTTACTACTGTTAACCCCTGGTGCACCACTATTAGGGCCTGGTCTGGAACATTTATGTGGTATCAGTGCTGTCCACTTCGTGTCCTACTGCTCCAGAGACTGTTCTGAAAAGTTGCTATAAAGGGAAGAGTGTCCTCACATTCCTGTTCAGCGTTCTGGAGTAACCCATTTAAAGTGGAAGAAAATATACTTATAGACATGCCAGGTGATGGTATCAACAACGGATCAATCAAAAATATCAGTGAATGCCAGAAATCCCTATCCCCAGGCTTGTTCCACATGAGGGACCAAAGGTGTTGGAGTCACATTGGATATCCAATACATTTCTATCATGACAGATGTCTTTTAATCATCATGATGTGATTATTGAAATCTTCCTAAACTATTATTTTATATTTAGGGCTGGCTGTGGGCAAGGCCATAAAGCTTTTCTATGGTTTAGATAAAACTGGGCCTGGGGGTAACTCTAAAGAGATTGTTTGAGTAAAGTTATCTCAAATATTGGTAACAAGGGGTATGTTGTAGCCGCAAAGGCAGAATTTCTCAGTGGGGGACACCTGGTAACCAAAATTACAGGTAGCTGAAACCGTAAAAGTAATACGCTAAATGTCCAAAGAGCTCAAACACTAGGGCAGGCTGGTCCGGAAGCTGTAGCTGGATCTGGAGTTAGGACGAGATAAACAAAGAGGAAAAGCACCACTAAGTGGTAGGACTGATACAATATTTTAAATGACACCCCTGATGGGGCTACTCACAGGATAGGGATAAAAAACAAGCTCATCATAGATGGAGGTCTAGGACGCCAGATGGTGGGTCAGTCCGCACGGCCGCCACATGGTTTATCTGCGTGTGCTTCCGCGAGGAGGAGGGTGTCGGCCAGTGTCTCTCGCAGCTTTGGTGGATTGCAGCGTGAAGCACTGCGTGGAGGACAGCGTTGAAACGGGATGATGTCAGCAGGATCAGATTGCCAGGAAAAAGCCCTGATCCCTAGTAGCCTATGTTTGCTGGCAGGTGCCTCAACTGCAATGTAGTTGTTGGGAGCCACATGACTGCTTCTAACTATATTAATATTGTTGCTGGGCTAGCATTTGATGCTGATTTGGGTGCTTGGGGAATGCTATTCAAATTTATGACAGTGCTATATCACACCCAAGCATCCCCAGGGGCTGCCACTGCCTACAGCACAAGGTGCTTTGGGGCACCCCAAAGCGCCCTCCCCATGTTGAGGGCAAGTGGCCTGGTGTGGTTCAGGAGGGGGGGGCGCTCGCTCGTCCAGCCAGACTGCTTGCTCGTATAAGGGTCTGGTATGAATTTTGGAATTCAAGGTTCCCCTTGAAATTTAACTGGGAGGGACCCCACGTTGTTTTTCTCATGTTTTTTTTATCTGTATTGCTGGGAGCCGACAATACATTACAGCCGCGAGCAAGTTTAAATAACATTTTTTTTTTTTTTAGAAATGTCAGTATTGCTGAAATAAATAGTATGCCCCTTCCCCCCACCAGTCCATACAGGGACCTCTTTAAAAACATTTTTTTTTAAATTATCGTTTTTACAGGAGCAGTGATTTTATTGATGCCTAGTGAAACAATAAAATGAAAAATTCCTTTAAATATCGTGCCTGGGGGTCCCCTTAATGTGCCTGTAAAGTGGTGCATTTGTGCGATGTATGGAGCCTGCTGCAGCAATACTGACATTTCTAAATGAAAAAATTTAATTTAAACTTGCTCATGGCTGTAATGTTTTGTCAGTTCCCAGCAATACAGATAAAAAACATGAAAAAAAAATGGCGTGGGGTCCAACCCCTAGTTCATACCAGACCCTGCCAAAATTGAAAAATAAAATGGCGTGGGTTCCTCCCCCCCCCTAAAAATCCATACCAGGCCCTTATCTGAGCAAGCAACCTGGCTGGACTGGATAAAGGGGGGGGGGGCGAGCGAGTGCCCCCCCTCCTGAACCATACCAGGCCACTTTTCCTTCAACATGGGAAGGGTGCTTTGAGATGGTTTTTTCAAAACAATCGTTTAAAAAAAAAAATGTTTGCAATGGTACGTGTCCCCCAGGTCAGTACCCAGGTCCCCATAAACCTTTTTTGGGAAACAACTTGCATTTAAGCCTTTAAAATGAGGACTTTTGATTTTTCATGTTCGAGTCCCATAGTCTTCAATGGAGTTTGCATGTTCTAACAAACTTTTCCCCTGTTCGCGGTGTTCTGGTGCGAACCGAACCGGGGGAGTGTTCGACTCACTATTGAGCATCATGGGAAATGTAGTTCCGAAACAACTGGGGTGCCAAGGTTCGCCATCACTGGAGTAGCAAGATAGTCTAGGAAAGCCATTGTTGGCGCAATGCATTGAACAGAGCCATGTATAAAGTCGCAGGCATGTGTTCTGAGCTTTTTAGATCACCCCTTACCCTCAGCTCTGGAAGCACGCCGTACATTTGTTAGATCCTGAATGCTGCCAATTAAAACGTCTGCACAGTGTCAAGCAATTCTGCTTAAACGAAGGCTACAAACTAATTCAGTTTGTATATGTTTAGATGAAGATAAATGATGTTCTCTTAAAGAACTGACAATTCACTCTTAAGCAACTGACGTGAGTTTTTCTTGTTTTGCGATTAAATTACTGCGTTGTGAAAAGCTTGATCATTAAAACATAATAAATTCAAAAGGAAGCCTTTCAGATTGGTAATTTGCTTGTTTTCTTGTTTATTTTTAGTCGCGTCAGTTTACTTCCGCCTGCTTGGCGAGAACAAATACGAACCGACAGTAATTTGGCTTTTTAGCAACAAGCGAGCGCCATTAAAGTTCACCTGATTTCACATCTTCTTCCTGTAGCTGTAGCTGTCAACTGTCCAAATTTGGCCCTCGTTCCACCACAATTGTCCCCTGCACAGGTCCAATGTAGAGATCTGGATCAACGTTGGTAATATTTGCTTTCAGCTTTGTGTATGTTATGACTTTTAGGGCTTGTTCAGACATTGGTCTCTGAAGAGCGAGCCATGATCAACTTGCCCTACAGAGAGAATTTGACATTTACCGCATGCTTTAATTCTTTGAATCCTGCACTAGCGCACAGGGGAGGACTGGGCCAGGGGGCAGGGGGGCAAATGCCCCCTTGGGCCACTCTGATGCCCATAAAAAGGCTTCTGCCCCAGACATGCCTAAAGGATTCCTGGAGAAGAGAAGTAAAAAGTCCCCACTGCTGACCTACTGAGTGCGGGATGAAGAAAAGGACAGAGCGCACGCCTCCTCCCCCCAGCATGGATGGTGTAAACTGTGTCTATGCAGAGGCCGGTTCCATGCCCCACTGGAGCTGCCCCAGCTCCCCCCCAACTGCTCCCTGTTGGCCCGATCGGGAACCTGGATTTGGCCGGTCAGTAGAGAGTACCTGGAGAGGAGCTTTAGCTTGGAATAGGGGTCAGGAGGAGGCCGGGAAGAGGGAGAGTGGGAGGGGGGTGAGTCGCTGTACCATGGGCCTCTGGTTTGTACTTGCCCCCTGAGCCAAAAGTTCCCAGTCAGCCCCTGCTAGCGCAGCATTGCACATGGTTGCAGGGCACTTTTGGAGCAGTCCTATTTATTTGAACAGGTCGCACTCAGTGGTAGAGATGTACAGAACTGTTCGCCGGCGAACAGTTCCCGGCGAACTTCGCATGTTCGCGTTCGCCGCTGCGGGCGAACATATGCGATGTTCGGTCCGCCTCCTATACATCATCATTGAGGCAAACTTTGACCCTGAACATCACAGTCAGCAGACACATTCCAGGCCAATCAGCATACCTCCCTCCCACACCCTCCCACCTCCTATAAATAAGCAAGGGCAGCATCCATCTTAGATAATTTCTGTGTTACTGAGAGCAGGGAAAGTGCTGGTGCTGCTGCTGTTGTTATAGCTGGGGACAGTTCCCGGTCTTGTTAGCCAGTGTTCTTGGTACACTCCTGCTGTAAGGACAGCACCCCATATATATATATCTATTGTCCCCTAAAGCCCTTTTGAGGGCTGGTATTTGTGTAATTTTTTTTGTTCTGTGATATATATATATATATATATATATATATATATATATATATATATATATATATATATATATATCGTCCCCAAAAGCCCTTTTGAGGGCTGGTATTTGTGTAATTTTTTTTGTTCTGTGATATATATATATATATATATATATATATTGTCCCCAAAAGCCTTTGAGGGCTGGTATTTGAGTATTTTTTTTAATATATATATATATATATATATATATATATATATATATATATATGTAGCATGTCCAGAACCAGAAAAAAAAGATCATATAGGTGTAAAAGGGGTTCCCACCATCCCTGAAAAATTATCTTTTTTTTCTGGTTCTGGACATGCTACAGAGCTGAAACTTCACAGGTACAATTTTTAGACCCCCTAGACACTAAATCACGCAAAAAAGTTCTTAAAAATTGTCATTTTTGATAGAGAGCCAATTATTGGGAAAAAAAAAAAAAACTTAACAAAAAAAAAATTTCTTTGGATTTATTGTTTGGGGGGTCTAAAAAGTGTACCTGTGAAGTTTCAGCTCTGCAGCATGTCCAGAACCAGGAAAAAAAGATCATATAGGTGTAAAAGGGGTTCCCACCATCCCTGCTCTACTGAAAAATTATCTTTTTTTTTCTGGTTCTGGACATGCTACAGAGCTGAAACTTCACAAGTATACTTTTTAGACCCCTAGGGTTAGGGTTAGGGTTAGGGCTAGGGTTAGGGTCAGGGCTAAGGTTAGGGTTATTTTTAGTGCTTAGGGTTAGAGTTAGAGGGGTAGGGGTAGGGCTACTAACTCTAACCCTAAGTATCTCACCGTAACCCTAACCCTAGCCCCTAACACTAAACCTAACCCTAACCCTCTAACCATAACCCTAACCCTCTAACCTTAACCCTAACCCTCTAAGTCTACCTATAAAAATAACCCTAACCCTAACCCTAACCCTAACCCTAGCCCTAGCCCTAGCCCTAGCCCTAGCCCTAACCCTAACCCTAGCCCTAACCCTAATTCGTAATTTTTTCTGGTTCCGGACATGCTACAGAGCTGAAACTTCACAGGTACACTTTTTAGACCCCCCAGATGCTAAATCCAAAGAAATTTTTTATTTTTATTTTTTTTTATTTTTTCCAATAATTGGCTCTCTATCAAAAAATTACAATTTTTAAGAACTTTTTTTTGTGTGATCCCTCTCCGGCATGCCACAGTCCAGGTGTTTGTCCCCTTGAAACAACTTTTCCATTACTATTGTGGCCAGAAAGAGTCCCTGTGGGTTTTAAAATTCGCCTGCCTATTAAAGTCTATGGCGGTTCGCAATGTTCGCCGGTTCGCGAACATTCGCCGATGTTCGCGTTCGCCGTTCGCGAACAGTGAATTTTACTTTCAATAGATTTTTATTGAAGTTTTACAAAATACAAGAAATTAAACCATAGTCGTGTTCAACATGAATTAACCGCGACAGGATCATGAATAAGAGAATGCACTGGAACATGGATATAAAAATTCGCATACATGTAGACAGTATAAGTACATAAGACACTGCATAGGTACCAATATCAGAAGTCACATAAAAGACCCGTGACCATCCATTATAAGTGCATTTTACAGAACGAGAACCCAAACTTTAATTAAAGGTAGGGAGGGGAGGAAGGACAATTGCCTGTAACGCAGACATTAACTAGGCGTAGGGGAGAAATATGGGCTTTGCAACCATGCCTGCCACTCCTTATAGAATTTTGGACCCTGGAGTTTAGAGTAAGCATATGCCTTCTCCATAGAACATTGTAAGTTGACTAGCCGGATTGCTTCCGTGTGGGAAGGCGCAATGGGCTTTCTCCAGTGACGTGCTATGACCGTTTTGGCCGCCACTAGTATATGTACAGAGACTGTTCTTAGGGAGGGTGGGAAGGTATCCAGACCTAACGAGAGTAAGGCCAGGGCAGGGTTGGGGGGCCTGAGGATGCCAGTGGTGGTGGACAGAACCTCAAACATCTTTCTCCAGAAACTGGATATGCCTTTGCAGGACCAGAAGATATGTAATAACGACCCTACTTGATCGCAATTGCGCCAGCACAATGGGGTCTGGGAGTCAAAGATTTTTGAAAGTCGATACGGTGTCAAGTACCATCGGGTGAGAAGTTTTTGGAATTGTTCCCAGTGATTCACACATTGGGTGGATTTGTAAGAACAGCGTATAGCAATCTTCCATTGTGCCTCCGAGAAAGACGCTTGAAGTTCCCTTTCCCAAGCTAACATATGTGGAGATTTCAAAAGGGTCAGATTTTGGCCTATGAGATTATAAAACAGAGATATGCCTTTTGTGGAGGGCGAGGGGGACGTAAGGAATTGCCATACTTGTATGGGGGACATCAATTGTGGGAGGGGGGTATTTGCGCACGAAGCTCGCCAGGCTATTATAGGTGAAGCGTGCTTGCGGGGGCAGGTTGAACTCTAACCGAAGATTCTCAAAGGGTTTAAGGGAGTGAGATTGTAGGAGCTGGTCGATCGTGCTAATGCCAGCTGCCTGGAGCGCGGAAATGTTGGTGTATGGAAGTAGTATTTCTAGTGTAGTTATTGGAAGTGGAACACGTTTGCATACAGCGGTGGGCGGCAGTCGTGCGAGGAGGGAGCGCCAGGATTCTAATGTGGCTTGTGTGGGTAAAGGCAGAGACTTGGCATCCAATGGTTTCCACTTGTCTGCTAGTAGTAGAGTAGAAAGGGTGGTAACCTTGGATACGGTCGATTCGACAGAAACCCATGGAGTAGTGGGACTTTCTGCAAACCAGTGTCGCAGTGCTGCCAAGCGGGATGCATCGCAATAGTTAAGTATATCAGGGAGCCCCAAGCCACCTATCGATCTGTGTTTGATCATATGAGAATGCGCACATCTAGCCCTTTTCTTTTGCCATATGAATGCATGTAGTATTTTAGTCAGGGGACGTATATTTTTCTTAGGGAAGGGGATGGGTAGGGTGCGGAAAATGTACAGAATTTTAGGTAAACAGACCATTTTGAACGCTGCTATGCGACCCATCCACGATAGTTCTACCTTCTTGAGTTTGGCCACATCCGAGGCAATGGATTTAAGGAGGGGGGACAAGTTGGCAGAGATCATGTTAGAGGTAGGGAATGTTAAGTCTATACCTAAGTAGTGTATGGGTTGGGTGGACCACGTATACGGCAGAACAGTTTGCAGGTGAGAGCTAGCAGTTGGATGGACTCCCATATTTAGTATTACCGACTTACTAAAGTTGACCTTATAATACGAGATCTTACTGAAGGATTGGAGGATGTCGTGAGTGGCAGGTAAGGAAACTGTGGGGTTGGTGAGGCTAAGAATGACGTCATCTGCAAAAAGTGTGACGACATGGTGGGATCCGGGGAATTTAAATCCTGATACTAGTGGGCTCTGCTGTATTTGTGCTGCTAATGGTTCAATTAGGAGGTTAAATATCAGGGGGGAAAGTGGACATCCCTGACGTGTCCCGTTTGAGATGGAAAACGGTTTCGAGAGTGTGCCAGCCGACATCACTCTGGCGGAGGGGTTCGAATATAACGTGAGGATAGCAGACACGATGGGACCAGAGAAGCCGAATTTTTGTAGGACTGCTCGCATGTAACCCCAGTGAACTCGGTCGAACGCCTTCTCTGCATCAATAGATAAGAGCAGAGAAGGCGTCCGAGTGCGCTCCGCATAATGCATCAGGTTTACTACACGCCTGGTGGCGTCCGGAGCTTGTCGACCCTGGACAAATCCCATTTGGTCGTCCCCTACTAGGGAAGGTAAAACTTTGGCTAGGCGATTCGCTATGATCTTCGCGTAAATTTTTACATCCGAGTTCAACAGAGAGATTGGCCTAAAGTTCGCCGGGGTGTTGGGAGGTTTCCCAGGTTTAGGCAGGGTGGTAATGTGGGCCTGTAACATTTCAGCGGGCAGAATTCCTGTGTCTATAGCTTGTGCGAAGAGTGTCAACATATGTGGGGAGATGATATCTTGCATGGCTGTGTAATATTCATTAGTCAGGCCGTCAGGCCCCGGGGACTTGTTGGACGGCATTGATTTGATAGTTTTGGATAATTCTGAGGGGGCAATGGGGCTATTGAGGAAGGAAAGCGTTTCCGGCGAAAGTGACGGGAGATGTAGGTGTTGAAGGAAAGCTTGTATGTCAGTGTCTGTGGGTTGCGGTGTGGAATTATCTGCATTCAAATTATACAGGGCGCTGTAATAGTCCGCAAAGGCGTCGGCTATTTTTTGGGGGTGGACGTGCCTCTCGTTAGTGTGTGGATGTTGGATTTTTGATTTAAGCCGCCTAGCTTTAAGTCGTGAGGCCAGAAATTTGCCGGCTTTGTTGTGGGAAGAGTAGTAGTTAACACGAACCCGCGCTAGCAGTTTATCATGCTGCTCAGTCAGCAGTCTGCGGAGATCCGAACGGAGAGATGTCAGTCAGGAAGCATGTGTGGGGGAAGGGGAAGACTTATTTAGCACATCAAGGGAACGGATTTCTTCCGTTAGGCGCAGGAGGGCAGAGTTGTGCCTTCTTTTTAACCGGGAGCCTAGTTGGATTAAAAGTCCTCTTATGAACGCCTTATGCGCGTTCCAAAGGGTGGAGGGGGAAACTTCTGGCGTGTGGTTTAGGTGGAAAAACTCCTGTAGGTTCGTTCGTAGATGTTTTAGGGTGTCAGGGTCCGAGAGTAAGGAGTTGTTGCATTTCCAAATAAAGGTGGAGGTGGCGGGTGGGCTGGTGGATAGGGTCATATGGACAGCGGCGTGATCTGACCAGGTGATGGTGGAGATGGAAGAGTCAACAAGGAGTGGTAGTGTGGCAGAGTCGACTAAAAACATGTCAATCCTGGAGTACGTGTTGTGGCTTGCAGAGAAGAAAGAGTAATCCCTCTCCTCTGCGTGTTGGTATCTCCAAACATCGTGGAGCCCTTCTGAATGCAATAAAGCGGCTAGAGAGGGAAGTTTAGAATGTGGCCTAGCCGAGGAGTCTAAGGCATGGTTGGCTACGAGATTAAAGTCCCCACAAATTATCAATTTACCTGACCTTAGTTTCATAACTTTCTAACACAGTTTACGCAGAAAGGATAGCTGACGTACATTGGGGGCATATACGTTAACTATGGTATATACACAGTTATCTATAGTGCAATTAACAATCAGATAGCGGCCTTCCTTGTCCTCCACCATTCTGGAAAGGGAGAAGGACAAGGAGTTACTAAAAGCCAACATCACACCTCTTTTTTTTTGCATTAAACGAAGCATGAAACACATGTGGGTAATCCGGGTGAGTACATCGTGGAGCATTTCCCAGGATAAAGTGGGTTTCCTGTATTGCTAAAACGTCCGCCTTAGCTGAGCATGCCTCCTTCCACATCGAGTGGCGTTTCGCGGGGTGGTTCAACCCCTTAGCGTTCATGGACAGAAAGTTAATAGGCATCGGAGGTCATAAAGGGGTCCAGGATTAACGTGGATGTCTCAGCGGCATAGGGGCGTAAGGAGCAAGGGAAGAAGTAGGGGGGTCTGATCCCGCCCATGTAGGGGCCCATGTGTGTAGAAGGGGGCAACAAAATTGTACCTGAGGCGTTTTTCCCGATCGTCGGAAGGCAGGGCCCACTTGAGGCCTTAGGAGAGGTAGTCTTGGATGTTCTGCGTTGACAGTGGCTCGGGTGGTTGATGGAGGAAGGCACAGTGCGGCTAGTTGTTCGGAAGCTGCAGAGGAGGGTGAAACTGCATGTATACAAAAAGTAAGGCACAGTCACTTGCACGGCACGGTTAGCGATGAAGGATCCATCTAAACAATAAAACAAAAGGGACGAACAGACACACAAACATATAACAGGTAAAAAAGACATGGCCCACCGGGGCCAAGTGGGTAGCAGGAGCTACAAAATTTACAGGGGGGTAAAGAGCACGGTGAAGGGTGCTACTTTAAGGCAAGCAAGGAGGGCCGGGCATGCCCGGTAATGGTGAACTGTGAGTGTCACTTGTGGCGGCTGCGAGATCTTGAATTTCTTGATGCCACCTGCCATTCAGGTTGCACGCGGGGTGGCAGCGGAGGCAGAGCAGGGGCAGATGAGGATTCAGGGGCATCGGGTACAATACCCCATTGGCGAAGAACCCGTAATCCTTGGTCCATGGTGGTGACTTGCGTGTTCGAGCCTTGGTGGGTTATACACAGTTTTGCAGGATATTTCCATTTGTAAATGATTTTATGGTTGCGGAGCGCTTTGGTGATAGTATTGAGGTTGCGGCGTTGCTGCAGTGTATACTGCGAATAATCTGGCAACACTTGGACCGTCGCCGCCCGTTCCGGAAGATGATCTCTACGGCGGAAGGCCTCCAATATCTTTTCCTTAGCTTGGAAAAAGTGTATGCGGAGCAGGATGTTCCTAGGGACGAAAGGAGGGCTTTGGGATTCTGTGAATCCTGTCTATGGTGAGGTCCGCATTGGTTAGGGCGGGAACGACCAGTTGGAAAAGGTCACGAACAAAGTTCGGGAGCTGGTTAGGTAGGACAGTTTCTGGAATGCCACGTAGCTTTAAATTATTGCGCCGTGACCTGTCTTCCAAGTCGTCAAGCTTGGCGTGGATGCGATCCATGTCGGTCTGTTGGGCTGTATGAGAATCCAATAGGGCATTGTATGAGACTGCAAACTCATCCATCTTGCATTCCACAGTATTAACCCGTTCGCCCAGTCCATGCAGCTCCTTTTGGCAGTAAGCTATGGAGGATGATACAGTGGCTTGCATCGATTTATGCATCATGGACAGCATGTCTCTTAAAGCAGTGTCAGAAATAGGCTGTCCTGTGGTAGGGATGGAGGCAAAGGGGTCTGGTGCGGGTACATAGGCCCATGCAGAGGCCGTGGCAGAGTCTTGGTCACTCACCTCCATGGATGTGGAGCGGGCTGTGTGATGGCTGTCTTCCCACCGAGGCTTTGATTTGGCCGGGCTGTGGGTGGACGGCGTGGAGGGCGAGGAGTCTGCAGATCGCTCCGGTCTAGATTGCTTGTTAGCCTCTGCAGTGTCCGAGCGCGCCGGTGACGTCACGGCTGCGACAGTGTGAGGCGAGGAGAGCCGATAAATGACACTTCCTCATTTACATGTGGCTGGCTGTGATTGGACACTGCCAATCACATGGTTAAAGAGCCACGCTACTGGCTCTTTACCAAGATTGGGGTCGCGTCGTGTCCTAGCAACACTTGGCGTGGCCACGATCCCCGCACAGCGTGCCCCTGCTGGGGCACAATAGAGGCCGTTCTGGGGTGCCGTCATAAGACGTCATCTCAGAACGAGAGCCGCACCATTCTGCCGTCGGGGGGCAGGCGGCAAGTGGTTAATAAAAGTACCTGCTGTGGCCATATGAAACCCATGTCATGCAGTCCATGTCATTATTCTGTAGTCTTAAGGACCCAGGTTGACAAATCCTTTAGTCATGTGACCATGCTCTGTCCTTGTCTCCAAGCTTTGCTCCTAGCGGAATTTTAGTTCAAGCTGCTGTTGGGTCTATTAAAGAGAGATAACAATCTTTAAATTATCTGTCATTATGATGGCACTTCGCATCTCCACGTAGTCCCAAATGCTAACAGCGAAGTATTTTCATTCTTGTACCTTTTTCTTTCTTTTGCAGAACAGTCGTGTAACAACTCGTCTTTCATGTGTAAAAATGGAAAGTGCGTTCCGGAGGGAGTTCTTTGTGACATGGCGGATGATTGCGGAGACGGATCTGATGAGAGAGGCTGCCATTTAAATGAGTGTTTAAGTAAAAGAGTCAGTGGTTGTTCTCAAGATTGTCTAGATCTCCCAGTTGGATACAAGGTTAGCAGTCAATATTTATAAGATTACATTTGAAGAAAGTCACACAAATGAATTATTCATGGTGCTAATTTGCTTTCTGCAGTGCCGATGTCCCTTTTATTATCTGGGTGTGTAGGGAGGAGGACACAATGTGAAGTCTTTAAATTTTCCTGCTTTTTTATGTCAGAACTGTACTGTACTTAAGACTTTACTAATAGCAGGTAAATCTTGCCTATTAAAGAACAACCAAAGTCCGGGATTACAGTCTTAAAAGAGAGGTGTTCTCCAATTTGCGTGTTGAATTGATCCCAAACTCCTGCTGCTCATCAGTAAACCACTGAACGTAATAAAACCTTAGAAACCAAAAACAAACACCACCAGAGTGCTTAGAGTTCCGTCATGACTAGGGTATAAAAGATGCTTTGCACTCCCAACGGCTTGACCACCACTCCACTAACCTTTTTTAAAGAATAACCACACAAGACTCAGGATGGAGTACAACAGCCATAGCAGCCTTTTATTAACCAATTATAAATAGGAGTCACAAGGTCCTTGTGGGCATCAATTACTCCTACCTGTGTGACCACTGAAAATGTTTAGGCCTCCAGCCACAACAAACACCGACTCAGAGACAAACAACTACACGCAGGTACCACCAACCATAATAATGGGAGCCGTACCCAGGACGGGTCCCTACCAATGTACCTATTCTTTATACTCAAAAAACCCATAGCAGGACCTTGTATCCTGCCATAGGAGGCATAAGGTCCTTGTGGGCATCAACTACTTGTACCTGCGTGACCACTGAAACTTTTTTAGGCCTCCGGCCGCAACAAACACCTACTCAGGAAACAAACAACAACACACAGGTACTACCAACCATAATAATGGGAGACATACCCAAGATGGGTCCCTACCAATGTACATATTCTTTATACTCAAAAAACCCATAGCAGGACCTTGTACACCACCATAGGAGTCACAAGGTCCTTGTGGGCATCAACTACTTGTACCTGCGTGACCACTGAAACTTTTTTAGGCCTCCGGCCACAACAAAAACCGACTCGCAGACAAACCACTACATACAGTTACTACCAACCCTTATAATGGGAGCCGTACCCAAGATGGGCCCCTACCAATGTACATTTTTTTTATACTCAAAAAACAAAAACTCATAATGGGACCGCTGGCTGTCATGACAGAATCTTCAAAAAACCTTAATCCCCATTCACCATGAAACTCAATTAGGGCGGGAGGGTGAGAATGGGCCGCCTATCCGTTCTCATCCGATCCAATTCGATCCTCTAGATGGATGGAAAATATGGTTTCCGCTGCGGAGATGTCTCCGCTGACATCCACTGCTCCATAGGGCTACATGGAGCATCTGATCCGGTCCACCTGAAAAACTGGCAGGCGGATCAGAACGGAAAGCCGGTGTGAAAGGGGCCTAAGGCTTCTTTCACACCATTGGCCTGATCGAGTCCATCTGTCTGTCTGTTTTTCAATTGGACCTAATCGGACCACTCATTGTTCTCTATAGGGAGGTAGATGTAAATGGACAAGTGTCAGTTTACACCTGCCTGCATTTGAACCAAATCTATTCCTCATCCGCCTAGCTAATCAGATCACATTACTGTCTGATGGAAAAGGACAGTGGGTCAGTTTCTATTTGACTGCCCCATAGAGAACAGCGGGCTGTGTCCATGTCCGCTCTGCATAAGCGGAGCGGACACAGACCTGTCATCCGCCTGCTCAGCGGGGATCAGCTGACTATTCCCCGCTGAGGCGGATCCACTTGGTGAAGTCTGGCCTGTGTGAAAGGGACCTTAGTCATATGGGTTAAAGAGGAAGTAAACCCTGCACAAAAAAAATGAGAAAAAAAACCTGTAAGACAAAGCCATAATGAGCTAGTATGCATCGCATACCAGCTCATTATGAAATTCTTACCTTAGAACAAAGCCCCCGCAGTTCCGCCCGCACAGCA
Organism: Pelophylax lessonae; assembly: GCF_965119305.1. Classification (NCBI taxonomy): domain Eukaryota; kingdom Metazoa; phylum Chordata; class Amphibia; order Anura; family Ranidae; genus Pelophylax; species Pelophylax lessonae. Next base: position 289,925,800 of record NC_138773.1, read on the forward strand.
ACAGGACGGCCAACATGTTCATCCGTCCTGCTTCCTGGTTGGCGTCCTCCAGCCATTTGATTGGCCGGAGGTGCGATTACATCACTCCCGCGCATTCGCGCTGGAGCTGCCGTTCACGGCACAGGGCTCTGAAGGAACGGCACAGGTGGCCGTTCCTTCAGAGCGCATGGGCCAATGACGTAATTGGCTGCATTAAAAGTAAATATCTCCTAAATGGTGCAAGTTTACTGTACCTTTATGGTGCTTTTCCACTGCATGGAACCAAAACGGTTCAGCTCACTTTTGTGCTTTTCCACTGTTGGTACCGCATGGTATGGTGTAGGAACGGTTCGGTACGGTACGGCGGCGCTTTTCCACTGCATGGAACCGAACGGTACGGTTCTCAAAAACAGTACCACCTCGATTGTGGTTCCAAGAGGTACCATACCCGGTACCATATCCCACAATCCTTTGCATTCAGTCACTACTAGCCACTGATTGGTCAGAGAATCATTGTTATCCCACCCACTTAACTTTAGTACTACTTTAGTGGAAAAGCAAACCATACCAAACCGTACCGAACCGTTCCAACACCGTACCATGCGGTACCATGCAGTGGAAAACCAAACCGGGCCAAGCAGGGCCAAGTAGAGCCGAGCCGATACTTGCAAATGGAAAAGTGCCAATAGGTAAGCCTTATTAAAGTCCTACCTATAGGTACAGCTTCCAAGAGGGGGTTTACAACCTCTTTAATGTACTAAAAGCAAATCGACCATTCATTTTGCAAGGACATTTTCTCCAAAACTTAGTAAATGAAGTGAATATTGACTTCCATCATCCAATCATGTGCATGCAAAAATGATTTTCCTTTTTTTCCTTGCACACGATTGGGTATTCTTTTCAAAGTCAATTTCCCCTCATTTCCTAAGCTCTGCACCGCAATGCACCACCAATTGTGCGTTACAGTAAGAAACCTTAAAACACACATATGTTCTGAAACGAAAAGGTGTGAAGCCAGCCTAAAGGGTTTATCTTCAATTATTTTGTTCCGAAGTACATTTTTGATACATTGCAAGGCTAACCTGGGACCATATTGTTCTGTCCTTTAGAGTACATACAAGTGAATAAAAATAATTGTCCTGCTGTTTCTCTGGGCTGAGCTAAGGTTGTAAGTCCAGCAAACTTCAGTTCTTCACAACAGCAATAAAGCATTTAATAGTCTCTTACAATACCTGGTCCCTCAAGTGTTTTCCTTGGCATTTTTCTCCTCTATCACCCAACAGACTGAATCAACGCTTTTAAAGGTTACTTGATGTTCTGAAGTGCTGATTCACGGTGTAACCTGTTGGGAAAAGATCAGAATGATGATGATAACCTGAAACAAATCATTCAAAGTCACAGTGACTCCTTGGGCTGCTTGCTGTTCTTAGTTTGCCGAAGGCGTTGTCTGATAAGCGCTCAAGTGTCACGTTGCGTGAGCTGGAAAATAAACCCAGGCGGTTATAAGGCTTAATTGAAGTTCGTGATTTTTTTTTTTTACTTTTTTCTTGTCTTCAAAGATCTTTTAAAAGAAACAAAAAGGGGGTGAGTCGAAAAATGTCAGATAGCTGTGTACATTTTTTTTTCCCAGTTTAAGCAGATGTGTTTGTCTTAAAAAAAATATGACACTCTTTCTTAAAAATATGGAGCTTGTCTGCAACATTTTCAAAGTTCATTTCAATATTTTCCAGTACTCCTGTTCGATCCCATATAAATGTGAGGCATTCACAATATTCTCCTCACAGATATCAATAAACATTTGTTATATATGTTCCATGAGTGGAAATGCCTGTTAATCCTGCCAGAATTCCAAGAGTGTCCTGTACACTCTGCGATGTTATCTCTTCCTCCCAGGGCCGATCCTGGGTGGGTGCACGCGCCACAAGCTGAGGCGGAGGAGGGGCGCCGAAGCTCCAGTGGCAGAGTCCTCCCCTCCTCCAGCGGCAGTGGCATACCAGCAGTGATGGTAATAACGGCGTTATAAGTAAACGCCGTTACTAACGGTGTCACTTTTTACAGTAACTAGTTCCTCCCCAATTCACCTCTGTAAACTACAGAACATCAGCATAAGCAATGTTAAGATATTATAGAGATGAGAAGATGGGGAGCACTTCCCCATTAGAGCAGGGTCTTCATCGATCCCCCTTTAGAGCAGGGTACCCATAGATCCCTCTTTAGAGCAGGCTCCCCATAGAACCCCTTTTAGGAAAAGGTCCCCCATAGATCCCCCTTTAGAGCAGGGTCCCCATAGATCCCCCTTTAGAGAAGGCTCCTCATAGAATCTACGGGGACCCTTCTCTAAAGGGAGATCTATGAAGACCCTGCTCTAATGGGGGATCTATGGGGACCCTGGCCTGCTCTAAAGGGGGATCTTTTGGGAACCCTGCTCTAAAGGGGGATCTATGGGAACCCTGCTCTAAAGGGGGATCTATGGAGATCCTGCTCTAATGGGGGATCTATGGGGACCCTGCTCTAAAGGGGGATCTATGGGGGACCTTTTCCTAAAAGGGGATCTATGGGGAGCCTGCTCTAAAGAGGGATCTATGGGTACCCTGCTCTAAAGGGGGATCGATGAAGACCCTGCTCTAATGGGGAAGTGCTCCCCATCTTCTCATCTTTATAATATCTTAACATTGCTTATGATGATGTTCTGTAGTTTACAGAGGTAAATTGGGGAGGAACTAGTTACTGTAAAAAGTGACCCTGTCCTGCTCTAAAGGGGGATCTATGGAAACCCTGCTCTTAAGGGGGATCTATGGGGACCCTGCTCTAAAAGGGTCTTTTAGCATAGATCCTCCTTTAGAGCAGGGTCCCCATAGAGCCCCCTTGAGAACAGGCTAGGGTCCCCAAAGATCCCCCTTTACTAGAGCAGGTCCCCCCATAGATCCCCTGTAGAGCCGGCCAGCCAGGGTCCCCCATAGATTCCCCTTTAGAGCAGGCCAGGCAGGCTTCCCTATAGATCCCCCTTTAGAGCAGGCCAGACAGGGTTCCCCATAGATCCCTTTTAATGATAATGATCCGATTTCATATTCTGCGCTAGAACGTATGAGGACAGACAGTGCAGACTGATGAGTTGACTCATGTCTCATGAGTCATGAGAAGCTGGGGGGCATGCTGTGCACACTGAGACAGGCGGCAGGCACAGTTCCTTTTATTTCCTTCCTACCCGAGTCCTCTGCTCTATCTGAAGGTCAGGGCCGGGGGGGGGGGGCAACCAACACATAACTTGAGCAGTGGGCAGCAGTGTACCTGTTACAAGATCTCTTTAGCAACCGGAGTGGATGAAGAGGAGAGATCACCAACAATGGCTGCAGGGCTTGGGTGATGACATCACCTATAGGCTTACTATAGGGCATATGTTGTCAACCATTTGGGGAGATGATGCCAGTGCCGACGAGGGACTGTTAAAAAGGTGAGTTTAACCTATTTTGTTTCGCTTTAAAGATCTATCATTATAAATGATTTTATCATTTTTCCCTCTACAAAGACAGCTGTATCCTAATGGTAGCATGTCTTGCCTTTAAAGTGATTGTAAAGTCTTGTTTTTTTTGTTTTTTTTTTAATAACAAACATGTTATACACACCTCCTCTGTGCAGTGTCTTCTCGGGTCCCTCTTCTGTGCTCTTGGCCCCTCCCTCTTATCGATTGCCCCCACAGCAAGCAGCTTGCTATGGGGGCACCCAAGCCGAGCTGCAGCTCAGTGTGTCCATTCAGACACAGAGCTACTGTTTGCCCCCCCTCCTGATTGGCTAACTGACTTTGATTGACAGCTGCAGGAGCCAATGGCACCACCGTTGTGTCTCAGCCAATCAGGAGGGAGAGTCCTGGATGGCCGAGGGACTTGTGGACATCGCTGGACAAGGAGGGACCTCAGGTAAGTATTAGGGGGTGCTGGGGGGGGGGGGCTGCTACACACAGGAGATTTTTCAATAATGCAAATAATGCATTAAGATTAAAAACCTTCTGACTTTACAAATCCTTTAAGCACTTTCCTGAGACAAGCAATGGCAAGAGGAAAACACAGATCGACACGCCCCCTCTCCCTCTGCATTCCTCTGGTCATTGCTTGTCTTTGAAAAGTATTCAGAGCCGAGACATGCTGACCTTTTGAAGCAGCTGTCTCCTTCCTAGCTGTTGTTAGATCATCCACTGCAGGAGGGAGGGGGTAACAGGTTGGTTTAGGAAGGTTTAGGAAGCACCTAGTAACTTGGGACAAAGTGCTACATGTACTTTGCCTCATAGCTGACATGTGATACAGCGTAAAATATACCTTGTCTTTTTCCTGACAAGGAACCCTGAATTAATATTATTTTCTAGAATGTACTTCCGTTAAATCTGCTTACCTGCAAGAAGTGCTCCAATCAATCTCCTGTAATTGTGGAGAGATACCTTCCCTACCATTGTTACCTAAGAAGAAGATTTTCCTGAAATTTCACAGAGTTTGGGAATTTTTCCAAAACATTTCCACTTTGGTAAAATGCATTGGAATTGATTAAAGGGGTTGTTAAGGTTTGAATGTTTTAAATAAAAATAACAATCATGTTATACTTACCTGCTCTGTGCATAGGTTTTGCACAGAGCACCTACAATCCTTCCTTTCTGGGGTGCCCCATAGGTGCTCCTGGCTCCTCTTCTTCATCAGGTGCCCCAACGGAGAGCCGCTTTCCATGAGGGCACCAGTGTGGGCACGCTCCCAAGTCCTGCTGCTGCGTCCATCGACACAGACAGAAGGACTTGGCTACGCCCCCCACTTCCGTGGTGTCACTGGATTTGATTAACAGCAGCAGGAGCCAATGGCTCCGGCTGCTATCAATCTATCCAATGAGGACAGAGACAGCGGCTGGAGTCGCTGGGCTTGTGCAACTCGCTGGATCGGATTGGGCTCAGGAAGGAAAAAAGGGGGGGCTACGGGGGGCAGCTGCAGCAAAGAGTGTTTTTCCACTTAATGAATAGAAAGTATTAAGGTGAAAATCCATGAGACGTTACAATCCCTTTAATTAAAGTGTTTCCTAAGGGTTAGAAAACCTTCTTACAAGTATCACGAACCGGTTCTTGTGCCAGTAAGTGGCCTCAGAATTAGATTTATTATTTTACTTTTTTCACAGAAAGAAAACAAGCATAGTAAAAAAAAGAAAATAAAGTTAAATGAAACAATTAAAGCAACACACCACAAATAATAAAATACAAATATATATATATATATATATATATATATATATATATATATATACAAAAATGAATTAACCACTTCTGGACCGGAAAGGATTTGCCCCCTTAATGACCAGGCCATATTTTGCGATTCAGCACTGCATTAATTAAGGGACAATTGAGCGGTCGTGCAACGCTGTACCTAAATAAAATTGATGTCCTTTTTCCCCACAAATAGAGCTTTCTTTTGATGGTATTTGATCACCTGTGCGATTTTTATTTTTTGCGCTATAAACAAAAAAAAGAGCGACAATTCTGGAAAAAAGAACAATATTTTTCGCTTTCTGCTAAATAACATTCCCAAAAAAACATTTTTAAATAAAAATGTTTTAATATTTTAGGCCAATTTGCATTCTGCTACATATTTTTGGTAAATAAAATCGCAATAGGCATATTTTGATTGGTTTGCGTGAAAGTTATCACGTCTACTAACTAGGGGAAAGATTTATGTAATTTTTTTTTCTTTACTAGTAATGGTGGCGAACTGCGATTTTTAGTGGGACTGCGACATTGCGGCAGACAGATTTGACCCCTAACTGACATTTTGACACTTTTGGGGGTACCAGTGACATTTCTATAGTAATCAGTGCTAAAAATATGCACTGTTACTGTAATGATGACACTGGCAGGGAAAGGGTTAACACTGTGGGTGATCAAAGGGTTAAATGTGTACCTTGGGGCGTGTTTCTAACTGTGGAGGGGGTGTGGCTTGTGAAATGATCATAGAGACCTGTGATCCTATATAGAAGGTTCACAGGAGCTCTGTGATCATTCCAGGGAGAAGAACGGTCAGCTGTGTTTACAACAGCTGACCGTTCTTTTCTCTCAGCGGGGAGCGATCGCGGGTGTCAGGCGGCAATCAGAGCCCAAACAGGGAAGACCGCTCTAGGTGAGGCTGGAATCAGGTGCCGTCGGATCCGCAATCCAGGATAGCTTCATACAACAAAAGGAATGACCGCACTTCCGATGAGTTTCAAAAAGGAGTGTCTTTATTCCACATCAATCGGCAAATACAGATACACACTGTGAGTGCAGGACAATCGGTGGACGCGTTTCACGACTGGATGTGTCGCTTATTCATCACCAAGTTCACTCTGGATGTGCATCGGCCATATATACACCCCATACATACAGCTGGCAACAGTTGGAGTCATCAAACTAGTTGTTCCTCCCCTTGGTCAGCTGTTGGGAATCCATGGCTAGATTGCACAGACAGAGTGATCCCAACAAATCCAAACTTCAAAACACTTGTGCAAAAAACATTTTACATATATAAATGTCAATCAGAATGAATATCCATAATGGTAAGTGCTCAAGTAAAGAAAAATAGAGAAACATCAATAATAAAAACATATTCAGTGTATGTGATACGTTTATCATATATATAATAAAAAGAGAATATATGTGTATATGAAGTATGAATAAAAAGAATATGTATTAAAGACCTTGTGAATAACCATAAAATAAAAGTAAATTAAAAAGGTATAAAGTGATAATAATATATTGTTATAAATAATAATAATGATGATAATGTGACGTGTCACAAGAAAATTCTTGATGTTTAAAGAAGCCGTTTAACCGGCCAAGAAGAAACATATGTAGTGTATTAAAAAACTGAGCAATATAATTATAAAATATATAAAAAGTATATGAAAAATATAGAGAGCTCCAATCAGTGATTTCTACCCAACAATCATAGATAGAACAATACAGTGATATATCTTTGATGAAAAATTGTATATAAATTGCCGCTTCGATATCTATAGGATACATTTTCTATAAAACATTTACAAATAGTGAAACACTAATAAACCTTGTATAAGAAAAAATCACAAGTGTGTGAATCATATATAGAAAATTATTATTTCCATATATCAATGGATATACATGATTCACAATAAAGAGTATGACATGTATAAAATATAATACGATGCATAGTGACATAGTTTATATTCTTCTTTGGTTGTGTAAACAGCGATAAATAACAATCAATGTAGACACATTGTGGCAACCTGTTGCTGTTTTGAAGAATGTTGCAAATGTCAGTGTGCATCTCCTTTTTTCATAGGCAAAATTTCTCATCTGGTGTTAAAACCACAAAACCTCTATTTGGAAGAAAGTTTTACAAAAAAGACGACCTAAAAGAGGGAGGGGGGATTGTTGGGGAAAAGAAAAAACGAAATACAAAACAAGGGAAATCGGGTATAGATAGCTATATGTCAGTAGGCTAGATTGGCTAAAATTAGCTCTCCATTTTAATTAATCAGCCATATTTATAGGAGACCCGATATGTTAAAATCGGCCGGTCTATGGGTAAATGTGGGAGTTTATCTCATCTAAATTGGTCTAGGCAATCAGAGCCGCCTGCCCGCTGCATCGGAGTCCCCGCTGATGAGTAGGAGTGGGAGCCCCTAGCTGCAGGTGCACAAACGACGTATACCTACATCGGTTCGTGTAGGAGGGCCACCCTGCCGCAGTATAACTGCGGCTGGCGGTCGGGAAGCGGTTAGTTAAAGTGGTTCCTAAGGGTTAGAAAACCTCCTTACAAGTTTCACGAACCGGTTCTTGTGCCAGTCAGTGTTAATTTCGTCGACTAAATTATAACAATTTTAGTCGACTAAAATACGACTAAAACTAAAACAATTCAGATGACTAAAATACGACTAAAACTAAAATGGCATTTTAGTCAAAAGACTATAACTAAAACTAAATCGAAACTTGCTGCCAAAATTAACACTAGTGCATGTTAAAAGCTTAATACCATAAATAATAACATATTAGATTTTTCACTCCAGGACCAGCAGTAGTATATAATGAGTTTGGAAATTGTAGAGAAATGCTTAAATAATGCATTACAAATTACAATTGAACTACACCCATTCGATTATAGATGACTAAAGTGAGTTATAGTCGACTAAAATGTAGGACATTTTAGTCGACTAAAATGTACTGGAGTTTTAGTCGACTAAATACGACTAAAACTAAAACACTTGCAGAAGACTAAACTGGGACTAAAACTAAAATGCCATTTTAGTCCTAAGACTAAGACTAAAACTAAATTGAAATTTGCTGCCAAAATTACCCCTGGTGCCAGTAAGTGGCCTCTGCATTAGATTTATTATTTTACTTTTTTCACAGAAAGAAAACAAGAACAGCAAAAAAAAAAAAAAAGTTAAATGAAACAATTAAAGCAACACACCACAAATAATCAAATACAAAAAACAAAAAACAAAAAAACAAAAAAATGAATTAAACTACCAAACTACACTACTATTACTACTACTATTACTACTACTACTACTACTACTACTACTACTGAATTAAACTGTTACAAATACAACTCCTCCCAAAAAATGAAAATCGCTAAATAAAGGAAAATATGTTTTTTCTCAAGCAAGGTTTGCCTATGAAGCTAAATTAGTGAAATACATTTTCCACTTTCACCAAAATCACTCCCCTCCTCCTTACAGCTAAGAGCCCAATTAAAGCTCTGTGTCCCTGCATGTCGTGCTTTTCACCTCAATGCATGAAGGCGATGCATGGCAGTGTGTTTCAGTGCGTTACAAAAAAAGGTCATGTTCGATTTCCGAGCTTGTAATTTCAATGGGCCACCCTGACACAACACATGTTAATGCATGAGATAACATATGTTAACACACCGAAAACAAGAAAATGAGCCCTCAATTAATTTCTTCAACTTCAACAGTTCAGAAAAGACCAGCAGCTCCGGTGTCCTTTAGGGGAAATAACAGGACGTTTGCTGTGGATTGTAAAATAAATGATCTGTTCTCATAATCTAGTAAAATCCTGAAAGTGTTACTAAACCCACAACAGAAAAATCAGTCTGTATATGAAGTAAAACATGGTTATTTCTCTGCATTGTGTAAAAAGGCTGTTTGATCCTGTCTTCTCTGATCCTCCCCTTCTTCCACTGTCCCCAATCTATCTCCTGTTAAGACAGAGCATTTGGAGTCACTCTGCATATGCTCAATTTGGTGTGTATTCCAAGACAGTTTTTTTTTTTTTGGGGAGGGTGCATGTGATCAGTACAGGACCAATCAGCACTGTCAAGACAGAGGGTCAGGAGTCCTTCAGCCTCATAGGACAGTCAGAGGAGAATGAAAACTCCTCTTACTAACTTTAACCAGACCAGAAGTCACAAGACTGCTATATACTGCTGATGAGAAAAGTTATTTAGCAGTTTAGATTTACAAAAAAAAATTGCATTTCCATGTTCTGTGTATTGTGGGAGACCAGATATAGTGACTGTAGGCTCCTGGGTATAGTAATACTTTAACCACTTCAATACCGGTCAGGCCAATTTTTTCAGCTTTCAGCGCTGTCTCACTTTGAATGACAATTGAGCAGTCATGCAACACTGTACCCAAACTACATTTTTATATTTTTTTTCACAGAAATAGAGATTTATTTTGATGGTATTTAATAACTATTGGGTATACAAGAAAAAAAAATTGAAAATTAAAAAAAAAAACAAAAAAAAAAAACCATGTCTTTCTTTGTTTCTGTTATACAATTTTGCAAATAAATTAGTGTTTTTTTATTTTTATTTGCATACTGTCACCAGTACAGCATCCTCCAAAAACGGGTGTGGTGGTGATTAGGGACACTGACTATTGACAGTACAGGAAAAAGGAATGATATAATTTTTTTTTTTTTTTTTTTTTACAATTTTTTTTTTTTTTTCAACACACTCTGACCAGAGCAAAATAATGTTATTAAGGTAACATTGTACTACTTTAGGGAAGTGATCAGGATTTTTTTTTTTTTACACATTATGTTTGCCTTTTAGCAGTATATTACATTTTTATAAGCATGCATTTTACTGAATTAAACTGAATCATTTAGTCTGATATGTTGTGATCAGCTGTTATTGGTCAAAACTAATCACATGGTACATATAGAACAAAAAGTATGTCTGAACAGCTGCACTCCAATGCAAATATTTATTGAAAAGAGGATACAATACCACAGCATACAGAGATATGGATCAAAGACACTGACACGTTTCACAATACTAACAGTGCCTAATCATAGCACTGTTAGTAGTGTGAAATGCGTCAACTGTTTTTGACATGCTTTTTGTTCTATATGGCTTGGCACATTGAGCCTGCACCCTGTACCTGTGTTGTTACTGTGAGGATTTTTGAAGGCATTTCCACCTGGAGTGGTGTGTAGTCTCTAATCACATGGTACAGATGTGATTGGTCCTGTCTGTACTATGTGATCAAATCGACCAATCACAGCTAGCAACACAATTGTATACAATGGATGGCATGAAAGGAAGCCATCTATTGTGTACAACTCAGTGGTGGCTGGTGCTTAATTTACTTGGGGGGATGGCCCACAGCCCCCCCCAGCCAGCCAACCACATAACCCCCCCATCGCTCGATTGATCGATCGATTGTAAGGCCCCCTGCCAGCCCCTGCACTTACCCCATGCAGGTGGCGTCTTCACCCCTGCGTCTCCTCCAGAGTCCTGGCAGTCGATTCTCCTCCCGGCAAATCCGGAGTAAGGACCCGCGATCAATCGGGCCTTAGGACTCCCAGGCAATTGGGACTCAGGACCCGCTTCCTGATTGGCCGTAAGGAGAAACAGGGAGACATTAGCAAATATTAATGTCACACAACTGGGTGGGCTTTGGGCGCAGTGCCCTTAGCTCACCTTTTTTAAAGCTAATTAGAGCCTCTGGCTCTAATCATGTGCTTCTACAAAAAAAAGACCCATTGCAATCCATGCGTCCGGCGCCCTGCATGTAGATTAGGGGCTGGGCGCATTGATTAGGGGGACGGCGCCCCTGCACCCTGTATGGACAGGCCTCCACTGGTAAAACTGTCATATGATCTGCTGTGGTTTGTCACGCTGATTATATGATACCGGCAGCGAGTTGGTACTCTGATCAGTCTATGTCCCGTGAACATGGCCGGTGACAGATCGCGGCCCTGCGGCTGCGCGATCAGCGCTTTCTGACAGGACCGCATATGACGTCAACTCAGGATAATAAAGCCAACATCTGGCCATCAATCTGATATTGGCCGGGCGGGAACTGGTTAAGTAATCATTTGTGAATGCCCTTTTGAGCTGAGCCATAAAAGCCAAGTTGTACTTAAGGTTGTCTGATCTGTGAATAAAATAAGACGATGGAAGAATGATTACTTGTCTTTCCCCACAGTGCCAGTGCTGGCCAGGATTCCGACTAAAGAGTGACAGCAAGACGTGCGTAGACATTGATGAATGCTCTGAAGGCTTTCCCTGCAGCCAGGAGTGCATCAACACCTACGGAACTTACAAATGCCTGTGTACAGATGGCTATGAAATACACCCAGAGAACTCAAAGGCCTGCAAATCTCTATCAGGTATCACAATGGCATTTATGTACTGATGGATGACAAGCCATGTAGGAGAAAGATGAATTTCTTTCAATATGCAAGGCGGGGGAATAATCAATCTGATTTCTATCTTTTCTTTTATCTCTGCTCCTCAGGGACCTGTTTATTGTTGTAGAGTTAAAGTATGTTAAAAAGAAAATATGAATACTTCAAGGTTTATGCACAGATATTGAGCTTGGCTCAATTGTCGGGAGTTTGGAATATGATCAGCCAGGTCTGCACACCATGAAAATTTCAAATAGGCCTATATCGGAAATCTAACATAGTTACTTAGTCAGAATGAAAAAGTACACAGGTCCATCTGGTTCATCAAATAGAAAATAAGTAAATAAATACGTAGAATAAATGAAAAAAAAACTCCAGATACAGAATCCTACAGTATATACACAGTTGATCCAAAGGAAGGCAAAAAACCTTTCTATAGCATGACCCAATGTGCTCCAAAAAGAGAAAATTAAATTGCTTTCTCATCACTTTAGAAGACAAATGTGTATTCCCTGGATCAACAATATCTGATGTTATTACCTATAAAGGTTAGGATCTGTAATTATTATTATTAGTATTAATAAGTTAATAACGAAACACTAAATTGGTTTAGCTCCAAGGTGCATTATCTAGTAATCGACCAATATCGTTTTTCTAATGCCAGTGACGATACCGATATTTTGGTCATCGGATATCGGTAACGGCCGATTTTCGGGCATGTAAAAAAATGTTATTTTTTTTTCCAGGAACTCTTGAGGAGGGATCTTGGGGTCTAAAAGGCCCCAAACCCCTCCTCGGTACTGAAAAGCATTGAAAACGCCAAGTTTGGGTGTTTTGAATGCTGTCAGTTTTTTTAATGTAGCGCCGAGTACCCGAAAGAGATGTCATGACATCACTACCGGGTTGTTTACATGTAGTAGAAATACAAGGTAATAACCGCGCTAATGGAGATTAATTACAGCTGCAACTTCAAGTGTGACCACACCCCAAACAAAATCTATATAACAAGTTGCGCTAATTTTAAAATGATGGAAAATAAAGTCCATAAAAGTCCATATATAGAAGGATCACAATAATCTGATCAGGCTCCCTATGGATATGTGCTTACCAGAAATGGTAAATAGTTGGGCAGGTTCTCTATAATAAGTCTTGTCCCCTTGATAGCAGACTGGAACCAATAACCTCGTGTTGATTCAGTAGTCGTTGAATTGAAAAATAAATAAAACCGCAATAGCGTAAAACCCAACACAAATTATAATAAGTGACTTAATACACCAAAGTGAGTGATGTAAATTCAAAAATGAGGTTGTGTAGAAAAACACCACCAATGTGAATGCTCAAAAGCAAACAATTAAAGGGAAAAAGAAAAGAATCTCTAATAGTGGGACACCTATAGGTACCCCTTACCAAAATAAGTGAAGACAAGTGCATAAAAATAGGTGCTATCCTTCACCAGCTGGAATCACCCCTTACCAAGCGAAGGAAAATTAAACGCCAAAGTGAATAGAAGTGGTCATATATGAAACAGTATCTCCTGTGCAAAAAGACCTCCACCAGTTGAACTCGCCTCTTACTCCAAGGAAAGCCAGGGTAATTGCACCTTTGAAAACGTCATCTGTGATGAAACGTCGTAAGGACATGGCGTACTGACATCATCTGATCACGACCTGGGAGTGCGGACGAGCGGAGCCGTCCGGCCGGCGGCCTGTACTACATATGCTCTGTACTTCCTCGTTCACTGTGAGTGTTACTCTTTGTTTTTAAATAAAATTATAATGGTTTTACACTATGGAAGCTGTTTCTTTTATATGGTGGTGATTACCCTGGCTTTCCTTGGAGTCATTCGGGTCGGACTTTGCATCAGTTTCCTTTATGAGGTCTGATATCTCTACAGGCGATTTGAATAATCCCATTGGGTAAGAGTCAAATCTTACTGGTGAAGGCTGGCACCGTATTCTATTGACACCTATGAATGGTTTTCTGCATCTTGGCTTTTATATATATTTTTCTGGTAAGAGGCGAGTTCAACTGGTGGAGGTCTTTTACACAGTAGATACTGTTTCATATATGACCACTTCTATTCACTTTGGCGTTTAATTTTCCTTCGCTTGGTAAGAGGCGATTCCAGCTGGTGAAGGATAGCACCTATTTTTATGCACTTGTTTACATGGAGACCCGATCAGAGCCGAATGCTGTGCAGGTAGGATGCCCGGGTCTCCCGGTGGGACGGGAGACCCGGGTGAGCCGCAGAAAGCGGCGGGAGGGGGGACGTCCCCTCCCGCTCCTTGTAATGACAGCCGAGCGGCTTCTCAGCCACATCGGTTATCATTGCAAGACAGCCGACCGTCGGCTATGGACGCCGGTATCGGGGTGATGCCTCTAGCTGCAGGCATCACTCCGGTACAAGCACTTTCCCAAAATATCGGCAATATCGGTAACCTCAGGAGCCGATTCCGATATATCGGGGAAACTGCATATAGTATTATCCTATAATCTGAAATATTAAAGTAGAGCAAAACGTTTCTTTTTTCATTTTGGAGAGAGTAAGGGAGGGTTATTACTCCTGTCAGATTTATTGCTATCTGTGTCCTTTTAGGGAGAGCTCCTTTCACTTCCTGTCCCATAGCCAAACAGGACACATTTTAGTAACATTGTTTTACCTTATCATTTCAACTTTTATTTTGAGGTAAAGCTAGCAGACAGCACAGTTCTTATATATTTTTTTTGTTCTATATTATGTATTTTATTGCCCCTTACCAATTCTTACATATGATGACTGCATTAGTTTTCTTTTTTAGGCTTTTTTTCTTATTTTTTTCAGCTTGTGATCCGTTCAGTAAATATGTTGTTTTTCAAGAAAATAATCTTTCCTGCAGAGGTAGCAGTTACTGGGATGATACAAGCCATTTAAAGTGATTGTAAACTCTGTTTTACCCCTTATACCTACAGGTAAGCCTATGATTATGATAAGGCTTACCTGTAGGTACTGTGAATATCTCCTAAACTTGCACTGTTTAGAAGATATTTAGAGTGCATGCAGTCGTTGATGCCACCGGTGCATGTGTTCTAAAGGTCTGGCATACCGTGTAGGACCTATAGACCCTGCCATAAAAAATGGCTCCCATAGTTTACCGTAGTCTACCGTTTTGCTGTAGCCGTAGTCTACCATTTTGCTATAGCCGGAGGACGCGAACCTGAAAGGAAGACCGAGTGAAGATGGAAGCCCTGTCAGCGGTGACAGCGCAGCACTGGAGGCCTTTGTTTCAAGGTAAGTCTCTCATAATGTATTAGTATGCAGCATACTAGCACATTATGACATTGCCTTGAAGGAGAATGGTTTCTTCTTCATCTTCAACTGTGGTTTACTACCACTTTAACACTGACATAAGTGCTTAAAGTGGTCAGATTTTATGTATGTAAAACCTTTATCCAAAATGGAAAAAAAAACAGTTTGCTTTAACTGCCTATAAAGCATTAGCTACAGCAGAGATCCTCAAACTACCGCCCTCCAGCTGTTGTGGAACTACACATCCCATGAGGCATTGAAAAATTCTGACATTCACAGACATGACTAGGCATGATGGGAATTGTTGTTCCTGAACAACTGGAGGGCCATAGTTTGAAGACCCCTGGGCTAGAGTCTGGCCTCAATTTACTAGTCCATCTAACACTCCTCTCCTCCCAGACCGACCGTTCTGCTGTCCAAATGTGCCCACTGTGCTCCTTCATCCAGAGTAGGGACACTCTAATACATGAGGTGTTTCACTGGCCAGATCACCAGGGGAAAACAGAGGGAAAAAGCCTGAATTAAAGCAGTATTAAACTCAACCCCTCCTCATAAAAAGTAGCTAGAAAAAACTATGTAACAAGTCTAATTTAACATGGCTAACTTCTACTAGCTATACCATGACCTGGAAAAAAGAGAACGTTCTCAGACCCCAGATATTTGTAAACCTTTATGCTAGAGACCTAGCAGGAGGCAGACAAGCTTTTTATGTTATGGATTCATCTGCCCCTACTTTAGTTTTGAGAGCCTTGTGTTATCTCTGTGTGTCCGGGAAGTCTCAGGTGTCACATCCACACTGCTGGGAACATCACTGCACACAATATGCCTGCTTCTACCTTCTATTGATTCCAAGCTGTTTAATCCCCTAAGGAATAAAGCTGCTGTGTAACTGATCATAGTTGCAGGAAGACCTTTGATCATTTGGAGATCAAAACAGAAGCCATTGCAATAAGTAGAATGTCAGCACACTTCAGAAAACCAGAGCATGCACTACAGGTGGTTTCTTCTGAAGTCTTGCTGAGCTAAGGTTGCGGGGGGGCATACAGCAGATAGTGGAGGTGCATAGACTGCACATTGGGGTACCATATACACTCGCTGGCCACTTTATTAGGTACACCTGTTGCTTGGTAACACAACATTGCTAATCACATGGCAGAAACTCAATGCATTTAGGCATCTAGACGTGGTGAAGACTTGCTGAAGTTCAAACCGAGCATCAGAATGGGGAAGAAAGGGGATTTAAGTGACTTTAAACATGTTGGTGCCAGATGGGCTGGTCTGAGTATTTCAAAATCTACTTGGATTTTAAACATACAACCATTGCTCGGATTAACAGAGAATGATCCAAAAAAGAGAACATTTCCAGTGAGCGGCAGTTGTGTGGAGGAAAATGGCTTGTTGATGTCAGAGGAGAATGGTTTGAGATGATAGAAAGGCATCAATAACTCAAATAACCACTCATTACAACCAAGGTATGCAGAATACCATCTCTTAATGCACAAGAACACATCAAACCTTGAATAAGCAGCAGAAGACCACACCGGATGCCACTATTGAGTCTACAATTCGCACAGGCTCACCAAAATTGGACAACAGAAGATTGGAAAAATGTTGCCTGGTCTGATGAGTCTCCATTTCAGCTGAAATATTCAGATGGTAAGGTCAGAATTTGAAGCAAACAACATGATAGCAGGAATCCATCCTACCTTGTATCATGTATGTGTTCAGGCTGGTGGTGGTGGTGTAATGGGTTGGGAGATATTTTCTTGGCACACTTTGGGCCCCTTAGTACCAATTGAGTATCATTTAATCGCTACGGCCTACCTGAGTATTGTTGCTGACCCTGTCCATCCCTTTATGACTACAGTGTACCCATCTTCTGATGACTCCTTCCAGCAGGATAATGCACCATGTCCCAAAGCTCAAATCATGTCACCACTGGTTTCTTCAACATGACATTGAGGTCACTGTACTCCAATGGCCTCCACAGTCACCACATCTCAATCCAATAGAACACCTTTGGGATGTCTGAGAAATGTTCTCTGGATTCAACAAGGTGTTGGAAAGATTTCTCAGAGATGTCTGAGAAATCATCTATGAGAAATGTTTCCAACGCCTTGTTGAATCTATGCCATGCAGAGTTAAGACCGTTTTGAAGGCAAAATGAGGTCAAATTCAGTACTAGCAAGGTGTACACAATAAAGTGGTAGGTGAGTGTAAATGAAATATTACTTGTTCGGTACAGTACTAAAAGCTTGTACAGCTACCATACATACAAGACATTTCAGCACCTTGGACAGCACCAGAGTCAATGAGTGTGTTCAGCCAAACTATACATTTTATCTTTGTCTGAATACTAACATGCTGATTCCTCCTCTGAGTGCTTTTATCTTCTGGGAAAGTGTTCTCTCCATGACTAATGGCCTTTTTTTCTAGATGGAAACTCTAACAACACTGTTTATCATAAACAACTGCCTTTTTTTCCCATAAATTACTATTTTCACCTTCTTTCAATCTCGGGGCTGCTGATCTGCTGCATCCTCTCTTATCCACTTCCTAATGCACTCCTGCATTGGCTGCACATCATAGCTCTAGATCAGGGGTCTCCAAACTATGGCCCTCCAGTTGTTCAGGAACTACAATTCCCATCATGCCTAGTCATCTCTGTGAATGTCAGAGTTTTGCAATACCTCATGGGGCGTGTAAATCTGCAACAACTGGAAGTCCATAGTTTGAAGATCCCTGCTCTAGACTATGGGTTCTCAACCTGTGGCCCCCAGCTGCTGCAGAACTACAAGTCCCATGAGAAATTGCAAGCCACTGACAGTTACAAGCATGGCTTCCAAAGGCAGAGGTATGATGGGACTTGTGGTTTCACAACAGCTGGCGGGCCACAGGTTGAGCAACCATGATCTAGACTGTCTTTAAGACAGTGGCAAGGTTAGACCTTACCTAACACAATAAAGTTGATTTACTAAAGGCAGCTTACATACTGTGCACAAGTATGCTTGCAGCCTAATATTAGTTTTGGGGTGTGAAAACATTTTTTTTAAAGGCAAATAGATTGTTCACTTTGCAAGGGAAGTTGTGCATTGCATGGGAATTTCCTCCAGAGTGAATGGAGGTGAAGTTCTGCTAACTTCCATCATGCAATCACATGCAAGGAAAATAAAATAAAAAATAATGTATATATATATATATATATATATATATATATATATATATATATATATATATATTTTTTTTTTTTTTATTTATTTATTTATTTATTTATTTATTTATTTTTGCTTTGGATGGGAAATTAGCAGAGCTTCACCTCATTCACTAAGTCAATTTGTCTTTAATATATTATCCCTAATGCATAGCTCGACTGTTAGAGGTCCCCACTACAGGCCCATCTGACAGGGTGACAACACAGGAGCACAACTAGAAGACAGTTGTCACTTACAATAGGAAGTGAATGAACAAGACCCTGTATGGTGGGACCACCAAGCATTCTTTAAACAAAAAATGCAAAAATTAAGGTTATGAAAAAACATTTAGAAATGCCGATAACGTGTTAAAATCATGTAAGATGTTAGTAATTTAAGTTTGAAGCAACTTGAAGTAAAAATGCTGTAATTTCCATCAATGCCGTGAACTTATATTGCAGTGTAACAGTTTTGGGTGGAGCAGCCATTTAAATGGAGGCTGCTATCTAATTAGGAAAAAGACCTACAATTCAGTTAGCTCTGTAGGGGGCTAGGTTAATAGGCATACATCTGATTTTACAGATTCAGCTGATGAATGGCGGAATGAAACCTCAAAATGTAATGCATGTACTGCTTTTGATGTAGTGTGGCTAAGCAGAGCCCCTAGAGATTGTTTTATGCTCTTGAGGTCCAGCTGATCTGACATGCATTTCAATGAACAGATGGAAAGCACTCTGTAAAAGAAAAAACTGCTGTGTTACAACTAATACCGGATAAAGTTTTATGTAACAAAATTATACCCCTGCCTTAATTAAAAAAAAAAAAAAAAATGCAGGCTGCAATACTCACCTTTATACCAGTGCTGGTTTTGGAGTGTCCAACAAGCTCATAAAAGAGCAATGGTCAGGTGTCTGCAGTTGTCTCCAGCTACATTGTTCCTTCAGTTAAGTGCCATTTATGGTCAGACTATGTTTGTGGTAGAGGTAACCAAAGGAGTAAGAAGAAGACAAGGAGGGGGTTTATTAAAACTGGAAAGTGCAAGATCTTGTGCAACTCTGCACAGAAACTAATCAGCTTCCAGTTTTTTTTTTTTTGTCAAAGCTAAGTAGAACAAGCTGAAGTTAGAAACTGATTGGGTACCATACCAATACAGCACTAATTACAGTTGTTTAGGGCTCTGGCCCTTAAATCTGGTCTGCACCAGATTAAATAAATGCCCACCACATATATGGATAACTTTACCAACACAAATGCAGCAGATTCAGGTAACTCTTAATTAATGCACCAAACTAAAAAATAATTACCTCCAGTCCACAGATAATAAAAATAAAATCAATTAAGACGTACAATAACTTGGTGCACAGAGATAGGCAGCGTGCCTGTCTCTGTATGCAGTGTAGCAATGCAGCATGTTTGCCTTCACAGCCGACAGCCTCCTAGCAACCAGTGACGCTGCAGTGGATGGAGCCTGATGGGGAAGCTGATTGACAACAGGCAGTGGCTGAATTCTATAGCTAATAGCAGGTTGTCTATTGCTAATAAATGAAAATAGTGCAACACAAGAAATATTCATAATTTATAAAACATTTAAAACTTATAAAATATGCAGTATATATCAAAAAAATCCAAATACATTTTCATAAAAAAATATATAAATAGATCCCAGATGGTGCAAAGTGGTGTCTCTAGATAGAACATGCAGGTGTCATATAATGTGCAGCACCTTCCACCATACACACAGCTGGTCACTCGCCTTAGGACCATGACCCCCTGAACCAATAGGACTGTCAAACAAGCATTCAGTAAGAAGGCCGTGGGTCATGCATGGCTCCTTCCACTGTACGCGTTACGTCCTGGGCAGGGTGTCAGTGGGTATGGAGCCATGCTAATCTCCCGCACTTTAATAGACTTGAAGTGCCAATGTCTTTTGGCTAAGAATCCATCCACTGTCAGTCACAAAGGGAGTGGCCCTGATGGGGAATTGGTGTCAGCGAATCCCCATCAGGCTCCGCCACCTCAAGTACAAAACTCCCCTTTGTTGTGCTGTCCAACAAGTGCAGGAGCAGGGAGGAAGCATAGTTGCACTGAGGACGGAGCATGTGTATGTGCACCTCTGAACACAGGTACATGAATCTGTCACCTGCACCAACATTTGTCATGTCTTAAATACTCTTTATGAATTCCCCAGAAAAAAATAATTTAAATAAACTCTTCAGTGTAACTCCCTGCACAGCCCAATCATTGTGGTTCAGTAGCAAAAGGCCTTGATGTATGATGTCTGTATGATGTGAGAAAGAGACAAATATGGACCCTTACCAGCAAGGGGGAGGGGGACTGCAATGGTAGCAGTCGTTAGGAATTACGATAGAGAGAATGAGTATTTAAAGAGAACCTGTTGCCAGATCAGCAACAATCTTTCAATATAATTATATGTGCATTTAATATATTTTATGCATGCTTGAGCAGATATCTAAAACCCTGAGATTGCTGTTGGTCACCACCATCATGGATGTAATTTCAGAAGTTTAGGGCTGTCACCAAAGTGACACACTAGAGCAGCCTTTCTCAACATTTTTAACTTGTAGGGACCCTTGAAATAACTTTCTGGTCTCAGGGAAATCTTGCTAATAATTACTTTATCTTTAGATCATGGTACATGTTTGATGGTCACTGGGGAGCTTGTTCCTTACATTAGTGGTCATAGGGAAGAATCCCTCCTTGCAGGTAGGTAACAGATCACTGCTGTCAGTGGTTACTTTTTTAAGGGACAGAAATTGCTCATTGCACAAGGAACTCCCTAGCAACCTCTGGAGCAGGGTTTTTCAATCAGGGTTCCATTAAACCCTAGGGTTCCTTTAGAGGTTGCTAGGGTTTCCTTGACCAATGATCAATTTCTGGATCTCAGATAAATTATTACTAACACCATTGATCTTTTTGGCTATCTGTAAGTCGGTAATTCTTCCCAACGACCATAAGGGTAAGGAGCATTCTTCCCTCTGACCATTACACTAATGTGTCATGAGTTGTAGATATAGTTTATTTTAGAAGGGGTTCCCGGAGACTGGAAAGGGTTCAATGATTCCTCTGCATTGAAAATGTTGAGAAAGGCTGCTCTGGAGGAACCCTAGGACTTCATGGAAACACTGGTTGAAAAAGACTGCTCTATAGTATTCCCCTTCACTCCTCCCTGAGCTTTTTTTTTTTTTTAATGGTTATGTAGGGAAGTGAGGGGCTGAGGATAAGGGCCAGCATGAAGAATAATTGAACATTCCTAGAAAAATAGAGGACTATGACATGCAAGGAAGAAGAGGGTTGTGCTAGGGTAATAGGCTCTTCTTAAAATAATCAAAAGTTCAAAGTCACATTTCAAGTGAAGAACAAATCTTTTAGGGAAAGAGGAAAAAACTGCAAGCAAGCATTTAAAATACTATATTTTGCAGTGCTTTTACCTGCACTTTTTCTTTCATTTAGTCAGAGGGTCTCATTAAAATATGAAATCTGTTTTCCATTGAAAAAGCATATTTGCTTAAAGAGTACAGGTCTTCATTTCTAACATGAAAAGTGAATATCCATTGTGATTCTTGCATGTGTTTTGTGCAATGGCTAAAGCGAAATGTAACATTGTGTTTGAGTTTAGCGGACGAACCCTTCCTCCTCCTGGCTGACCACCATGAAATAAGAAGAATGAGCACAGATGGATCCAATTACACAATGCTGAAGCAGGTTAGAGGTTTCACAGTGTACATACTATCATTTTACCACCGCAAAAGCATTTCCATGCCGCTTTATTGTATTAAAGGTTTTCATTTGCTCCATTTACACTACCAGTCTTACACTAGAGGTCATTTAAAGAAGAACTCCAGCTAAAATTAACAAGATGAAAATAAACAGCCTTTTAAAAAATGAAATAACAAAGCAAACTTGCTGTGGTATTCAGCTTCAGTCTAGAGATATCCCCACAATACTTTTTTTCTGCCACTAGATTCTCTCAGTCTGATGGTCAGCATCATTTAACCTACTTCCTCTTAGTTAAAGTCATCCTGGAACCGTCCCAGCTTATGACTGGACAGTGAAATGCGAAGCAGCACAATAATGGGCTCAGCTCTTTGTCACTCAGCATGCTTCTTGTCACCACATAAACTGATTGGCTCCTTGTGCTGCTTCTTCTCACATTTAGATTCTGCTGTGCAGGAACTTTGGGAGGCTGATATCAGGTCAAATTCAAGGACTTACACTACTTAAAATTACCATATACATTTAATGATGTATTCACGATTTTACAGAGCTGTAATAATTTTTGTCTTGTATATCTGTCTGGAGTTCAGCTTTAAAAAAATGCATCGGAGCAGTGAAAGGCATCTTTGGAAATATGACTTATTTGAAAAACATTTATTATGTATGTAAAGTACATTTTTTTTATTTTGTTTAGTTTAAAATACTTTTGGAAAGGGTTTACACTCTAGTATTTATAGCTGTCTGTATTTCCCATCTGTTTATCCAGTTACAGTTGTTACAGAGACAGTAGTGATGGGCCGAACGCCCCCCCTGTTTGGTTCTCACCGGAACATCTCAAACTGTGAAAAAGTTCTCGTGAACATGGGAAAAAAAATTAAAAATTCCTTTAAATATTGTGCCTGGAGGGTCCCCTTAATGTGCCTGTAAAGTGGCGCATCTGTACAATATATGGAGCCTGCTGCAGCAATATTGAGGTTTCTAAAGGAAAAAAAGTAATTTAAGCTTGCTCGCGGCTGTAATGTATTGTCAGCTCCCGTCTCCTTCAGGTCTGATGTGGATTTTAAGGGGAACGCCCAAATAAAAAAAAATGGCGTAGAGTCTCCCCCAAAATCTATACAAGACCCTTATCCGAGCATCCAGCCTGGCGGGTCAGAAAAAGGGGGGTCAAGTGAGCATCCCCCTCCTGATCCATACAAGGTCACATGCCCTCAATATGAGGGGGGGTGCTCTGGAGCAGTGGGAGTTCTGCCCCCTCCCCACCCCGGAGCACCCATGTTTATGGGGACAAGGGCCTCTTCCCGACAACCCTGGGCTGTGGTTGTGGGGGTCTGTGGTTGGGGAGCTTATCAGAATCTGGAAGACCCCATTGACAAGAGGTACCCCAGATCCCACCCCCCCCATTGCCACGTGAATGGGTATCAGGTACATTGTACCCCTACCTATTCACCAAAAAAGTATACAATGTACCCAATACCCATTCACATGGAGGGCGGGATCTGGGGGCCCCCTTGTTAAAGTGAGCTTCCAGATTCCGATAAGCCCCCCACAACCACAGCCCCCCACAACCACAGCCCAGAGTTGTCGGGAAGAGGCCTTGTCCCCATCAACATGGGGATAAGGTGCTTTGGGGCACCCCAAAGCACTCTCCCCATGTTGAGGGCAAGCGGCCCGGTATGATTAAGGAGGGGGGTGCTCGCTCACCCCCCCATTCCTGGCCTGCCAGGCTGCATGCTCGGATAAGGGTCTGGTATGGATTTTTGGGGGGGGCATGCCTTTTTTTTTTTAAATTTGGCGTAGAGTTCCCCTTCAAATCTATACCAGACCCAAAGGGCCTGGTATAGATTTTGGGGAAGACCCTACGCTGTTTTCTTTCTTAATTCTGTCATGGGATTCCACTTAAAAGCCATACAAGACCCAAAGGGTCCCCCAAGCTGTTTTTACCCCGATTTATTTTAATTTACATTTTCTTTTTACAATTATTTTTTTTAAATTTAACTCTCAGCAGGGAAGCCTTACCAACCTATTGACTGTGCACTTGGCAGCGGCGGGCCAACATTCCACTAAGTGCAGAGAAAATTCAGGTGTTAGGCGAGTACCTGAATGGGCGATGTATAGACCAAACTTATGCTCGGCCCAAACCTTTCACCCTTTCCTAGTGGTAGCTGAACACTGTAACCCCTCAGAGTTACTCTTGCTGGGCGCAGAAACAGGCCCTGCTGTTAAAAATTAGAAAAAAAAAATTAAATTACATGCACCTGTCATACAGACCATAGAGAAAGAAGAACGGGAGGGGATGGAGCAGAAAGATATGGCAGAACCAGCACCAGCTTTTTGGAGGCGTGGTGGTGGAACAAGCTCCAGCACTGAACCCTGTCCCGCATCCTTCCCAGCTGCCAGCAGAGTTACCCAGTGCTCCGTGAAGGAAATGTAACATCCCTGTCCTTCCTGCTGACTGCTCTGTCCAACGAGGCCAAAACTTTGCCTTCCACATAATGGTACAGATCTGGAATGGCCTTACATGAAAATAAATTTATTTTTGGAACCTGCCACTGTGGTACAGCACATTCCACAAATTCACGAAAGGGGGCAGAGTCTACCAGATAAAAAGGCAGCAGTTGTAGTGCTAGCAATTTGGACAAGCTAGCATTTAGATGCTGAGCATGTGGATGGCTAACACAGTATTATTTTTTACGGTTCAGCAACTAGAGTAGCGAAATTTGCCTGGTGGTGAAATCAACAGGTAATGTACTGCTAGCAGATTTGGTGCAAGTACCTGTAGCACCCATTGCTATATCATCATCCCTCTCAATGCAGGTTTTTGAGAAGACTTGAGGTATAGTAGGGGTAGAGATCCCAGATGAGGAGCAAGGAGAAGTCTGCATTTTTTTTATAATGTGGGTCTTTCAGGTGCTGTTGCCAATGGGCTGAATGGCAGGTCGTCATATGTCTTGTCAAGCATGTGGTGCCCAAGTGGCTGATGTTTTGACTATGCTTGATCCGCTTCAGACAGAGATTGCAAACAGCAACACGGTGGTCTGCAGCACATGTGTTGAACAAAGCCCACACCAATGAACTTTTGAAGTCAGTGGGAAGTTAGCAGAGCCTTGCACCTGTGGAGCTCTGTGGTGTGATGCAATAGGGTGGTTGCCCTTAAGCCAGCCCCTGGAGGATATCCTACCTCGTTGGAGTTGTGCCTCCTCCTCACTTTCCTACTCTATTCTTTCAGGCACTCAAGTACAGTCAGTGACCTTATCACCCCCCACCCCTCCTCGTCAATGGAGCAAACATGGCAGTTTGCTGCAGCTGGGGGAACCTAACTGCTAGTTTCTTGTCCACCATTGTCACCCCCTGTCTCTAGGCTCATGTTATTCCGTTCCTCAACCTGGGAACCAACATTGGAGCATTCATATTGCTGCACATCCTCCAGCATCATGTAACTGACACTATGATCGAATAATTATGGTGACTCCTACGTGCATGATGGTGGGGTTACGGAAGTAGTAGCTGTGGACAAGGAGCCTGTGGAATAGGCTGCTTTGGCAGCTGTGGTGGAATATAGCATGTAGGATGGAAATATGGTGCTTGGGTGCAATACTTTTTTGCTTAGTGAGCTATAAACTGTTTTGTTATAGTTTTTTTAATAAAAAAAACTTAATAAAGCCAACAAAAAGAAATACCCTGCTGATGCAGAAGGAATAGCACCTGTGACGAAGATGGGGGGACAGCATTTATACATAATATATATATAAAATGAAAAACAAAATGGGATCAGTGGGGTGACACAGACGTGTTGTATACACCAACACTTCAGTGGCACCATTATACTACATTACACAAGAATCATCACAGCACTACACTGACAGCACTACACTGACTGCACTGCAAGTGACTGCATTACACTGTGTTACACAAGAATCAGCCCTACACTACACTGCACTGCACTGACTGCATTAAACTGACTGCAAGCACAATCCACTAACTACCTGCCTAATCTCCACTCCTTACACACTACACAGGGCTGCCGTGTAAGCAGCCTTATATAGTGTGGGGTGTGGATTTTGCCCCTGAACCATAATTGGGTAAAGGCACCCTGCCTTTGACCAATCATGGCTCTGACAGGACATTGTGCTGTGATTGGCCAAGGCATACAGGTCAGCTGCATGCTTTGGCCAATCACAAGCACTTAATGCACTGTAATCGTGCAGTATGGGGCGTTCATCGGCAGGCGAACTTTCCGCTGAGCGCCCCGGGTGTTTGTGTGTTCAGCAAACACACGAACACCCAATGTGTACGTACGTTTGACTCAAACATAAAGCCCATCACTAAGAGACAGACAGTTGCCTTTCTTAGAGATTTTGTATTACTTCCTGTTGGCACAGGAAGTGAAGGGAAATCTCCTGAAGGAGGTACAGAAAAAAACATACAAACAGTAATTTTAACCCACCACGAAAACATTAAAAAAAAAAAAAAAGTTTTGGCCTATGTGTACATTTTAAAGCTGTTGCCTTCCTCCTGTGGCCTGTCTCTGCCCCCACCCTCAGACAATGCTATCATTTTGCATAGGCCCTCCTGACCTTTCAAATCCAGTCAGAGCAATTTTATTAAACTCGTAAGCTTTGTAATGGATTCTCTTCTAAGTTTGTTTAAAAAGATCTACTATATATATATATATATATATATATATATATATATATATATATATATATATATATATATATATATATATATATATTACACATATGAATGATTGTTTAATTATATTGGTTTGACCAGCCTTTCTCAAATGTTTTAATCCAGAAGGACCTTTAATATACCTTTCATTTGTTAGGTACCCCCTGGCAATTAATACTATAGCCACAACGCAGGGCACATTAGCATAATGGTCAGTGGGAAGAATGCCCCTTTATTGGTGGTCAGTGGGGAGAATGTTCCTTGATTGGTGGTCATTGGGGAGAATGCCCCTTAATTAGTGGTCAGTGGGGAGAATGTTTCTTAACTGGTGGTCAGTGGGCAGAATGTTCCTTAATTGGTGGTCAGTGGGTAAAATGTCTCTTAATTGGAGGTCAGTGGGGAGAATGTCCCTTAATTGGTGGTCATTGGGGAGAATGTCCCTTAATTGGTGGTCAGTGGGAAGAATGTCCATTATTTGGTGGTCAGTGGGGAGAATGCCCCTTTATTTATAGTCAACAGGAAGAATGATCCCCTTAAAGATAGCTGAAAAGATCGTTGGTGTCTGTGGTAATTTAGCTGAGAAGGAAAACATGCTCAGTGCTCAAGGAACCTCTAGAAACCTCTGGAGGAATCCTGGGGTTCCATGGAACCCTGGTTGAAAAAGGCTTGGTTAGACTGTCCACGGGCTTAATATAGTTGCTATACTGTAAGCTAAAAAGCTGTTCTATTGAAATATAGGTGCAATGGTGCCACGTTATTAAAATTATGTTTCCATTGTAAATGCTTATTAGATTATTGGGGCAAATTTGGGTAACTAAAAGGACAGTGTAAAATGGCAAAAAAATTCCACTTTTTCAGTTTATCTTGAAACATCTGCCTGTTGCAAGGATCACTTTGAAAAATAAAACAATTCAATATTTCTTAGCTATGACCTGAAACAGGAAATTTCTTAAGAGCACTATCCCATATCGGTGGATAGTCAAACTCAGCTGACTAAGTCCCCTAATAGATTTAGTATTATTTTAGTACAAATCATATTAATTACTGTACCAGAAAATTGCATAACTGGAAATAATCATAGTAGTAATATTTTTTTAAAAAGTCCTTACTGAAATGTTCTTTCAGAATGATTAATGTAAAAATATGTAACATTGTAAAGACCTAATTTTATTCCATTGACCTTGGATGTGTCCGTTCGTGATGTGTAATATCTGCTCCTTATCATGTTCTATCTGTATGTCTGTGCCCTTCCAGTAATTGGCAGCTTAACAACATTATCAGAATGATTGTATTCTTTGTCAGGGATTAAACAATGCAATTGCAATGGACTTTGATTACAGAGAAGAGGTTGTGTATTGGATTGATTCCAGCAGATCCAATGGAAGCCGCGTTAATCGGATGTTCATCAACGGGAGTGATGTAAAGGTAAGATAATTACTACAATGGTTTTGGGTCAGTTTTATTTTTTGAAGCTAATAATTTATAGTTTTTGATATATCTGTTATATATATATATATATACACACACACACTTTATTGCCTTTACACGCACATTAACTTTAATGGCATCCCAGTCTTAGTCTGGAGGGTTCAATATTGGCGTCCCAATACTTTTGACAATATAGGTTTATATATATATATATATATATATATATATATATATATATATATATATATATATATACATATATATATATATATAAATATAAAACCTGTGTGTGTGTTTTACTCATATGACAAGAGTTTCACAGTCCTATGGGTTAGATATAGCAAAGCAGGAACTTCCTGCTTTGCCGCTCCCTTTGCCTGGTTACATTTTGGTGGTGACCCTTCCACAAGAGGAATTACTGCTGTGATTATTTCAGTTCTGAAAGCAACAGGCATCTTTCTGTAAAGATACAATGCTAAAAGTGAAACGGAGACTAGAGTTCAAAATATTAATATACATTGTTTTACATTGTAAAGGATAAAATAGATACAAAGATGGGTGTTTGTGTGCTTATAATTTCACTTCAATTACGGGAAACCCAACATTTTATAGTTTTCACCACCTAGAGGGAACATTTTCCAATAGGGACACTTGTTCCAGTGACAACGAAGAGAGGCATTTCCTTCATGTTATGTCTTTGGGACACGTAATAAAGAAAAATATGTCCACTGGAACAGAGACAGCAAACAATAAATTGACAGGTTGAACCCTTCCCTATTGTTGCAGCTTACACTGACCATGCTCTTCTTGTTTACCTCCTCTAGGTTGTACATAACACAGCCATACCCAATGCCCTAGCTGTGGATTGGATTGGAAAGAACCTTTACTGGTTTGACACAGAGAAGAGGGTCATTGAAGTGTCCAAGCTGACTGGCTTGTACCCTACCATCCTAGTTAGCAAAAAGGTTAAATTCCTGAGAGATCTGTCCCTGGACCCACAGAGCAGGTATGGAATTATCAGTAATTGTTGCACAGAAGTGCACACATTTTACCCATCTGAACAATTTTTGCTTAATTTATTAGGTTGTGCTTGTTTCCACAAGTGTCAGTTTAGAATGTCTAAAGATTTGCCATTTCCAATATGTTTATGTTTTACCTACAATAATGTCACATATATAGACTATTCGGGTGATAAAGTATAACTCCAACTGGTTTTATTTTGATGTTTAATACAACTAAAGCTAGACCCAAAGAAAAAATGAAATAAATAGACAGAGGGGTTACATGACTAAGGGTATAGGATGACAAAGAGGCACAGGAAAGGTTGACCTGTAGAGAGGTAACATTTTAGAGGGGGTCTTACTGTGGTTTATGATTATATGGCAAGGTAGGAACTGCTGGTATAGGAACTGTGGGCTGATGTGAGGTTATTTGAGAAAGGTCAAAAGATACTGTAAGTTTTTGTCCTCTTTTATTGCTAAATATTAAGGATCAGATGACGATATGAGCTTTACAGCAGCTTGAACCTTGGGGATCTGTGGAAGAGTTTGGATAGCCACAAAATAGGGACCCATCTGCCACTATGGAACTTTCCTTTGGCTTGTTGTTGATGGTTAGACTATAAGGAAGTAAGAAGTATTTAGTGTGGAATTGTTCTCAAATAAGTTGGCAGCATCTGGGGACAAGATTGGAATTTATTCAAGCCATTAAGCTAGTGGTCACCCTAAGACCCCTCCTGGTAGTTGCATTATTTAGGGTGGTATGGCTATTTATTTATGGTTATTAAAAAAAAAAAAGATTAATGGTTGGGCTTGAAGGGCTTCTGTGCCCAAGTTAAAACCCAGGTTGCACAGTCCAAGTCATTGTATTGGTTCAGACAATGGGAGGGACAAAACTGATGAATCTATCAGACAAGAAAGAAAGGAGGTAAAGAGACCTCTACCCATAATCTGAACAATAATCCTTTAAAATTGAAACCAGGAAACTACATTACTTAGAAGATCAATAGGTTTTAGGGTAAGGTGTCCCTTTAAATTATACGTTTTATATGGTATATACATTTTTAAATAATTTGCAGATATTTGTGGAACCTTTATGTTTTAATTAACAAAAATAAAATTAAAATTAAAATTAAATAATTCCAACTTAGCCCATGGTGAAAAAAATGCAAAGGAAGAGGTTACCTTTAGTAAAAATATCAGATCTAATTCATCAACTGATTTAAATATACAGATAGCTAAGGTTATAGGCAAATCTTAATGCACCCAAATTTATTGTGATAGATGGTCTCACTGACCAACAAGGAAGCTTCACTGAAAAAAACAGGCCTGGGAGGTAGGAGGGAGTACAGTCAAGTTTAGCTTTTGAGTGAAAAGTCTGCATGTTCATATGGGATTCTATTGCACCTCTTGTCCACAACCTCTAGAAGTGCTAACAGAAAGTGTAAGGACTAGTATTGACATGAGTGCCACTTCTCATTCATGAACAACTGGAACCTTGTGGATTTACTGGAGTAGTCAGCTGACTGGTGTAGGATTATGTATGGAATACCAGGTCAAGAACCGGTTACATGGTAATCGAAGTCAGTAAGAGGAAGACAGAAATGCACATCAGGTCTCTGGTTTCAGGCATATGCTTAGGACCACCAAGTAATCTCTTCAGGCAGAGCTAAGCTCTAAACAAGCCTTTGGGCACCAGCATAAATGTTGGGTATGCACACACATGTACTGTGATATGTCCATATGCCCACACTGGTTGATTGAATGTTTCTGACAGACATAATGTATATCTTTCAAATTATTGTTCTTTTATTGTATATGGACAGTAATGTATGGTCATAATATAGATTTCCTATTAGTGTCTATTCATTTTAAAATATTAAAAGGTATTATGGACATTCGTGACCAGTGGTGAAACTAGAACCTTTAGGACCCCAGTGCAAGAAACCATGAAGGGCCCTCCTGACCCCTGGCCCTGCAGTTTTTATTTTTTTATTGTTTTTTTTTTTTGACCATTTTTTTGTATAACATTATTGTATTTTACAGACCTCTGATGTTTCACCTTTGAGATGGAGAAAGGAGATTGAGGTCACAGCCCTCAATATCCTCTGCAGCATTAGCTGCACAGAACAGAACACAGAACTTCCAGTTTATTCACAAGCTGAGCCATAATAAACATAGTTTACTATGCCTCAGTTATGAATGAACAGAGTCAATGATCAGTACAGATCACTGACTCTATTCAATAAGACAAGCAAGGGGGCAGTAAATAAACATATTAACCAGCCCCTTCCCCGCTCTCCATCCTGACAGCATCCCCCGCAGCAGCCAGTGGAAGAGGGAACGGGGAAAGCTGGCAAAGCTGCAGGGGATGGGGATAAGGGGGGGGGGGGGGCAAGGAGAGAGCACATAGGCTGGCAGCAGAAAGAAGCTAGATAGGAGGAGCGGCGGGGAATCTGCATACAGAGGAACTTATCACTCAATTTTTCTACTAAAGCAACTGAATGCCTGTGAGAGAGGAAGAGGAGAAGAAGCGGGAGGAAAATGGAGATCAGTTCCTCTGTATGCAGCTTCTCCTCCTACCTAGGTGTACAGGGGGGGCGCACGGGCCCCCTGGAGCATGGGGCCGGGTCACAATTGCGCCCCTTTAGGTACGCCCCTGTTAGGGGCTAATTTAGGGTTGGGGGTTACCCAGAGGAATTTCGGGTTTACATATTGGTTTTTCAGACTTTCCTTATGTATAATGCCGCACAGAGCATTGCTGTAGCCCCCCATCAAATACAAATTCAAAGTACACATACCAGGACATTATGGGGTTGATTTGCTAAAACTGGAGAGTGCAAAATCTGGTGCAGCTATGTACGATAACCAATGAGCTTCTAACTTAAGCTTGTTCAATTAACCTTAAAAAAAAAACCTGGAAGCGGACTGGTATCTGTGCAGAGCTGGGCTAGATTTTGCACGCTATACGCTACACATATATATACCGCTATGACTTTACCTTGACTGTAGATCTTAAATATTTAGTGCCTCCACATAGAGTATTCCTTAATGCACAGGCCGATCACATACAGAATTCCTGCAGAATGTCTCCTGGTCTTTTTTTAGCTCAGGGAACTGCAGAGGTTAATGACCTGGCAATGAGGTGTCACCTATAATCCACTTTTCCTGCTGCAGATCATGCGTTTAGAACTGCACTTACTGAACCAAATTTGGACATGAATGGAAAGTGGCACAGCAGACTCAATTTAAACCTTCTTCCACACCATGGGGCTTAGACTGTGAAATATCCATTTCCATCAATATCAAACTGGGCTTGCTCTTTTTCCTTAACAAACGGTTTCTGTTTGCTAGATTGGTAAACATATCTAGATTTAGATTACCAAAATGGGCTTTTGAGCTTGTAAAGCAGAACATCCATTGCGCTGGAACATTAACTTTTTTTCCTATTCCTGTAGACACTGTTGGGTTGATTACCTAATGCGGTAGACCGTTCACCTAGCCTGCTGGTATTATATACACTTCAATCATCCAATCATATGCAAGGGAAGTTTTTTGTTTTTGTTTTGTAGCTCTCCGATTTGTGATTGAGTAGTTGGGGTAAGTAAGGGGTTATTGGCTAAGTGAACTTTTCACTCCTATAGAAAATCGACCCTTATAAATAAAAGAATGAGCAAAAAAAGAAATTAGACAAGCTTATCTATCATGTATAAATGTTTATTGCTTTAATATTTACATGCTACATTTTGGTATTACATTACAAAGGAAGTGTATTACACAATAAAGAGCATTTGAAGCAAGGACGTAAGAAAAGATAAACTGCAAAGGACATAGAAGCGAACCAACAATGCATATGACATTTAAGAAATAGAAAAGAAAGAAAAAAAATTTAAACCAGAGTATAATACTTTGCTTTAGCAAGCCCTATCCTTTATCAGATAAGGACCTGTGAGCACTTTTGTATACCCGCCATCACATCTTTTTTTCTAGTTTTTTTCCTTACTTTAAAAGGTAACTCCACTTTCATGGGGAAAAAACTCAGCAATTAAAGAAAAAAAAACAATATAGCGTATACAATTGCGACACAAATCATATTCTAATTGAATGTTATTAAAAATTACCTTTCCTTTTCAATCTGCAACTGTTGTAATTTTATGAAAATGCAATACAATATGGCCACCTTGAGCTGTTCTGTACACAGAATGTATACTGACCACACCCCAGAAACATAATTTCCTGCTTGTGTGATTGGCTCACCAATTTTCCCAGAAGTCTGCCTAAGATACAAGTCAGATTTCAGGCATCCCCTGCAACAAAAATTTCATTTTTGGTGAGATACTCCCAATAGGAACACATCTAAAGGGATGCAGGCCCAGCAGATTTCCTCATTAGTGCCCTGCAGCTGCACAGCTGATAGATAATTATGAAACCACTCCCATTTGACCCACTCAGCACAGAGGAACAAACAATGATTTCTTCAGAATAATAAAAGGTAGGAATCTGCAACAAAGTTTGATAAAATCCCTGCAATATACGGAGATCACCCAGAGGGGAATTTTTTTTTTCTCAACAAAAGTGGAGTTACACTTTAAGTATATCTACAGACACCCTATTTTATAGAGTAGGGAAAAGGTAAACTTCTCAGCTTTTGTTTTCACCATTGGCGTCTTCATGGCCATAGGGACAAATAGAGAGAGCAAATCTCCCTAGTGGGGAGTCAGGCAGCAGTATAATACTTAGAAGAAAACAACTAGCATGCCACTTGCAAATCCAAATGGTAAAATGTACCCACTTAGGCTCCGTTCACATCTTGGCATTCCGGATCGCAGGCAGAATTAAAAAAGAGAAGGTTTGGGACTTTAAAAGAGGCATATAGTAAATATAACTAAGTGCCTCCATCCCTATGCATATGTGCAAAAAAAAAAGGAGTTTAGGACTGGGTGAGGTGCATAATCTACAGTTAGCGATTGGTAAATATATATATATATATATATATATATATATATATATATATATATATATATATATATATAGGTACAATATATGGTTCATTTGTATACACAATTGAAACGTGATACAATAATAAAAAGTAATGTTGGAAACACATTTTACTGTTACAGAGTCTCATTAGCAATTATGTGTCTGTGAATACAATAATTTATTCTAGTAATAAACATATTCATTATAATTCAGCTAGATCAAAACACACTTAAATCATGGGAATGGAATTGGGAGCTGATCATGTTAAAAAGTATCAATCTACATTTGTAGCATTGGTCTCCAATAAGCAAAATTTTGTATAGATGATCAAACAATAAAAATGCATGATTCTATTACAGGACGCGTTTCATGGAGTATATTCCACTTCCTCAGGAGCAGATGCAAATCTTAGTATGCTCACAATTGAGCTCAGGGTTCAATATGTGTTTGTATAAAATGAGAGCCGCCAGGGGGCATCTGCAGCGTGAGCTGTGGGAGTACTTCCCTTGACCGTAGAAACACACATGGAAGAAAAGTTGCGGATCTCTGTTGAGTAATTGGTAATAGGATAGCTAGCAGTCCCAAAGAGATCTGATGCTGCCTGGTGCATGATGTAGTCATTTTCTAAGGTGCAAGTGTCCCAGGAGGAGAAGAAAGTGTAAACTTATTGTGTTTTTTTATTGTCGGCCTTTTTTTGTTTATAGTGCAAAAAAAGGAAAAAAAAACTGCAGTGGTAATAAAATACAACCAAAAGAAAGTTCTATTTGTGAAAAAAGGACTACATTTTATTTGGTTACAGCGTTGCATGACCGCTTAATTGTCAGTTAAAAAAACAAAAAATGGCCTGTTATGAAATAGGGGTAAATCTTCCGGAGGTCAAGTGGTTACTAAAGTCTCACATCATATCAAATACAAGGCAAAATTACTGTTTACTTTGCAGGGGAAGTTGCACTTTGCAAGGAAAATTGCCCCAGAGCTTAGTGAATGAGCTGTGACAGCGGGTGGGGGGATCTTTTCCTTGTTACCACTGTCAGGTCCATAAAGACATGGGTAAGCAAGTTTGGGGGGGGGGGGAACTTGACTGGCCTGCACAGAGTCCTGACCTGAGATGAATTAGAGCGGAGACTGCGAGTCAGGCTTTCCCTTCCAACATCAATGCCTGGCCTAACAAATGTACTTCTGGAAGGATGGTAAGACATTCCCATAGACACACTCCTAAACTTTGTGGACAGCTTTTCCAGAAGAGTTGAAGCTGTTATAGCTGCAAAGGGTGGGCCAACTCAATATTGAACCCTGCAGACTAAGACTGGGATGCCATTAAAGATAATGTGCGTGTAAAGGCAGCCATCCCAATACTTTTGGTAATATAGTGTATCTGCAGTATGGGAGGTACGGGCAGACAGCTTATTGAGAGCTTGGCATTGCATCCACAATCTGCTGATCATGGGTGCAATGCCCTATAGGCTTTAGAGTAAAAGAATATTAAATGCACATTTTTTTACCTCCAAAAAAGATGTGCAATTATTGTTATTATTTTTATTATTTTTTTTTTTAATAAAAGTTGAACTTAACCTTTAAAGTATATGCCTTATTGAAGTCACAGAGCCCCTTAAAATATATTTTTTTGGCATATTTTTAATGTGTATGTTTGTATATTAAATAATACTGAACACTCAAAATATCTTTAGAAATAACCTTTAACCATATTGTGAATGGAGCCTGCTGGTTAGAATGAGTTTGCAAAAAAATCAGATGAGAATTTCAGATTCTGCTTCCTACTAGTAGGTGCGTGCTGTGTGCTCCGTGTAGAATGCAGTGCTCATGTAAACATGGTTGTGTTTATTAATCCTGCCCAGGTATCTGTACTGGATAGACTGCTGTGAATATCCACACGTGGGGCGTATTGGGATGGATGGAACCAACCAAAGCGTTGTCATAGAAACGATGATTTCTAGGCCGACAGCCCTGACAATAGATTATGTCAACAAGCGGATCTACTGGGCCGATGAGAATCATATTGAATTCTCTGACATGAATGGGTTTCATCGCCACAAAGGTAAGTCGAGCGCTTTAACGAGAAAATTGAGTTGAGTTTTAGCCAGCATTTGCAAAAAGTTTGAGGGTATATACTGTATGTTTATGGTACATAAAAATGGTCGGTCAAGGTGGCAACGTTAAATAGTTTCTTTTATAATGAAAGCGCAGTTATCTTAGAAACCAATTTGAATTCTCCTTGGATCTTACAATGAACATTGGTTGCTCTAGGTCAGGTCCTCATTATTTACTTAATTTAAAGTAATGTGAAAAATACATTTTAGTGTAAAATAGAGATGTGGAAAATACATTTTGATGTAAAATCAAATTCCGTTTACTAAGGCTGCTTTCAGACTGATGCAGTGCGGGTGCTTTCTGAAAGCGCACCAAAGATGTAGCATGCAGGAGTTTTGGTGCACTTTCAGAGCACCGCGGGACACAATATAACTGTATGGGAAAGCATCGCTAATCTGTTTCTAACCACGTGGGTAAGCTGTGCTGCACCCGTGTTGTGGTCAAACCGCACCGCATCAGTCTGAAAGCAGCCTTTTCTATGTCTTCACATCAGAAAAACAAACCTTTTGCAAAGGAGATCACCAAGATTCTTTGTAGAAGCCTTTAAATCATGAGTGCGCCTTTGCATGCTGTATGAACAACCTTCTTAAATTTGCGAAAATCTGGGATCCCCAGACCACACATTTCCTGCCTCCATCTTTTGATCAAAAACCTTTATCAATCTAAACTCTAAAACTTGCAATATTTCTAGACTCTCTTTCCCTCCTTTCCCCCCTTTCCCCACATTCTTTTTTTTTTTTTACTATCTTCCCACCCATACCCTTCCTCCTTCCCTTCTATACCACCTCCCCGCCTGTCCCCCCCCCCCCCCGCCCCCTTTTTCCTTTTTTTTTTTTTCCCCTATTACTGCAAGACCTCCCTGTCCACCCTTTTTTCTTTTATCATCCCTGGTGTATTCTCTCAAGGCTGTTTTTTTTTTTTTTTTCAAATACTTTATTTAAACCAGGAAAACCAGGAAAAGGTAGATCCAGAGCATTACATCAATAATATATGACATCAGCATATCCATTTGCAAAGCATATAAGGTCTAATCAGTAAACCAGTGTTGAGATTACATAAACATCAATAAATCATTATAGAGGATAATTCAAGCATGGATTTATCCTTTCTGCACATAGCCTAAAGCCTAGTACACATGCAACGATTATTGGCCGACCGATCGTCCGTCTTTTGTCCAGGTTTTGTTGGTTGGAATGAGCCTAGACTGCAAACGAATTTTCTCGCCCGACAGAATTCTACTTCAGAAGTGATGTCATGTGTTGGTTTGCTTTCTTTGTGTTCTTTCTTCTCTGAGCATGCCCAGACTTGCTCATTAGATTTTTCCCTGTCGAAATCTGTACTGACTGCGCGAAAATAGCCTGCACACCAGATTTTTTTTGGCCAAAAAGTTGGAGTCGGTTGTCGGAAGCATCATACTAACAAGCTGAAAATCGGCAGATCGGTCGTCGGACGAAAATTCCCTGCCGATTATTCTTTG
Organism: Pelophylax lessonae; assembly: GCF_965119305.1. Classification (NCBI taxonomy): domain Eukaryota; kingdom Metazoa; phylum Chordata; class Amphibia; order Anura; family Ranidae; genus Pelophylax; species Pelophylax lessonae. The sequence goes on from NC_138773.1 coordinate 289,963,295, forward strand.
CATGTGTACGGGGCTTTAGAAACAAACTACATAAAGGGAGGAATGGAGCTGCCCACTCCCTTTTTCTATTTTATATAAAACCAAAGAATTAAGAAGAAGACAAGAAAAGCCAAAAGATGGGAAAGGGAGAGAGAGAAAAGGGGTGAGGGGATAAGGGAAGTTTAGGGTGATATAATGGTTCGTCACAATATGGGCATTCAGGAAGTTTTGCCTGCTGGGCAAATTATGGACCCAAAAGAGCCTTTCCTTCTTCAGAAAAGACAAACATATTCCATAGTCTCCAGATCTTGGAATACTTTTCATGTTTATGCTGTGCTGAAAGTATTAAGTCTTCCATCTTTTTAATTTCCTCCAATTTATGGAGTCAGCAACTGATAGTTGGTGGTTGTGGGTTTTTCCAATTCAGAGGAATGCAAGGTTATGTGGCATTGAACAGGTGACTTACTATTGATTTTTTTTATAAATTTTCGCCGGGATGGCCGAAACATTAAATAAGAAAAAAGCTGGATCACCTGGAATCACGTAATCAGTGAATTTTTGGATAATCTTCCGGATCTACTTCCAGTAATATTCAAGCTTAGGGCAAGGCCAAAAGATATGGAGCAGCGTTCTCCTTCCCCCCTGGCATCTCCAACTGCGGTCAGTAGAATTAGGATAAAATGTATGTAGCAAATGAGGTGTATGGTACCACCTAAGGCTGAATTATTTATACCATATACATAGGGTTTTATTTACTAACACTGGAAAGTGCAAAATCTGGTGCAATTCTGCATAGAAACCAATCAGCTTTCAGTTTTTGTCAAAGCTTAATTGAACAAGCTGAAATAAGAGGCTGATTGGCTACCATGCACAGCTGCACCAGATTTTGCACTATGCACTTTTAGTAAACTGACCCCATATTCTCTGAGCATTCCAGATCTACTTCTACTATATCATGATATACATTTATTAATAGAAAAATGTTATGTTTGTAATAAAGTTAGAAAAAGGGGTACCACATCCCTAAAATGTATACTATAAGGTATGGGAAATATTCCCAGAAAACATCCACGGCATAGGCCTAAGGTGCAAAGGCGGGGGCCCGGATGGAAAGAAGAGAATGTCAAGGATGAAAAAAAGGGAAAGAAAATGGGAATAGGGGAAAGAAAAAAAGGGGGAAGGAAATGGGGGGGGGGAGGGAAAGGGGAAGAACAGAGGGGAGGGAGGGAGGGAGGAAAGGACACACAAGGAAAGGGAGAAACAAGGGAGAAACAAGAAAACAAGGAGGATGAATGGAGGGAAAAGCAGTTGATGAAATGGAGAAGCAGGAAAAGTCCAAGAGTAATTGAGGGCTGATGGGATTTTTTAGGTACCATATAGGAAAATGAAAGAATGTTATATTAAAATGCAAAGTATTTATTGGTACATATTAAAAACAAAGAGAACAAGGCAAGTAAGCATATTCATTGGTATACAAACATATATGAAAAACTGGATGTGTGGAAAGAACATGTAGGCATAAGGTAATAATATACAATTGATTAGATCCAATGAGAAACATCAGACAAATCCCAACATGTTTCTCAGGCACTGGGGGTCCGCTTCTTCAGGGGGATAGAGCACATAAAATATAGAATGCTTTCAAGGCATTCTATATTTTATGTGCTCTATCCCCCTGAAGAAGCGGACCCCCAGTGCCCGAGAAACATGTTGGGATTTGTCTGATGTTCCTCATTGGATCTAATCAACTGTATATTATTGCCTTATGCCTACATGTTCTTTCCACACATCCAGTTTTTCATATATGTTTGTATACCAATGAATATGCTTACTTGCCTTGTTCTCTTTGTTTTTAATATGTACCAATAAATACTTTGCATTTTAATATAACATTCTTTCATTTTCCTATATGGTACCTAAAAAATCCCATCAGCCCTCAATTACTATTTGACTTTTCCTGCTTCTCCATTTCATCAACTGCTTTTCCCTCCATTCATCCTCCTTGTGTTCTTGTTTCTCCCTGCCCCTCTTTCCTTGTGTGTCCTTTCCTCCCTCTCTCCCTCTCCCCCCCTCCCTCCCTCCCCTCTGTTCTTCCCCTTTCCCTCCCCCCCATTTCCTTCCCCCTTTTTTCTTTCCCCTATTCCCTTTTTCTTTCCCTTTTTTTCACATTTATTAATAGCATTACCTCCTGTGATTTCTTTATCAATCTCATGTGTCCATATCTTTTGAAATAACCAAACTAGGAGTCTTATTCAAGTTTATGACTGTATACATTTACATGTGATGCTCACATATTGTTTTCTTAGGTAATCTTCAACAATCTTGTTCATGTTTGTTGTATCTGACGAAAACTGGTATTTTACTTAGTAATTTTGTATTCACGCATATTTTGTACATCCCCTGCATAGGCACTATTTCTGTTAAGTTTTTCTCTTGAAAAAGACAATAAAATATTTGACACAGAAAAATGCATTTTGGTGAACCGCTGTAGGGTTCAGCTACAAGAAGTCAGCAAATTGGCCAGCTCTAGTGTAATTAATTGGGTTTAACATTAAACAAAAAAAGTTATAGTAGAATATGAAATATGGAAAGTTAAAGTGAAACAAAATGCAACACTTTCTGGATAGATGAGGCTCATATCCCTGCCCCATACCCAAAATAGTAAGTGAAAGAAAATCCAACCAAAGTGAGGGAATCCTTGGTTGTAACTAGAACTAGTATCCTCATTGGAAGATTTGCCCTCTATTCCTGTTTGGGTGTTAACCCAAATGGTGGGATTTTCACTTGCACTCTTAGTGATAATGATAAAGAGGACAAATAGCCTGTTATATGCAGGTGCATCCTTGCATATAGGTACACATACACTCGTCCCCTCTAAACATAGATACAGAAATAGCCAGGTTAAAAAGAAAAGTCCATCTAGTTCAACGGAATAAAACAAAATAGAAAACATACATAGAAACCTCCAGCTACAGAATCCTATACCAACAGCTGGTCGAAAGGAAGGCAAAAAAAATAAAACTCCTATAAGCCATGGTTCAATTTGCTCTAGTGGGAGAAAAATGAATTCCTTCCTGATCCCTCAGAAGGCAATCAGATGTTCCTTGGATCAACAATCTGGTGTTATTACCTACAAATGTTGGTATTCAGTTTTATTTTGTGAATTTAGGAATCTACTAAGCTGGCAAGAACTAGTTCTTGAAGGAGTCTTTCCTACATGGTCACGGTTCTTATTGTTGAGAAGCCTTTCCATATATGTGGATTAAATCACTTTTTCCTCCAGATGTTAAACGTGCCCCTTTACCCTCTGTAATGACCTTAAAGTGAATAACTTAGCACCAAGTTCACTATATGGACCACTTATGTATTTATACATTGTGATCATACACCCCCCCCTTAATCTCCTCTTCTCAAGAGAGAATAAATTCAGTTCAGCTAATCTTTCCTCATTATGGAGCCACTCCGTGTCTCTTATCAGTCTGGTTTCCCTTCTCTGCACTTGTGTTGTATGAAGCCTTATCCTCAAATATACAAGCATGTCAATCTTCCATAAGTACTTTGCTCAATGTCTTGAAATATACAATTTGCTCCCAGATGTATCAGCACCACATCATTAGCGCGAGAGGGCATAATCCATAGGTATTGATTGATTTTCCAATCCACTTGTAGAATTGCTTGTCAGCTGTAAACGTGTAAATTCCACAGAACTACAACATTAATGTAATACCACAACAGCCATTTAGAGTGTCAAACAGGCAGTCCCAACATTGATCTAGATGAGAAGGAGCAGTAACGAATGTCTGTGCAAACATCTAGAGCCAGTTGTAGAACATCAAACATTCTGACCCCCAGTTGGCTTTTGTGATTGTTATATTCCCAGTTGGCTTTTGTGATTGTTATATTGATACATGTGATATGTATGTAAGGAGCAAGTCTTATGTGTGAATAAAGAAGAATTCCAGGTATTGATATTTTTACATGGTTACATTTCTCTAGCTCGGACCAATGTAAATATGCATATACCATAAATGTGGGATCCTTCTAGATGCTGGAAATCTCTGTAGTAGACATTGTTACTGCAGTAGTCTTCACTAGCTTCTGGGTCCCATACCGAATTGCTGTCCTGCTGCATTGTGAACACAGAAGGTTGCCAATTCGCAGAGAAAAGAGATATTCTCCTGTGCTAATGAGACATTCCATCCATTCACTGTTGTAATGAGGTCCAACAGGTTCAGCTGCTATACCCAAATTGCCAACAAGGTCTGTAAAGTAATTTGTATCTTAAGCAAGGAAATAGGAAAAAACAAGGGAAGCGCTCCCCTGGTGTAAAACCTTCTTTTATTGAGGACACAACATAAAAGAAATCCAATACACTCACATTTTTCCAATACACACTACTGTCACAAAGCTTGTGATCTGTGTAATACCGATCCATCCATCCCTGCTAAGTGTCTGCCATCTAATCCTTCAAGTGCAGACTGAGAAGACTGAGCTGGAGTGTATCCAGAGAGAAGAAAGGAAGGCAACAAGAGCCGCTGGCTGAAGTGGTGGTCATTGAGCTGTCAGATCACTGACACTGGTGAATGCCAGACCAGCTAGCAGCACAGAGTCACCGCATGTGCAGGCTAGGGGAAGGTGAACCCGAGGTGCCTAGGGTTGGCGTGTATACTGCAGCGCATTTTGGAGGTTTTGGCCTCCTTCTTTAAGCATGTGGCTATTGTTCTCTTTCTTCCCTTGTGGATACACTCCTGCTCAGTCTTCTCAGTCTGTACTTTGAAGATTAGGCGGCAGTTACTTGGCAGGGATGGATGGATCAGTATTACACAGATCACAAGCTTTGTGACAGGCTTGTGAACATTGGGAAAATGTGAGTGCATTGGATTTCTTTTATGTTGTGTCTTCAATATAAGAAAGTTTTACACAAGGGGAGTGCTTCCCTTGCTTCTTTTTTCTTATTTGTTTGTCAGCTTAGTAGGGGCATCGTTCGGGGATTGCTTTGCATTTTCTCGATCAATTCAAAGCATCCTCTGATTGAACAAGGTGGAGAGAGTGAGATCATCACCTCACCTCTCCACCTCATCCAATCGGATAACCCGTTGCATTCATTGAAAGAGTGTATAGTGATCTTCCTTGTTGAGTTGTCAATCTCCTGTGATCACAATGCAGCAGGGCAGCCACTCTACACAAGATCCAGAAGCTAGTGGAGATCATTGTAGTAGCAATATCTAATACAGTGATTTCCAGATTGTAGAGGTATCCCACAGGTATGATGTAAACTGTACATAGTTACATTGGTCCAAGCTGGACCAATATACCTGTGTAAAAAATATCCATATCTGGAATTCTTCTTTAAATATTTCTAACGAAATGTGTCGGGGTCCTCGGGGGAATATCCATAAGACTTCTTATTCTATTTCCCTTCTCAGAACTGGAATACTACTTTGCTTTTGCGGGCAAATAACTGCAGAAACAATTTTTTAAAAACATATAATATAAATGGGACACCCAAGACAGTTTACAGTTTGATTGCTGTCTGTCTGTGTGTCCTCATTGTCACCTTGGCAGAAAGGGATGGGGGATCCAAATTTTTACAGATGTCACATCTTCCAGTGGTAATGCCTGTTTGTTCTGATGGCAGTTTGTCAATGAAAGGCTTACCCCCCCCCCCCCACACACACACTTTTGGAGATTACCTTACCCTCTTTTGTGCCACTTAGACAGGAACGTAACCCCCCCCAACCACAGTGAGGAAAAAAAAAAGAAAAGAAAAAGACTGACACTACCCTGCTCTATCCAAGACCAGAAAGCATTATTAAAATAGCTAAATTAATGCCTTTCTTCTTAAATCCGAGTTCTCGCCTCAAAAACCACTTTGGGCCATCCGCTTGCTGAACATCACCTAAAAAAGAAATGGATAGTCCCGATTTTTTTTTTCGTTCAGTTAGTTTTTATTAAATTTCAAACAAGGTAAGTAAAAGCTTACAAACAGTCAAAGTGTCCAACAGTTGGACAATGCAAAAACAAGACAAGATAGCAGTGTTCATACGTTAGTAGAGACATTTGTCTAGTGCAGTTAATCATAAATAACATCAGATCAATTAGGCAACAGTGTGACAAATAAGCCGCCACCCGGAGCAGCAAGGTACAAATGCGTCCCATAACTTTCCCTGAGGTTAGTTCATGATGAAACCTGGATTCGGACACCCCCAATGGGAGCAATAACTGTGTCCCGTCCAGGTCCCATCTAGGTGCCAGGGAGCATTACCTATTTTCAATTACTTACCTGGTTACTGAAGAAAATATACTTACCTTTCTTTCACTTTCTCCCTCTGCGGCCGCGGCCCCGTGCCGTCTCTTCCTGCTTGCATTGACTCCTAGGAGCTGCACGTCATCGCTCCCAGGAATCAATGCACCTACACCGGCCCCGCTCATCAGAAGCTGTTCAGAGATGACGCGCCTGCACCGGAAGTGAAGAGCATTCTGGGACTGAAGAGGACACCGAAGAGGACGCGCTGGCTTCATCTTCCCACACCTGACTCTAAGATGGCAGCGCCGGACAAGAATTTTCAAGGTAAGTATTTCTTCTAAAAGGTAAGTGCGACCTGACACAGTTCAGAGGCTATCCATTCTGAAATGCACTAGCCCTGACTGTCCCGGGGTATTTTTATCTAAAAAATGTTTCCGAGGCCGGAACTCCGCTTTAAAGCCCAACTCAAAACATTAAAATGATTCCTTGCAGGAGGGCAGTGCCTGCATTGCAGTGGTTAATTGCTTGTTTATGTTTAGGAGACTTAGAAAAGCAGATTTACTTACCTGCTCCTCTGCTCCTCCACACTGATAGACACTCCACACTCATAGGCTAGTCCCCGAAGCGTCTTCTCCCCATGAGGTCTAAAGCCCTTCATTGAACATGATGATGCTGAGGGAAAATCCACCATCAGAGGATTGAGAGAATTGCCGCTCGAGCAGAGGATCAGATAAGTGCTTTTACTCTCCCCTACTAAACAGTTACCCTTTGCAGTGCAGGCACATCATTTTTATGTTTACTAGTGTTGGGCTTTAAAACTGAGCTCCAGACAGATATAAATAAACCAAATAAATAAATACAGCTCTGTATTCATTATTACAGTATTAAATTTAAGCAGTGTCAGTACCTGAATTTGACTTGATATCAGTCATTGTACAGCAGAGCCCAGACTGTGAGGGGGAAAAGCAGCACAAAGAGCCAATCAGTTGTGCCAAAGTGCAAGAAGCATGCTGATAGGAGAAGAGAGCAGAGTGACAGAAAGATGAGCTTATTAGTCTGCTGCTTCTCCTTCACTGGCCAATCACAAGTAGGGAGAGGGACAAGACCTGTGTCGCCGAACTGCAGCAAAGGAAAAATCAGGTCTCCTGTCCTGCCAGACAGGGCTCTGCTGTTTGTCAGAACTGTGTATCATTCTGGACTGGATGAAATACAAATCATATGACAGGCAAAAATATTTAAAAAATAAAAAAAACTCTATCATATGCATTACATCTGTATTCAGCTGTTAGCTAGGTGTTCAGTTTAAGGCCCCTTTCACACACGGAGTCCGTTCAGATCCGCCTGTCAGTTTTTTTGGCGGATCTGAACAGATGTCCCATGCATCTCTATGGGGCATCGGATGTCAGTGGAGACATGTCCGCTGACATCCGATCCGATCCGTCAAAACCAGACGGATGGAAACCCTATTTTCCATCCGTCTCGCGGATCTGATGAGAACGAACAGACGGTCCGTTCCCATCCGATTCCCCCATAAAGAAGAATGGGGATCTGACAGCTGTGTCTCTGCACACAGCGCAGAGACACAGCTGCTATCCGCCTGCTCAGCGTGGGATCGATAAGAAAAACAGAGTCCGCCTGCCGGACTCCGTGTGTGAAAGGGGCCTTAAAGAAAATACTAGAGGCTTTCCTGAAAATATTAGCTGCCTGGCTAATGCTATGCATTTTGGATCCCTGACCTGGAACAAGTATGTAAATTATAAATTCCACCTTGTCTGAAATGTTTATTTATAGCATGGATGTTCCAGGTCTGAGACCTATTATTGGTACCAGCTACAGTCAGGCAACCAGCATTTTTTTAGAAGGAGATCAGCAACAATAGTTTCCATTTTTTTTTTTTTTTTCCATGAAAGGTTTGCTTTAAGCCAGCACTGTGCGCTACAGACATTTGCAAACATATTATATGCAGCAATGTGTAACACTTGTAACTATGTTAGGCTACTGCTGTCAATTTAATTTGAATTAAGTAAAATTTCAATTGGCTGTCAGCATATGGGACCAAGGGATGTTCTTGTCTGTGGTCCCTTGGTCCTAGTAGCTCCTGTTTACACAACGGAGGTGCATTTGAAGCAGATGTTTTAAATGAATTGAACAGAGTCTGCTGAGACGCTGCAAATGTTATAAACCTGGAAAAAAAGTTTCAGTAATGACATTTCTAGTATAAATGAATATACACCACTTGCTAAAACAGTTGTGCCTGACAAAACTTTTTAGAAGTCAAACAGACACTACATTTTTTAAAAAAATAAAATCGGATTATGTTTTAAGGTTGAATAAATAAGTCTGCTGGTTTAATGATATCCAACATATTTAAATGCCACTGTCAATCCCTTTTCAACCTCGACCTATAGTCACTTAACATAATACCGAACAGTCCAGTACCAGAGAAGCAAAAAGTCATTGACTTAAAATCCAGTATGTGACTAATTTACATACAGAATCTCCAATGACAAGGAGGGTTTTTATTATTTTTTTTTTAGCAAGCAGATTTTGTTTGTGCAATGTATGTAAGTTCATTTTTTTTATATATACTGTACATTGTATATGCATTTTTTTCAGCAGTTTGTTGATTTTGTGCAGTTTATGTAAAGGTGTATTTATATATATACTGTATATATTTTATATGCTTAGCAGTAAAACCATAACATGTTGTTATTATATTAGCTTATACGGATTTGCTGGTATCCTCCAAATGGTCGGGGTTCCTTAACATAGACAGGTTCTATAATACCTTCACCCCACTCACCAGTATTTTATAGGTGGCTATTGATTGCCATTGTTTTACAATTACTTCTTACCAGCTCATTTCATGTCAATGTATTACAATACCTTTCTTGGCTCTCTGTAGTGTCAGACACGGACATGATGATGTATTATTGTGGTTTACTAACCCTGAATATCATTGATCTCCCGTGCTGGTCCTAATTATTGATTGTTGGTTTTATACTTACAGTGCTGGCAGTGCCGGGCCAAGGTCATATGGTGCCCAGGGGGGAAATGGCAAAGTGCGCCCCCACCCTCGTTTATTATAAAAGAATCAGTGTCTCTTCAAAACCAGTTTCTGGCATAAAAACCTCCAGCATTGGTGCCAGTTTACACAATAATAACCCCCCAGAATTGGTGCCAGTTTACACAATAATAACCCCCAGCATTGGTGCCAGTTTACACAATAATAACCCCCAGCATTGGTGCCAGTTTACACAATAATAACCCCCCCCAGCATTGGTGCCAGTTTACACAATAATAACCCCCCAGCATTGGTTCCAGTTTACACAATAATAACCCCCAGCATTGGTGCCAGTTTACACAATAATAACCCCCAGCATTGGTGTCAGTTTACACAATAATAACCCCCCAGAATTGGTGGCAGTTTACACAATAATAACCCCCCCCCCCAGCATTGGTGCCAGTTTACACAATATTAACCCCCAGCATTGGTGGCATTGGTGCCAGTTTACACAATAATAACCCCCCAGCCTTGGTGTCAGTTTACACAATAATAATCCTCAGCATTGGTGTCAGAGTCTGCAACTATAACCCTCAGGATAGATAACAGTTTCTGTAATGATAACCCCCGACCATCAGTGCCAATTTAGCACAAAGGGGTTACTTAACACAGCTACTGATCGCTAATTCCTCAGTGACCATCGGCAGTACATTAACCCCTTTGTGCTGCGTGTTACTGGCCCACACACTCCTCAATCAGCCCAGTTCACAACATTACACTTGTTATTTAGCCTTCTCTGCCTGCTGCTTTTATTTATTTTTTATTTTTTTTCCAATACATTTTTATTGAAATAAGCATTGTTGGATATTACAAACTTTACAATGTCTGAAGTTTTCAATGAACAATGAGATAAACATAGATATGCCTTCCTTGAACAGAGAATAAAGGAGAGAGAATGTGCGATCGAGTGGGGAGCGATAAATGATAAAACTATTTGAGAACATAGAGAAAGGCATATAAAGGACAACATATTGTTAAACATAATATCATAGAAAAATACCATTGAATATTTTCTATACCTGGTGCACCTCAGTTAATAGGTTAATGGTATGTAAGGTGTAATATCTTCTATACAGCTGATGGATTTATCTTGGGGAGGGAGAGGGTAGACGGGGAGAAGGGAGGGAAGGAAGGGTAAAGCTGATGTCCTGAGAGAAGGTTGAGTATAGCTCAACGCCTGACAGAGATGGAATGTGTGTCTTCTAAAGTAGTGTCGGCCAGGTGTACAAGGAGCTCACTGATTGCTCCACCATTTGGCTTCCCCTCCCCCATAGCTCAGTAAGAGCACTGTGTGTGCATGGTCCATTCTGGGCAGCACTGCTGGGCATCTTCATCCAACCGCCACCTTCCACCAGACAGACTATATTCAGCACACCCCTGTGTCATCGCTTCAGTCAACCTGTGCCCCCCCCCTCCAGTGAATTGCTGCGCCCAAAAGCTCCTGCCCCTTCCACCCCACCTTGTCCCGGCTGCGAGTGCTGGGCCCCTTCTTTAATATATATATCCTATTATCACTTATGAGCATTGCTATTAATTGTTCTGATTATGTAACATTGGTTATTGTCGATTTTTTTTGTACTACTGGAAATTCTGTCACCCAATCTTTCTGGTCTTTCTACATATTTTATTCTCTAAATAAAATATTATTGAAAAAAAAAAAATAATAATTTGGATCAGATAAATAGGGCATATAGCACATAAATATTCTATTGATATTTAATGTACTTTTTGCAGCAAACAGATGAAGGGCTACAAGCAGAACAGCATTCTAAAGGGGTTCAAAAAACAACTAGTGTTGTAAAGTATACCAGAATAGCAGGGGGATTAGATTGTGCAGCCTGTTGAATAGCTAGAAGGAGGGACATGCTCTTTCCTAGCAGGGAAGCATATGGCTTGGGCCACATTTGCACCGGTGTCTAGTGTCTAGACACCGTGCAAATCCCAGAGGCAGGAATTTTCTGATTCCTGCTGAAGTATATGACACCTGTGAGTGCCAAGTGTTCAGCTCTACTTGGCTGTTCTTGGAGTCAGCAATTATTTGCAGGGAATCGAGGCTTGATGCACACAAAGTACATTCACCCACGATCACTGCAAGTAATTGCTGGCTGTGGGGAAAAACCATAAATAGATGTGGCCACCAGCGACCTGTCGTTATAGTGAACAGGGCCAGCAGCTGCACCTTGTCACTTGCATCCGCAGCTGTAAACAAAAGTTTTTTGATGTTACAATTTGCACAGGCCTTAATCGCTGGTGTGCATGTAGCTTTAGAGTACACTATTTCCAGGCCCAGATCCATAACTACCAAACCCAGAGAAAATGCACAACATCATTTCTACCATCTTTTTCTCACAAAGTGACAGGGCCTCTTACTCTCACTATATATATATATATATATATATATATATATATATATATATATATATATATATATACAGTATCTCACAAAAATGAGTACACCCCTCACATTTTTGTAAATATTTTATTTAAATATTTTATTATACTGTATCTTTTCATGTGACAACACTAAAGAAATTACACTTTGCTACAATGTAAAGTAGTGAGTGTACAGCCTGTATAACCATGTAAATTTACTGTCCCCTCAAAATAACTCAACACAGCCATTAATGTCTAAACCACTGGCAACAAAAGAGAGTACACCCCTAAGTCAAAATGACCGAATTGCGCCCAATTAGCCATTTTCCCTCTCCAGTGTCATGTGACTTGTTAGTGTTGCAAAGTCTCTGGTGTGAATGGGGAGTAGGTGTGTTAAATTTGGTGTTATCGCTCTCACTCTCTCATACTGGTCACTGGAACTTCAACATGGCACCTCATGGCAAAGAATTCTGTGAGGATCTGAAAAAAAGAATTATTACTCTACATAAAGATGGCCTAGGCTATAAGAAGATTCCCAAGACCCTGAAACTGAGCTGCAGCACGGCGGCCAAGGCCATATAGCAGGACAGGTTCCACTCAGAACAGGCCTCACCATGGTCGACCAAAGAAGTTGAGTGCATGTGCTCAGCGTCTTATTCAGAGGTTGTCTTTGGGAAATAGACGTATGACTGCTGCCAGCATTGCTGCAGAGATTGAGGGGGTGAGGGATCAGCCTGTCAGTGCTCAGACCATACACCACATATTGCATCAAATTGGTCTGCATTGCTGTCGTCCCAGAAGGAAGCCTCTTCTAAAGATGATGCACAAGAAATCTGGCAAACAGTTTGCTGAAGACAAGCAGACTAAGGACATGGATTACTGGACCCATGTCCTGTGGTCTGATGGGACCAGGATCAACTTATTTGGTTCAAATGGTGTAAGCGAGTGTGGTGGCAACCAGTTGAGGAGTAAAAAGACAAGTGTGTCTTGCCTACAGTCAAGCATGGTGGTGGGCGTGTCATGGTCTGGGGCTGCATGAGTGCTGCCAGCACTGGGGAGCTACAGCTCATTGAGGGGACCATGAATGCCAACATGTACTGTGACATACTGAAGCAGAGCATGCGCCCCTCTCTTCGGAGACTGGGCCACCTCCAAGATGACCACTGCCTTGCTAAAGAAGCTGAGGGTAAAAGGGATGGATTGGTCAAGCACGTCTCCAGACTTAAACCCTATTTAGCATTTGTGGGGCATCCCCAAAGGGAAGGTGGAGGAGCCCAAGTTCTCTAACATCCACCGGCTCCGTGATGTCATCATGGAGGAGTGAAAGAGGACTCCAGTGGCAACCTGTGAAGCTCTGCTGAACTCCATACCCAAGAGGGTTAAGGCAGTGCTGGAAAATAATGGTGGCCACACAAAATATTGACACTTTGGGCCCAATTCAGACATTTTAACTTAGGGGTGTACTCACTTTTGTTGCCTGCAGTTTAGACATTAATGGCTGTGTTTTGAGTTATTTTGAGGAGACAGCAAATTTACACTGTTATACAAGCTGTACACTCACTACTTTACATTGTAGCAAAGTGTAATTTCTTCAGTGTTGTCACATGAAAAGATATACTAAAATATTTACAAAAATTGGAGGGGTGTACTCACTTTTGTGAGATACTGTATATATATATATATATATATATATATATATATATATATATATATATATATATATATATATATATAGTGTCCAGACATTCCGGACATTGGCTGCCCTTCCTGATGTTGTCCTACACAAGAATAAAGAATAATTTGGTCTCTAGAGACAATTGTTCAGCTCTTTTTGGTTCACTTGCAGGGCTTTTTTCAGCCAGAATGTGGCAGAACTGACCCTGTGCTCACAGCTGTCTACTGTCACTTGAAAACACAGAAGCCAAGCCTCTGTTTATAAGTGGCAGCACACCTTTCCCTTTGACTCCCACACAATCCTCCCTTCACCTGCAGGGAGGACAAGGAAGGGACAGACACATGGGCACAATGTGTTTATGAGTGGGAGGGGGGGGGGCTACGCATGCTGAGCTGCAGCCTGGTCCTTGGATGATCTTGCTGCTGATGGCCAATGGGAAAGGGGCAGAGGCGCAAATGAGTGTGCATTCAGTGGACTGTGTGGGAAAATAGGACATGGCAGTGTCCTATTGGATGGGTGCAGAAGTCAGATGTAAATGTGGGATTCAGAAATAAGGAGTTGGAGAAGAGGGCTGCAGATCTTAGCTATGGAAGAAGGGTGAAGAGGTAAGTTATGGATGGAGGTTAGCTATAGCCAGGGGGTAAGGAGGTGAGCTGTGGACAGGGGTTAATGATGGCTGGGGGTGCAGAGGTGAGCTGTGGAGTGGGGGAAATGTGCAGTGGAGAGCTGCAGTGGGGGGTACAGTTGTGAGTTGTGGATGAGGGGGCCGCAGAGGTGAATTGCAGATGGTGGGTGCAGAGGTAAGTTGTAGTTGGGGGTGCAAAGTTGAGGATGGGAGGTTAAGAGGTGAGCTATGGATGGGGATGCAGAGCTGAGCAGTGGATTGTGGGATGCAGAGGTGAGCTTTGAACAAAGGTGCAGCGGAAAGGTGTGGAGAGTGGGATGCTGGGGTGAACTGTGAATGGGAGGGGCAGAGGTGAGCTTTGGATGTTGGGTGCAGAGGTAAGCTTCAGATAGGGGTGTAGAAGTGAATTAAGGGAAGAGGTGAGTTGTGGACAGTGGGATGCAGAGGTGAGCTGCAGACGGTTTGTGCAGAGGTCAGCAGTGGATGAGAGGTGCAATGATGAACTGTAGTTTGGCATTTGGCGAGTTTCTGCACCTGTTTCTCTGACAGAAAAAGCCCTGTTAACTTGAATGTGGTTTTCTCAGTTGTCTTAAAGGGTTCCTGTTACATAGAGAGCTGCCAATTTCAAATCATTAGGCTTAACTACATTCCTTTTTTTGAAAGGTTTTGCATTTGAGTCCAGCACCTCACTTCCACCTCGTCTTGCTTTTTAAGTGGGACTGCTTTTGATCTGTACAGACCACCAAAGAAGAGAAAACCGGAGGTGACTTTAAGTCTCTTGCACTTTAAAGAGTCTTTGGACAACTCTCAAGTTTCCCTACACCCTTAAATCCCAACAGTTCTCTTGCTAAATTCAACTAAAGAAGTCCAAACCAAATTAAAGAAAAGTTACAATGATATGTACCGTATGTTGGATGTTATGGTGCCCCTTCAAACCTTGCTGCCTGGGCATTGGCTCAGGGGTGTCAAAAGGGTGTATACAGCCCTGACTTGGAGGTAATAGAAGCAGGGACAGCCAGGCAAACTACATTTTCATAAGGATGTTATCAATGGCAGCCTACATATTTCTTTCCATAGGGGTTGCCTGTGAAAAATGTTCCCTATAAATGAAACTTGTCATCATCTGTCATCCCTTCACTCTTCAATAAACTTTGATTCATGAAACAAGCTGTAGAAATATCTCTGTGTGTACTCGCTTTACACATCAGTACATAAATTAAATTAGTTCTGTTGTTCTAGAGCGCCAAACTGACTGCGACGGTTTCCGAATGATGCAGATTCACACATCCGCGATGGGTAATGTGGAAAGCATTAACAGCAATTAGCAAAAGACGGCAGAAACACTTGTTTTATTACCCATGAATCATCGGCGTGCTTTAGGCCGGGGAGTAAGGGGGCTAATCCGCTTTAGTTTTTATGTATATTCGATGTTGTGTATTTTACAGGTTGTTACTTTATAACAATAGAAGTGTGCTATTGTTTACAACACAATAAAACCTAATGGCAAGCAGAAAAGCAACCCTGGTTACCATGGAGATACTTTTCAACCAGTAAAACGTTGAATTATATTGCCTTTTTCCAGCAGGCTTGACAGCTCCAATTATAATCACCGAACATAACTGAAACTCATCAAAAACTTCAATTATAACACATTTTGACATAATGGAGATCGGCGATCATAGTTATAACTTTTTTTTTTTTTTTACCTAATGTGTCTAATGCCCTGCATTATAAATGGGACAGATTTGCTATTTTTTTTCCTCCAATATGAATTATTCGTTTGGAAAGTCCATTAAATTGTTGAGCTGTAATGCGACTTAACTGTGTTTATCTCATTTAAAGAATGGGTAAATTGTTGTAGCTTTCTGACAATGGCTTGTAAGTTCTTTTGGGAAATGTAGTTGCTGGAGTTTAGAGGTAGTTATTGTAACGTTTGTAACATTGTAATTTAAAGCAAACTAAAAAAATATGCATAAGCAAAAAGTTACATTTAAAGTTGTAGTAAAGACATTTTTCTTTCTAAATCAGATAAAAAAATAATATAACTCACATGTATTTGATTTTTTTCTTTATTAATTCATATTAAGATAAGTATGACCAAATATTCTTTAGTCATACATCTCTTGTGAGCCACAGGAGTGCACTTGCTTTTGCTCTCCTGTAACCCAGAGTGGGCTACTGCCTGCTATCCGCTGATGTGGAAGAGTCGCTCCAGGCTCTGGAAGAATACCAGAATTGAGAGATGCAAACTAAAGGGGAAAACATGCAACACTCAGTCTATGTAATAGAAATCAGTAGCGCAATCGGACATACCACTCCATAAATTAATTGCATAAGTTACACATCTGGATCCAGAGAGGACAAGGACATGGCTGAGGAGGGGGTGTAAGGAGGATTATTTCCAAGCATCCAGATCACCAGGATAAATTATAAAGTGAATTTGCCTTATTCATGAGAATGGAGGGCAAGTTGTTTCGGTGAGTGGCAATTTCATTGGGAGTGGGATCATTTACCAGTAGTGGAGTGTGAGGTGGTTCTCTGGTTCACATTGGGATAATAAGGTCTCTTCTAAACCAATCTGTTTCATTGAAAAACCCTGGGTATCAGCGCTGATTAGTAGATTTACACTTGTGATATCCAAACACTTGTATCCAATAACATATAAAGTGCTATGCGCAATCAAAAAGTGACCATATGCAACAAAATTCATGTATATGAATGTCCATAAATTAAGAGTTCATCCAGTGCTGCTGTGATAAAAAAGTGCTGAAGTGCTTCAATAAAAAGTGCTCAAAACTTGCTTGTTGTGTATTATGTGCTCCCCTATTGTGTCCCCACTCACCAGAACAACTTGGGGTAAAGGCTTTATCCTGGTGTTCACTTTCCAGCAGGGCTGCTGTTAGAAATCACAGGACCCCGTACAGACTACCTGGCAGGGCCCCCTCAAGAAAATATTAAAGATATATTTAGCTAAAATTACAACAAAATCACTATTATCAGACACAAATATAACATAACTCGCATAATTCCTGCTAAATCTAAAAAAAACTATGTTAAATAAAAAAGAAGATGAGACGAGAAAAATATACAGGCTGGGCAGTTGGAGCTCAGTGATCAGAGAGACAGAGAGAGAGAAACAAAGTTACAATTTACAAATAAACTCCTGAGCAGAGATAAGTGCTGGGGGGGGGGGGCACACAAGGGAGGGGGATTAGTGAGGGACAACTGTCTCTTTCTCAACAGATAAAAGCTGATAGCAGAGAGAGGGACAGATCAGATTCAGGTGCTGGAGGAAGATTTCTGTAATTGTTGTCCATCACTAATCCCCCTCTCTGTGTGCCCCCCCCTGTGTGCTAGGGCCCCCTACAAGAGGGCTGGTGGTTCCCCCCCCCCTATCAGCGGCCCTGGTTTCCAGTAACACTCTGAGCAGGAGCCAACAGACAGCAGTAATGAATGGTTTTATGCCTCTAAGCCTCCTTTACTCTCCTCCACAGTGGCACATAAAAGGGGAAAATACTCTTGATAGTGAAGTATGTACAACGCTTTCTTAAGATAAATATCCACTTACATTAAAAATCATACTGTTCCTCTGATGCACGGTGGTTAATTCAGAGTGTGGCATGCATTCCACGGGCTGGAAATAACGTAGTACACTTGTGCCTCGCTAGACGCGTTTCGCTCTCAGACAGCTGACGCCTAGTGGGAGGGCGAAACGCGCCTAGAGAGGCACAAGTGTACTACATCATTTCTGACCGGTGGAACGCACGCCACACTCTGCATTAACCACAGTGCATCAGAGGAACAGTATGATTTTAAATGTAAGTGGATATTTATCTTAATAAAGTGTTGTACATACTTCACTATCAAGAGTCTTTTCCCCTTATATGTGCCACTGTGGGGGAGAGTAAAGGAGGCTTAGAGGCATAAAACCATTCATTACAGCTGTCTGTTGGCTCCTGCTCAGAGTGTTACTGGAAAGTGAACACCAGGATAAAGCCTTTACCCCAAGTTGTTCTGGTGAGTGGGGACACAATAGGGGAGCACGGAATACACAGCAAGCACATTTTGAGCACTTTTTATTGAAGCACTTCAGCACTTTTTTTATCACAGCAGCACTGGATGAACTCTTAATTTATAATCTTTCATATACATGAATTTTGTTGCATATGGTCACTTTTTGATTGCACATAGCACTTTATATGTTATTGGATACAAGTGTTTGGATATCACAAGTGTATATCTACTAAGCAGCACTGATACCCAGGGTTTTTCATTATTTAAAGGCACACACACACCTTTTTCTGTCAGCAGCTTTTATTCACCCATTTATTTTGATCAACGATTTGCACACTTTTTTCACTCTTAATAAGTACACAATATTTATTTTGATCCATATGCGCAAGGCTTTCTCCTTTTACAATCGGTTTCATTGCCTCTCCTCTGTATTGACGGTCTATTTTTTTCACTTCATTGATGGACAATTTTTTTCATTTTTATTGATGGACTATTCCTCCCCTATCTTTGTATATAGATTGTGTAATTTACGCAATTCATTTTAAAGAGTGGTATGTCCGATTATGCTACTGATTTCTATTACATGGACTGAGTGTTGCATGTTGGATTTCCCCTTTTGTTTGTATATCTAATATTGAAGTAGCAGCATTTTAGTTGTATTTCCACTGTAGCGCGGGGGATTAGTGTATTCTGTTTTCTGATTGAGAGATGGTTCCAACTGCTAGCGTACATCTGAGTGTCGGACTGTTATCGGTTACATTGTTCCCAGCTCTCTGTTGGAGTATAGAGCACCTCCTTCTGCCCACATGTTATGGAGAAGAGGGAAAAGGGGGGGTCTCTGTAACCCTAAAATACGTTCTGCCCTAGCGTAACAATTCTACTCCTCCACACTTACTGTAGCACTAGGTAAGCATTGTCACTTTAGGACAGAGTGTGTTGCTGGCAGGATCACCAGGAACACTTGAAAAAATCGAACGCAGCCATCACATCTAAGGACCACTAAGCTGCAATTTGTCGTTTTTTAATTTTGATTTTCCCAAAATCTACTTAAAAAGTGCACGATATAATAGAACTCTATTTGCTTAGTCATGTGTACATGTTTTTCTTTATAACATTTTGTGCTTAGTGATGTACTACTAGTAGTGTAGATCTATGCTTGTTATAGGAGCTCGGGGCACGTCACACTTCAACTATTTTGTTTCCTTCAAAGCAATCTCATTTTTTGGCTGTTGCAATGTAATTTGAGCAAAGCGACTCTTTCCAACACCCAATTGTTTACTAATTTAACTGAGCAAGTGAGATTAGTTGGCTGACACTGAGGGAAAGACATCTGGTCAGATGATGAAAAATAAAAAAACAAGATATGTATACATTGGATAGGCAGTAGGCCAAATGGCCAGGTATAATGTACCATTCTTCCCACTGCCTCTGTCCTGGGATGCATGTCATGGGTCCAGGCCAAAGAGATTGGAAGGTGGGGTTGTCTTGATTTGTGCTTAGAGTTAGGAGAGGGAGACAGTAAAGAAATATTGTCCACAGAAAGCAAAGTACTAAGCTAAAATGTAAAAAAAAGAAAAAGAACTGAAAATGTGTTCTTTTTTTTTTTTACAAAATATCAATAATGTTCCCTTACCAGGCTAAATTAAAGCTAAAATTGAGGTATGGCAATTTTTACATAGTTATATTAGTCCAGCTTGCACCATTATAAGTATGTATGTGCCATAGCTATAGAGTCCCCAAGAAAGCTAGAAATCACTGTAACAGGCTCTGCTACTACAGTGCTCACTATTGGATTGTATGTCCCATGCCAAGCAGCTGCCATGCTGCTTATTGAAACAAGGAGTCACCCTCTCTGTGCTGTTTCCATTCTTAGAGGGCTTTGCATTTTTTTTATTGAAGGCAAAGCATTCTCTGATTGGATGGGGAGGCAGGTGTGACATCACAGCCCTTCTTCTCCAGCTCGTCCAATCAGAGAAAACTTTGCATTCATTGAGAAAAAGCGAACTGTTACCTTATTGGCACCAGTCCCAAGTGAGCGATCTCCTGTATTCATAATGCAGCAGGGCAGCTATTCGGCAAAAGGACCTCTAAGCTATTGGAGATCACTGTAGTAGGGGTGCCTACTACAGTGATTTCCAGCTTCCACTGTGATCCCACAAATATGGCACATACATACTTACTTTAGTCCAAGCTTGACCATTGTGACTATGTAAAAATTGGCATCCCTGGAATTCATCTTCTTAAACATACCTATAGTGCCCCTGTAAACAGGCAGCTTGCATGGATTCCCTGTTTTGGATGGATTGGGGTAAGGATAGATTCTCCACTTGGCCCTTATGATTCTTTTAGGTCTTTGCAAGTATAGCAGACAGTGATGAATTCGGATCAAAGCATTATTATGTAAGGAAAAAATGTATAGCTACCCTGGGCTTTAGGCTGCAAGGGGGCCCATAAAAGTACTAATACAGTTCTCTACTTCAGTCATTTCTATTTCAACTTTCTAAGACTGTGGGCATTTTTCCAAAGGTCATCCGCATTGGCAATCTTTGTACTGCTCTCAGTAAAGGTTTCCCTTATAATTTTCAAACGATTATAAACTCTTCACCCATACACTCCCTTTACCTGAGAGTACTGCAAACATATTATTTCTCTTTATCATATGAGTTATTTGCAAAGAGCATACTCCTGCATAAAATCAATTTTAAGAATTTTAAT
The DNA here is from genome assembly GCF_965119305.1 of Pelophylax lessonae. NCBI lineage: Eukaryota > Metazoa > Chordata > Amphibia > Anura > Ranidae > Pelophylax > Pelophylax lessonae. The sequence goes on from NC_138773.1 coordinate 289,983,987, forward strand.
GTTGCATTCCAAAATCCTGCAGAAATGTTTCACACATCTGTATCAGGAGCAAAAGACAAATATGTATGTAAACCAACCTTCCGCATGATCTATTTAAACTGGTGGTAGGGATGGGGGTGGGGGGCAGGATTAAAAACTGCCTGAGGCCCTCTTTTTTCCCTCCCCTCCTCCCATTAAGCATTTCCCTATTTTATTCCTAACCTTTCCCTAGAAGCTAAGAAAACGGAAAATTTATATCAAATACTTACCGTAATTTTCCTTTCCTGATGGACTCCATGGCAGCATACGTATCGGGTTTGGCCCCGCCTCCAAACCTACCCATAGGACCTCACTCCCATAAATCTTTGCTCCTGTTCAGCACACGTGTTCTGTAACTATCCTCCACAGAAATCCGGGAGGGAACTCCTGCTGCCATGGAGTCCATCAGGAAAGGAAAATTACGGTAAGTATTTGATATAAATTTTCCGTTTTCCTGACAGACTCCATGGCAGCATACGTATCGGGAAATAACTCGCCGTACACACAGGGTGGGCAGGTGCTGAACAGAAAAGTTTTAATGCATTTTGTCAAACAGACAGGACTTGCAAACCAAAATTCACAGAAGAAAGAGCCGCTGGCTCAACACAGTAATGGGATAAGAAAGTGTTAATAGAGGACCACGATGCTGCTCTGCAAATGACTTCAGGAGCCACATGTCTGGATACTGCCCAGGAGGTAGAGATGCTCCGCGTCGAATGAGCTGTAACTACTGCTGGAGGGGTCAAGCCCTTAGCCCTATAAGCCCACTGGATGGTCTGGATGATCCAAGAGGAAATGGATCTCGTCGAGGCTCTTGAACCTTTGTTTTTTCCATAAAAGGTAACGAAAAGATGTTCTGATTTTCTGAAAGAGGAAGTGGCATTTAAATATCTCTTAATACACTCTCCAACATCCAGCGGATGAACCGAAGATTCTTCCTCTTCCTGTCTAAAGGTTGGTAATACTGTTTCTATGTTTTCATGGAAGACAGAGGTCCTTTTTGGTCTCGCATCCAGCATGGGGATGAGCACCACTCTGTCAGGAAAAAAGGTTAAGAAAGGCTCTTGTGTCCCAAAGGACCCAATTTCCGACACTCTTTTTGCTGAGGTTATAGCCACCAGAAACACTGTTATCAGTGTAAGCTCTCTTATGGTCAAAGAATCAAACATGTCTTGAATTTGACTCGCCAGGAAATCCAGAACTAGTGGCAGATCCCACTTGGGAAACCTGGGTTTTCTCTGAGGTCTGATTCTCACTGCCCCTTGGAAGAACTGACGAATTAGGGCATGAGTGGCCCAGGAGATCCCTGTAAAAGCAGAAATAGCCGAGACCTGGACTCTGAGCGAACTCACTGATAGAGGCAAATCCAGTCCTGATTGGAGAAAGCTCAATACATCCTGAATCTTAATTGAAGATTGAGGATCAGGCCTTGTATTCAGTTGTGCAGAAAATTTTTCCCAGATTCTCTGATACACCCTGTTCGTTGAGCTTCTTCTAGCACTAAGTAGTGTCGAGATTGCCGTTTCTGGACAGCCTAAAGCCTGTAACCTCCTCCTCTCAACATCCAGACCTTGAGATGTAAACGGTCTGGGCATGGATGGAGTACAGACCCCTGGGACAACAGGTCCGGTCTGAAGGGTAGCGGGATTGGATCTTGGACACTGAGTAGCGTCAGAAGGGGAAACCATGGCCTGTTCGGCCAGAAGGGAATCACCGCCACTACCTCCACTGGCTCCGACCTGAGTCTCCGAAGGAACTGCAACACAATCGGAATTGGTGGGAAGGCGTATGCCCTGTGGAATCTCCACTGATCCGAGAGTGCATCTATCCCTGATGCTTGTGGATCTCTGAATCTTGAGTAGTACTTCGGCAGTTTGTGATTGCAGGGGGAGGCGAAGAGATCTACCTCTGGAGAAAACCCCAATGTTAGGATCCAGTCGAACGTTTCCTTGTGAAGGGACCACTCGTTGTTGTCCAGATCCACTCTGGACAAGAAGTCTGCTTTGACATTCTGGACTCCTGGAACATAAACCGCTGAAAGATTCGAGAGATTTTTCTGTGCCCAGGACATAATCGGCTCCACTTCCCTCAATAGGGACCAGCTGCGTGTACCCCCTTGTTTCCTGATGTATGCCACTGCTGAGGTGTTGTCCAGGCGCAGCATGACAGGTTGGTCTTTTGTCAGGTGAGCAAATGCTCGAAGAGCTTGGAATGCTGCTCGGAGTTCTAGTATGTTGGATACTATTCCTCGAGTGGAAAACTCCCACCTGCCCTGTGCCACCTCCGACAGACAGTGGGCACCCCAGCCTATGTTGCTGGCGTCCGAGGTAACCACTACCCACGGAGCTGGTTTCAGAGAGTTGCAGTTCAGCAGGTGGTCTCTGCATAGCCACCAAGGAAGACTCGCTCTCATTGAAGGGGTTAGGAAGATGCGTTGATCCAGATGCCACGTATCCCATTGCTGAAGGAATCCCTTCTGAAAGGGTCTCATCCTCCACAGGGCCCACTTCACCATGGGGACTACTGCGACCATAGTCCCGATCACCTTCAGACATTGACGTGCCTGAAGATGAGAGGATGAGAGGGCAAAGCGAATCCTGTCTCGGAGAGTCCCTATCTTTTCCTCTGGAAGAGAGATAGTCGCCTTCTCTGTGTCGAACAGAGCGCCCAAGTAGATCAGGGACTGAGTTGGAATCAGGTGACTCTTCTCCTTGTTGAGTAACCAACCAAACTTCTGGAGAGTGGACACGACCTGCTCCAGATGAACTAATAGTTGGTCTCTGTCTTGGGACAACAGGAGTAGATCGTCCAAATAGTGGTGAAGACGGATACCTTTCAATCTCAGTAGGGCTACCACGGCCAATAAGATTTTTGAAAAGGTCCGTGGAGATGTTGAGAGCCCGAATGGGAGACAGATAAACTGAAGATGTAATCCTCCCACTTCGAACCGGAGAAACCTTTGAAAATCTTCGTCCACAGGGACATGAAAGTAGGCGTCTTTCAAGTCGATGGACACCATCCAATCTGCCGGCTGGACTGACTGCTGTATGGACAACAGGGTCTCCATTTTGAACCTTTCTTTTTTTATGAATTTGTTCAAGAAGGTCAAATCTATTACTGGTCTCCATGATCCGTTCTTCTTTTGGACCAGAAAGAGCGGAGAATATATTCCTTGGCCTCGCTCTGACTCTGGAACGGAGATGACAGCCCCTTGAGCAATGAGAGCTTCGACGTAAGAAAACAAAATCTGACGCCTTTCTTCTAGACATGGTATGGCAGTAGGCAGGAACCTTGAGCCTGGCCTCTCCTTGAAGACCCACTTGTGGCCTGAAGACACCGTCCTGACGGCCCAGGGGTCCTGAATCGAAGCCGCCCAGACATGTCGGAAGGAGCGTAGACGTGCACCCACCCGACATGTCTGAGCGGGCCCACCTTCAAAAGGACTTAGTGGGCTCGCGGTCCCCAGAGGAGACATTCTTTGTCGTCTTCCTGGAAGACTGTCTGGATCTCCAGTTCCGGTTGAACTCCCGACCAGGTCTATAAGAACGAGCTTCCCTGGCCCGGTCAGGCACAAATTTTCTGGTAGGCTGTCCTTTCTTGACGTTGAACTGGCGCCGATCCTGGGGAAGAAACCCAGACCTACCGCCTGTAGCCCGGGTTATGGCCTCGTCCAGTTTATTCCCGAAAAGGGAGGACCCCTCAAAGGGAATACGGCACCAAACTTGCTTTGATGCCGGATCCGCCACCCAAGGGCGGAGCCAAAGAGCTCTCTTAGCTGTGACCGAGGACAGCATAACTCTTGCCAATAGACGGATCAAGTCTATGGAAGCCTCCCCAAGGAACGACGCGCCCAGCCTAAGCTCCTGGATTGGAGCGCTTCTGGCCACCTCCTCCGAAACAGATCTGACCGATTCGTCTACCACATCAGCCCAAGACTCCATGGCCTTGGATAGAGCAGCCAAAGCCAGGACTGGCTTACAGGCCATACCTGCTGTAAGGTAGATTCTCTTCAAATCAGAGTCCATCCTTCGGTCCAACGGGTCTTTAAATGAGACCGTATCCTCTAAGGGAAGGGTCACGTGCTTGACCAGTCTCATGACTGCTGCGTCAACTAGGGGAGGGGACTCAAGATGTTTCACATCATCCTCTTTGAAGGGGTAAAGTTTAGCCATCTTGGATACTAAGGAATTCTTACGTTCCACCTTTTTCCACTCCTCCAAGATGATTTCACCCAACTCTCCCAGGAAGGGAAAATTAACACGCTCCTTATTGAGCTGTTTAAAGTACTTCTTCTGCTTGGGAGGGGGAACAGCTGACTCCTCCCAATTTAAGGTCTCTCTGACCGCTTTAACCAGGGAAGGCACCAAGGTATATTCAAAACCCAAGCAGGGATCCTCATCTTCAGAGTCGCTACCTGACAAGAGCATCGACTGATGGCTTGTGTGGGCTGACTCGAAATCTTCCTGTACCTGTAGTGCTACAGGGGAGGGGCTTGGGGAAGCCGTTGCAGTGTCTTGAGAACGACTGACACCCAACTCTGCCAAAGAGTCCTTAACCACTCTCTTGACCAAAGCCTCAATGCGCTGATCGGAAGTATCCCTTTCTCCCGCAGCCTGGGAGAAACATCTATCACAGAAAAGCTTCCTCTCCGGGACACTAGCGCCACAGCCTCTGCAACCTGCTTTGTCAGGTCTCCGTGCGTGGCTGGCTGAAGTAGATGATTTTTGATGATGTGAGCCCGAACGGGACTTTCCTGTAGAGTGCCGGTGGCGAGAGCTTGAGCGTCTTTCACTTCTTTGAGAAGAGTGCCTAGTCTCTGAACGAGGAGGGCTGTGAACAAGAGAAAAAACAGAAAAAAACAGACAGGAAGCTAGGAACACTTGAGTTCCTACCCCCACCCCCTATAACCCACAGCCCCACTAAGAAGCCCCAAATACCTGTTAGGGGCGGGCTGACCACCGGAGGGCAAAGTAGCTTCCATTCTGATGCTGACCTACAAGAATGAGCCGGACAGCAATGTCAGAAAACCAGCAAAAGAGGAGGGGGGGGGGAGGCTCCCAAACTGGGGCCAGTACTCACCAAGAACCAGAGGTTAGCAGGCAGAGCGGCAACGAACAGCAGGCGTCCAAAAACCGATCAGATGCGGAGTATGGAACACCCAGTATCAGCAGTGTGTATAAACACAACACTGCTGACAGTTCTGGGGTTTAAATATGGCGCCTGGTGACGTCATCAGCGCTCGCCGCCGACGCCAACTCACTGCGCATGCGCCGCGCTCTTACTGCGCACGCGCGAGAACCAAGCCTCGTTCTGGAGGCGCCGCACATGCGCAGTAGCGCACCGCACCGGCGGCCGGTCAGGAAGTGAACCGCTGACCGGCCCCGGACCACTAGCCACCAGGGAAGGCAGGAAAGACCAGGTAAGAGAAAAAACATATAAACAAAGGCAAATATAAGCATATAACATAGCTGCCATGGAGTGTACTCACGAACCGCAGACCACCAGGGATGGATGCACACCGGACTTATCTCTTTCAAGGGTACCGGCCACCCGCAGCAGCTGGGCTTTTTGGCCAAGGCTGCTACATCTTCGCCCCTCCTCCATACCCCGCAGCAGCTGGGGCTTATTGGAGAGCTCCATACCCGACAGGTAGAGCCATCCATCACCCGGAATCCATCTTCAGGTAGGATATCAGGTAATCCTTTGGAGGACAAAAAAAGAACACGTGTGCTGAACAGGAGCAAAGATTTATGGGAGTGAGGTCCTATGGGTAGGTTTGGAGGCGGGGCCAAACCCGATACGTATGCTGCCATGGAGTCTGTCAGGAAATTGTCTTTGCTTCTCACAAACACTGCAGAGGTCCTTATTTCATCAAAGCCAAGAGAAGGTTCTGCAGAGGTCTTTATATTTCAAAGCCAAGAGGAGGTTCTGTAGAGGTCTTTATATTTCAAAGCCAAGAGGAGGTTCTACAGAGGTCTTTATATTTCAAAGCCAAGAGGAGGTTCTGCAGAGGTCTTTATATTTCAAAGCCAAGAGGAGGTTCTGTAGAGGTTTTTATATTTCAAAGCCAAGAGGAGGTTCTGCAGAGGACTTTATATTTCAAATCCAAGAGGAGGTTCTGTAGAGGTCTTTATATTTCAAAGCCAAGAGGAGGTTCTACAGAGGACTTTATATTTCAAAGCCAAGAGGAGGTTCTGCAGAGGTCTTTATATTTCAAAGCCAAGAGGAGGTTCTGCAAATGTCTTTATATTTCAAAGCCAAGAGGAGGTTCTGCAAAGGTCTTTATTTTTCAAAGCCAAGAGGAGGTTCTGCAGAGGTCTTTATATTTCAATGCCAAGATGAGGTTCTGCAGAGGTTTTTATATTTCAAAGCTGGGAGGGGAGTTTCAAAAGGGTCACCTCCTCTATCCTATTGGACTTTGTACTGATCGGCAGTGAGTGGGAAGGTCATCTGCGGTGACAGAGCTGATAACCACCCCACTAGCTAAACAATGTTATTGCCCTGCATGTGGAAGGCCTGTGGACTGGCAGGAGGACCAGATATTTATGGTATGAAACTCAATTAAAACTGTCCATCAACATTAGGCTGGTGCTAGAAGTTTTTATTTATCCTAAAGCAGAGAATGCATTATGTTATGCCTCTACAACCACTTAAAGTACAACAATGGCTTGCTATTATCCCTTTTCTACTGTTGCTTCATTACTGGATGTAACAGTAGGTGGCACTGTAGGTAAAATCTACAATTGCAACTCCTGGGCCACGCAAAACCCAGTGAAGTCCCTTTAAAGCCATTATATGAATTGAGAATAATATATATATTTTTTTTTCTACCAGATTGTGCCTTACTCAGATGTATGTTTTCCATTATGTCTTTATTTGTGGACAAGCTGTAACTGTGAACAAATCTCTTAATTATTTTCCCTCCTGACTTCACTTCTTGAGAACTTTGCAACTCTTGTCAAAGAACTTGATGGACTGGTTACCAAAGAAAGGAAATAGTTACCCACAGAGCCCTTTAAAGTCGGTACATATTCTCAAATTGATATGTTTTCTAATGTGTGCGTGCATTGCTCTGAATACCTAAATAGATTTTCAGGGTCTGCCTTTGAATAACAAGTCAACTGGTGAAAAGTAATTTAAAACTGTTGGATAAAAGTCAGATTGTGTTATTAGATAAGTGACATTGGGTTTGGAATACTAATTGTGTCATTAAAGATGCCTTAGGTTGATGGAAAAAAAATCTCTTTTTAATTGACTTTTTAATAGGCTTTGAAATATTGTCCAATACAACAATAAATTATTTTTGTCTTTTTGTGCTTTTTTTCTTTTTTTTACTTCTGTCAACTTATTACAGTTTGGGCAAATATCTCTTGTTTTCTTTTAAACTGCCATATTTCAAGCGAGTTGTCTCTTTTTTTTTTTTTTGTTACTGAGAGAAGTGTTGCTTTTCATGAGATAGAACTTTTTGCCTTTTATCATTGCTCCATTATGACAAAACAGCGGTGGGTCTGAAATGTTGTCTTTGTAGCTGATGATATTCATGCGCTGTAATAGTGCTGAGATATATCAGCGTTTTCCACTCCTAACGTCATTTAAGTTTTCAGCACTGATTGCTTTGCTTTGTTCAGTTCAGTCCCTGGTAGGTTTATCATAGCAGAATGCGAAAGTTGTGAATTTGTGTTTTGTGGCTCCAACACCAAAAAATCTACTTTTATGGTACATACATCTTAAAGGTTTGTGTACTTTTGAGTAGATGTTGTTATGCTAAATCAGTAGGCTCCAAAGTGTGGCCTGCGGGCCAGATGTGGCACTTTGCTTGCCTTTATCTGGCCCTTCGGGCACCATTTCATCCACTAACACCAAAATATATGGAGCTCTCTCTCCCCCTGATACTCCCACTGATACCAACAATGAGATACTATTCCTTCAACTAAAACCAAAGAAGGGTCATTTTTTACTCCCAATGACGCCAGGACATTTTCTACTTCCACTGGCCGTAGTCTGAACCCCTAAAGCCTGAAGGACAGTAAACCGGCCCTCAGTTTAGAACGATTTGAGACCCCTGGGCTAAATCATTTACTGGCTTCCTATATTTCATGGATAACCTAGTATCTAAGACATTGATGCTCAACCTGTGGCCCTCCAGCTGTTGTGGAACTACAAGTCCCATAAGACATTGCAAGGCTGACCCCAGCCTGCTGGCTACTGATCATAATGAGCGACTGACAGCTGTCAATTACAGCTTGATCTCTGTAATGGAAGTGTGCAGTGAGTGTGTTCTCAGTAAAACCTCAGTTGCTCATGAGAAGATAGAAGGCGGAAATGCCACGTTCGAAAGCCCAGCCACTATACAGACAGGTGAAGAAATGGCTTCTGCCTTAGATTTCTCCTGACCAGTGACCACACTATGCTTTGCTCCATCCATGGGGGCTTAATCATAGAGACAGCAGGGAATGACTCATCGTTGTAATGAAGTTGGCGGGTTGCGGCTCCTTAAAGTGGAGCGCCATCCAAAAGGAGAAGCTCCTTTTGTTCCCCCCACCCCCCCCCCTCTACTGCCACATTTGGCCCTCTTTGGGGGGAGTGGGTACCTGGTTTTGACAGGTACCCGCTCCTGCTTCTATCTCACTTCGCCGCAGAGAAGTGAGCTGGACATTCGGCCCCCACCTCCTCCTCCTACAGCCAGTCTATTGAGAATGTGCAGCCACAAGGCTTCACTGCCAGTTTCCCTTAGCAAAAATGTCAGTGGCAACACCTGAGAGCTAATTTAAGAATCGGCTTGGGTGAGGACACTGCTGGATGCCTGGATATGTAAGTACAATAATAGTAAAAGTCAGCAGCTACAGCATTTGTAGCTACTGACTTTTAAATGTTTGTTTTTTTTTTGGGGGGGGGGCGGAACTCCTATTTAACAACCAATGACTAATCCCTGCTGCTGACAGAAGGGATAAGTCACTGATTGTTGGGACACTGGCGGGTGCCGACTCCTAACAACCAATGCAAAAATGGATCCAAAAATGGACTGTTATATCCCTTTATGTCCAATTCTATTTTTTAAACTGAACAAAAATGGACATGGATATAAACTGATAATTATTAAGGGGAGCATTGCTGTCCATTTTTTAATCCATCAATGGATGTATGAAAAAAGGACAGATGGAATGCCCGTGTGAAAGAAGCCTTGATTTATTTAGAGGAAGAGTTACTCTGCCAACATGAGAACTTTGAACGACCTTTGTAAGTTAATAAAAACGTTATGCCAACTTTTGAATTACTTTTGGTACAGCCCTCATATTTATTTAATTTTTATATTTACCTTTTTGCCAGGATTTCAGCTTTAGAGCCCATTCAGACTAGCGGGACACGACTTTGGGGGGCGACCTGTGAAGTCGCGTGCACCGCTGTGCACCGTGCCTTCGGCGCGACTTGCAGAGACTTCACATAATGGAAGTCTATGCAAATCGCCTCCAGGTCGCCCCAAAGTATTACAGGACCCTTTTTCTAAGTTGAAGCAACTTGTGTAGCTCCTATTAGAACGGGTCCTGTGCTAATCAATGGACCGCGACCGAGCGTGACTTGTCAGGCTGACAAGTTGTCTGACAAGTCACGCTAATGTGAATGGGCTCTTAAGATCTAATGAATTAAGAAATAGTCTAAGATTTGTAGGTAATTTGCTTGTAAACCTAAAATATCTGTGAAATTTTTGTAATGTTGTTTCATTTGGGCATTAAATGAAATGTAGCAAACTCTTATATTGAAGTCACCCGGAATGCTTGTAGTAGTTGATCCCACGAACCTTCATCTCTGTGATTCTGTTCTTCCAACCTTGCATTTTCTTGAGCAGTAATTATCAAAAAAAAAAAGGATTGCGAGCCCGACAGCTTGTCACGGCAATTTTTCACCAGAAGTTATGTCACAGTTGTATCTGTCTGACTTTTCCATATTAAATATTTTAGTTGGCTTTCTTCCAGCCTTACACATTAATCTTTTCATTTTTGATTACAGTTCCCAACCAAGATATCCAGGGTGTGATTGCCCTGACGTTGTTCGATGACTACATCTACTGGACGGATGGGAAAACCAAGTCTCTGAGCCGTGCGCACAAAACCTCGGGGGCTGAAAAGACGCTGCTTCTTAACTCTTGGCATGCCATATCTGACATTGAAGTATACCATGCCTACAGACAACCTGATGGTGACTATAATTATGTTACATTTATGTTTTATTCAAAAAGAGCATATGGTAGTACTCAAAATAATAGACATCCTTTATTTGGGCTCATTTAGACATGTTTTGAATTTTTAAATATCACAGAAGCCCATTAACCAGCCTATTGTATTAAAATGCGTTATTGTTGCATTTTGCATACGTTTTTGACACTTTTGTGGCTTCTTAAATAATGCTTACCACACACCTCCACTGTGTTGGTTTTCTATTTGTATGGATTCTTATACTATTATCTCAGCTAGTAACACATCTCAAAAGCATCTCAACCGCACTGTAAGTGACATTGGGGTATTTTTGGGGTGCTTGAGGTGCAGTTGCAGCACGTTTGTTAAGCGTTTACACTGACATGAATGGAGATGTTTTAGGGGTGGTAATGCCAGCAGAACGCTACACATCAAATAAATTGTGGTGCAAAGCAACTCAAATGTGACACTTCAGAGAAGTTACAAGGTGGCGAGAAGGTATGATATTGCCTCCTCACCACTTGCCTTAACCTCTTGGAACCCATATAACGTGCAATGTGAGTGATTGCAGAGCAGTCCCATTCACTTGAATGGGTTTCCCTTGACAGGCGACAGGGGGCGTAATTCCTACTAGCATCATGGCATGTGTTCATCCCTAGCTGTTGTCTCTGCAGCCAAAGGAAGTAGGGGTTAGGAGGAGGTAGTAAAATTGGGGGGCTCAATCGCAGAGTTTTCCCACCCCCAACCTCACATGTAAACATGTCCCCTAAAGTGTATCTAAAGCCAAAACCAAATATCTAATATATTGCAGCTTATTAGTCCTTGGTGTGGAAGTTGCAATCATTTTTGTTCAAGGTTCTTTTGCTTTATTCTCTCTTGGTAACCCTGCAAATACCACACTCAATGTCCCTGGATTACAAACATGTCCATATCTCCATCTCCATTATATGGTGGCAAGGCTATTGATTGGTTAACAAAATGGGAATACAGGGGAAAGTTTCCCTTGGGGACATCCGTTTTAATGACAGCAGTTAAAAATTTGGATTTTGCCTCACTTTGGGGAAATTTCTACCCACTTCCTGTTATTTTTGAATGACAAGTAATGGGCAGAAATCTTCATGATAGGGACCCTGAAAGCAATAGAAACCACACAGATGTTTTAACCCATCCTCAATTTCAAACTCACAGTTTTGGTTGCCATTCTACTTCAAAGCACAAATATGGACGTGTGCACACTGGCCATTTGCCTAACGTCTAGCAGGGGAAAACAATATAAAAAAAAGCAGGCCTAAAACTACATTTTGTAAACCCATTTAGGTGTATTTAGGTGCATCAAGCGTTTGGATGCACATTGATTCTATTGGCCAGAACATTAATTTATTCTGGCCATTAACCACTTTACCACCGGAGGATTTTGCTGTCTTACTTCCAGGCCACTTTTTGCGATTCAGCGCTGTGCGACTTTAACTGACAATTGCGCAGTCGTGCGATGCCGTACCCAAACAAAATTTACGTCCTTTTTTTACCACAAATAGAGCTTTCTTTTGGTGGTATTTGATCACCTGTGCGATTTTTACTTTTTGTGTTATAAATAAAAAAAGAGCGTTTATTTTGAAAAAATAACAATATTTTTAACATTTTTTATATGAAATTCCTCCCAAAAAATATGTTTTCTGCTACCTATGTTTGGTAAAAAAAATCACAATAAGCGTATTTTGATTGGTTTGCGCAAAAGTTATTGCGTTTACTAACTAAGGGAAAGATTTCTGTCATTTTTGGTGGGTTTTTTTTAACGCGTAATGGCGGCGATCTGCGATTTTTTTTGCGGGACTGCGACATTGCGGCGGACAGATCGGACCCTTGACTGACATTTTTGACACTTTTGGGGGTACCAGTGACATTACTGCAGTAATCAGTGCTATATATATGCACTGTTACTGTAAAAATGACACTGGCAGGGAAGGGGTTAATTTTATTGGAGAGGGAGGGGTTAATGTATGCCTGGTGCTTACTAACGTGTGGGGGGGGGGAGGTGACTGAGTGAGCCAGGGACAGATCGGATGTTCAGCTATGCTGAACACTCCGATCTGTCACTTCCTGTCACTTAGGAGATCCGCCCGCTCTGTTTACACAAGCGGGCGGATCTCCAAACTCGATTCCCCAACGATCGGGGAGGAGCGGCGGCGATCTCCCCTATCCCGACTCCCGCTGTGAATGAAAACAGCGGGAGCGCGCCTCCGGCGGTGCGCGAGCACCGCCTACAGGGGGAGGAGTCCAGCGACGTAGGTCCACGTCGCTGGACGATAACGAGCCGCTGTGCCACAGTAGCAGCACAGTGGCTAGAGGTCAAGTGGTTAAAATGAATGAGTGTTCAAGAGCTAAACACGCCTAAACACATCTAAACAGATTTGGAAAATGCAGCTTTAGTGTCCATTCACACTGGTACGACTTGTCAGGCGACTTGGTCAGCCTGACAAGTCACGCACCGCTGCGGTCCATTGACTGCTACAGGAACCGTTCTAATAGGAGTGACACAAGTCGCTCCGACTTAGAAAAAGGGTCCTGTACTACTTCGGGGCGACCTGGAGTGACTTGCATAGACATTCATTTTATAAAGTCCGTGCAAGTCGTGCCGAAGTCGCGGTGCACGCGACTTCACAGGTCGCCCCCGAAGTCGTGCCGCTTCAGTGTGAGCTGGCACTTAGGCACATTTGTTTTATGCTGCTTTTCTGTGATTTTTTTTCTGCCTCTAAAGGGCTATGTGTGCCTAGACACCTAGTCTAACATGAAGTAACATTTAGAAGCAGGAAAAAAACTCAAACGCCCATAAAAGTGCAGTTTTTGATGCCTAACATGCATAAAGCCTATGAATTAAAGTGTACTTTTTTACAAGTGTATATCTAAAAAGATTTTACTTTAGGCAGCCTTATTAAAATGCATGTAATAAAAATTTAAATTGAAGCCCCACACCACTGGTAAAAGGTCCAGATACAGTTTTATTCCAATAAAAATCAGGGAGACAATCCAAAGAGTTGCAATGCCCCAAAATGTCCCCTTTTATGGCTTGATTGAAAACGTTCTTAGGCTGGATTCACACTAATGCATTCACATCAATGCATTTTTGTGCCTCTGCATTTTTGGAAAGGGTCAGGGACTTTTTTACACACACACACTTATATGTATTTATACACATACACATATAGGTGTTATAGCAGAGAAGCCATATGAGTGTTAATTATTTCATTAGCGCAAGCATAGGTTTCTGCTACTTTCACACCTATATATGTGTATGTGTATATATACATACATGTGTGTGTGTGTATATATACCCCTACACAGAAGTACAGATGTTATGCCTGCCTCCAAAGACGCCAAAAAAAGCCAGCTACAAAAACGCCCAGGTGTGTTTTTGCAGCAGGCGTTTTTTTGGGCATTTTTTGGGGGTCTTTACATGTGTGTGTGTATATCTACCCCTACACAGAAGTTCTGATGTTATGCCTGCCTCCAAAGACCCCCAAAAAAACGCCTGCTACAAAACCGGCAAGGTGTGAAAATAGCGGAGCCACTATCCTGTTCTATTGCAATTCTAATACAAACAAACGTTTTTTTTTCTGGTTCTGAACATGCTACAAAGCTGAAACATCCCAGGTACACTTTTTAGACACCCCAGACACAAAATCCAAAGAAATCTCATTTTTTTTTTCAATATTTTTTTCAATAATTGTCTCTCCATCAAAAATTACAATTTTTAAGAACTTTTTTTTTGTGTGATTATTAGTCCCTGGGGCATGACCCAGAACCCTAGGCACTTTTTAGGGGCATTTATTGGGTTTTAGGGCTTCAAAATTGTGTTTTTTGATTACCGAAGTTCGGGTCCCATTGATTTCAATGGGGTTCTGAAATCCGGGCCAAACTTTCGGGAAGTTCGGGTGTTCTGGTCGAAACCGAACTTTTGAAAAGTTCGATCATCCCTATTCAAAAACCATGGCCATTAATACAGTGTTACCCCACTTTGTAGAAGTAACAGCCTGCCAAGTTTTTAGAAGGATTTTCACAGGATTTTGGAGTGCATCTTCCAACATACTGGAAATGGTCTGCAGGACCCAATTAGAAAAATAGCCTTAGAAAGACAATAGTCTGGGTTGGGAGAAGATTGGCGTTCTTGGAAATCCTTTTGAAAAGGGTTCTCAATGTTCTTGTAATTACATAGGAGAAAACCAAGATCAGCTGGGTTGGCATTTAGCCAAAATCTTCTCTATTCTCCTGTTTGAAAAGTTTTCTAATTCTGAGTCCTAATTAACTATACATGTACGACCACACAATAATGCTGTCACATCAGCGTTCTCTGGAATAAAACAATCAACGTACTTGCAGTAGTTAGAGAATTTAATTAAGTGCTTAAATATGAATGAATTGTTTTCTGTTGTAATCTATAACCCAGCTGTAATCTTTCATTTCCTGGAGTAAGCAGAGAGCAGGTAAGCCTCATTTATATTCACGCAGATTCGGCGGATGGCTTCTTAAATAGCTTTTTATGTAGTGCGAGAGTGCTGCTCTGTTATCGCTAGATCATACTTACCATTTTATTAACGACTAGATACATGTCCTTGTCATAATGCGCCCTGCGTAATTGTTTATTGGGTCCCTCTTCTGTTTAAATTGCCTTATTAAAGAATTCAATTAACTTTATACGCGTGGAAAAGTGATATATTGTACCATTGTCTTTTTAGTGCCTGACCACCCTTGTAAAATTAACAACGGGGACTGCAGCCACTTATGCCTGTTATCTCCTTACAAGTCACACACCTGTGCCTGCCCCACTAATTTTTACCTCGCTGAAGACAATAAGACATGCCTGTCCAATTGTACTGCCAGTCAGGTAAGTGCTGGGTAAAGTGTCATTAAAAAAAAAAAATGTTCTTGATTTATTTCCTGTTTTTTAAAAAGCTGACCTATGGGAGAAAAACTCTCCAAGCTGGTATATTCCCTCTTAGTTTTCACCAGAACAAGTGTCCCCCTTGGACAATTTCCATTCTACTTCTGTTCTGCTCCAAACTTTTATTTTCTCCCACTTTTAGGCCTCGTTTAGACTTAAGGTTGAAGGGCTGCAAAAATGCATGAATGAGCCACATTTTTGCTGACCACCAATGACCCCCCCCCCCCAACCACTTCAGCTCCTAATGCCCAGGCCATTTTTTTGCGATACGGCTCTGCATTATTTCAACTGACAATTGCGCGGTCGTGCGACAGTGTGCCCAAATAAAAATTAATGTCCTTTTTTTCCAAAAAATAGAGCTTTCTTTTGGTGGTAATTGATCACCTCTGCGGTTTATATTGTTTGCGCTATAAACAAAGAAAGAGGTCAATTAAAAAAAAAAAAAATATATATATATATATATATATACAGTGGGTACGGAAAGTATTCAGACCCCCTTAAATCTTTGTTATATTGCAGCCATTTGCTAAAATCATTTAGGTTCATTCTTCTTCCTCATGAATGTACACATAGCACCCCATACTGACAGAAAAACACAGAATTGTTGACATTGTTGCAGATTTATTAAAAAAGAAAAACTGAAATATCACATGGTCCTAAGTATTCAGACCCTTTGCTGTGACACTCATATATTTAACTCAGGTGCTTTCCATTTCTTCTGATCATCCTTGAGATGGTTCTACACCTTCATTTGAGTCCAGCTGTGTTTGATTATACTGATTGGACTTGATTAGGAAAGCCGCACACCTGTCTATATAAGACCTTCCAGATCACAATGCATGTCAGAGCAAATGAGAATCATGAGGTCAAAGGAACTGCCTGAAGAGCTCAGAGACAGAATTGTGGCAAGGCACAGATCTGGCCAAGGTTACAAAAAGATTTCTGCTGCACTTAAGGTTCCTAAGAGCACAGTGGCCTCCATAATCCTTAAATGGAAGACGTTTGGGACGACCAGAACCCTTCCTAGAGCTGGCCGTCCGACCAAACTGAGCTATCGGGGGAGAAGAGCCTTGGTGAGAGAGGTAAAGAAGAACCCAAAGATCACTGTGGCTGAGCTCCAGAGATGCAGTCAGGAGATGGGAGAAAGTTGTAGAAAGTCAACCATCACTGCAGCCCTCCACCAGTTGGGGCTTTATGGCAGAGTGGCCCGACGGAAGCCTCTCCTCAGTGTAAGACACATGAAAGCCTGCATGGAGTTTGCTAAAAAACACCTGAAGGACTCCAAGATGGTGAGAAATAAGATTCTCTGGTCTGATGAGACCAAAATAGAACTTTTTGACCTTAATTCTAAGCAGTATGTGTGGAGAAAACCAGGCACTGCTCATCACCTGTCACAACAGTGAAGCATGGTGGTGGCAGCATCATGCTGTGGGGGTGTTTTTCAGCTGCAGGGACAGGACGACTGGTTGCAATCGAGGGAAAGATGAATGCGGCCAAGTACAGGGATATCCTGTACAAAAACCTTCTCCAGAGTGCTCTGGACCTCAGACTGGGCCGAAGGTTTACCTTCCAACAAGACAATGACCCTAAGCACACAGCTAAAATAACGAAGGAGTGGCTTCACAACAATGACTTGACTGTTCTTGAATGGCCCAGCCAGAGCCCTGACTTAAACCCAATTGAGCATCTCTGGAGAGACCTAAAAATGGCTGTCCACCAACGTTTACCATCCAACCTGACAGAACTGGAGAGGATCTGCAAGGAGGAATGGCAGAGGATCCCCAAATCCAGGTGTGAAAGACTTGTTGCATCTTTCCCAAAAAGACTCCTGGCTGTATTAGATCAAAAGGGGGCTTCTACTAAATACTGAGCAAAGGGTCTGAATACTTAGGACCATGTGATATTTCAGTTTTTCTTTTTTAATAAATCTGCAACAATGTCAACAATTCTGTGTTTTTCTGTCAGTATGGGGTGCTATGTGTAAATTCATGAGGAAGAAGAATGAACCTAAATGATTTTAGCAAATGGCTGCAATATAACAAAGATTTAAGGGGGTCTGAATACTTTCCGTACCCACTGTATATATATAATTTTACTTTCTGCTATAAAACATATCCAATAAAAAAAAAAAAAAATCAAATTTCTTTATCAGTTTAGGCCAATATGTATTCTGCTACATATTTTTAGTAAAAAAAAAAAAAAAAAAAATATATATATATATATATATATATATATATATATATATATATATATATATATATATATATATATATATATATATATATATAATTTTACTTTCTGCTATAAAACATATCCAATTAAAAAAAAAAAATCACATTTCTTTATCAGTTTAGGCCAATATGTATTCTGCTACATATTTTTGGTAAAAAAAAAAAAAAAAAAACTCAAAAAGCGTATATTGATTGGTTTGTGCAAAAGTTATAGCGTCTACAAACCATGGGATAGATTTAAGGACTTTTTTTATTTTTTATTATTGTTTTTATTAGTAATGGTGGCGATCAGAGAATTTTTGCGGGGGACACGAAGTGACACTTTTTGGGGACCAGTGACACCAATACAGTGATCAGTGCTAAATAATATATATGTATAAATATATATGTATATTTATATACTATATATATATATATGTGTGTGTGTGTGTGTGTGTGTGTGTGTGTGTATATATATATATATATATATATATATATATATTACACTGGCAGGGAAGGGGTCAACACCTGCCTGTGTGATTGGCTCACTGATTTTCCCAGAAGTTTACACTAAGATGCAAGTCAGATTTTTGGCATTCCCCCACAACAAAATTGTCATTTTTTTGTAAAATACTCCTAATAGAAAATCACATCTAAAGGGATGCAGATATAGCAGATTTCCTCATTAGAACCCTGCAGGCACAGCAGCTGTTTGATAATTATGAAACTACACCCATTAGATTCTCTTTCCACATGGACACAGAGAAACACAGAGGGATTTCTTCAGAATAACAAAAGGTAAGAATCTGCAACAAGGTTTGTTAAAGTCCCTGCAATGTACATTAAACACCCAGAGGGGAATGTTTTTTTCAACAAAAGTGGAGTTATTCTTTAATATTGCATGTTACAATATTTTAAAAAAATATTTAAAAACCATAACTTTCTTTACTGGGAGATTAAACAAATCCAGCCTACATCACTGCTCATACAGCAACTCACATGGCCCCTCCATATCATGTACACCAGTTGGGTGCCTAAGCTATAAAATCCATACACACATCACTCCACTCTAAAATCCAATTAAACAAATCATACACCAAATATATATATGCTCCAATGTTGTTTAGTGCTACTGAACACTTAACTCCCGCCAGAAGATATACATAAGTGCAGCTCAATCAATATAAACATTTAGGATAATCAGTTGAGATAGTGAAGCTCAAAAGTCCCTTGTAGAAAAGAAGGAATCATATGATGTGTGAGGTATAAGATCCAAAGATCCAATTCAGCTGATGTGCCTCCACCCTAGGTAAAAATATTGCGCTCACCTCAAGATCAGACCCCTGTGTTACCAGAGGCCAGGCACTCTTCAGCTGCATTCCCTGGATTACAGACAATTGGCTGGGACCTTGTGGCTCTCTTTTTGTGACTGATCCCAAAGACAAATGTTATTAGACCTTCTGGTAAAACAGGGGTCTGATCTTGAGGTTAGCGCAATATTTTTACCTAGGGTGGAGGCACATCACCTGAAGTGGTTCTTTGGATCTTATACCTCACACGTCATATGATTCCCTCTTTTCTACAAGGGACTTTTGGGCTTCAATATGTCAACTGATTATCCTAATTGTTTATATTGATTGCACTGCACTTATTTATGTTTTATGCTTTATATTGGGTTTGTGATTTACCTTTAGTGTTCAGCTGCAATTGTAATAATGTTTGTGGGTCTACTCTTTGTGCTGATTGTCTTTTGTATATATTTTTTTATTAACCGGTTGCCGACCGCCGCACGACTATTTACTGCGGCGGTCAGCCCTGGCCAGGCAAAGTGACGTATATATATACGTCACTAGCCTGGGAGCCAATAGCGGGCGAGCGCGCGCCGCCGGAGGCGCGCTCCCGCCTCGGCTCGTTCACGGACACCTCCGTGCGTGTGACCGGGGGACCCGATGTCCGCCGGTCAATCGAGATCGTCCGCTGTGAAGGGAAAAAGGCAGGCGGCTAATGTAAACAAAGCCGCCTGTCATTCTTCCCTGTGTAAAAGCACTGATCTAACGGTCCTGCTATGTAGGACCGTTGATCTGTGCTGTTACAACCACAGCCACAACCCTGCACAGTTAGAAGCACGCCCCTAGAGACACACTTAACCCCTCCCTCTCCAATAAAGTTAACCCCTTCCCTGCCAGTGTCATTTTTACAGTAACATTGCATATGTATAGCACTGATTACTGTAAAAATGTCACTGGTAACCCCAAAAGTGTCAAAAATGTCAGTCAAGGGTCCGATCTGATCGCTGCAATGTCGCAGTACCACAAAAAAATCGCAGATCGCCGCCATTACTCGTTAAAAAAAAAAAAAACAACAAAAATGACAAAAATCTTTCCCTTAGTTAGTAAACGCAATAACTTTTGCGCAAACCAATCAAAATACGCTTATTGTGATTTTTTTTACCAAACATAGGTAGCTAGGTAGCAGAAAACAAATTGGCCAAAAATGTAAAAACATTTTGATTTTTAAATTTTTTGGGGGGAATTTGATATAAAAAATTGTGAAAAATATTGTTATTTTTTTGATTATAGCGCATGATCAAAAAATCGCACTGGTGATCAAATACCACCAAAAGAAAGCTTTATTTGTGGGAAAAAAAGGATGTCAAATTTGTTTAGGTACAGCGTCGCATGACCGCGCAATTGTCCGTTAAAGTCACGCAGTGCCGAATCGCAAAATACAACATTCAGATATCCGATGGCTCGCGACTGGACTGGGCGAGGGCTGGGCATACTGATACAAGTCTGTTTAATGTTATAATTGGGGGATGTGGGTCTGGCCGATGACCCCCCTCCGACACCACGCCGGGTAACAAATATCTTTTGTATATTTACCCACCAGAAGATATGCCTCTAAAGAGTTTTGCCAGACAAGGGCTTAATTGTAGGGGTACACTGGATTCTGTCTAAGTATTGCATCTTATAGTATTTAAAAACCATGCCTTGCCTTACTAGGGCTGCCATAGCTTCATGGGACTTTGAAATGTTGTTAAAGTGGCAGACTGAATTTACTGAGTGGTGTATACAAAAGACTTAGTGTTATATTCTATGCCTTTTATGTCAAAAGATTTTTTATATTATAAAGTAATCAGTACAAAATGAAGCCCATGAAATGAAAGCTGAACTGCTCCATTCCAAGAGCTAGCCATTTACCCGAGAGGAAACGTATAAATGGTGTTTTTCAACAGGACTAAATCAAACTCTGTGGTTGCTCAAGACAACTGATACCTGTGTTAAAAAAAAAAAAAACAGAAGCTGGAATCCAGCACTTTAAATCTAAACTGTTATTGCCCGCATTCTCCATTAAATGCCTACCAATTTACTGTATTAGGCTATTACTGACACAACATGTTTGGGGAACACTGTACAAAGGCTGCAAGACTACGTGTTTATAACTAATGTGTTAGAAGATATATTTTATGTATCTGATAAAGGCTGCCAGCAAAGTTGAATGCCCTGAAAAGCAATATACAATCCATCATGCTTTAAAGTGCAATCCGCCCAAAAGTTATAGTTGCTCTTGGGTACTTCAGAGATCAACTTTTCATGTCTCCTGGCACAATGCCACAAGCCTTAGATCACTAGAGATTACTACTTTTCCCATTGTCTGCTAATCTTGTTACAATTTATATTCTATATAATTATTATTTTGAATATCAAAACGGGGATCCAAACTCAGCAGATGTGCGTAACTGTGAAAAGGTAAGTAATCAGATGTGCGTAACTGCACAGCCTGCGCAATCCAAAAATTAAAGCTGCTTCAAAGCCCCCACCAGCAACGTCTACCAACAAATGAGGGTTTGTCTCAATGACCTTAACACATTGCTAACATTAACTGTTTAAGTACCGCCCCACGTACATATACTGCTGCAGGGCAACCCTTAACCACAAAATCACGAACCTGTACTTGATTTCCTTCTTTGACTTTGGGGCACACACTGTCGGAGTCCTCCTCCCACTGTGATTGGGCACAGCGGGAGCCAATCAGTGGGTCTGGCGGACCTCATTTCCGCCATAAACCCAGCGATCGTTCCGAGAGAAGCAGAGAGAGTTAAACAAGGCAGAGATCACTGTTCTGCTAGTAAGGAAGACAGAGATCTTCCTAAGCTAAGCAGGAACACGGATCTCTGTCTTCCTTCAGTTAAACCATCCCTAACACAGTAAGAAATGACTCACAGGGAACACATTTAACCCTTTGATTGCACCTGATGTTAACCCCTTCCCTGCCAGTGTCATTAATACAATGATAGTGCTTTTTTTTTTTTTTTTTTTTTTTTTAGCATTGGATACTGTATTGGTGTCACTGATCCCTAAAAAGTATCACTTAGTGTCAGATTTGTCAGCCGCAGTGTTGCAGTCCTGCTAAAAATCGCTGATCGCCACCATTACTAGTAAAAAATAAATAAATAAATTATAAGTCCATAAACCTTAACACATTACTAACATTACCCACTTAAGGCCTGCACCATGTACATATACTGGTGGTATATGGTCCCCAAAAAGTGTCACTTAGTGTCAGATTTGTCAGCCGCAGTGTTGCAGTCACACTAAAAATCGCTGATCGCCACCATTACTAGTAAAAAAAAAAAATGATAAGTCCATAAACCTTAACACATTACTAACATTACCTGCTTAAGGGCTGCACCATGTACATATACTGGTGGTATATGGTGCCCAAAAAGTGTCACTTAGTATCAGATTTGTCCGCCGCAGTGTTGCAGTCGCACTATAAATCTCTGATCGCCATCATTACTAGTAAAATGTTTTAAAAAATAACAATATGTTCATAAATCTATCCAATAGTTTGTAGACGCTTTAGCTTTTTCCTAAACCAAATTAGGCATTTTGCCTAAATCAAAATACGCTTATTGGGATTTTTTTTTTTACCAAAAGCATGTAGCAGTACACATATTTGCCTAAATTATTGAAGAAATTTGATTTTTTAAATTTTTTTATTGGATGTGATGCAGAAATTTTTTTCCAAATTGTCAGGTTTTTCTTTTGTTTTTAGCGCAAAAAATAAAAAACACAGAACTTCACATTTTCAGTCTGGCTTCGGGGGCGATTTCACAGTGCGGGTTTCTGCACAGATGTCTATTGAAATCGCCCCCCGAAATAACCAAAAGTAGTGCAGAAACTACTTCTGGGAATTGGTGCATCACCGCAAAGTTGGCGTTGCAGTGATTTGGGTGCATCACCGCAAAGTTGGCGTCGCACCGATTCGGACGGTTCCATTGCCGGCAATTGGCTCCAAATTGACATGGAATTTGACATGTCAAATCCCATGTCTAATCGGACCAATGTGAATTTGGGCTTAACGTGAATTACAATATACTTTGTATTAAATGTCCGCTTCATTATAATGCACATTAGCACAAATTGATGCATTATCATATGTCATGATGCCATGACATACATTTTCATGTGTTTCTATTTATTCCAAAGGGTAGCGCATCAAGCAATAATGTGAAGATGCAACTTCAACCTTAATCTTTAGGACACTTTTTAAGTGAGTGGAACTGTGGTTTTAACACCAGCTCAGGGCCCCTGAAACTGGAAACTAGAGTACCAGCATGTGCGGAAGCAAGGGAACTGTGTATTTAGTAATCCAAGTTCCCGAAGAAACACAAAATATATTGGAACAACAATGATTTTAATCTCTGCTACACTCTGTGTTCAGTTACAGGGGAATAAAACAACCTGCACATTTTATTAGATAGACAAGAGTTATGTTTTCCTCTACTTTAATGCCACAAAAAAAAGATTAAAATAAATGATTGCATTCTAATGTGCAAAATTGTAAAAGTTCATTAAAATCGGATAAATATTTTATGTTTTTCATCCTGGATCTAATGCTCTGTTGCCATGATATAGTGTTCCACTGCTTGGAATCAATTTTTGCAATTCCAGGATAATTTAAACTGTGCAACAGAATCCTTCAAGCAGGTGTTCTGCTTTTGCGTTGCTAATTTTCTTAAAGTCTAATCTCACCAAAAAGAAAGTGCTCAGCAGAATTAAATTAACGAGGTCTCTTACCAACCTGCTACACTTTTTTTTTTCTGTCTGTTCTTAGAAAATCATCTCAGCAGAGAAATCCTTCCATTCCTCCATGGTGCTTACTTTGGGCATGGTTCTAGGAGTCATATTCATTGATGATTTTAATATATACCTTTGACATATCCCATGTCACATGTCTTATTTTCTTCCAAGGAAATCTCCCCATGGAGCCAAGTGCTTGCGCTCCTTGCAGGTTTTATAGAACTCTGAAATGTTATATTTGCATTGCAAAGTGTTTACCAAGTGACATTATCGGGGCTCGGCAATGCTAGTCCTATACTTTGCATTAAAACGTTTTTAGGGTCTTATATCTCTTCTAGAGGAACCTTTTTAACATTCCATTTACGTTGCAGGGAAAGTCCATTTTGCAAATCTGTTCTGAATAGGAATATTATGATCACAAGAAATACTCATTTTGCATAGGAATAAAGGCTTGCTGCTCAATGTTGTCTTCTTTTTCTGATACACGTACAACTATGGAAAAATTACATCTACATATTTGATGCAATCTGCCAATAGCATTACAAAAGAAGTATGACCAAAGCTTTTTGGTCATAATTCTCTTGTGGGTCACAGGGCTGAACTTATTTCTGCAGTCCATAGAATGCAGTATGGTAATGCCTTTACAATCACTTTAAAGTGTAACTCCACTTTCGTTGAGAAAAAAAAAAAACATTCCTCTCTGGGTGATGTACATTACAAGGATTATAATACCCTTTGTTGCAGATTCCTACTTTTTGTTATTCTGAAGAAATCTGTTTGTTCCTCTGTGCCTCTGTGCTGAGTGGGTCTAATGGGAGTGGATGTATAATTATCAATCAGCTGTGCAGCTGCAGAACACTAATGAGGAAATCTGCTGGACCTGCATCCCTTTAGACGTGTTCCTATTGGGAGTATCTCACCAAAAATGAAAGTTTTGTTGCAGGGGATGCCAGAAATCTGACTTGTATCTTAGGCAGACTTCTGGGAAAATTGGTGAGCCAACCACACAAGCAGGAAAATATGTTTCTGGGGTGTGGTCAGTATACATTCTGTGTACAGAACACCTCCAGGCAGCCATATTGCATTGCATTTTCAGGAAAATGACAGCGGCTGCAGATTGAAAAGGAAAGGTAATTTTTAATAACATTCAATTACAATATGACTGGCGTCACAATTGTATACCCTATATAGCAAACCTTGGCAACTACATTTCCCATGATGCTTAACTACACTGACGAGTGCATGAGCATCATAGGAAATGTAGTTCCAAAACATCTGGGGTGCCAAGGTTCGCCATCACTGCCCTTTATTATGATGCTTAACTACACTGACGAGTGCATGAGCATCATAGGAAATGTAGTTCCAAAACATCTGGGGGGCCAAGGTTCGCCATCATTGCCTTTTATTATTTTTTCTTTATTTGATATTGTTTTCCCCCACAAAAATGGAGTTATCCTTTACTGCTGTTTCACACTACCGCGACTTGTCAGGCGACTTGGTCGCCTGACGAGTCGTGCTCCATTCTGTGCTATGGGAACCGTTCTAATAGGAGCGACTCAAGTCGCTCCGACTTAGAAAAAGGTTCCTGCACTACTTTTGACCGAAGTCAGAGCGACTTGCATTGACTTCCATTATGTGAAGTCCGTGCAAGTCGCGCCGAAGTCGCGGTGCACGGTGACTTCACTAGTCGCCCCCGAAGTCGTGTCGCCATAGTGTGAACCGACTCTTAAGCTTTCTTATACATGATTGGGTATTTATTGAATAGTAAATTTTCACATTGTTTCACCTCATCCACTAACATAAACTAAAAATTCACTTTGAAAGGTAACATACACTACTCTCTTAGAAAACCAAGGTCAATATATTCATATTGTTACATTGTATTTCTTAATTCAGCTTCCTAAAGGAGTTCTATGGTTACAGCATACACTTTCATTTTATAATATGAGCATTTTTAATAACAATAAAAACAATAGTTATATTTGACAATCCAATATAAGCTACTTGAAAACTCTCCTTTCATGTTGTGGGTGCTGCCTGACAGCTGGCCGTCTCTTTCCACAATTTGCTAGATTCCCTGCATGCTTTGTAGCTTGTCATCTGCTGTTTACTTTTGATTCCATAAGACTACATATCCCATGGTACCTTGCTGCCTGCAAGCAGTGATTCCCTTACTGACACCACCCCCTGAAACTCCTCCCCTCAGCCCCTCTATAGTTCAGAAGGCAGGCTCTGTGAAATGTGTGACACAGCAGTGCCTACTCACAGGGCATAGTGACTACATGTCACAGATTTTAAGGAAGTAAATGTATGGGGATCTTCACAAAGTAAGTTTATTGAATAATTTAAATACAATGTGGAGAGGGATTTATGATTTTGCATTCTGAACGTAGATATATTTTAAAGTGGATGACACATGGGTGATTTTACCTGCAACATTTACAGTGATTTGTAGCTGTGATGGTATCTTTAGGATCGCTAAAAGTAACATTTTCAAAGCAATTTGTCAACTATTGAGATCCATCAGCATTTATGCTTGTTGGCAAAATTGCTTGCAACAACTGCCCTTAATACATTTCTATGAAAAGCAGTGGCAATCGCTATACTTAGCTAGAAATTGCTGGAGAGAGTGCCCCTCTCAAACATCATCAGCCTTGATGCTAACAGTGGATTGGCTCTTGGAAGCAGGTATGCAAAAGTCAAAATATCTTAAAAAGGGGCGCCGGTCTGGGGGAGTGGACATTCCTAGCTAGATTGCATTTGAATGCAGAACTCCCTAGGAAAGCCTATATGATTGAAAGGAGTAATGAAAGTACGAGGCCAGGAACAGTATAGTTGAGGAGGGAAATGCTAGATGATGCTAGATGTCCTCAAGCCAGGAAATAAGGTAGGCTCTAAGTGACTTGCTGCAGCTTCTAATGCACAATGTGAGAAGCTCACAGTGTGCAGTGAAATCAGAGCAAGCAGTTTCAGTACAGGAGGAGAGCCTATACACCTTTGCAAGACTGAATATCAGATTGGATTTCAGCTTTCACATCAGCCATAAAGTTCTGTAATCTCTAGCTACAAACCTTAGATGACTTCAGTGGACTTTTGGAAACTTGCACGTTTCTTCCTGACTGAGGATATTTCCCCATCCCTTTGCAGTTGCATGCAGAATGGTGGTATTAAAGCTCCAAATTACAAATACAGGGCTGATTACTTCTTGAAAGCTTGAGAAATTCATACCTATCATAGCTAGATTTACATAAGTAATACAGCCGGGCGATAGAAGTGGCACGTTTGATTCGGGACACATCTCAGATTGTTTTGTGGGGTCTTGACACATTCATTTCCAACGAGCAGAACAGTCACAGTTTTGCTCATAACAGGTTTAGCTAACTACGGAACGTCTGTCACATTTAGATTCATCGAGAAATGCTCTGTGAAGAACTTCAAAGGAATCACGGCTTTGAAACACTCCAATAATTTCCTTATTCCAAACTGACAAAGAATATTCACATTAAACAGCCAAAACCTTAACACAGGTTGGGTGGAGAGATTTAGAACAATGACCGTTGGTAGCAACAACTGAGGATGTAATTAACCTTAATCTTCTGTATTTTTGGTTTAGTTTCGGTGTAATACAGATAAATGCATTCCGTTTTGGTGGAAGTGTGACACGGTAGATGATTGTGGCGATGGATCAGATGAGCCCCCAGAGTGTCGTAAGTATATCTTTTTGTTTTATTGCTCAAAGTAAATTTTGTTTTAGAGGCATATTGTAATGGCTTTGGATCAGTTTTATTATGTGTTTTTGAACTGGTTTTACTTTTTTTTATATTATTATTTAAAGTGGAGTTCCACCCTAATTTTACACTTCGGGATTGGTATGCTAAAGAAGAATTGGGCATTTAAAAAAAAATTTGGGGGTCCCTTACCTTATTTTAAGAGGATAGTTTATTCAACTTCCTCCTTCTCCCCCTTCTGTGGCTGAGGCCCCAGACATCACTTCCGGCTTTGCATTGCATCCTGGGAGATGTTTGTCATCAATCCCAGGAGGCAATGGGCATCGCCTGACGCTCCTCTCATGCACTGCAATCAGGAAAAAGGACACAGCGGCTTCCGCAGCGGCTTCAGATGCCCACAATGGAGATGGCCACGCTCAGAAAGCGGTTTTAAAAGTAAGAATTTGAATCCCAACAAATACTATACTGCTTATAAATCTGAGATTAGTGTAATGTAAAGGGCGATTGATAAGTATTTAAGGAGTATTTTTAGTTAAAAAAAGTATTTTCGGCCGGAACACCGCTTTAATGTCTCTTTTATAAGTTAATGTTTACACAGGGCATATGCGTGACACTGATGTCATAGAGTGTCAGCAGAGACTGTTTGCTTTCAGACTGTCTTTCTTGTCTATCTCTAATCACCATATAACCCTATGGCAAGTTTCATACTAATTCAGTCTGATTTTGATTTGATTTTCAATGGAATTTGGTAGTGTAGCTGTGGTATGACTTTGTACGTTTTTTATACTTTTTTTTTTACCACGTGCATTTAACCACGAGTTAGCACTAGCCGGTGTCCTTACAACTATGAGTCATCCCTGCTGTCAGCAGGGAATGTAAAAAAAGAGCCTTTCGGGTCTGGTATGGGTTTTGAAGGGGACCCGGTGCCAAAAAAAAACCCCAAAATCAATAGCAGGCCCTTCTGTTTGTTGTGGATTTTAAGGGTAAACCCCAGGGCAAAGAAAAAAAAGCAAACAATGCCAGGCCACATGCCCTTAACATGGGAGGGGGGCTTTAGGAGGACTCCCCCATAGCACCTTGTCCCTATTTTGATGAGCACAAGGCCCTTTTCCTCACAACCCTGGCCTGGTAATGTGGGGGTGCGGGGTGGGGGACTTCAGTTCCCATTCTCCCCTATATGAATGAGTATGGCCCTACTAATGTACCAAAATAATGTCAAAGTACATAAAAGCACAAGACAATTATGACAAATCTTTTATTTAAAAATATATATATAAAAATGTCCCCCAATGTAAATCCATTGTCAATCACGATGAACACTATCTACCAACCTGTGTGAAAAAAAAAAATACCGCCTGACGAACATGACGGATCCCATGACTTGAAACTCGCCTAATGACAAAACTGCGTCCCCCTGCCACTAAGTAAACAAAAGGGTAGGGCCATCTAGGGATGTCACAATCTCATTGCATCACACCAAAGTTCGACAGGACCCTTCCCCAAAGTTGGATTGCAGCTGCGCTGCATTGATGTAGACAGGCACCATTGAAAGCAGTGTTATTTCCCTTGTCATGTGATTCAGAATGATCCAAGTCGCACCTGAAATTGCATCAGTGCGAACCAGACCTTAATGTGGGACTGTGTACATATACTTTATTCTGAACTATGTATATACCATGCTTTTTTTCAGCAGACCTCTAGGGAATCATGCATTTTACCCAAGTGCATGAGGCTTCAGCGTTTAGCTGTGGCTAGTGGACACAGGTGCACCATCCAGCCCATTGATGGCAGCCTTTCAAACTCTATGAGAGCCTGATACCCTCTTCTGCTAGACAGGGTTGGGTGGTGCACTGAGCAGTGCGTACATTTAGGGCGGTATGCACCCAGGGATAAATGCCTGAAACACAAGCTGTCTGAGTTCTTGGCATTGATCTCTGAGCTCATACTGCCCTAAACATACAGACCTCTAGGTGTACCACCTAACCCCATCAAGTTGCAGCAGCTGTCAAACTCTCATAGAATTTGACAGGCTGCCAGCAGTGGGGTTAGATGAGGCGCCTATGCCCCTCAACCCCAGCTAAATACTGGAGCCTCATGCAGCAGGGCTACATGCCCCCAGTGTGCATGAGACCTAAAAAGGAGTTTGCCGCAATATATATTGACTAGGAATGTAATATAAAATATTCACTTGCGGTTTTTCATATTTAAAAAACAGAAAAAAACTATTGTGTTTTTGTCATAAGCATACTAAAGAATATATTTATAGAAAAAAATACATTCCCCTTAACATGCTCAAGTTTACAAATCGCCATGCCAAAATTGCTGACAAGTCATTATACACAGCACTATTTTTTTTTCTTTACTTTTACCTGGATTATTCAACAGCCATCCTTAGGCTTTAAAAAGAAAGCGATAAATGAAAAAAAAAATATTTGTTTAATTAGGAAGAAATACTGTATAAACCAATTTTTTTAGAGGTTTGGAAGCATAGCTGTCAGTAGGGCACCATTGCCAGGAAGTTTGCTGGCAATAACAAGGGTTTGATCTAGTGTTATATCCTAAACAAGTCACTTCATTGTAAGTGATATTATACCTTTTTATTCATTCTATTTTATCCAGTGCACTCTGTTTCTGTTTTTACCTTTAACCTTGATTAAGTTAATAAGCTGTATCGTTTCTAACAATAAACATTTTTTTGGTTTTGATCGACTAATTTGGGGTTATGAGTTTCTCTGGAAAAAAAAAAAGTCTGAATATGATTATTTGTTAAGTAACAATTTACAAAAGTACTTTACATATTGCACATTTACATCAGTCCCTGCCCCAAAGAGCTTACAATCAAAGGTCACCATCTCAGATTCATAGACATGCCAGATTAGAAGCCAATTACCCTACCAGCTTGTCTTTTGATTATGGCAGGAAACCAGGATACCTGGCAGAAATCCATGCAGGCACAAACTCAACATGCAAACTCCATGGAGGTAGTGTGCTGGTTGGAATTGGAATGAAGGACCCCCATGCTGCAAGGCAGGAGTGCTAATCATTAACCCTCTGTGCTCCCCCACTAGCGGTCAGAGATTTACAAATCATATGCATTGTAGGACCTTATTTTGCATATTCAGCACAAAGTGCACACCACAAGCTTTTATCAGATAATTTTTCTGATTGGCCAAAAAAAATGTTCTGCCTCAGTCATCAACATAATAACAGTCTTTTTAGTAAGCTGCTATTACATTTTAATTTACACATATTATCTCTGACAAGGGTGCCCTACATTGTGTCCTGCTCCTTTGATTATCTCATTATTTCTGTATGTTAGTTACAAGGTATCATAACTTAACTTTTAAATTGAATCTAAAATTCAGAGCCAACAAATAGTTACAGTCTGTCCTGTTATGTAGCACAGTACATGCATGAAGTTCACGCTTATGAACTAATTAACAGTACACCAGCTGTTGCCATGCCAAGTTCTGTAAAATGTGCAAAAAAGTTCAGAATGCAAACTACTTCACACTCCTCTACCTGCTAGAGAAAAGGCACCTAAATTAAACATGAACAGGATTTACACTTCAAAAATGGGACACATTGTTGTGTTGTGTTGTTGGCATGCAATGGGAATAACAATTGGCATAACAAACGTAAAGCTTCTATGTTGGCATGCAAGCAATATGTTTCTTAATTGCAATGAAAACAAAAGGCTTTTTTTTCCTGTTGATGTTGATGTAGTGGAGAATGCATTAGCCTGTGCTGTCAACAAGGCTTTTGATTGTTTTTTCTGGGCCTGTCTGTAACGGATCAACCGGCACCCTGACCGGGTACCTCCGTTGACAGGGTGTCACCAGACACCATAAACACCTTAGACCCTATGAACCGCCACAGCTTGGTTAGGGTCTCGCCATCTCCTACCCACCCTGGACCTACAACAAGGCTCCAGGTTCCAGTTGGTGAACCTCTTTCCCCAGAGAGTGCAGCAGGAACAAGCTCTTACACAAGCTCCTACAAGAGCTTAGATATTATCCAAGGGAGTATTAAGGACATAGCAATCCCTTGTAGCATATTCCCCCAATGAGAGACAGGACTCTAGATTGAGGGTGAAGTATAACTCAACTTTATTGAATAAGAAACAGACTTTTATACAGCTTTCCCCCACATGGTTACCGCCCAGGTGGACCTTGTTGAAAACAGGCCCTGACATTCACAATCCAATGAAAACAGAGTTTTACACTCCCATACAGTGTACACAAAGATATACACTGTGGGGCAATCCCCCCTCCGCCTTAGGAGACAATCCACATACACATATACATCCCATAATAAGCTTATCTTAAGGCAGACAGAACAATGTGAGGTCATTAACATTTAACAACGAGACAGGCACAATCCACATTCCCTCCCAATACACCAACAATAGGGAAGTCTGCCAATGACAGTCTGTGTGTCTCTCTCACAGACAAGCACATGGAATACACTGTGTAAGGTGGTATTAAATCTTCATTATTCTATATGAAGATATGGTTGACAAATATTACTGTCCCGCTTGAAGCAATCCAAACCATTAATTATCTTTCTTTCACTCATAGTGACGGTTAGTACCATCACATTGTCATTTTAGAATTGGGAGAAAAATAGTCACAGGCCATGTGCACACCAATATCCTTGCTCTTTTAAGTCATATTTTGGGAATAGTGTAGCAGTTTGTCAAAGTTGAAAATTGCCCCCTGCGTTCTATCAGAGTGTACACAATAATAGATTAGTCCTCCATAAACTGAGTCACACGTCTGGTGGTCTATGTCACAGTCAGGGGTCAGGCTGAGAGACCAGTAGCTATAGCAGTAGCAAGGCACCTACTAACCAGCTGATAAGTACAGAAGCAGGTCAGTCTTGCAGATGATACGGGATCACCTGACGTGCAGAATCTAAGTACTAACTGGTATTCATCAGAACTCCTCATGGTGGTGATGGGTTTTGTTGTATAATAGTCCTAAGTGGAATTTCTCTGTATCGCCCCACCAAGCTGGGGTCCAGTAGCAGATATGGCAGGTAGAGATAAGCAGAAGTGTAGTCAGTACACAAGCCAAAGGTCGGTAGTGAGTGATAGTGAAGACTCAAATGGCAGCAGGATTGACAAGAGCAAGATATTAGCTGGAGGGAGCACAATAATCTGGGAAAACAGGAAGTGCAAAAGCATTTCGTAAATAGGAAGTAAATTTGAGGAGCAAAGAGTTCAAAAATCACGTCAAACAAGTTTCAAGGCAGGATCAATCAATAAATTGTCCAGGGAACTGTACAGCATTGTAGTTGGCTCTGCAAGAAGAGACTTTGCCACACACATCAAAGTTTGCAGGTTTAGATCGGGGCCCTGACAGAGTAACCTATTGGTTTATTTTTTCTACGGCAATATGTTTGTGGACAGCTGTTTATCACACCTACTGTGCTATGGGACCAAAAGCTAATGAAAACATCTCAAAATGATTGAGTTTAGGTGTCTTCAGTGAAGGGTACTACACTAAAAAATACAAAGATATTTTGGAGAAATGTGCACTTTTAACCTTGTGGTAACAATTTGGGGAAGGTCATTTTCTGTTCCAGCATGACTGTGCCCTTGTACACAAAGCCAGGTCTATAAAGACATTGAGAGAATTCAAAAAAGCCCTAACAATAGCTTTCTGGAGATATAACCCTTTAAAATGACCTGGTCAGATTAAAAAATCCCTGCTGCCCACCTTGGTAGCATTATCAATACATGCAGCAGATTCAGGTAGTTCTTAATAGCGCACATTTTTACAAAGTGGCATTAATACTGCACCAAATTCAAAAATAATTGCTTCCAACTGGAGGTAATTAGGACTAACTGTAAGTTGGCATACAGAGACAGGCAGAGTGCCTCCTGTCCTCCCCATCTGTCAGTGGTTCTTATGGATACTGTTGGCTGTGCAGTCTGTTATCAACCAGTGATGCTGACAGTGAGGGGAGCCTGATGGAGAAGCTGAAGCATTAGTTCCACATCAAGTCTGCGCTTTCCTTGTGATTGACAGCAGGCAGTGGACAGATTCTGTATCTAGCATAATTTTTGAATTTTGGCTATGGATCTGCCCACTGCCTGCTGTAAATCACAGGTTGAGTGGACCTGATGGGGAAGAAATGTCTCAGGTTCTAACCACCCAGGCACCTGCTTCCAACAGGTGCACAAATCTGTTACCTGCATTGACAATTATACATGTATTTCAGAGGCACAGTGGAATTCTAAACAGTGTCATAGACACTCTTTATGATCTCCCTGATTGTTTGACATATTTGATTTGATAGAACTTGAATAGCCTAGGCAGAGCCTTGACCTCAACCCTCAACACCTCTGAGCTATAGTGAATTGCCAATTGTAAACCAGGACTTATTGTCCAACGTCAGTACCTGAACTCACAAATGATCTTTTGACTAAATGTACACACATTTCAAAGACCTAAAACTCTAACATTGTATTGCCTTCCCAGAAGAATGGAGGCTGTTATTGCATTGGGGGGGGGGGGGGGTTGTGGCAACTCCTTAATAATTGTCATGGTTTTGAAACAGAATGTCCAGCAAGCTCCTATTGGGCAAAAATGTTTGAACATATAGAGGGGAATTTTGGAGCAGACAAAATCTGGGGAAGCTGTGCATGGCAACCAATACATTTCTAGCTTTTATTATCAGAGCTTAAAGCTGAACCAATCCCATCAATTTACCTGTTTACCAAAACAGTTAAATTCAAGGTATACCACAGTTATTAGTGTTAATGTTAGCTTTCAATAGAACAAGTCAACAAATGGCTGGTGTCATAGCTGATTACATAGGCAGCACCTGACATCTTCAGACAACACAGAGACTAATATGGCAGCTGCTCCAGTTTTAGCAAATTCCCGTCACAGTGTATATTTCTTAAGGGCTGAATCAGCATAGTACCTTATTCTGTTCCCAATTACCTTGTGGTATTCAAACTTAACATGTTCTATATTTTATAATAAAAAGGAAATTCAAATTATTAATAGCAGTTGTGCAAACTTTGGAACTCAAGTGCAGAGATCCCTGCCATAATCCCTGGGAGGTATCAGAAACTATTAGATTAAAATATTTAGCATCAACCATATGCTAAAATATCAACTCTGAGTAAACTTTCTCTTGAAAGCAAAGGTAAACTGCACAAGAATAGAGAACTGATATGACTGTAAAAAAATTGCACAGCGTAGCAGCTGATGGTGATCCAGAGTTGATTTGAATGAATACAACTATCCAAGTCAAACAGTACAACTTTCAGTAAACTCCAAGGTGCAGAGGAAGATAAAACAAAGCTTCTGGGCAACTGTGATCAACGAATTGCTAAAAAAAAAAAAAAAATCTTTTCTGACCCCCAAGGGGGTCACATTTAGTCCCTGGATTAAAACATTTCCATAAAATCTATTTATAATTATTATTGTAGATACCATTAGTTGTAGATAAAACATCCAGTCCTGTTAAATTTCAAATTTATTTTGCTAATTAGGCTTTAAAGACAAGTGCTGGATTTAAAGAAAAAAAAATATTCATGCTCACCTCGGATT
Source organism: Pelophylax lessonae (assembly GCF_965119305.1). Classification (NCBI taxonomy): domain Eukaryota; kingdom Metazoa; phylum Chordata; class Amphibia; order Anura; family Ranidae; genus Pelophylax; species Pelophylax lessonae. The sequence goes on from NC_138773.1 coordinate 290,018,726, forward strand.
AATGCTGCATCTGTTCTCTGCCACCTCTACACTGAGAACGGGGCAATCAAGGACCACTGATCGCTCAGTTCTTCCACCTGTTCTAAACACAGAGTGGTGATTGTTTTTCTGGCCCTCACTGGAGAGCCGGACTGTGCAGGGGATGGTAGTGGCTAGCTCAGTCTTCTATCAGCACGCTGGGAGGCTATGCCGGCTGCCGGTAAGGCATGGGAGCGGATTCCGACATTATGTCAGGAACCCTGAAGAGCTTGGATGAGCTCTGTGATGTCAGCAGGCTTTAGCTAACTGTGGGCTGTATCATGGTCACATGATTGCAGAACTAAGTGTGACCCACAGGACTGTGACTGAGCTTTGGCGATACTTTTCCCTAAACCACTCTTCAAGGATTAATCCAGTTATAGGCAGTGTCTGCTGAGCTTAGTCAATCCCTGGCTTCTTTTATGGCTTGGATACTCCAACAGTGATGAGATCTGCTTCCCATTATCTCTGTTTACCTGGGAGTTTTGGGCATCCCCTTCCTCAAAAAGAAATAAAAAAAAAAAAAAAACACCACTAAAACCTTATACAAACTGAAGCCAAGCCATTATAATACTTATTATAACTGTGCTTTTTTTCCTCTTTATTAATGGGAAATTATTTTACATTTTAAGAATTTTTTGTCCAGTCCTATATTATAAATGACAGTGCCTTTTCTAATTTGACAGCTGAGTTCAAGTGCCAGCCAGGAAGGTTCCAGTGTGGCAGTGGACTCTGTGCCCTCCCAGCTTTTATCTGCGATGGAGAAAACGACTGTGGAGACAACTCTGATGAACTCAACTGTGGTAGGTGATTATGCCACATGAGAAGTCAAATACATATGACACTTGAAAAGACGATCAACTCAGATTGATTGGCCTGTGTCAACTGGCTCTAGGCTTGTGTCAATGGGCAAATGCCACTTGCTTTCAGGTGCATTCCTCCATCATTTTAGGACACTTCTCAGATAATAATCTTTGAAAGGTTTACTAGATCTCCTTTTAGGCTACATCAGCCTACCTCAATATGTTTTTACGTTCCTATTGACTTGTATGGGGACAATAAAAGTTGTAATGTGAACAAAAGCCCTTGACACAGGCCCTTAGATTACAGGAAGAACACTGATCTTGGTTTACCAACTTCTTTTCAGATACATATGTCTGCTTGTCAGGACAGTTCAAATGCACTAAGAAGCAGAAATGCATCCCTCTAAATTTACGCTGCAATGGCCAGAATGACTGCGGGGATGAAGAGGATGAGATTGACTGCCGTAAGTTGACACTGATTTGTAGAGACATTAGATTACATGAAATACTGAATCCAAATACTTAATACTTTGAAGATGAAAGCAACAGAGTCACTAAAATTAAAATGCCAATAACATAGCTCCCAGCAAAAATAAAGTTGATACTTACCCTTCTTGCTGCCTGTGCCAGTGATTGCCACTGTGATCCAAACATATTGGTGGATATTTACTAAAATTGGTACACACGCAATGTGGTGCAGCTGAGCGTAGTAACCAATGAGCTTCTAGGTTTTATTGTCAAAGCTTAATTGAACAAGCTGAAGTTAGAAGCTGGTTGGTTACTATGCACAGCTGCACCAGATTGTATGTGCACCAGTTTTAGTAAATCTCTTCCATTGTGTCTGCAAAAACCAACCCTACCAGGAGCATCACTCTCCTTTGTCCCCCACTTCAGTGGTGCTTCCCACTAACCTTTACATTATTCTAAAACACAGTAGAGAACTCTGTTTTTCACATTTTACTTCACGTAATAGAATTGCTTTAACATCTTGCCGACAGTGCAGCACAAGAAAAGTGGACTTTAACAACCAGCTGCTACACGTGTCCCTGGCAACCCAAAGTTATGTGCTTACTGCATGTTCCCAGCACACTTTCACCTACAGCTCTCAGTCATAACTTCTGACATGTGTGTTGCCTTATTGCTTTAGCATGCCATTCAAAATGATTGACAAAGCTATGCATCAATGCATGTAGTGTTCTCACCTGTCGCAGGAACGCATGCTGTAAGTTAATTCATGCATTCCAGTAACACATGTACTGGGCTGATGTACTTAGATGTAAATGGGCTTGCCTAAAACCATATATGACCCTTTTTTTGGAAACCTATGACATGGCAACATGATTTTTTGTGATTCCATGTTTTGCAGTTTGGTACAAACACAGGTTTGTTGCTTTAGTGCGTTGGGGTGTCTTTCAAACTGAATGGCACTGCAAGGCAGCAATATGTGTTACATGTGTTACTGCAGCACAGAAGTGTTAGCTGGCTGCCTGATTTTGGTAATTGGTAAATTTTTACAATACATTTTAAAAAAATAAATATATTGTTTAAACAATTTTACCATGCCTTTAAGATAATTTATATTATAATTTCCTTCTTAAGTTGCATTTCCTTTTACACGCAGTGTAAAGCCTACACAATAGAGGAAATCTATATGAATTATGTAAGGTACTTTTCTTTCTAAAATACAGGTAATTATTGCAAAATCTGGCCACCTTCCTGAGAGATTCAAAAACAGCGTTCGGCATTTCAGTGTATGTCTAATGGAATCTTTGCATTAATACCCGTTGAATGAGAAGCTTGAGAAGATGCGCTCTGTATTAAAATGTACACTTATTAAAATGGATGAATTCTGCTACTGTTTTGTTCTCTACTAGCTGAAAATAGCTGTTCCCCGGACCACTTTCAATGTAAAACTACAAAGCACTGTATATCTAAACTCTGGGTGTGTGATGAGGACTCCGACTGTGCTGACGGATCAGACGAGGCCAACTGCGGTGAGTATCAACCATTAAACATATTTCTAGCAGCTGTATGTATACTAGACAAGGACCTCGTGTCCACCCAATCTTTGATATGAACCCCATGCCTTTTCAACTCTCGACTTAACTGGACGTGCTAATGAATATTATTGTTCTCTTTTGTTGAGTTTGGAGAAAAGTATAAAGTTATGTGCAGCAATGGACCTAAAAAATAAGAATAAGATTATATATTAAAAATTGATACTTGATTTTTTTTTTTTTTGCATCCTTTATAAAAAATAATTTGGGCTAGCAAACTTTGGTGTTGATTAACTCAAGTCAAATAGGCTGTTCACTTTGCAAGGAAAGTTACGCTTTTTATTATTTTCACTGCATGTGATCGGATATTTACGCAAAGTGAACCTTCAATACGTTTACTTGGCTCTGAGGCAAATTGTAACTTCCTTTGCAGAGCAAACATACTGTTTACCTTTAATAAATCATCCCCTTTGTGTTGCTTAGAAGGATATGTCTCATTTTCTTTATCTTAAAGTGGAAGTGCCTGATCAAGGACCATCATGATAGGATCCCTATGTATACTTTTATTGCAGTACAATGTAAAGCCCAACTCAAAAGGAACCTGAAAATTATCCATTGCAGTGGGATTGCCCCTACACTACAGATATTACAGTAGTTATTAAGGCTCAAGGGTTTTTACCTTCATGCATTCTATCTCCCGCTGTTGTCAATCACAGTTAGTAAGCCAATGAGGGGAGAGGGGGTGTGGCCAAGCCACGGCACAATGTCTGAATGGACATGCAGAGCAGCAGTTTAGGAGCGAGTCTGCTCAGGTGCCCCCACAGCAAGCTGTTTGCTATGGAGGCATTTGGCAGGACAGTGGAGCCAGGAGCACCGGTGGTGGACCTGAGAAGAAGAGAATCGGGACTGCTTTTAGCAAAACCGCTGCACTTGGCAGGAGGGTGGATCCAGAAGCACCAGTGGCGGACCTGAGAAGAGGAGAATCATGGCTGCTCCATGGAAACTGCTGCACAGAGCAAGTAAGCATAACATGTTTGGTATTTTTAAAAGAAAATAACCTTGACTTTACTATCACTTTGATTTCTTATTTAGGCCTAGGGGACTAGATTTACCTACCTAATCCTCTGTTCCTCCACAATGCTAGATTTGTCTCTGCAGCCTCTTCTCTACTATGCTATAGTGGTTTAGGGTCCTGGCCTCTTCGAGACCAATGCAGGGTCTATAGCCAAGGGACAGTTCTCTTGGGTGTGGGGAGTGTCACCTTCCATGGGAGCGGAAATCGGGCAAGGAAAAGTGCTTTTGCTCTCCTTTAGACTAAAGCAAACTAAATGTTCAAGTTTCCTGGAGTTGGGCTTTAACAAGATTGAAAACAACCTTTTGAACTATATTACCTATTGAAACCTATACAAAATTTTAGTGATTAGATTTATATCTACTTTCATTTTTCATAAGTAAGCCAGCAAAACAATTTAATTATCACTTACAACTTAATATTCAGACTGTTGGAGGCTCTGAGTTCACCAGTAGTCAGAATCCAGCTGTGGGCTTTTTGTATAAACCAAGTAAAAAGAAACCCCACCAATCAGCATCCAGCTGTCATTTTTCTATTGAAGATCAGACAAAGAAAAGAAACATCTGAATGGCTTCCAAGGAGTGACATTCCTTCTACTGTATATTCATTATTCTTGTTTTTACAAATGAGCCCAGGTGTCCTGCGTACGAGCTACCCACTGAACGTTATAGAATAAGATAAGGTTTGATCAAAAATTCCGCACAGAGCCTCATAAATATGCATGTTCTACTTCTCTCTATAATCAGCTATTTCAACCTCAGCAGTGACTAGTTTTTATACACTTTGCAAAACTGGTTAAAGTAATTAGTTACCTACTGTGACTAAAAAAAAATAGTCGTAGTCGTTCATTACTTTTGCTGCACACATCTTCTAGCTGCACAATTAGAAGAGAGTCAAAGGTCTGAGCAACTAATTAAGAGTTGCAGAGTAAATTAACCTTTGTATCCCATTATGGAGAAGACAAATGTAATCTTTTGTCACGGAGCTACCTTACTGATGTTGAAAACCTAAAAATCAGCTGTTGATACTCGCCCAGATACATAGCATAGAAAAAAATGACAGCGCATTGAGGAGGACATTATTTGTGGATCTTGTTTTCTTTGATATGTGTGTACAAAGTGGCCCAAGGTAATTTTGGAACAATAGTATACTGTACAGAAATGAAAACATTAAAGGAATGTTAGCTTTATCTTTTTTTTTCCCTATTTGGTTGTGTCTAACACTTGAAGTTTATAGAAAGAGAATAAGAACAGCTACACATACAGCACATATAAATCTCTTTTGTAAATAGTGTGATTCCACTATAGAAGGACTATATTTTTTCTGATACTACATATAGAATCTTTACATATAGAAACTTTATAAGAAGACCTCAAAAAAAAAAAAAAAAAAAAGAAAAAAGGTCTGGGCCACTACATGGCAAATGAGGTTTAATGTTGAAAAATGTAAAGTTATGTACTCCTAAAAATAGGAATGCAAGTTACTTTCTAGGTGGGGAAACCTTTGGGGGAGTCCAGGATGGAAAAGGATCTGGGGGCTCTAGTAGATCACAGGCTCAGCAATGGCATGCAATGCCAAGCTATAGCAACCAAAGCTAGCAGATTATTAGCATGCATTAAAAAATGGTATTTACTTAAGAGATAAACCTATAATTCTATCACTTTACAAAAGTCTTGTCTGGCCGCATCTTGAGTATGCCATCCAGTTCTGGCCACCAGTCCTCAGGAAGGATGTGCTGGAACTGGAGAGAGTCCAGAGAAAGGCAACAAAGGTGATAAGGGGACTGTAGGACCTTGGTTACAATGAACGACTACAAGCATTGTAGTAGAAGAAGAAACGCTCAAGAGGATATGCAATAGCAATATACAAATACCTCAATGGTGATTTTAGCATAGGGAAAAAAAGCTATTCAGTTTCAGGGAGCTTAAGAAGACACAAGGCCACTCAATGAAATTAGAGGAGATGTAGTTTAACCTTAAGCTGCGTAGGGGGTTCTTTACTGTGAGAGCAGTAGGAATGTGAAACTCCCTTCCACAATTGGTGGTGTCAGCGGGAAGTGTCGATAGTTAAAAAAAAACTCTTAGATGGACATCTTAGTGAATGCAATATACAAGGTTATGGTAATTGGTGTTGACATAAACACACACATCCACACAGGTTGAACTGGATGGACTGGTGTCTTCATTCAACCTTACCAATTATTTAACTTTGTAACTAATTTACCTAGCTAGCTTAGGCGGAAATAAGACATAGGACTGCTATAGAGGGGAATATGTTCTGAGAAATATGGATGAAGAGACATTTGTATATCCTTGAGTGCTTCAGTTTAGCACCAAGATCTGCTACCTACTAGACTACCACTATCAATGGTAAACGTGCAAGACTTTGTTGCTTTGTTCTTCTTCATGAAAAGATTAGAGATTTGACCCGGTCACAGAAAGATTCCCTCAACAAGCTAAAATAATTCTAGGAGAATACTTATAGTTCTCTAGTGCAGCTATTCTCAACCAAGATTCCTCCAGAGGTTGTTGCTAGGGTTCATGAGCCATAGCTGATTTACATCCCATTTGATAGTACCCTCTATGTTTATATCAGAGCCAGCTTCATAATACCCATGAACATTTTAGCTATCTAAAAGTGAGGTATTGTGACCACTACTGTAAAGGAAACAATCTTCCCACTAGAAATGTAAAGGGTGCTTTCCCACTGGCACCCAATGAATTGGTTTTACCTAAGGTTCTGGGGAGAAAAGAAAAGTTTGAGAAAGGCTGCTCTAGCATATGTGAGGCCCTAAGCTACATTAAGGTAAAGAAACCTCTGTGGGATTATTACATTATTTTTTATGAAAAACCTATTGTGTGAGAAAAATACCCTCATTCTACTTTATAATTACAAAGAGACTGGTTAAAATGGGTGAAGACAATTTGTCACTAAAGTCTCTTAGTCTCTTCTCTTAGAGAAGCCAGCAAGCAATACAGCACAAAGCTGACATATTTTGGCAGACTAGACGGCCTGTTCTCCTTTTTTACAATAAATAATATTATTTTGCACATTTTTAGTAGAAATTTAGAGATGTTTTTGGATAAAAAAGACTTGGTTAACATGAAAATACCTCTAATGATAACTTCAGTAACTGGCTCGCCATTTAATGAAGACAATAAACCACAGCACTACATGCAGCCAACGGAAGTTGAAGAAAAATAAACATACATTCATCCTTGTTTTCCCATAATAAATAACTAAATATATGTTCTGTGCATTTCATTTATGTTACGTTCTGTGAATTGTAGCATTAATTAAGAAGACAAATAACTTTTTACATGTGCTCAGAAGCTTTGCTCAACTTATATAACTCATCAAAGGCTAGATTATTATTGAAAATGTGGGGTAATTAAAGAAGAACTCTGCTGACCATTATGTATTTTAAATGACCATATAACTTAACCCCATTGTGAATACAGAAAAGCAAACATTTTTGGCTACGGTTCTTTTTTTTTTGACGACTCTATCAGGTACAGTTCATGAAGTGTGAATATTAAATTAAAACCCGCGCTTATGTGAAGTGAAAAAATGCCTAAAATTATAAATAAATAAATATAGAATGTACGCAGCTGCTGTGTCTCTAAGTAAATCTTAGATAAAAATAGAAGATCAAATTTAAAACAGCGCTAGCAGATCTATTGTGACAACAGTAAAATATAGTGAACAAACAAGTTGATTTATAAATAATTAAAAATATATAATACAAAAGTCCTTTAAAAGTGAATGAAATCCAAAAAAGGTGCTTGAGTGCAGATAATCTATTCGAAAGGTGCTCAAGGTGACTGACAAACCCTCTTGGTTCCCTACCCACAATGATAAATTTAAATCGCTTGAAAAATCAATCAGGATGCTGCACTCAGCCTCTTTCTAGGGATAACTCAAGACCGCAATGTCTCCTGTGGGATAGATCCAAAGCTCCTCCGTGGACCCCTCCTCTGCTGCCACTCCCAGCGATGTCTCCTCGCTAATGGTCGGGACAAAGTAGCGAGGAGACATCGCTGGGAGTGGCACCAGAGGAGGGGTCCACGGAGGAGCTTTGGATCTATCCCACAGGAGACATTGCGGTCAGATGATTCCTGTAGCATTTTCTTCCTGGAATTCATCTGCCCTTAGATCAAGCCTGCATGCAGGAAAGTGTGCTTAGCTGTAAATATATATTTTTTCCTATCTATTTACTAAGGTTACAACATGGAGGATTAAAAATGAGGATTAAAAATGATGAGGGTTAAAATGATTTAAACATGAGGATAAAAAAATAAAAATAATTATCAATGTTCATTGGGAGAGTGAAGTTCCACTTTAAAGTGTTTCTAATGAAGGTAATATTAAAGCAGTAGTAAACTGCACCAATTTTTTTGCAAGGTAAAGGCATAATGTGCTAGTATGCAAGTTAATGGGGAAAAGGGCCTCTTCCCGACAACCGTGGGCTGTGGTTGTCGGGGTCTGTGGATGGGGGGCTTGTTGGAATCTTGAGGCCCCTTTAACAAGGGGGCCCCAGATCCCATCATCAATCACAGGGTTTTTGGGTCTGGTGGGCTTTGTGATTGACAATGGATTTACATCGAGCGACACAATTTTTACATTTTTATTACAGGACTTGTCAAAAACTGTTTCTTGTGATTATTCATTTTTGGCACTTTTTTGGTGAATGGGTAGGGATAGGATGCCCCATACCCATTTACATGGGGGAGGCTCTAGGATCTGGGGTCCCCCTTGTTAAAGGGGGCTTCTAGATTCTGATAAGCCCCCCACCCTCAGACCCCAACAACTACAACCCAGGGTTGTCAGGAAGAAGCCCTTGCCCCATCAACAAAAATCCATACCAGACCCAAAGGGCCTTACATAGGCTGGGAGGTGATGGTATTTTTTTTTGCCAGCACTTTTTTTTTCAGCTGTCAGCGGGGAAACCCATTGACAGCTGATGACTCTTCGGTTGCTAAGGATGATGCCCTCTCTCTCCTGATTGGCTAACTTAGTTTGTTTGAAAGCAGCGGGGGCCAATGGCACCGCTGCTATGTCTCAGCCAATTTAGGAGAGAGAGTCCCGGACGACTGAGGCACTTGTCGACATTGCTGGATAGAGAAGGAGCACAAGTATGTATTAGGGGGGCTAAGGAGACTGCTGCCTTCAGAAGGCTTTTTATCTTAATGCATAGAATGCATTTAGATAAAAAACCTTCTGACTTTACAACTCCTTTAACCTTGTGTGAAATTTTTGTGAACTGAGCTTATGGGCTCAATTCATGTAGCTTTAACGCCAAATTTATGAACTTTATGGACTTTATTTTCACCCAGGGCTGGCCCTACCATGGGCTCCCCTGGCTCCATGGGACCCAGGCGGCACTTTGAGAGGGCAGCAAACTGACGCCCAGGTTTTTGTGTCTTTGGTTTTATGCGCGTTATGGGTAGCATTTCCCCATCTCCTACTGCCGTCTGTAGTGCAAATGGATGAGTATGAGGAGGCAGAGCGTCTCCTCCTGAAAACATTCCTCGCATGATCGTGGTGTGCGCAATGACGTCAGACATCAGTGCACTCCATCTCACGAAGGACAGGCAGGATCTTCTAGGGTGGTGGGCGCGGCAGACACAGTAGTCACAGGAGGACAGACAGTGGGTGTTTGGTGGACCAGTCTGGTGGTGGGTTACGGAAAAAGATAACAGTATATATAATATTTTCTAATTTTTTATTGATATAAAATAATGGATGTGGGGGCCTTTTGGTGAGCGTGATTTTTTTTTTTTTTTTGGGGGGTGCAGAATTTTATTCTTGGACCCGGGCAGCAGAAAGTGTTGGGCCAGCCCTGTTTTCACCCATGTGGCTGTCATTTTAAATCTTCATTGGACAAAAGTTAAGATAACTGACACGTTTTTGCAAATAATGATCTAATCAAGGGCAATTAGCTTTGTCAACAGAGCCTTATGTATCGTACGTTTACAAAATCTGTCTTTCAGATTAATTTAGCATTCAGCAAGCACTTGTGAAGAGCATAATAATCTGATTGAATTCAAAGGAAAAAATATCATTTTTTAGGCTATCCAGCTCCTAAGTTTTGTGCAGCCTTGCTAGTCTTTTACATAAGAGTAACTTGCATTTTAGATTTACTTCTCCATTTCTGCTAGGTAATGTATTTTTAATTTGCAGACAAAAAGACCTGCGGTCCTCATGAATTCCAGTGCAAAAATAAGAACTGCATTCCAGATCACTGGCGGTGTGATGGACAAAATGACTGCGGTGACAATTCGGATGAAGAATCTTGCAGTAAGTAGCAGAGTTGTTCTGTAGCGTATTTTAAAGTGTGTATTTAAAGTGACCCTACACCATCATTATCAATGTTCCAAATATGCAATGCATTAATGCACAGAAACTTACATTTACCCTTTGGATAATAGCAGGTCCTTATTCCCCTTCCACTGTTCAGCATTTCCATACTCTAATTGTTCCCCTGTGCGTATCTGATTAGGTACCATTGCACACACCTGACTTCAAATTCCTCTCTCTTCCAGTGCGGTTATTGTTAGCATACGCAAAATTAATTCTTAAAATGAATGTCACAATTGTGTGCTTTTGCTGTACAATACTATTATAAGGATTTGAAATTGATCCACGCAGTTTAACCACTTTAAGACCGGAAGGATTTGCCCCCTTAATGACCAGGCCACTTTTTTTCAACTTGGCACTGTGTGAACTTAACTGACAATTGCGTGGTCATGCAATACTGTACCCAAACAAAATTTACGTCCTTTTTTTCCCACAAATAGAGCTTTCTTTTGGTGGTATTTGATCATCTGTACGATTTTTATTTTTTGCGCTATAAACAAAAAAGCGACAATTCTGAAAAAATATTTTTCACATTCTGCTATATGACATTGCAAAAAAAAAAAAATTTAAAAATCAAAATTTTTTAACATTTTAGGCCAATTTGTTTTCCGCTACATATTTTTGGTAAAAAAATTGCAATAAGTGTATTTCGATTGGTTTGCACAAAAGTTGTTGCGTCTACTAACTATGGAAATGATTTATGTAATTTTTATTGTTTTTTTTTTTTACTAGTAATGGCGGCGATCTGCAATTTTTTGTGGGACTGCGACATTGCGGTGGACAGATTGAATCCCTGACTGACATTTTTAGACACTTTGGGGGGGACCAGTGACATTACTACAGTAATCAGTGCTAAAAATATGCACTGTTACTGTAATAATGACACTGGCAGGGAAGGGGTTAACATTGTGGGTGATCAAGGGGTTAAATGTGAGCCTAGGGGAGTGGTTCTAACTGTGGTTGGGGCGTGGCTTGTGGAATGACCATAGGGACCTATAATCTTATATAGAAGGATCACAGGGGCTCTATGATCATTCCAGGGAGAAGAACGGTCAGCGCTGTTTACAACAGCTGACCATTCTTCTGTCTCAGCGGGGAACAATCGTGGTGTCAGGCAGCAATCGGAGCCGCCTGCCCGCTGCATTGGCTTCCCCACTGACGATCTGAAGCGGGAGCACGCCGCCAGCGCCACCATGCGACCGACGTATCCCTACGTCAGTTTGCCTGGGAGAGCCACACTGCCGCAGTAAATATGCGGTAAGCGGTTGGCAAGTGGTTAATAGGCAAACAGCTAATGACGCTTAAAATACATATATGTTTAGGGCCTCATTTACATGGGTACATAGATGCATACAGTACATCCATGCAGAGGGCAATGTTTATGCACCTAGGGAGTGACAATGTTTCATGCAGCCAGCCTGTAAAAGTCAATGACAGGCTAAGGCATGCATTTGCTGTATGAATCTTCCCACCTGATGATGCCGACCCACCTTCATAATGACCTGCTGCCCAACAATGTCTACTCGCAGCTACTCTTATCACAAATGACAGATTCCAAGGCAGTTTCTATATGTATGTCACCAACCAGCTAGGGATCCTGGGTGACATCATTGACCGAATATGGTAATCACAAAACTTGGTCAATATCCTCATCCAGAGTTCCTGGCCCAATATGTCAACAACAGAAGCTGGCCGGTAATTTGTCATTAAGTGGCAAAAGTGCTGCTGCTGCTAAATGACAGATCCACATCTGCTGTTTGCAAACAAACAATATTACTTTTAAAGAAGAACATCATACTACTCCATAACTTTAGAGTGATTGTAAATGATCACCTTGTAAAACAACCCGTTTAGAGCAGGTTCACACTGCCGCGACCTCTAAGTCGCCTCATAAGGGGCGACTTCAGCGCCACTTTGCGCGTATTCAGCGTGACTTGTATGATAGACAACTTTGTAGGACTTTGTATTTGGCCAATCAGAATATGATGGTTCTGGGTCATGCTCAATGACACAAAAAAACAATTCTTAAAAATTGTCGTTTTTGATAGAGAGCCAATTATTGAAAAAAGTATTGAAAAAAAAATGAGATTTCTTTGGATTTAGTGTCTGGGGGGTCTAAAAAGTGTACCTGTGAAGTTTCAGCTCTGTAGCATGTCCAGAACCAGAATAAAAAAGATAATTTTTCTTATAATTTTTTGTAGCACAGGCATATGGCTCCGCTCCACCTGGGCGTTTTTGTTGCAGGCATTTATCGGGCATTTTATTATCGGGCATTGCCTCCAAAGATGCCCAAAAAATGCCCGATAAATGCCTGCAACAAAAACGCCCAGGTGGAGCTGAGCCATATGCCTGTGCTACTAAAAATTATAAGAAAAATGATCTTTTTTTTCTGGTTCTGGACATGCTACAGAGCTGAAACTTCACAGGTACACTTTTTAGACCCCCCAGACACTAAATCCAAAAAAATTCATGCCTGCCTCCAAAAACGCCCAATAAATGCCTGCAACAAAAACGCCCAGGTGGAGAGGAGCCCTATGCCTGTGCTACTAAAAATTCTAAGAAAAATTATCTTTTTTTCTGGTTCAGGACCATTTTAATGGAAAGTCGGATCACAAGTCGCTTCAAATAAGATAAGGAGGCGACTCCCATTGAAGTCTATGGGACAAGTCGGATACAAGTCGCCTCAAAGTAGTACAGGACCCTTTTCAGAAGTCAAAGCGACTTCAGTAGTGCCAATTAAGACGGCACTCATTGATTAACATTGCTTTTGTTATGTCAAGCGACTTGGGGTGACTTGAGGGCACACAAGTCGCCTCACAAGTCGCGGCAGTGTGAATGGACTCTAGTTTAAAATAGAAATGAAAGGCAAAACATTTTTTCATATATATAAAAAAAAAATTATAAGTATCTTTTTTCCCTTTAAAAGATTAAAGGGTAGCTCCACTTTTAAGGGGAAAAAAAATCAAATAAAGAAAAAATAATATAGCTTATACAAGTCATATTGTAATTCAATGCTATTAAAGCGGAATTCCACCCAAAATGTAAACATCACTTGTGACAGTAATAGACATGTGACAGGTACTCTTTATGGGGGGATCTGGAGTCTATAAGAAGCATTTAAAATGCCAATTTTGGCTGTTGTGAATACTGATATTTTATTTAAGCCTTTAAGGCTCCAGTAACTCGTAAGTGACATGACATTATTAGATCTGCGATCCGCTCAAAGCTGATTCCGGCTTTGTTTGGGGCTCTGGCCAGCCGGCGGACATGCCAGCTGGTCGCTCAGGTCTCCCGCTTGTAATTAAAGCCGAGCACCTGCCTAGCCGTATCGGTTGTTACTATAAGAAAGCCGACCATTGGCTCTAAAAAAAAACGGTACCGGTGTGATGTTAGCAGCTGCAGGCATCACCCCGGTACAACCCCTTGAAGCTGAAGGCCACATATTTGCGTTATGGGGTAAAAATTCACTTTAAAATATATTTGGAATAATATCTTAATATGTACAGTATATGTGTGCTCCCTAAAAATATCTATAGTTTCCTTTTAAAAAAAGTAATGCAGGTATTTTTTAAAGACATTTTATAACTAAGCTCTCTTATCTTGAGCTGTTTTTTGATGGCATAGAGAAAAATCAGCACGCATTACAATATAGCTTTTTTTCCAGCCCTGCCTTCCTATGTGATTACACAGACTTCCTTCTGATAATTACATGCTGATTCTCAGAAATAAAATTCCCATATTGACAAGCTGAGGAATAATGCGATTCCTGGCGAGAAAGACTGTATATGACCTTTTAAGAAAAGCATAAATAACAAAGCATCAGGCGATTATAATTATTTTCCCTGTCACCCGCAATAACATACAACATGAAGGAGTTAGACTATATAAAGGATTGATCAACTCAAATGAACTGTGCATTACCGCAATTACCACACACACATACACACCTATATTTATGCCATATGTGATTTGAATTCTATGTGATAATTGCAGTATGGTTAAAAGAAACCTGTGTAGAGTAAAATATGAAGTCTGCCTACCCTCATCTCTCCTTCTAAAATGGCAAGTTTTCTGGCTGCCATATGGATCTAATGGCTTCAATACTTTCTTAGTAGGGGTGGGCTTGTGTTTGTTCTGAACTGGATTCAAGTCCGAACCTGAGTCAGGTGTCGTTCCTGGGCCAATAAGCTACGGACAGGGGATTTAAGCCCCGTACACACAATCAGATTATCGAAAGATCTGTCGTCCGTTTTTTGTGGCATGCTAGTTTGATGTGGAAAGTGAAGAGGTTTTTTTCATACAAATTTTCCCATACGACAGAATTCTACTTCAGAAGTGATGTCATGTGTTGGATTGCTTTGTATGTGTTCTTTCGTCTCTGAGCATGCCAAGTCTTGCTCTTAAGATTTTTTTCCGTCAAAATCTGTACTAATGAGACGAAAATGGGACGTTGTATTACGGATTTTGTCAGCCGAAAAGTCGGAGTCTGCTTCGAAAGCACCATACTAACAATCCGAAAATCGGCAGATCGGTCGTCGGAAGAAATTTCCCTTCAGATTTTCTTATCGTGTGTACGGGCCTTTAACACCCTGCAGCTGACTTATACAAAGAGGAGGGGATGCTTGTGACATTAATGACCTACCTTGATACATGGACATATTAAATGGATGTCATTGACCTAATATGACCATGGTGGCATAATATGTCAATGATGCCATGACCAGTCCCACCCATTTGTATACCTCAGCTTCAGGGTGGAGAATCCTTTGCCCCCCACAGCACATTGGCCAAGGAATGGGATGAGCTTGTGTTTGTTCCAAACTGGGTTCAGGTCCGAATCTAGAAGCCAGGTGTCATTCCAAGGCCAATGAGATACGGACAGGGGATTTACCACCCTGCAGCTCACTTATACTAAGAGGAGGGGATGCTTGTGACATTAATGACCTAACTTTATACATGGACATATTAAATGGATGTGATTGACCTAATATGACCATGATGGCATAATATGTCAATGATGTCATGACCAGTCCCATCCATTTGTATACCTCAGCTTCAGGGTGGAGAATCCTGTGCCCCTGCAGTACATTGGCCAAGGAATGGGATGAGCTTGCATTTGTTCCGAACTGGGTTCAGGTCCGAATCTAGAAGCCAGGTGTCATTCCAAGGCCAATGAGATACGGACAAGAGATTTACCATCCCGCAGCTGACCTTTTCAAAGAGGAGGGGATGCTTGTGACATTAACGACCTAACTTGATACATGGACATATTAAAGGGATGTCATTGACCTAATATGACCATGATGGCATAATATGTCAATGATGTCATAACCAGTCCCATCCATTCGTATATCTCAGCTTCAGGGTGGAGAATCCTGTGCCCCCCACAGCACATTTGCCAAGGAATGGTATGAGCTTGCATTTGTTCTGAACTGGGTTCAGGTCCGAATCTAGAAGCCAGGAGTCATTCCAAGGCCAATGAGCTATGGACAGGGGATTTACCACCCTGCAGCTGACATATACAAAGAGGAGGAGATGCTTGTGACATTAATGACCTAACTTGATACATGGACATATTAAATGGATGTCATTGACCTAATATGACCATGATGGCAAAATATGTCAATGAAGTCATGACCAGTCCCACCCATTTGTATACCTCAGCTTCAGGGTGGAAAATCCTGTGCCCCCCACAGCACATTGGCCAAGGAATGGGATGAGCCTGCGTTTGTTCCGAACTGGGTTCAGGTCCGAATCTAGAAGCGGGGTGTCATTCCAAGGCCAATGAGCTACGGACAAGGGATTTACCACCTGCAGCTGACTTATTCAAAGGGGTGGAGATGCTTGTGACATTAATGACCTAATTTGATACATGGACATATTGGCCATGATGGCATATTATGTCAATAATGTCATGACCTGCCCCACCTGTTTGTATACGTCAGCTGAAGGCTGGAGAATCCTGAATCCGGTTCAGAACAAACACAAGATCAACCATATTTAAGAGCCACTTATTCAAGAAAAGTATGCAAATACAAATTTCAAAGTAAAATTGAAGGGCATGTAAACCCCAACAATGATTTTTTTCCATTTTGGTCTGTTGTGTTTGTTGCATGTTTTTAGGTGCCACAATATGGAACCTCTTTCAAACACCACTCCAACCAAATAATATTTTTATTATTTTTTAAGTTTTAGATAGAATAGGAAAGTACGAGGACGTCCGTCAAGTCTCAATTACTTTCTTTGTCTCCATGAGGAAGATTTCACTTCATATCCTAAAAACATGATAACTCCCCAATAAATCTCCCCAAACTGAGAAACAGAAATCCCACCACTAGTTGTCCCCAGAATTGGTTGGAATATTGTACATTTATCCTCTACTCCTTTGCTAGTGTCCAGGAGACGGTGGTCAACAGGACAAAGAGTGGTAATTAGTGTTGAGCGAACACGGACTGTATTATTCGTGTTCGTACCGAATAATTGGATTTTTTGTACCCGAACACGGACACGGACACTTTACTGTATGTTCGGGTAAAAATCCGTGTTCGGTCGTTTTATTTCCGGGTTTTGCATGCTTTGGCGCTCTTTTCATGGCGGGCTTTCAACAGCCAATCAACAATCGTTTAACTGGTGTGCCTTAAGCCATCCCAGCCATGCCTGCAAATGTCTCAGTAGCTGTGATTGGCCGTCTGAAGCATGTGACCAAGTCTTTATAAGTTCGAGGCAGCCGCAGCGGCGTCATTATGCTGCTTAGATTCAGGGACAGAGCACACATCAACGTGCTGGCTGCTGATTAGGGAAAGATAGGCAGGAAAAAACCATTTGTGTCCGGATAGAATTGAGGGACAGGTCGGAGTGTTTAGGCAGGGCGAGTTGTAGGCATTTTAGGGATAGAGTCTGCTGAATTATATAGGGTCAGTGTCTTCTACAAACTACAATCGATATTGCTGTGTGGGGGGTGGGGTCTGCACTCAATCCTGATCTACGATCTCTTCTCAATCCTGTTAGGGACAGAGTCTGCTGAATTTTAGGGAAACTGTGTTCTACAAACTACAATCGATATTGCTGTGTGGTGTGGGATTGGAGATAGGCAGGTGTCAGTGATCCACATCCATTTTTCTGTGTGTGAGCTGCAGTGAACACAATCTTTTTGGGCTGCAGTGAACACAATCTTTTTGGGCTGCAGTGAACACAATCTTTTTGGGCTGCAGTGAACACAATCTTTTTGGGCTGCAGTGAACACAATCTTTTTGGGCTGCAGTGAACACAATCTTTTTGGGGTGCAGTGAACAAAATCTTTTTGGGGTGCAGTGAACACAATCCTTTTTGGTGTGCAGTGAACACAATCTTTGTGGGGTGCAGTGAACAAAATCCTTTGTGGGGTGCAGTGAACACAATCTTTTTGGGGTGCAGTGAACAAAATCCTTTTTGGGGTGCAGTGAACAACATCCTTTTTGGGGTGCAGTGAACACAATCTTTTTGGGGTGCAGTGAACAAAATCCTTTGTGGGGTGCAGTGAACACAATCTTTTTGGGGTGCAGTGAACACAATCTTTTTGGGGTGGAGTGAACAACATCCTTTTTGGGGTGCAGTGAACAAAATCCTTTTTGGGGTGCAGTGAACAAAATCATTTTTGGGGTGCAGTGAACACAATCTTTTTGGGGTGCAGTGAACACAATCTTTGTGGGGTGCAGTGAACACAATCTTTTTGGGGTGGAGTGAACAACATCCTTTTTGGGGTGCAGTGAACAACATCCTTTTTGGGGTGCAGTGAACACAATCTTTTTGGGGTGCAGTGAACACAATCTTTGTGGGGTACAGTGAACAGAATCTTTGTGGGGTGCAGTGAACACAATCTTTGGGGGGTACAGTGAACACAATCTTTGTGAGGTGCAGTGAACACAATCTTTGTGGGGTGCAGTGAACACAATCATTGTGGGGTGCAGTGAACTCAATCTTTGTGGGGTACAGTGAACACAATCTCATACTGAAGGTTTGAGGGTGCTGCCTGTTCCATACTCCCCCTACTCCTCATCTAGCCTTTTAGGGGTACAAACAATAGTAATTGGGGCCTAGTGTGGTTGTGTACGTGTGATATACATACACTTTTTTGGGATCATATTTTCTATTCCGCTATTTAATCAAAAACCTTTGGGGATCAGTTAAATTGGGGGATAGTCTGTGTTGGTACGTGTGAGAGAGATCCACCTTTCCAAGTTGTTGGGGTTCATCTCATACTTCTGAAGGTTTGAGGGTGCTGCCTGTTCCATACTCCCCCTACTCCTAGCCTTTTAGGGGTACAAACAATAGTAATTGGGGCCTAGTGTGGTTGTGTACGTGTGATATACATACACTTTTTTGGGATCATATTTTCTATTCCGCTATTTAATCAAAAACCTCTGGGGATCAGTTAAATTGGGGGATAGTCTGTGTTGGTACGTGTGAGAGAGATCCACCTTTCCAAGTTGTTGGGGTTCATCTCATACTTCTGAAGGTTTGAGGGTGCTGCCTGTTCCATACTCCCCCTACTCCTAGCCTTTTAGGGGTACAAACAATAGTAATTGGGGCCTAGTGTGGTTGTGTACGTGTGATATACATACACTTTTTTGGGATCATATTTTCTATTCCGCTATTTAATCAAAAACCTCTGGGGATCAGTTAAATTGGGGGATAGTCTGTGTTGGTACGTGTGAGAGAGATCCACCTTTCCAAGTTGTTGGGGTTCATCTCATACTTCTGAAGGTTTGAGGGTGCTGCCTGTTCCATACTCCCCCTACTCCTAGCCTTTTAGGGGTACAAACAATAGTAATTGGGGCCTAGTGTGGTTGTGTACGTGTGATATACATACACTTTTTTGGGATCATATTTTCTATTCCGCTATTTAATCAAAAACCTTTGGGGATCAGTTAAATTGGGGGATAGTCTGTGTTGGTACGTGTGAGAGAGATCCACCTTTCCAAGTTGTTGGGGTTCATCTCATACTTCTGAAGGTTTGAGGGTGCTGCCTGTTACATACTCCCCCTACTCCTAGCCTTTTAGGGGTACAAACAATAGTAATTGGGGCCTAGTGTGGTTGTGTACGTGTGATATACATACACTTTTTTGGGATCATATTTTCTATTCCGCTATTTAATCAAAAACCTTTGGGGATCAGTTAAATTGGGGGATAGTCTGTGTTGGTACGTGTGAGAGAGATCCACCTTTCCAAGTTGTTGAGGTTCATCTCATACTTCTGAAGGTTTGAGGGTGCTGCCTGTTCCATACTCCCCCTACTCCTAGCCTTTTAGGGGTACAAACAATAGTAATTGGGGCCTAGTGTGGTTGTGTACGTGTGATATACATACACTTTTTTGGGATCATATTTTCTATTCCGCTATTTAATCAAAAACCTTTGGGGATCAGTTAAATTGGGGGATAGTCTGTGTTGGTACGTGTGAGAGAGATCCACCTTTCCAAGTTGTTGGGGTTCATCTCATACTTCTGAAGGTTTGAGGGTGCTGCCTGTTCCATACTCCCCCTACTCCTAGCCTTTTAGGGGTACAAACAATAGTAATTGGGGCCTAGTGTGGTTGTGTACGTGTGATATACATACACTTTTTTGGGATCATATTTTCTATTCCGCTATTTAATCAAAAACCTTTGGGGATCAGTTAAATTGGGGGATAGTCTGTGTTGGTACGTGTGAGAGAGATCCACCTTTCCAAGTTGTTGGGGTTCATCTCATACTTCTGAAGGTTTGAGGGTGCTGCCTGTTCCATACTCCCCCTACTCCTAGCCTTTTAGGGGTACAAACAATAGTAATTGGGGCCTAGTGTGGTTGTGTACGTGTGATATACATACACTTTTTTGGGATCATATTTTCTATTCCGCTATTTAATCAAAAACCTTTGGGGATCAGTTAAATTGGGGGATAGTCTGTGTTGGTACGTGTGAGAGAGATCCACCTTTCCAAGTTGTTGAGGTTCATCTCATACTTCTGAAGGTTTGAGGGTGCTGCCTGTTCCATACTCCCCCTACTCCTAGCCTTTTAGGGGTACAAACAATAGTAATTGGGGCCTAGTGTGGTTGTGTACGTGTGATATACATACACTTTTTTGGGATCATATTTTCTATTCCGCTATTTAATCAAAAACCTTTGGGGATCAGTTAAATTGGGGGATAGTCTGTGTTGGTACGTGTGAGAGAGATCCACCTTTCCAAGTTGTTGGGGTTCATCTCATACTTCTGAAGGTTTGAGGGTGCTGCCTGTTCCATACTCCCCCTACTCCTAGCCTTTTAGGGGTACAAACAATAGTAATTGGGGCCTAGTGTGGTTGTGTACGTGTGATATACATACACTTTTTTGGGATCATATTTTCTATTCCGCTATTTAATCAAAAACCTTTGGGGATCAGTTAAATTGGGGGATAGTCTGTGTTGGTACGTGTGAGAGAGATCCACCTTTCCAAGTTGTTGGGGTTCATCTCATACTTCTGAAGGTTTGAGGGTGCTGCCTGTTCCATACTCCCCCTACTCCTAGCCTTTTAGGGGTACAAACAATAGTAATTGGGGCCTAGTGTGGTTGTGTACGTGTGATATACATACACTTTTTTGGGATCATATTTTCTATTCCGCTATTTAATCAAAAACCTTTGGGGATCAGTTAAATTGGGGGATAGTCTGTGTTGGTACGTGTGAGAGAGATCCACCTTTCCAAGTTGTTGGGGTTCATCTCATACTTCTGAAGGTTTGAGGGTGCTGCCTGTTCCATACTCCCCCTACTCCTAGCCTTTTAGGGGTACAAACAATAGTAATTGGGGCCTAGTGTGGTTGTGTACGTGTGATATACATACACTTTTTTGGGATCATATTTTCTATTCCGCTATTTAATCAAAAACCTTTGGGGATCAGTTAAATTGGGGGATAGTCTGTGTTGGTACGTGTGAGAGAGATCCACCTTTCCAAGTTGTTGGGGTTCATCTCATACTTCTGAAGGTTTGAGGGTGCTGCCTGTTCCATACTCCCCCTACTCCTAGCCTTTTAGGGGTACAAACAATAGTAATTGGGGCCTAGTGTGGTTGTGTACGTGTGATATACATACACTTTTTTGGGATCATATTTTCTATTCCGCTATTTAATCAAAAACCTTTGGGGATCAGTTAAATTGGGGGATAGTCTGTGTTGGTACGTGTGAGAGAGATCCACCTTTCCAAGTTGTTGGGGTTCATCTCATACTTCTGAAGGTTTGAGGGTGCTGCCTGTTACATACTCCCCCTACTCCTAGCCTTTTAGGGGTACAAACAATAGTAATTGGGGCCTAGTGTGGTTGTGTACGTGTGATATACATACACTTTTTTGGGATCATATTTTCTATTCCGCTATTTAATCAAAAACCTTTGGGGATCAGTTAAATTGGGGGATAGTCTGTGTTGGTACGTGTGAGAGAGATCCACCTTTCCAAGTTGTTGAGGTTCATCTCATACTTCTGAAGGTTTGAGGGTGCTGCCTGTTCCATACTCCCCCTACTCCTAGCCTTTTAGGGGTACAAACAATAGTAATTGGGGCCTAGTGTGGTTGTGTACGTGTGATATACATACACTTTTTTGGGATCATATTTTCTATTCCGCTATTTAATCAAAAACCTTTGGGGATCAGTTAAATTGGGGGATAGTCTGTGTTGGTACGTGTGAGAGAGATCCACCTTTCCAAGTTGTTGAGGTTCATCTCATACTTCTGAAGGTTTGAGGGTGCTGCCTGTTCCATACTCCCCCTACTCCTAGCCTTTTAGGGGTACAAACAATAGTAATTGGGGCCTAGTGTGGTTGTGTACGTGTGATATACATACACTTTTTTGGGATCATATTTTCTATTCCGCTATTTAATCAAAAACCTTTGGGGATCAGTTAAATTGGGGGATAGTCTGTGTTGGTACGTGTGAGAGAGATCCACCTTTCCAAGTTGTTGGGGTTCATCTCATACTTCTGAAGGTTTGAGGGTGCTGCCTGTTCCATACTCCCCCTACTCCTAGCCTTTTAGGGGTACAAACAATAGTAATTGGGGCCTAGTGTGGTTGTGTACGTGTGATATACATACACTTTTTTGGGATCATATTTTCTATTCCGCTATTTAATCAAAAACCTTTGGGGATCAGTTAAATTGGGGGATAGTCTGTGTTGGTACGTGTGAGAGAGATCCACCTTTCCAAGTTGTTGGGGTTCATCTCATACTTCTGAAGGTTTGAGGGTGCTGCCTGTTCCATACTCCCCCTACTCCTAGCCTTTTAGGGGTACAAACAATAGTAATTGGGGCCTAGTGTGGTTGTGTACGTGTGATATACATACACTTTTTTGGGATCATATTTTCTATTCCGCTATTTAATCAAAAACCTTTGGGGATCAGTTAAATTGGGGGATAGTCTGTGTTGGTACGTGTGAGAGAGATCCACCTTTCCAAGTTGTTGGGGTTCATCTCATACTTCTGAAGGTTTGAGGGTGCTGCCTGTTCCATACTCCCCCTACTCCTAGCCTTTTAGGGGTACAAACAATAGTAATTGGGGCCTAGTGTGGTTGTGTACGTGTGATATACATACACTTTTTTGGGATCATATTTTCTATTCCGCTATTTAATCAAAAACCTTTGGGGATCAGTTAAATTGGGGGATAGTCTGTGTTGGTACGTGTGAGAGAGATCCACCTTTCCAAGTTGTTGGGGTTCATCTCATACTTCTGAAGGTTTGAGGGTGCTGCCTGTTCCATACTCCCCCTACTCCTAGCCTTTTAGGGGTACAAACAATAGTAATTGGGGCCTAGTGTGGTTGTGTACGTGTGATATACATACACTTTTTTGGGATCATATTTTCTATTCCGCTATTTAATCAAAAACCTTTGGGGATCAGTTAAATTGGGGGATAGTCTGTGTTGGTACGTGTGAGAGAGATCCACCTTTCCAAGTTGTTGGGGTTCATCTCATACTTCTGAAGGTTTGAGGGTGCTGCCTGTTCCATACTCCCCCTACTCCTAGCCTTTTAGGGGTACAAACAATAGTAATTGGGGCCTAGTGTGGTTGTGTACGTGTGATATACATACACTTTTTTGGGATCATATTTTCTATTCCGCTATTTAATCAAAAACCTTTGGGGATCAGTTAAATTGGGGGATAGTCTGTGTTGGTACGTGTGAGAGAGATCCACCTTTCCAAGTTGTTGGGGTTCATCTCATACTTCTGAAGGTTTGAGGGTGCTGCCTGTTCCATACTCCCCCTACTCCTAGCCTTTTAGGGGTACAAACAATAGTAATTGGGGCCTAGTGTGGTTGTGTACGTGTGATATACATACACTTTTTTGGGATCATATTTTCTATTCCGCTATTTAATCAAAAACCTTTGGGGATCAGTTAAATTGGGGGATAGTCTGTGTTGGTACGTGTGAGAGAGATCCACCTTTCCAAGTTGTTGGGGTTCATCTCATACTTCTGAAGGTTTGAGGGTGCTGCCTGTTCCATACCCCCCCTACTCCTCATCTAGCCTTTTAGGGGTACAAACAATAGTAATTGGGGCCTAGTGTGGTTGTGTACGTGCGAGATACATACACTTTTTTTGATCATATTTCCTATTCCGCTATTCAATAAAAACCTTTGAGGATCAATTGAATTGCGGGATAGTCTGTGTCGGTACGTGTGAGAGAGATCCACCTTTCCAAGTTGTTGGGGTTCATCTCATACTTCTGAAGGTTTGAGGGTGCTGCCTGTTCCATACCCCCCCTACTCCTCATCTAGCCTTTTAGGGGTACAAACAATAGTAATTGGGGCCTAGTGTGGTTGTGTACGTGCGAGATACATACACTTTTTTTGATCATATTTCCTATTCCGCTATTCAATAAAAACCTTTGAGGATCAATTGAATTGCGGGATAGTCTGTGTCGGTACGTGTGAGAGAGATCCACCTTTCCAAGTTGTTGGGGTTCATCTCATACTTCTGAAGGTTTGAGGGTGCTGCCTGTTCCATACCCCCCCTACTCCTCATCTAGCCTTTTAGGGGTACAAACAATAGTAATTGGGGCCTAGTGTGGTTGTGTACGTGCGAGATACATACACTTTTTTTGATCATATTTCCTATTCCGCTATTCAATAAAAACCTTTGAGGATCAATTGAATTGCGGGATAGTCTGTGTCGGTACGTGTGAGAGAGATCCACCTTTCCAAGTTGTTGGGGTTCATCTCATACTTCTGAAGGTTTGAGGGTGCTGCCTGTTCCATACCCCCCCTACTCCTCATCTAGCCTTTTAGGGGTACAAACAATAGTAATTGGGGCCTAGTGTGGTTGTGTACGTGCGAGATACATACACTTTTTTTGATCATATTTCCTATTCCGCTATTCAATAAAAACCTTTGAGGATCAATTGAATTGCGGGATAGTCTGTGTCGGTACGTGTGAGAGAGATCCACCTTTCCAAGTTGTTGGGGTTCATCTCATACTTCTGAAGGTTTGAGGGTGCTGCCTGTTCCATACCCCCCCTACTCCTCATCTAGCCTTTTAGGGGTACAAACAATAGTAATTGGGGCCTAGTGTGGTTGTGTACGTGCGAGATACATACACTTTTTTTGATCATATTTCCTATTCCGCTATTCAATAAAAACCTTTGAGGATCAATTGAATTGCGGGATAGTCTGTGTCGGTACGTGTGAGAGAGATCCACCTTTCCAAGTTGTTGGGGTTCATCTCATACTTCTGAAGGTTTGAGGGTGCTGCCTGTTCCATACTCCCCCTACTCCTCATCTAGCCTTTTAGGGGTACAAACAATAGTAATTGGGGCCTAGTGTGGTTGTGTACGTGTGATATACATACACTTTTTTTGGATCATATTTTCTATTCCGCTATTTAATTTAACTGGGCCTCCATGCGAGACCTGTGTGCCTTGTTGCGCTGTTTTGAGTACTCCACCAACATGGCCAGTGGCAATGACGCCGTTCTCAGCTTAACTATCCCACTTCTATGCCTCCTTGAAAAAACAATTCGGGCGATGATGGAAGAGGATGTGGCACAGGATGAGGAGGAGGAGGAGGATGAAGAGGTAACATTTCCAAGGCTTTCAGGGCAGTCATTCGCAAGGGGCTCCGAGGGTGGGTTCCTGCACACGCAAACGCCAGGGACGCAATTGTCCAGCAGGGGCACAGTTCTGGAGGATGAGGAGGATGAGGAGGAGGAGGAGCTGGAGGAGGAGATGGAACCATGTTCACAGCAGGGTGGCACCCAGGCCAGCTCATGGCCATCACTGGTGCATGGCTGGGGGGATACAGAGGACACGGACCATACACCTCCCACAGAGGACAGCCTTTCGTTGCCTCTGGGCAGCCTGGCACACATGAGCGATTACATGCTGCAGTGTCTCCACAACGACCGCCGAGTTGCCCACATTCTAACTTGTGCTGATTACTGGGTGGCCACGCTGCTGGATCCCCGTTACAAGGACAACGTACCGTCCTTAATTCACTCACTGGAGCGCGATCGCAAGATGCGCGAGTACAAGCGCACGCTGGTAGACGCCATGCTGCTGGCATTCCCATCTGACAGCGGGGCCACAGTGGAAGCACAAGGCAGAGGAGGAGGAGGAGGAGGTCGCCAACGCAACCAGGGCACCGCCAGCACCTCAGAAGGCAGGGTTAGCATGGCCGAAATGTGGAAAAGCTTTGTCAGCACGCCACAACAAACAGCAGCACCAGCAGCTCAGATGGAACGTCTTAGCAGGAGGCAGCATTTTACCAACATGGTGGAGCAGTATGTGTGCACACGCCTACATGTAGTGAATGACGGGTCTGCCCCCTTCAACTTCTGGGTCTCCAAATTGGGCACATGGCCTGAGCTTGCCCTTTACGCCTTGGAGGTGCTGGCGTGCCCTGCAGCCAGTGTATTATCTGAACGGGTATTTAGCACGGCTGGGGGCGTTATAACAGACAAGCGCAGCCGCCTGTCCAGAGACAATGTGGACAAGCTCACGTTCATTAAAATGAACCAGGCATGGATCCCACGGGACTTTTCCGTACCTTATGCAGAATAGCAATGGATACCGACCTTACCCACCCATTGTTCCATTTTTGCTCTTTCTCACTCTTTTGGGGTGTACCCTCATTTAAAATTTGTGAAAAGAAGCAGTGTTGGCTACCTCGTCCTCCTCCTCAGGGCCAGATTAATGTAGGGGCTATTGGAGCTGCAGCTCCAGGCCCCTACCTTTTATATAGGCCCCGGGTTGGCCATATTCACTGTTACCGCTCTTCTGTCACTTGTAAACACAGAAGTCTGGCTTCTATGCTCGCTTCCCCAGGCAGCACCCTCAGAACCTCCCCACACAGCGTGAAGGCCGGACAAGGAGGGACAGTTGGCGATGCATGGATGTGTTTATGGGCTTCAGAGACAGCATCCCATGTTGAATTAGGCATGCATGGCTGCACCCTTCCTCCTCTGGGTGCATGGCAAGGCACGGCCCTAAGGCCCTTCAAAATCCTCAGCACCAAGCCCATGATGCTGTTAATCCGGCCCTGGTCCTCCTCCACCGCCGCTTCCACCTACACCGCCCATAGGTGTGCGCAGCCTATTGCATTAAGGTGTGCACCCCAAAGTTGAAATACACATGCATGTGTTTGCCAGCAGGGAGAGTAATGTATCGGGGCCATGTACCTGTAGGCAAGGAGAAATAGAGCAGAGCAGGTCCCAGGGAGATCTTTCCCATCTCCTCACTGGCAATGCTATGTGCCCTAGGTGATTAGGGTGTGCCCAGGCACACCCAGCACACCCTGTGCGCACGCCTATGTCACCGCCACATCCACCACCACCTCAACCTCCCTCCTACTCCATATGGGCCTCGTCCTTCAGAGATGAAGAAGAACATTGTTTTATTTTTCTGTTTTTTTTTGTTGTTTTAAGTTATTTCCCTATCCACATTTGTTTGCAGAGCACTTGCCATGCTCTTAATTACGTTTTGCTGCCATTTGCAGCACTCTAGCCCTTTCCTTTGGTGTTTTAGAGCCATTTTAGTGCCTTAAAGTTCGGGTCCCCATTGACTTCAATGGGGTTCGGTGTCCGGGAAAAGTTCGGTAAAAGTCCGGGACACGGACCCGGACTTTTTTTTAAAGTTCGGCCGAACCCGTCGAACACGGACATCTAGGTGTCCGCTCAACCCTAGTGGTAATGGATCCCTATAATAGACACAGGCAGCAATAAAAACCTGACAAAGGTTTAAACCCCTACTTTCTATAATAAACTAGAAAAAAGTTATGATTGAAGTTCTAATTTAATTCTGAAATGTGTGACACTGGTATGTGTCACTCCAACCTGTTTAGAAGGTTGGAAGATATAATTCCACGAATGCACAACCTAAGCCCTCATTTAGTATTACATGTATTAAGACACAGGTGTCAAACACAAGGCCCGCGGGCCGAATCAGGCCCTCAAGGCCATTTCATGTGGCCCTTGCACCTCTCCTGCAGCTGCAGGAGAGCTCCAGCCCTCTTCTGGTCCTCCTCCAGACCCTGTACTTTTTGCTTTTCAGCAATGCCTACAGCTTCTTCCCAGCAGCAGCACAAGATAAGGGGGTGCATGGTGATGTAAGGGAGGGTGGGGGACTCAATTTCTGATGGTGGGGAGGCTCTTGACGTCTTATGTAAGAGTAGGGGATGCTTTGGACATCTAGCCTTACCGGCCCTTTTGAGAGCAATAATAATGCTGATGCGGCTTGCGATTAAATTGAGGTTGACACCCCTGTATTAAGAGGTAACAGTGTAAAATGTAACAATATAATAGTGTAGTAGTTTATCAGTAACCATATTCCTACAGTGTAACTGACTGTACCTGGTTATATGAATGGACAGTATGTTGACTGAACATGTCTAACCAGTGGTTTTTGTTTTTCCTAACACTAACGGGCCAGTTTAGTATCACCTGCCACCTGCAATTTACAGCCCATTCATAAAATGCAGGCTGCAGTTTGGAGCCTGAGGTATGTCACACGTTCTCTCTTCTTAAAGCTACAGAAAGAAATCCATGATTGGAGGAGAGGACAGAAATGATTTTGAAGGGTCCGGGACCGGGCTTTCTCCCAGCTTTCTCTTCTTTTTTTTCCCCCAGGATTCAAAGTTTCTTCTGTGCTTTATAAATGTATATTTACTTTTCTTTTTTTCTTTTTTTTCTAAGCAGTGTTATGGCCATGCTTAGTCCATACTGCTGCTTTATAAATGCAACTCTTAGGGGTTCATTAACTAAAACTGGAGAGTGAGAAAGCTGGTGCATCTGTGCATTGAAACCAATCAGCTTCCAGGTTTTTTTTTTTGTCAAAGCTTAAACTCCACTTTTGTGGGAAAAAAATAGCAAATAAAGAAAAAAAACAATATATGGCATACAATTGGGACACAAATCATATTGTAATTTAATGTTATTAAAAATTGCCTTTCTTTTTCAATCTGCAGCTGCTGTAATTTTCTTAAAATGCAATGCAATATGGCAAGCTGAAAGTGTTCTGTACACAGAATGTATACTGACCACACCCCAGCATTTCCTGCTTGTGTGATTGGCTCACCAATTTTCCCAGAAGTCTGCGTAAGATACAAGTCAGATTTCTGGCATCCCCTGCAACAAAAATGTAATTTTTGGTGAGATACTCACAATAGGAACACGTCTAAAGGGATGCAGGCCTAGCAGCTTTCCTCATTAGAGCCCTGCAGCTGCACAGATGATTGATAATTATGAAACCACTCCCATTAGACCCACTCAGCACAGAGGCACAGTGGAACACACAGGGATTTCTATAGTATAATAAAAGGTAGGATTCTGCCACAAAGGTTGTTCTAATCCTTGTAATGTACATAGATCACTCAAAGGGATTTTTTTTTTTCAACAAAAGTGGAGTTATGCTTTAAACAATCTGAAGTTAGAAGCTGATTGGCTACAATGCACAGCTGTACCAGTTTTTGCACTCATCAATTGTATTAAATCAACCCATTAGATCACATCACTTAGATCAAAGTTATGTGCACATGACCATTTTATTACCATACCCCCCTCCCCCCCCCCTCCGGTCACTTTTTTGATCTGAAGATCGTTCTGATAATTGTTTTATTTAGATTTGTTTATATTGAACTTCTAATTTTCTGTTATTTGTGTTTTTCCCATACATTTTGTGTTTTCCACAGAGCCTCAGACATGTGCGCTGAAAGAGTTCCTGTGCAGTAATGGCGACTGTATCTCTGCCAGATTTTGGTGTGATGGTGAATATGACTGCGCTGATGGGTCCGATGAGGTAATTATTTTGAAGTATCTAACAGCACAGGCAATACCAATAGCAGATGACTCAATGAAAATAGTCTGCTACTCATACAATGCCTATAATTAAAAGGTAAACCTTAGGTCAACCATATATGGAGAAAATTTATTTCCCGCAACCACGGGTTGCAGGAAATAAATTTGCTGGATTCCCCCATCAATACAGACAGTGTTGATGGGGGAATCCCTCCTGCCAAGCCATTGTCTGTTCCTTGCGGGGGGGGTTGGGGGAAACTGTCACCGCCAGGAGAGGACAGTGGTTTTTGTTAGTGGCCTATAGCAGCCACTATGCGATAATCGCAGGTAAAACCTGGCATGCTGGTTGTACCGAAGTTTATCGATTGATCAACTTGGTAAATTCAGCCTGCCCATACACGGTTCCTGCTGAACCAGCTGAGGTATGGCCTGCCTAAGAAACAGAAATTAAAGTGGAACTTAGCTCAATAAGTGATGATTTGCTACGTTATAGAGAACTTCTAGAAAAGTTGACTGGTCCTAATCCATACCCAGAAAAATGTACTATTTTTCTGGATTTCCTCCTGAAGATTAGCAGTATACTTTCCCTAATGTGAGTGTGCCTACAGCCTCATATCTGGTTTTCTGCAGTGTGAGACCTAATTTACTGCTGCTCGTTTTAGGAGATTTGGAATCAGATTTGATGATGTTACGACTGTTCTGCTAATTGATCTCCTTATTGGAGGCTCTAATGTGAGAAAACAAGATGACTGAGTGTTGAACAAGGCATAGCACGTCAGTAAGGGGAAAAATCAGCTGCAAGGAGACCACAGGTGTCTAGTTCTTTGTCCTTTTGGATGCCTATTTTTCAGCCAGAGTTTTCAGAGCTCAGTTCCTCTTTAAAGCCTAAGTCTAGTCAAACGATGTTTAAAAAAAAAATCAGCACAAGGGACTGTGCTGTTAATAAATTTAAAATATCCTTTGTGTACTGCTGGCTGCGGTTTTACTTGAAACCCTGTGACCTCTGATTTCCCTCTTCCTCCCCGCAGCCGTAACTTGCTGGTGCAATGGGGTTAATGTGGGCTGATGGACCTGTCATATGCATTTATCAAGAGTGACAACTATGCATGCCTTTACTGACCCCCCCACCACCTTCTATAGCATCTATTAGTGAAAATTCTCTATGAATGGAGGACAGGCAGATGAATGAAAGATCCACCTCCTCCATTCATAGATTGTTTTTCATTGATGCAAGCTATAGTATGGCTGGGGGAGTGGAAAGGGCATATGGTAGGTCCCTTGGCTTGTATTAACACCCACAGATTCTGAGGAAGGGAGCTTGCCTCCCTAAACTCATCAGCTTTCAGAGATTGCAGAGATTTGTTATCCCTGATGCTGAAGAATGATACGCTTTGAGGCCGGGTTCACATATATGCGGTCGCGGGTTTGTGCCTTGGGTCCAGGGTGTGTCTGTTCACTGATTCAGGTGCGATTCAGGTCCGAATTTTTGCCTAAATTTACACCTGAACCCAAAGATACACAGGACCCTTCTGCAATCTGCCCTGACCTGTGTGTACTTTCTTCATTGAGAGTCGGTCACATTCACCTGTTATGCGAATTAGAGGGAATTAGGGGAATTTGGCATCCAACTCGCATATATATGAATCAAGCCTAAATCTTTTTATGTTTGTAAGTATGTCCTTGGCGTTTCTTCAATAAACATAGGATTGGTGTTGAAGGAAATTTTATTTTGTTATACTGGTAGATTATGGCTGTGGGGGTGGGGGGTCAGAGGACAGGGAATTTCAACTAAAACGATAGACAACAGCACAAGGGACACTTCACAGTTGCTTGTGCTGATTAAAAAAAAAAAAAAAAATGTTTGACTCAACTTAGGCTTTAGGATCCATATTATAATAGCAGGGATATGGACACACTGAAACTTGAAAATGGCAAATATATTTTACTTGTGCAATCCTGAAATTCTCCTTTTTGGAGAGTAATTTTTCTTCTCCAACTTTTTTTTTTTTTGCCACTTGGAATATTACTGAAAGCCTAGATATATTCCTCTAAAGAGGCTCAAGAGAACGGTGAACTAGATTGCAAAAATTGAAATATGGCACTTCAATTCCTTCCTCTCATTTCATTGCAAATAAAGTGTGGCCTTGAGCTCTGTTTGTGTTTTCTGCCTACCGCCGAGAAAGGAAAGGAGAAAAAAAAAAAGACTCTTTTCTGCCATTTGAGTAGACAAAGAATCTATTTATTGCCAGCCCCGAAAAGTAAAGTTTAGCTGGTAAATGAGCAATTTTCATTAAAGAAGGATAGGGCAGCGCACAATACAATAGTACTATGGATTTGAAGGAAAGTGTTCACTTGTATATCTCAGAATAAAAGATCAGAAGCTTCCCTAGTGCTTGTAGAATTATGTTATTTAGATATACACCTTCTTTTTAAAATCCTCAGAACATGATTATTTCTATTCCATTGAGTTTTTTTTTAGCTGAAATTAAAATTTGGTGCTAAAATCCAACTCCCAGCAAAACGTTTTTAAATTGGATAATACCGGAGTTGGTGCCCGCTATTAACTACTTAAGTCCCCTTAAATCCCAGAGCATTTTTTTGAGGACAGATAAGGTATATATATATATATATATATATATATATATATATATATTTTTTTTTTTTCCTACGTTTTAATTAGGAAGAGATAGTGTAACTTTTGAAAACTATGTATTTTACTGGAATTCTTCCAAATGCAACTTTTTAATAATTAGCGCGGTCCCCAAATCAGGTATTTACCCCATAATGTAAACATAAAAGTCTGCTGAATAAAAAAATTTCACATCTTTTCAACTCCTGGTTTACTGCTGGATGCCAATTGTCACTAACATTGGCCGTTCCAGGCCACATGCCTACAGGGGCCAACAGAAACCATTGATTCCTGGTGCCATGTTAAAATGGAACTAGGACCCAAGGGTTCTTTTTGCAATCTGTGTTACTATTGGGAAAATTTCCTGGGACAAAGATAAAAACACAAATGCATTTTAAGTAGCATGAGTAGAGATGGACTGCACCCTAATTTGGAGGATGCAGCCATACTAGGAGAGAAGATGGCCGAAAAGTTACAGGGGCTTTTAAACTAGGTGATGTGGGAGGGTCCAGATGTAGAATTATCCAGCGGGGAGCAAGGTTCAGCAGGCATTATTGGGGGCATTAGCGGTAGGGTGACCAGAGATTCAAAACCCAAGGTAGGTAGGCTGACAAATCAAAAGTGTAGCCTCATAACATCTAATGAGGGTATAGTATGCAACCGGACACAATTTTGAGGTTTGTATGCCAATGTTAGAAGTCTGGTCAACAAGATGGGAGAACTGGAGCTGTATGAGGAGGATTTAGATTTTGTAGGAATTTCGGAGACTTGGTTTGACAGATCTCATGATTGACTGGCAACCATTCAGGAGTATTTCCCTTTATCGCAGAGATAGAGAGGGTAAAAAAAAATGGGACGGTATGCCTGTATAGCAAGAACAATGTGCAGGTGAATATGAGGGACGATATCGCAAATGGAGCTAGGGAGGAGGGAGAATCCTTATGGGTAGAGCTTCAAAGGGAAGGTACTATGGGGAAATAATATTGGACATATTTTATAGTCCCCCCAACAAGAGGAAGGAGGGGGAGGCAGACCTCTTATCGCAGCTTGGAAAGGCAGCAAGGATGGGAAATGTCATTATAATGAGGGATTTTAATTATCCAGATATAGACTGGGCAGAAGGAACCGCACATTCATCTAAGGTTCCTAAATTACTGGACCTACTGATTATTAACAATACAGACCCGATCAGGGATGTAGAAATATGGGGTAACTTAGGAAACAGTGACCATAGGTCAATTCGTTTCAGTATAAATCAAAGAAATAGGAAACACAAGGGTTAATACAAGGACACTGAATTTCAAAAGAGCCAACTTCCCTAAACTGCGCTCTTTGTTAGACGATATAAAATGGGATAAAATCCTAGGGACAAAGAACACAGAGGAAAAATAGGCATGCTTTAAGAACATACTAAAACAAGGTATTGGCCAGTGCATTCCAACGAGGAAATACATTTAAAAGAGCTAAAATAAACCCTGGGTGGCTAAACTCCAACGTAAAAATGCATATAAAAATGAAAGAAAGGGCCTTCAAAAATATAAGCCTGAGTGGTCATTGGCAGCATTCCAACATTACAAAGAATGCAATAAGAAATGTAAGGGTGCAATTAAGGCGGCTAAAATAGAACATGAAAGGCACATTGCGGGAGAGAGTAAAAAAAACACAAGAAGTTATTTAAGTATATAAATAGTAAGAAAGTGAGGCCAGAACACATTGGCCCATAAAGGACAACAAAGGGAATCTGGCTACAAAGGTCAGAGAGAAGGCAAACCTACAGATAAAAACCAACCAAGGGAGTTTACTCCCACTTTAAACAAACTGCTGTCAGGCTTCAGCACTTCTTGCTGCTTGTTGAAAGTCACTGAAGCCTGCTAGCAGCTTGTTTAAAGTGACATTCAGTACTCCTATTAAAATCTTTGTAAAAAAAAGTCAAACAGGAGGTGAAGGGTGCTTTAAAGGCTTAGAAAAAGCTGCTCAATGTTTGACTTTTTTGCAAAAGCTTGGTAAAAGTTTTAAAATCTCTTG
This sequence comes from Pelophylax lessonae, assembly GCF_965119305.1. Taxonomy (NCBI): domain Eukaryota; kingdom Metazoa; phylum Chordata; class Amphibia; order Anura; family Ranidae; genus Pelophylax; species Pelophylax lessonae. The sequence continues at coordinate 290,052,890 of NC_138773.1, forward strand.
CTGTTCACACTGCTCTTATATAAGCTGAATCTCATAGAAAACAGGCCATTATGTGTTGTTTACCAGGCTTTACCACTTAGAAAAGCCATCTATTGACGTCAATGTAAACACGCTGCAAATGCACTGCAAACTTGCCAAAAATACATCTATGGCGTCTACAGCACGTTTGAGATGTGTTTAAAAAGAGTTACTAGAGGAGATGATAGTATAAAAATCCATACCATGGAAAACGCAGAGGCGACGCAAACATATAAAAATGCACCAAAACAGGCCATTGTCATATCTTAGAGCATATTAGGTGTGTTTCTAGGCTCTCAAATTTCTTTCCACGTCTAAATAAGCCCTTAATTGCCCAAGGAAGAGTTACCAGTGGACAGTTCAATCCAAGCCAGCCTATTAGCTTGGGGAAAGTGTGCGTGTGTGTGTGTGTGTGGGGGGGGGGGGGGGCTGGGCTCTTGTTGGTTACAAGGGCATGTCAAACTTCCAAACACCTGACAGGTTATCAAAAATACCTTATTGACTTGTACCTTCAATGTACATTGCTGCTCGTACATGGGCCAGTTACTGTAAAATATTGAAAAGAGGCTGCACCAACCTTGTGCATTATCCAAGTGCTATCTTTAATAATGTATAATAAGAGATTTACTCACAAACACATTTATGATAAAAGCATTTGACAGTCCATAGTAGACGCAAAGCAACCAGGTCACCGAGACTGTTCCCAGCAGGTCGAAGAACCTTCCAGAAGGATGAAGCTTTTTGAGGGAAGATGTATGCAACATCCCAGATTGGCTCTGAGAAAGAGGGGATCTCCCCTCAAAATGCATCAGCCTTCTGGAAGGTCCTTCAACCTGCCCGGAACAGTCTCGGTGACCTGGTTGCTTTGCGTGTACTATGGACTGTCAAATGCTTTTATCATGAATGTGTTTGTGAGTATATCTTTTTTTATACATTATTAAAATTTTCACTTGGGTAATGCAGAGGACTGGTGTGCCCTCTTTTCTTTGTTTTACAGTGCTTCCATTGGGTTTCTCCAGTGACCCTTAGAGGGCAGCAAAACCTATGCTTCCCTCTCAATCACCAAGAACCTGTGATATATCCATTCTTATTACACCACCCTTGAGCGAAGGAGAATACTTTTGTACTGTCTGTTTATGGGCCAGTTATGGTGCTTTTCCACTGCATGGAACCGAATGGTTCGGCTCGCTTCTGTGCTTTACCACTGCTGGTACCGCATGGTATGGTGTAGGAACGGTTCGGTACGGTACGGCGGCGCTTTTCCACTACATGGAACCGAACGGTACGGCTCTCTAAAACAGTACCACCTCGATTGTGGCTCCAAGAGGTACCATACCGGTACCATATCCCACAATCCTTTGCATGCAGCTGACTGTTTGTCACTACTAGCCACTGATTGGTCAGAGAATCGTTGTTATCCCACACACTTTCCCACCCACTTACTTTAGTACTACTTTAGTGGAAAAGCAAACCATACCAAACCGTACCGAACCTTTCCAACACCGTACCATGCGGTACCATGCAGTGGAAAACCAAACAGGGCCAAGCAGGGCCAAGTAGAGCCGAGCCGGTACTTGCAGTGGAAAAGTGCCATTACTGTTTCTGCCAGAATATGTTCTTTTAGTCCAAAGTTATCTGAGACTTGACCATGTAAGAGCAGAACCTTTTTTTTTTAAGTCTTATCTGATTTCACATATGTAGATAAGGGGAAAAAAATCTGGTAACACGATGACCAGTGGTCAGCATACGATTATTGCTAACACCTTGTAAACCTTAGGCTTTATCACATGGGCACATGTGTATTTTTTACATGGAGCACAGGTTCTTACAGGCAAAGCTAACAGAAGGTCCTGTAGAAAACCGTGGACTACTCTTTTTTTTTTAACCTGTATAGACGCGGTTCACATTATCGTGTGTAGACACAGCTGTGTGTATGGTCCTATTAATTCCTATAGTGCTATATTATTTGCATGGAAAACTGTACACTGTACACGTCTAACTGTGCCATTTTAGACCCCTGGCTGAAAGGTCTCTTATTGTATCAAGCAGTGCCAATCACTTCTATCTGCAATCATTGGTCCTACATGTTGCACAAACAGCATATGAACCACATTCAAGCTTTGTTTTTGTTTTTGTTTTTTTTGTTTTGTTTTTTAGTGATGATTGGTAAATGAAAAATATCACCATTGGATGTTCCAGACAGCACAACTAATTTTTTAATGATTTTTTAATGATTCTCCACTGTTAGTTAAAAAAAATGAGGCAGCATAATGTAGATTCTCCTTGAGAAAATCTCCGAAAATATGTATTGTATTTCAGAATAAAGTTCAGTGTTCCATTTTTCAGTTTTATTGCATTGTTCTTTCTGTCTCTGAGGATTAAAATTAGGTCACTGAGTTCTTCTTTTTCATTGTCTGTTTGGGTAGAGAAACTGTGAGAATGGCTGCTCAAAAGACCAGTTCCAGTGTTCCACCGGTCAATGCCTACCAGCGAAGTGGAAATGTGATGGCCACGAAGACTGCAAAGGTGGAGAAGATGAGAAAAACTGCGAGCCCGGTACTGAAATAATTGATTTGAGGGTTCTAGAGGAAAAACCTTTCCAACATAGCTGCCTGTTTTAGAGTTCATTCTTACATAGAGTACAGTATTTCCAAAGAGAGGGTGAGGATGGCAATATTAAACATAAGCCTTTCCTGGGTCAGAGAAGTAAAACACTAGCACTTGAATTTCTTACATTATCCCTCTGCAGGCAATAAAAATCAATGCAGTAAAAAGAGAGAAAAAAACACTTAGGAGCTCCTATGAAATGGAGAGTGAATATCGCTATCCTCTGTCCGGTGTACTCTGCAGGGTTGCACATACAATTTAGGGCCCATTTATAAAATGCAGGCTGTGGTGCAGAGCATAAAGTGCCACATGGATATTTCTCTGCTCAATGCAGTGATTGGTGGAAAGCTGGTCATGTGGCTTTACCAGTTCATACAATTAGACTCTCCTCCCTGCTTTTTTGTCAATCTCCTTTCTTTCTTATTGTGAGCTCCACCCACTTAGGGCTCTCAAAGCCAGTGAAATGCAATGCACATGTATAAAGAACACCTCTTGTTTTTAATAATGGGCAATGCTACTTATTTTATTTCTTAAACACTTTAAGGGCCAGTTCAGACCACACCAGCATATGAATCACACAGGAAAGCGCTGTGCATTCCTGTGCGATTCAGACAACATGCAAAGCACACTCCATTTGCGATCTGTAGCGGATGTCAATTAAACGGCAGCCCAAGCACAGGTCACAAATAACGTGCTTTGCCCGCACCGGATCACATGGTACCCTGCAATCAGGTTACAGTGTGTTTTAAAAAATAGCACATGCACTACTTTGGTGCGGTGCAGTTTTATATTAGCCCATTCAAAATGAATGTGCTGAAATCACACCACACAGAACCGCATATGAATCGCACAGGAACTCACAGCGCATTCCCGTGAAATTCATGTGTGGGAATGGTGTGAACCAGCCATAAGTGGTCCTTTTTAAAAAGTAGCAGTTTATCCATACTGCGACCATGTAGCTGTCTTCTTAAATGGACACTTTAACCACTTGCTGACTGCGCACAGTATATTTACTGCGGCAGTCAGCCCCTCACAGGCAGAGCGACGTAGGTCTACGTCGCTAGCCTGTGAGGGTCTCAGAAGCGAGCGTGCGCCGCCGGATGCGCGCTCCCGCTCCCGCGCGGTCACGGACCCCCCGCGCGTGTGACCGGTGGACCCGATCGTCCGCCGGTCACTCACGATCGTCGGGGGAGAGGGAGAAAGGCAGGCGGCTAATGTAAACAAGCCGCCTGTCATTCTCCCCGGTGTATGAATGATGATCATACGGTTCTACTATGTAGAACCATTGATCACTGTTCATATATCACAAGCCACAGTCAATCACAGTTAGAATCACGCCCCTAGGGACACACATAGCCCCTCCCTCTCAAAAAAAGTTAACCCCTTCACTGCCAGTGTAATTTTACAGTAACAGTGCATATGTATAGCACTGATTACTGTAGAAATGTCACTGGTAACCCAAAAAGTGTCAAAAATGTCAGTCAAGGGTCCAATCTGTCTGCCGCAATGTCGCAGTACCGCAAAAAAAATTGCAGATCGCCGCCATTACGCGTTAAAAAAAAACAACAAAAATGACAAAAATCTTTTCCTTTGTTAGTAAATGCGATAACTTTTGCGCAAACCAATCAAAATACGCTTTTTGCGATTTTTTTTACCAAACATATGTAGCATAAAACAAATTGGCCGAAAATGTTAAAAGATTTAGATTTTTACATTTTTTTGGGGGGGGGGGGATTTCATATAAAAAAATGTGAAAAATATTGTTATTTTTGCAAAATTTTTGTTTATAGCGCATGATCAAAAAATTGCACAGTTGATCAAATACCGCCAAAAGAAAGCTCTGTTTGTGGGGAAAAAGGGACGTCAAATTCGTTTAGGTACAGCGTCGCACGACCGCGTAATTGTCAGTTAAAGTCACGCAGTGCCGAATCGCAAAATAGGCCCTGGTCAGGAAGGGGGTAAAATCTTCTGGGGCTTAAGTGGTTAAAGTAAGCTTGAAATTGGACATAACTGAAAAAATGCGTCTGGGTTAGAAACTGTGAAGTATTGGGATGCTTGGTGCAAACATACCAACTAAATAGTTCTTCCTTTAACCACTTGCCAACCGGTCACGTTGACCGTACTGCGGGAAAGTGGCTCGTTATCGTCCAGTGACGTAGACCTACATCGCTGGACTCCTCCCCTTGTAGGCGGCGCGCGCACGCTGCCGGAGGCCCGCTCCCGCTGTATTCAGTCACACCGGGAGTTGAGCCAGAGGAAGAGAGGCGGTGATCACCGCCTCTCTTCCCCGATCGTCGGGGATCGAGTGTGGAAATCCGCCCGCTTGTGTAAACAAAGTGGGCGGATCTCCTAAGTGACAGGCAGGGACAGATTACAGGATTCAGCATAGCTGAACCTGCGATCTGTGCCTGTGTCACTCAGTCCCCTCCCCCACACACTTTAGTAAGCACCAGGCATACATTAACCCCTTGATCACCAATAAAAGTTAACCCCTTCCCTGCCAATGTCATTTTTACAGTAACAGTGCATATTTATAGCACTGATTACTGTAGTAATGTCACTGGTACCCCCAAAAGTGTAAAAAATGTCAGTCAAGGGTCCGATCTGTCCGCTGCAATGTCGCAGTCCCGCAAAAAAAAATCGCAGATCGCCGCCATATCGCCGCCATTACTAGTTAAAAAAAAAACAATAAAAATGACATCAATTTCCCGTAGTTAGTAGCTGCGATAACTTTTGCGCAAACCAATCAAAATACGCTTATTGCAATTTTTTTTTTTTACCAAAAATATGTAGCAGAAAACAAATTGGCCTAAAATGTTGAAAAATTTTGATTTTTACATTTTTTGGGGGGGAATTTCATATAAAAAAATGTGAAAAATACCACCAAAAGAAAGCTCTATTTGTGGGGAAAAAAAGGACATAAATGTAATTTGGGTACAGCATCGCACGACTGCGCAATTGTCCGTTAAAATAACGCAGTGCGGAATCGCAAAATATGGCCTGGTCCGGAAGGGGGCAAAATCTTCCGGTCTTAAAGCGGTTAAAAATACGCTCATTGAGAATTTTTTTGTCAAAGACATGTAGCTAAATACATTTTGGCCTAAATATATGACAAAAATGTTATATATTGGATATTTTTTAACTGTCAAAGTAGAAAAATATTGTTAATTTTTCAAAATTTTTGCATTTTTTTATTAATATCGCAAAAAATAAAAAGCGCAGAGGTGATCAAATACCACCAAAAGAAAGCTCTGTTTTTGGGAAAAAAAGGACGTAAATTTACTTTGGATACGGCGTTGCATGACCACGTAATTGTCAGTTAAAATCGCACAGTGCCGAATCGCAAAAAGTGGCCTGGACGTAAGACAGCAAAATCCTCCGGTGGTAAAGTGGTTAACCAGTTTACTTAGAGCAGGATTTCTCAACCAGGGTTCCATGGACCCCTAGGTTTCCCCCTGAGGTTGCTAGATGTTCCTTGAGCAATGGGCAATGTCTGCCTCTCAGATAAGTTTCCAATGACACCATTGTTCCTTTTAGCTATTTGTAAGGGGGTAATTCTTCCTAATGATGACAAGATCAAGGAGCATTCTTCCTACTGACTGTCACACTAATGTGTCATGAGTTGTAGATTTTTTATTTTTAGCAGGGGTTCCCTGAGACCAGACATTTATTTCAAGGGTTCCTCTGTGTTGAAAAGTTTGAGAAAGGCTGATTTAGAGAGATAAAATGTGGGCGAGGAGGTCCTCAGGTCCATTTACATAGCCTTATCCCTGCCTTACTATGGCATTTGGCTAATAAGGAAGAAGTAACACAGACTCATTAGAAATCCAGCATACTGCTAACTTCCTGTAGCAGAGTGACAACACTGCTTGTGCTGTACTAAAATAGATAACAGCGTTGCCAGGACTACAGAACATCTCTCTTTCCTCTTGCCCCCATTAGATAAGAGTTAGGTGTTCTGTAGTCAGGCAGAAGAGAACTCATTTGGGGTTGACAAATTTGCTTTGAATTTCAGTGCAAGATAGGTTGGATTGTCAGCTTACTACAGGAAGCTAGGATCACACTGGATTTCTGGCAGGAACAACAGGTATTTTTCTGTACCTGCAGCATTATTACAAAACAGTAAAAAGTTCATGCAATGCAGAAATGTACTGAATATACCAAATAAACACTTTAAAGAGCAGAATCAGAGTTTCTTTTAGCACATCTCTCAGATAAAAATTCATAAAAAACAGTTCAATGTACCAACTTGAAGACACTAAGCAAAACATTTATTTGATTAACCACTTGCCGACTGCCTAACGCAGATCTACATCGGCAGTCAGCCCCTCACAGGCAAAGCGACGTAGGTCTACGTCGCTAGCTTGTGAGGGTCTAGGGAGCGAGCGTGCGCCGCCGGAGGCGCGCTTCCGCTCCCGCGCGGTCACGCACCCCCCCGCGCGTGTTACCGGCGGACCCGATGTCCGCCGGTCACTCTGCGATCGTCGGGGGAGAGGGAGAAAGTCAGGCGGCTTGTGTAAACAAGCTGCCTGTCATTCTCCCCTGTGTATGAAGGATGATCATACGGTTCTACTATGTAGAACCGTTGATCACTGTTCATACATCTGAAGCCACAGCCAATCACAGTAGAAAGCACGCCCCTAGGGACACACATAGTGTCCCTTTCAAAAAAAGTTAACCCCTTCACTGCCAATGTATTTTTACAGTAACAGTGCATATGTATAGCACTGATTACTGTAGAAATGTCATTGGTAACCCCAAAAGTGTCAAAAATGTCAGTCAAGGGTCCGATCTGTCCGCCAGCAATGTCGCAGTACCGCAAAAAAAATCGCAGATCGCCGCCATTACGCGTTAAAAAAAAAAACAACAAAAATGACAAAAATCTTACCCTTTGTTAGTAAACGCGATAACTTTTGCGCAAACCAATCAAAATACGCTTTTTGCGATTTTTTTTTACCAAACATAGGTAGCATAAAACAAATTGGCCGAAAATGTTAAAAAATTTAGATTTTTACATTTTTTTGGGGGGGAATTTCATATAAAAAAATGTGAAAAATATTGCTATTTTTGCAAAATGTACGCTCTTTTTTTGTTTATAGCGCATGATCAAAAAATCGCACAGGTGATCAAATACCGCCAAAAGAAAGCTCTGTTTGTGGGGAAAAAAGGACGCCAAATTCGTTTAGATACAGCGTTGCACGACCGCGCAATTGTCCGTTAAAGTCACGCAGTGCCGAATCGCAAAATACCCCCTGGTCAGGAAGGGGGTAAAATCTTCCGGGGCTTAAGTGGTTAAGTGTTCATATTGAACCAGAAATGTATTGACAAAAAAATATATATAATTAGCCTTTTTTTAAGTTTTACTTGGGAATTTAAAATAGTTTTGCAAAGTGAGATTCCTGTAAAATAACCTTTACCTGGATTGCCAAACCTTAACTTGTAATGAAAGTTATATAAACTTTTTTAAGGACACCTAAGGAATGCTCTGGTTAGATAATGATTTTCAAACACTTAAAAAAAAACAACTGCATTTATATCAGTCCACAGGTTTGAATTTTAAGTGTGCATTTTTAAAGTTGGAGATGGTTTTTATGTAGTTATTGAAACAGTTTCCACAGTCTGCATAATGGTGCATTCTCTACATAAAATAAATGTACCTCATTTGTGAAGCAGTGGCGAGACGGCTCACATTACATTATAATGCCATAAGAATTGCATGTCAAACTGCTATTTTCTTAGCCACAGGTGGCTCTCTTACTGCTTCTCTGTGGCCTTCAGCCTGTTTAAATTGCATACTAAACCAGTTTATACAGTCTACACTTCCCTAGTAATTTCACAGGTAAAAGCCTGATACAAATGTCCCTTAGTAACTGTAACATGGCTCCTTGCTGATTGATTCCAGTCAATCCATGCAACTGTTTCATTTGAGTATAGCATGCCTAGTGAATAGGTAAGATAATTTGTAGTTCCCTGACCCAAAGTTTGTCCCCCTCTTTCACAAAAACCATACATGAAGCCCTCAAGCCACTCAATCTTAGTGAGCCTTTCTATTTACCCTTGGTAAGCCTCCATGCCTCTCCATTTACCCATAGTGAGCCCCTCTCCTCTTCACTTACCCTACATGAGCTCCTATCTATCTACTTACCTTAATGAGCCCCCCCCCCTTCTCTCCACATACTCCACATGAGCCCCTTTCCTTCCATTTACCGTAGATGATTTCCCTCTTCTCCTTTTTCCCCTAGAAAGTCTCCCTCACCTACACTAAATGTACCCTTTGTGCCTCCCTTTCTCCTGTACTTGTTCTTAGACAGAAAATATATATATGTCCAATTAATCAAGTCCTTCACCTTCACCCCAAAAAAGTAGCCCAAAAATACTGTAAATAGACAAGGGGCTATGCCGGTGCTAGACCACCCACTCTAAGTGACCCCACTGACACATTCATATAAAAGTTACATTTTATTCATAACAATGATAAAATACCATACAGCAACAGTATAGTAAAAACATAACATAAAAGAAATTCAAGACCTCTAAATTCCACCCTCCCTGACCCAGCCTCACACAGGTGCACAAGATAGATGTCCCAGGTGAATGCACTGTACTTGTTCTTAGTTAACCCCCTTCAATTCTCCTGCCTTCAGTGAGCCCTTTTATTTATACTTCACTTTAATAATCCCCTCTTCTCTCATTTTATATTTAGTGAAACCCCTTCTTCCCAATTTTTCTTAGTAGGCCCCCTTCCCCTGCGCTTAATTTTCCCTTTGTGCATCTTTTGTCCACTGACTTAACCCTAATGGGGTTGCAGAAGGTGGGTTGAATGATACTAAGGGGTTGATTTACTAAAGGCAAATAGACTGTGCCCTTTGCAAAGTGCAATTGCTCTCTGCAAGTGCAGTTGCTCCAGAACTTAGTAAATGAGCAGAAACTCTGCTGATTTCCATCATCTAATCATGTGCAAACAAAAATGCTGTTTTTTTTTTTTATTTCCTTGGATGTGATTGGGTACTCTTTTCAAAGTTAATCCTTACATCATTTACTAAGCTCTGGAACACTTGCAGAGTCTATTTGCCTTTAGTAAATCAACCCCTAAGTATCAGTCAAACCAGCAGACCAGTGATATCTAATGACAGAGAAGAATTACTTTGAGGATGGGATGGGGAGGGGGGTGAGGTTTAGTGAGTATTGCGTGAGTATTGCATTGAAATTGCTTTATTTATTTTAACATGTCTTAGGCTATTGATTTTCTTTTTTAAACTTGACTTCTACATTAACAATTGAGCATTTACTTTGAGGTTCTTGGTGATTTTCCCAGACTGGAAATCCCCTTTCTGTTTATTACCTACATTTATCAGGCACTTCTTCTACAATAAACCTGCTGAATGTGATCCAGTCAATTAATATTCAATTAACCAACCTTTGTACTGAATATCTATAGAGAAACACTGGAAGCACTAATTAAGTCACTTGAATAATCATAATACATTTTCCCAGTAATTTAAAGTATAGTTTTAGAAAGGGTCTAATTTGCAGTTACCCAAAAGTACATCCTTTTACCTTTAAATCAAAAAAATTTCACATCAGTGACATTCTTATGGATAATACAAGCGGAGTATTTAAAAATATGCCAGCAGATAGACAGGCCTCTTAGGTATGAAGCAGTTCTGTCACCTCTCTGACATCACTACTTTCATAGTTGTGCTTAAAACTACAATGCCACCAATTATACTGAAAATGCCTCTTTTTTATTGCATTAACCAGTAACTTTCTTAAAAAAAATTGTGATTTGGTTAAACACCTTTATGTTTGCTTTACCCCATCCTGACTTTGTAGCTACAACAGTCTCTATCAGGAAAGGCTTCTTGCAAGGTTTTGGATTTTATTTGTGGGCATTGCATTTGTAATGTTAGGCACTGATGTATGACATAAGGACTTGGTTCACAATTGGTATTTTATTCCACCCCAGCGATGTTCAGTAGGGTTGAGGTTATGGATCTGTGCAGACCACTTGAATTATTCCACGTCAAACTCTTCAGACCATGGAGCTGGCCTTGTGGGTAGTCATGCTGGAATTGAAATTAACCTTCACCAAACTGTTGCACAAAGTTAGAAGTGTACAATTGACCAAAATATCTTGGCATACTGTAATACCAATAGTACCCTTTCTGTAAAACACCAGAACTTAATTATTTAGGGTGTTTATACTTTGATCATATAGTGTATATTTGCTGCGGCTCATGTCATCTAATGGTTGGCAAGCATCTACGTTTGGTGATGATTTTTAATACTGAAGGCATACATCCAGGGGCGTAACTACAGGGGTTGCAGGGGTTGCAATCGCAACCGGGCCCCATGCTCCAGGGGGCCCATGCAGCTCCCCTGTACACCTGGATAGGAGGGGGTGGGGGCAGCATGTAGAGAAATCACTGTCCTCCTTTTTCCTCCTGTAGCTGCAGGAGGAAAATGGAGGATATTGGTTCCTCTGTATGCTGCCCCCGCCACTCCTCCTATCCAGTTCACTTGTGTTCTGCTGTCTTTGGGCCCCTGTGTGCTTCCCTGGTCTCCCGCCCCTACTGTGCTCCCTCACCTGTCCTGCTGGCTGCTGAAGGGGATGGTTCACAATAGATAACCAGGAAGGGGTCGGTAAATATGTAATTTACCAGCTCCTTCCTTTTCTGAATGGACAGAGTCATAGTCAGTGACATTGTAAAAAAATAAAATAAAATGATAAAAAATAATACAATTAAAATACCAAAAAATAAAAACTGTGGTCCGTGGGTGAACTTCCAGGATCGCAAAGGTCAAATCTGCGACCGGGCCCTGGCATTCCACCACCATTGGGAGGCCCCAAGATGGCAGGAAGGGGGCCCACTGCAGAACTTGTGAAAGGGCCCCGAAATGAGAGTAAAGGGCCCCAGGATCAGTGGGAAGAGCCCCAGGCTTGAAGGGAAGGTCCCCCGGCCAGGGGTCCGGGGGGCCCTTCATGGTTTCTTGCACCAGGGCCCTGAAGGTTCTAGTTACGCCTCTGCATACATCAAGATGAATCTGCACCAAAGCACCCCACAAAGAAGATTACAAATGAACTACAAGCCATTCAATAATAAAACATATACCTAACCTTCTCTACTTAATGGATAATTAACGAATGCTATAACATTCTCTATGGCGCTTGAAAATAGCTAAGAGTTCATTGTTAAAGCGGAGTTCCACCCATTTTGGTGTTTATTAAAAGTCAGCAGCTACAAAAAGTGTAGCTGCTGACTTTTAATAAACACACACTCACTTGTCCCACAGTGCAGTGATGCAGGTGACAGGAGCCTCGGTTCTCTCCCTCTTCTCCCCATGGGGCCAGCATCACTAGTGTGGGCAACAGCTTGCACACTGCGCATCCTGAGTGGATGGGAAATCTTCTGCGACATGTGACGTGTCCCAGAAGATTGCAGGGAGGGAGGGAGAAAGGAGAACTTCCACTTGAGCCACATTGGTGGCCCAAGCAGAAGTGGAACTGGGTACCTGTCAAATCTAGCGACCCGCTCCCCCCCTGCAAAAAAATGACATGCCAAAAATGGCAAGTCAGGGGGTCAGAAGCACTTAAAGCGGAAGTTCCACTAGTGGACATATCTAATGTTACTTCTTTTTTTTTTTTTTTTACGCAGCCTCACCAACCTGTTCTTCCAGCGAGTATGTCTGCAATAGTGGAGGTTGTATCTCGGCCTACCTGAGGTGTAATGGTGAATATGATTGTGCAGATGGCTCAGATGAGGTGAGTGATGGATATCTATGCCTATTTGTTATTGTTTTATGTTAAGTGTGAAAGTTCCTGTTTTGGGAAAATAGAGGAGGTTGAAGGGGCCACACACAGACAATCCTTAATTAGAAAAAAAAAATGACAATTGGAAAGGGTTCGAAGATTAAAAAAATTCCCCATAGACAATGGATGGATTGTAGTATGGTCTAGTAAAAATAAAACATACAAATTGGAGCCAAAAAAAAAAAAAGGGATTGAAGATCGCCATCGAATTTATCTATTCAGAGCAATTTCCTGGGTTTGCTTTTATTGTTCCCTTCTCAAGCAGAAAATACCTTTCTTTCACTCTCCCACTGTTTTGTTTATAATCTGGCAACCAAAGGAAATATTCAGTGCTTACAGGTATGATGGAGCTTGTGATAGCTCTGGGCCAATCAGTGCTGTCACATAGGGAGTCTAATACCCTGAGCTATAATTTCAACAACGTGTTGCTGTCACAGGAATTCCCTTTGCTTCTTTGACTGAATGAAGCATTATAGGTGAACGTAAGGAATAAAGGTATACAGGCATGGCCAAAAATATTGGCATCTCTGCATTTCTTTTAGATAATGCACCACTTCGCCCAGAAAAGTGTTGCAAGTTCAAATGGTTAGACATTCTCGTATTTTTTTCTTTTGTTTGTATTGGTATGAAAGTGTAAAAACAAAAAAGCCAAATCTGACTCATTCCACGCAAAATTTCAAAAATGAACTGGACAAAATTATTAGCAACCTCAAGTTAATGTTTGGCAGCACACCTCTTGAAAAAAATAACTGAAATCAATCACTTTTAACCATTAATGAATTTCTTACACCTCTCTACTAGAATTTTGGACCACTGTTCTTTTGCCAACTGTTCCAGGTCTCTCAGATTGGAAGGGTTCCTTTTTCCAACTGCTGTTTTGAGATCTCACCACAGATGCTCTATGGAATTTGGATTTGGACTCATTGCTGCCCAGTTCAGTACTCTCCAGCGCTTTGTCTTAAACCATTTCTGAGTACTTTTTGACATGTGCTTTGGGTCATTGTTCTGCTGTAAGACCCATGACCTCTGATAGAGACCCAATTTTCTGACACTGGGTCCTACATTGCACTCCAGAATTCTTTGGCTAATCTTTAGGTTTCATAATGCCATTCACACGGTTAAGACATCCAGTGCCTGAAGCAGCAAAGCAACCTCAAAACATCAGTGAACCTCCACCGTGTTTGACTGTAGGGACTGTATTCTTCTCTTTAAAGGCCTCCTTACATTTTCTGAAAACAGTAGAATGATGGGCTTTACCAAAAAGCTGCAATTTTGTTTCGTCTGTCAACAGCACATTCCCAAAATGATTTTGGCTTCCTAGGGTACGTTTTGGCAAGCTCTTTGATCCGTTTTTCTCTTTCGTCTACGCCCAGGTAGATTAGCTACAGTGCCATGGGCTGTAAACTTCTTGACAATGTTGCACACAGTGGACACAGGAACATTAAGATCTCTGGAGATGGACTTGTAACCTTGAGATTGTCCATGCTTTTCCACAATTTTTGTTCTCAAATCCTCAGAAAAATAATTTGCTGCTCTTTCTCTTCTCCATGCTCCGTGTGATACACAGAGACACACAACAGAAAGGTTGAGTCAATTTTTCACCATTTAAACTGGTCAGATTTATATATTGTCAGCACCTGTAAATTGATACAGGTGAGTTAAATTACAAATTACAGGAGCATCACAAACTTGGAATGCAATCATTTCTTACAATTTTGAGAAGGTTTCAATAATTTTGTCCAGTCCATTATTGGAGTTTTGCATGAAATGTGTCAGATTTGGCCTTTTGTTTCTCCACTTTTTTCTGTCATACCAATACAAACAAAAGACATAAAACATGAGAATGCCTAAACATTTGTAATTGCAACAATTTTCTGGGCGAACTGGTGCATTATCTGACAGAAATTCAGAGGTGCCAAAATTTTTTGCCATGACTGTACTGTATGTGAGAGTCTAAATAAAGAACATGTAAAACACATATTTATTTTTAAGCTTACTCTCTAAAGGAGCACATGGAACATTTTGTTGCAGACTAAACGTGTGTGGATATCTGATAATTTACAGTAAATCAAACACACAGGTTAGGTGAGGACTATTGAAGAGAATTTCAAAGTTTAAACACATCATTCATGTGTTAAGGCTACTAGACAAGGACATTTTTTTTATTTATTGCTTGCTTTTTAAAGAATAGATTACAGTTTTTTAACACTTATATTATATCATCATGGGACAGACACTGGCTACTCTTGCAGACTCCACTAGTAACTCCACAAGGGTGCACACACCATTACCACTCAACAGTATATCTACTTTACATCAGACATGGGAGTAAGTCACAAGCAAGTCTCAAGTCTTAACCTTCAAGTCTCAAGCAAGTCCCAAGTTACTGTGGCGAAAAGCAAGCAAGTCAAGTCCCTGCTAGAAGTCAAGCAAGTCAAGTGAAGGCATTTATTTTGGTCAAGTCACAAATCAAGTCAAAATACTGATCTACCCCAATTTTCACCTTGAAATCAGTTAAAAGTCAGAGGTCAGGAAAGGTTTTGTTTTATTTTCAACATTAAAAAAGCTGCTTAGTGTTTTTTTCTTGGCATATTAAAGAAACACTTTGAATGCCCAAACAGCTCAAAATCCTTCGTCCAGTCATGTTTCAACACCACAGTCACTAAAAACATGTTAAGTATTTCCATTGTTAAACAGCCAGTGTCCTAAAAATCCGAACACACTGAGGTGTTTTAAGTGACTGTGGTGTCAGAAAAATAAGAGGTACATTCATTTTGCTTTAACACATCTTGAGAAAATGCAAATATTTAATAACTTAAAAAAGTAAAGTAATTTCGAGTCATATGTCTCAAGTCAAAGTCAAGTCTCAAGTCATGAATACCAAGTCAAAGTCGAGTCAAGTCCAAAAATTTTATTAATTTTAGTCAAGCAAGTCTCAAGTCCTCAAACTGATGACTTAAGTTTGACTTAAGTCAAGTCATGTGACTCAAGTCCCCCACCTCTGCTTTACATCATAGCAATGATAGAAGATCTTGCTGGATAAACTTGTATTTTTAACTTTTATTGCCTTAAAGAGTATTTATTTACAAAGTTGAAGTAAAAGCATAGTAATCAAGCCATTTTTTTTAGGCAATAACACTCAACTTGTTATAAGCCACTCCAAAGATATGGACAATGAGCGTGGTTGGGATAAACTCCTCGTGGTTGGTCAGGTACTCACCAATGTCCCACACTAAGGTGCTTTCCTTCACTGTCAACTAAATTTATAGGCCCATGCAAATGGGATACCAATGCAGATGTAAATGTGGCTCCCCTGCTCCTTAAATCGTGTTTTTATTCTGCTGGAAAAACTCTCAAATCCCCACAAACCTACCTCTCCGAATATCAACCCAACATAATGCAGATGTAGACAGCCCAGATTGGTTGAAAAAAAGGGAAAAGCCTAAAAGGGACCAAATCCTACCCACCTCTTCCACATTACACACTAAAGGGAAATAAGAGCAGAGGGATGTTTTATCATTATTTTGCTGCTCCTTCACTGTCCAATCACAGGGGGAGAGAAATAGACAGGCTGTACTGCTTAACCTCAGTAGAGAAGACCCAGGTCACCTGCCTGTGCTGTCTGAAAAGTTGGGCATATTATGACTGGCTGGACAAAATTACAAATATTGTAGCAAGAAAAATAGCTCTTACATACTGTATGCATTTCATTTGTGTATTTAGCTTTTCTTGATGTTCAGCCTTATATCCAAACTATTGCCAGGGTAAAACACCTTTGTGATTCTATCTAGTTTAGAATGTTTTACATATTAAGATGGTTAATTCGTTTTTTTTTTTTTTTTTTCTAAAATACAGCTGGACTGTGTAATGGAATGTAAAGAGAACCAGTTCCGCTGCAAGAACAGAGCTTACTGTATCCCAATCAGGTGGCTGTGCGATGGTGTCCATGACTGCGTGGATGGGAGTGATGAAGATAATTGTGAGAGAGGTTAGATAGTCTATTAAACGCTCTAAATTATCTGCTTCTCATGTATCTCATTTGCTCTGTATGCTCTGATAAATCAGTAGCACCAATGTGCCCTGTAAATCTGATTAACCGAATGCTCAGAGAGTGCGGAGGAGACCGACACAATCAATCTACATCTGTGTTAAAAGATGCTACAAAGCCTACAAAGCTTATTTTATTATTTCTATTATTATTTTTTATTATTATAAAACAAGTGTCCTAAAAAAAAGAATTGTTGAAGCATCAAATTTGTTTATTTGAAATACAAATGTGTCCAAAATGCATGTTTTAGTTTTTTATGATTGCTTGCGATCTGAAACACATTGGCTTCTTTTATAGATAAAAATAAGTCCAGGCCACAGACAACTGTGTTTTTTCTTCTCAACAAGCATTTTTTAATATACTGCATAGCTCATTTTACATTGCCACTTCTGCCAGACATGACTCCTCATTGACGCAATGCACTCTCGGTCAGTTCTTAATCATAGGGTGATTAAGCCCTGACTGCGGTGTAAACCCATCATGTCCATCTGGCATGAAAATGTTAGAGGAGCCATCTTATATTTCAATGAAACTTGTTGAGATCGAGAATAAAAAACACTGTGGTGTGTGCAGCCTAGTCAGTTTATATGTGTCTGCAGGGAAGAGGTGGATCCTATATTGAGCTTGGCACCCGTAGTTGGTGAGCACATAATTGCCTCCTTGAGCTTTATGCTTTGTATAGAATTGGCTTTTTCTGTCTTTCATGGTTTCTGCTAGTAAGGTCATTCAGCTTCTTCTCAATGATGATATTCCAAAGGTAAATGGTGGTGACCCTAAAATGTGAACGAGGCTTCAAGATATCTACCTTTTATAAATATCACCCACTATGAGTAGTAAAAAGAAGAGTAATCCATCTAAAATGCAATGCTGTGTATTTGAAACAGACAGAGGCCATAAGCAGAAAAACTCACAGAGCTTGTTCAATGAGTTCAGCACCATTTCAATATGTTAATAATCAGCAATAGTACACACTATTATTATTAGATGAACATAAAAATGTATTTCCCAAAACATTACAGCAAAAATCAGAAGCTTTCAGCAAAATTTTACAACTTTAGTTGTAATGGTTTTTAAGGGTGCAATGGTCTTTAACCACTTCTGGACTGGAGGGATTTGCCCCCTTAATGACCAGGCCATTTTTTGCGATTCAGCACTGCTTTACTTTAATGGATAATTGTGTGGTCATGAGACGCTGTACCTAAATAAAATTGATGTCCTTTTTTCCCCACAATTAGAGCTTTCTTTTGGTGGTATTTGATCACCTCTGCAATTTTTATTTTTTGCGCTATAAACAAAAAAATAACGTCAATTCTGAAAAAAAAACAATATTTTTCACATTCTGCTATGTAACATTGCCCCCCCCCCCCAAAAAAAAAAAATAAAAATTAAAAAAACGATTTTTTTTTAACATTTTAGGCCAATTTGTTTTTGGCTGTATATTTTTGGTAAAACAAAATCGCAATTAGTGTATTTTGTTTGGTTTGCGCAAAATGTATCACGTCTACAAACTAGGGGAAAGATTTATTTCTTTTTTATTTTTATTTTTTTTTAAATAGCAATAGTGGCAATCTGCAATTTTTAGCGGGGCTGCGACATTGCAGCAGACAGATCGGACCCCTAACTGACATTTTTGACACTTTTGGGGTGACCAGTGACATTACTACAGTAATCAGTGCTAAAAATATGCACTGTTACTGTAATAATGACGTTGGCAGGGAAGGGATTAACAAAGTGGGTGATCAAGGGGTTAAATGTAAGCCTAGGGGAGTGATTCTAACTGTGGGAGGGAGGGGCTTTTGAAATGATCATAGAGACCTGTGATCCTATATAGAAGGGTCACAGGGGCTCTGTGATCATTCCAGAGAGAAGAACGGTCAGCTGTGTTTACAATAGCTGACCGTTCTTCGCTCTCGGCGGGGAACGATCGCGGGTGGCCGGAGCCACCAGCCCCATGCAATAGAGTCCCAGCGGTTGAGTGGGGGCGGGAGCGCGCCACCGGCGGCGCACGCTCGCCCTCTAGCAGAAGATGCTCTGGCGACGTAGGGCTACGTTGGTTCGCGCAGGAGGGCCATCCTGCTGCAGTAAAACTGCGGCGGGCGGTCCTTATGTGGTTAAATGGCTCCTGAAGGTTATGGAAGCTCCATTCAACTATCCTGAAACTGCTCTCATGCCAAAAAGTAGCCCCTCATTATAATGGACAGTACTAATGCACTACTGTACTAATACAAAATCAGTAATTTTTGGGTGAATTCAATTTACCCAAAATCTGCTTATCTTTAATAAATACATTAGCCTTTTCAGTGTGAGCTAGTCCTTTACAAATCCAAGGCTCTACAGAGGTGGTACTGGCCTTTCAAAGAATGTATGTATTAAAATATTCATTACAATATTACATTACTGCACATCTGCAGGGAAACAGTAATAACATGTGGTTGGTGTGTGGAACCACAGCATGCAGGAGAAGAGGGTGCAGGTTGTAGGTATTCAACACATGGAGTCATGGGAAGCTCAACTGAGACTAGTAAGTATTCTTCTGAAGGTTACTTTTTAATTTTTTTTTTTTTTAATTGTTTTTTTATTGGAATGCTCAATAAAAGGTGTTACAAACAACTTCATTTTATTTATTTAGTGTCAAAATCACTTTCACTACTTAATGAGTCACTGACCCAGAAAAAATATGCTGGTCAGGACTTTCAGCCTCATTGGCTAAGTACAATTAAATCAAAAAGGTGCAGCGCTAAAATTGCATACATTAAATAACAATAACTGCTATATGTATACAAAAATGTCCATAAATAAAGTAAATCATAAAGTAGTTTATAGAGTAGTCCTTCCAACTTCACAAAGATGTACCAAGGAGACCCGTGCTGTTAAAATGAAATGCAGGCACCACTTTAAACGTGAATCCATCACCAAAGTTTATGCAAGCCTCTCACCTTCATCATTCGACCACTAAAGGTCACTGCACTTTATATAAGGGTGAATAGCCAGATGAACACCTGCCAATACCCGATCTCCAGTGCTCTTAAATGGACTCAGCGACCATTCAGCAGTCGTTCATCCCATAAAAAACAGGAAAAGATCTAATGCTCTCCATCTAAAAACGGCTTTTATTGAATGCATAAAAGATTCTACTCACATAAAAGGCACTTTCCCAGTGCACTACGGAAGACATGTAACAAAGCATGTAAAAATAAGGTGCTGCGGTGCAGCGATGCCTCCGGAGCGTCGCGGGTGACGTCACAGCTCACCCTTATATAAAGTGCAGTGACCTTTAGTGGTCGAATGATGAAGGTGAGAGGCTTGCATAAACTTTGGTGATGGATTCACGTTTGAAGTGGTGCCTGCATTTCATTTTAACAGCACGGGTCTCCTTGGTACATCTTTGTGAAATTGGAAGGACTACTCTATAAACTACTTTATGATTTACTTTATTTATGGACATTTTTGTATACATATAGCAGTTATTGTTATTTAATGTATGCAATTTTAGCGCTGCACCTTTTTGATTTAATTGTTCTTACTGGGTATTGATAGGTTTGACCTATTCCGGTGTTCAGCTGCTTATATACCATTTTTTGTTTGATCTGAGCGCTGAATAATTTCTTTCCATTCATTGGCTAAGTAGCTTGTTCCAAGCTACTTAGTACTTATGTAAGTTGCATGATCTTCCATTACATAGGGATAGTGGTTTAAAAAAATAAAATAAATTAAGATGATGTCAATCGAAAGAAGTGTGTTTATATAACTCAGTCTTAAGCCCGTACACACGATCAGATTATCGAACGATCTGTCGTCCGTTTTTTTGTGGCATGCTAGTCTGATGTGGAAAGTGAAGAGGTTATTTTCATACAAATTTTCCCGTACGACAGAATTCTACTTCAGAAGTGATGTCATGTGTTGGATTGATTTGTATGTGTTCTTTCATCTCTGAGCATGCCTAGTCTTGCTCTTAAGATTTTTTTACGTCAAAATCTGTACTAATGAGACGAAAATCAGACGTTGTATTACGGACGACAAAAATTGTATAGCCCGCACATCAGGATTTTGTCAGCCGAAAAGTCGGAGTTGGCTGTCGAAAGCACCATACTAACAATCCGAAAATCGGCAGATCGGTCATCAGACAAATTTTCCCTACAGATTTTCTTATCGTGTGTACAGGCCTTTATTCTACCTAAAAAGAGTTTCCATTGTTTCTTGCAACGTATCTTTTTGTATAATTGTCACACACAGTGGCACACATATGTTCCCAATCTCTAATCCAAATGCCGTAACAATAGCAGCAAAACAAATTATTATACATAAGAAAGGGAAAGTAAAATTTCACCTTTGTGAGTCTTTGCCATGCACAATAAATTACTCTCGTTGACTGCTTTTGACAGAGTGGAAAATCTACTCAATCACTTCTAAGTCCTTGTGGAAGAATAACTTAAGACTTTCTGCGCCATGGCCCGTAGTTTACTGAAACAAAGAAAGAAACCTTGATCAAAACATTAAAAGCCAAGAGTTAAGAAAGAAGTTCAAAAAAACCAACAATAGGAAAATAAATAAATAAACTAAGCTCAAGAGGTTTAACCTCAATAAACAAAAAAAAAAAAAAAAGCACATCGGAAGAAGCGTTGAATAAGTAATATGTCGGAATCCATTTTCTGGAAATTGTTATTCATTATGAGGAATGACACAACTGCCACTTGGTATGAATATTGCCTTTGGGGCCTCTGTGTGAATTGTAGTACGCATTTGGAAAAGTAAGCTGGCCTTGACATTTAATAGTCTGAGGTTTTCATCTAAAATATAGCTGTTTTAGTAGTAATGATGGTTCTTATTCTCGGACATGGTTATTGTTAGCAATTGAGTGACTGTGTGCTAGAGTGGGTAGCAGTTAACTTGGTGCCTGATTGCCAAGCTTGAAAGAGAACTAAGATTAGGTAAAATAAAAAGACTTTCCATGGGAGCAATATTGTAATCAAATCTGTAGAATAGAAACATTTTTGGAGCTGATTTGTACCTTATTAGTGTCGGCTTTCCCATTTCCCTGTTTCATTCAAGTCACAGTCCCCAAATACAGTAATGTCAGATATCAGATGTGGCATTTCTAAAGGATCCTATCCCGGCTTGTTGATCCTTCTTGTGCTTTTTTTTCCCCCTTTAAACAGGTTGTCATTGAATATACCTATCAAAATGTCAGTTTAAGGCTAAGTGAATGTAAGGCATTATTTTACTGCCCTTTAAAAATGGAACACAATTTAAAAAGTGAAGATTTTCTGTCATAGGAAACATCTAGAAATGTTAACTGTGCAATTATACAATAGTGTTGGACGAATAGTTCAACCCGAGCATGAGATTGGGCCGAAAATTTGCCTGTCTGACCGTTCGCCGGATGTTAGCCCCACTAAACAGCCTGCAATGCACTGCGTGCTGCACAGTGCATTCTGCGCCCTAATTGCCCAATTAGGGTGCAGTGTAAGCTGGCTGTTAAGGAACGGGGCCAGGAAGTGGGCTACGGCGTGATGAGTCATCAGCTGTCAATGGGCTTCCCCGCTGACAGCTGATTCAGGAAAAAAAAAAGTGTCTGCCTGTTAAAAAAAAAAAAATGGCTTGGGATCCCCCTCCGGGGGGGGGGGGGGGGCTTATCAGAATCTGGAAGCCCTCTTTAACAAGGGAGCCCCCAGATGCTGCCCCCCATTCACAAAAAAGTGTACAAAAACAATAAAAACAAGAGATTACCATTTGAAAATAAAGCAAAAGAAGCTTTAAAAAAAACCGAATGCAGCTTCCGTACCAAGGACTAGTAAGCTGCAATATACTGTATTACATTTTTGGTTTTGGGTTTGGATACACTTTAAGCAGCATCCTGAAAGTTTCACCTTTTCTTTTGCATTCCTGGTATGCGGTTATGCCTAGGGGGCGCTTGTACCTACAGTCTCATGGCTGATAATTTGCAGTGTGGGAGGCACTGCTGCCTTTGGCTGCTAGTCTTAGTAGATTTGGAATAAGGTTTAGTGATGTCAAAACTGAGCTACTTGCTGGAGAGGAATCCGTGCTGCAAGCAACTCCCTGCTTGTTCACCTCTCCTGCTGTTTCTTAAATGTTCCCTCACCAGTCTTCAAATTACCGGTTATGAGGGGGCATCTCTGACATTAGAAAATAAATCCTCATTCCCTCTCCAAGATGACCACTTCGAGAAAAGGCACACTAAATCATAAATGGGGAAAAGATCAACTGCAGGGAGACCCCAGGTTATACTGGGCATTAGTCCTTCCCCCTTGCTGCTTGCTTTTTCTGGACACAGTTTCCAAAGATTAGGTCCTCTTTAAGCACTTGTGCACACTGACATGCAATTATTTAAATTCAAATCCATAATTTAAATGTATCTGAATGCAGCAGTATTGTATTCTGTGGGCCCATGCAACATGGTCTGTATATTGGTCCACAATGTAAAGCGGGCAGGAGCTGCCTGCATCCTAGCACACTAAGGACACTAAACAGCAGGAGCCACCTGTGTCCTAGCATCTAGGGAGCACAAGCTGCCTGCATTATAGCAACCACGAGCAGGATACACTTGCGTCCTAGCAACCAAGGTATATATATGCGCTATACATTGTACCCACGGAAATGTTAGCAGAAACGTTACATGAGTACAGTGTTGCTGCCAGCAAGATTCTATGTAAAATCATATGCCACTTAAATGGGTTCACAAAATACAAATTGTTCTGTGATTGGACAAGAGTAGGGGAGGTGAACAACAAGGAGGCTTGTGTGTAGGAGAGCAATGGGTTTCCTGTTGGAGCACCAGAAGCATAGCAAAAGCTATATTTTCTGCGTTCAATGAATATGTCAATTTTAACCACTTCTGGACTGGAAGCCCCCTTAATGACCAGGCCATTTTTTGTGATTCGGCACTGCGTTACTTTAATGGACAATTGCGCTGTTGTGCGACTCTGTATCTAAATAAAATTGATGTTTTCCCACAAATAGAGCTTTCTTTTGGTGGTATTTGATCACCTATGCGGTTTTTATTTTTTACGCTATAGACAAAAATAGAGCGACAATTCTGGAAAAAAAAACAATAATTTTCACATGCTGCTATATAACATTCCCAAACAAAGAAAAATTAAAAATCTAATTTGTTTAACATTTTGTTGTCTGCTACATATTTTTGGTAAAAAAAATTGCAACAAGCGTATTTTGATTGGTTTGCACAAAAGTTATCGCATCTACTAACTGCGGAAAAGATTTGTCATTTTTTATTGTTTTTTTGTTTTTTTTAGTAGTAATGGCGGCGATCTGCAAATTTATGTGGGCGGCGGACAGATCAGACCCCTTACTGACATTTTTGGGGGTACCAGTGACATTACTACAGTAATCAGTGCTAAAAATATGCACTGTTACTGTAATAATGCCATTGGAAGGGAAGGGGTTAACCCAGGGGCGATCAAAGTTAAATGTGTACCTAGGGGCGTGTTTCTAACTGTATGAGGGCGGGGCTTGTGAAATGATCACAGAGACCTGCGATCCTATATAGAAGGATCACAGACACTCTGTGATCATTCCAGAGAGAAGAACGGTCAGATGTGTATATGACACCCGCTGCTATCTGATCCGATCCTGTCCGTGAAGTCCGGATGCATGGAAACCCTATTTTCCATCTGTCTGGAGGATCAGGCGGTCTGTTCTCATCTGATCTCTTCATAGAGGACAGTGGGGATCTGACAGCTCCCTCTCCACACACAGATCCCCCGCTGAGCAGAACAGACTGCGTATAACGGTGCGCCCATGTGAAAGGGTCCTTAATGTGCTTA
This sequence comes from Pelophylax lessonae, assembly GCF_965119305.1. Lineage (NCBI taxonomy): Eukaryota > Metazoa > Chordata > Amphibia > Anura > Ranidae > Pelophylax > Pelophylax lessonae. Next base: position 290,077,176 of record NC_138773.1, read on the forward strand.
AATGCGTGTACAATATGCTCTATAGGAGTGGTTTTATGCTTCTTTTTTCTTTTAGCAGTTCTGGCATTTTTTTTTTTTTTGGCTGCCTAATGTGCATGGACCCTTAGATATTCAATAAATATGCCTTTTGCCTCCTTTGCTACACAAACCATGCTCTGCATTGGGCAATGGGTTGATATTTTGTGCCCTCCCATCATAGCGATGAGGCTGCGGAGGCTATCAAGGAGACCTACCTAGATACCCACCCTTTTTCTCACCATTCAAACTTTGTAGACCTGTTAATAAAAGGGCTGCTCTATATGCTGGTGTAAAGTACTAAGACTATGGGGTTGCCTGAAGGCAAATAGACTGTGCATTTGCTCCAGAGCTTAGTAAATGAGGTAAGGCTTTACTTTGCAAAGAATATCCAATCACATGCAAGGAAGGTAAAAATAAACAGCATTTTTTGCTTGCACCTTAATGGATTATAGAAGTCATTGGAGCTTCTGGTCATTTACTGAGCTCTGGCGCAACTGTACTTTGCAAAGTACACAACCTATTTGCCATTAGTAAACCAACCCCTGTTTATAATGTCAGCAGCTTACAGTAATCAACAGAGGTGGGGGACTTGAGTCGCATGACTTGACGTAAGTCAGACTTAAGTCACCAGTTTGAGGATTTGAGACTTGCTTGACTAAAATTAATAAAAGACTCGACTTGACTTTGACTTGGTATTCATGACTTGAGACTTGACTTTGACTTGAGACATATGACTCGAAATGACTTTACTTTTTTAAGTTATTAAATATTTGCATTTTCTCAAGATGTGTTCAAGCAAAATTATCGTGCCTGTTATGTTTCTGACACCACAGTCACTTAAAACACCTCAGTGTGTTCTGATTTTTAGGACAATGGCTGTTTAACAATGAAAATACTTAACATGTTTTTAGTGACTGTGGTGTTTAAACGTGACCGGACGAAGGATTTTGAGCTGTTTGGGCATTCAAAGTGTTTCTTTAATATGCCAAGAAAAAAGCACTAAGCAGTTTTGTTAACCGCTTGCCGACCACCGCACGACTATTTACTGCGGCGGTCAGCCCCTCACAGGCAGAGCGGCGTAGTACTACGTCACTAGCCTTTGAGGGTCTTGGGAGCGAGTGCGCGCCGCGTGTTCACGGACCCCCCGCGCGCGTGACCGGCAGACCCGATCGTCCGCCGGTCACTCATGATCGTCGGTGCAGAGGGAGAAAGGCAGGCGGCTAATGTAAACAAGCCGCCTGTCATTCTCCCCTGTGTATGAATGGTGATCATACGGTTCTACTATGTAGGACCGTTGATCACTGTTCATACACCTCAAGCCACAGCCAATCACAGTTTGAATCTCGCCCCTAGGGACACACATAACCCCTCCCTCTCAAAAAAAGTTAACCCCTTCACTGCCAGTGTAATTTTACAGTAACAGTGCATATGTATAGCACTGATTACTGTAGAAATGTCACTGGTAACCCCAAAAGTGTCAAAAATGTCAGTCAAGGGTCCGATCTGTCCGCCGCAATGTCGCAGTACCGCAAAAAAAAATTGCAGATCGCCGCCTTAAACGCGTTAAATAAAAAACAACAAAAATTACAAAAATCTTTCCCTTTGTTAGTAAACGCGATAACTTTTGCGCAAACCAATCAAAATACGCTTTTTGCAATTTTTTTTTACCAAACATATGTAGCATAAAACAAATTGGCCAAAAATGTTAAAAAATTTTGATTTTTACATTTTTTTGGGGGGGAATTTCATATAAAAAATTTGAAAAATATTGTAATTTTTGCAAAATTTTCGCTCTTTTTTTGTTTATAGCGCAAAAGTAAAAATCGCACAGGTGATCAAATACCACCAAAAGAAAGCTCTGTTTGTGGGGAAAAAGGACATCAAAATCTTTCCTGACCACTGACTTTTAACTGATTTAAAGGTGAAAATTGGGGTAGATCAGTAATTTGACTTGATTTGTGACTTAACCAAAATAAATGACTTGACTTGCTTGACTTCTAGCAGGGACTCGACTTGACTTGCTTGCTTTTTGCCACAGTAACTTGGGACTTGCCTGGGACTTGAAGGTTAAGACTTGAGACTTGCTTGTGACTTACTCCAGTCCCATGTCTGGTAATCAATCAGATTTCACATTAATCCAATCAAGAGAACTGTATAAAATCGGGTTTGGTTGCTGTGGATTGCTGTATTTTGCACATAGTTATTGCGCTTTGCTGTGCCTTGTTAAATAAGCCAGATGATGTCACTACATTGATACCAGAGTGGTGGCATTTATTTACAATTATAATGTTCTTGCAGTTGAATAACACTGGCCTATCATGAAGACAAAGCAAGTAAGAGCTTTTATTTATGACAAATCATGCACAAATTATATTTTGTCTTTTTATAGAACATCTGATTTTATCAGTGTAATATAGCTGTTTTCGAATTACACTTTACATTCATCATTTACAGTATGCCAGCTCAATTATTCTGTGTGAATTGCACTCGTAGTTTGCAGCCATGTCTCATTGTTTTCTGCCGCCACAGGAAATGATAATCCTTGCTATTGTTTCTCTTTATTGAAGGGGAGAATATATGCAGAGCGGATGAATTTCTGTGTAATAATACTCTTTGCAAGCTTCATCTATGGCTTTGTGATGGTGAAGATGATTGTGGGGATAATTCCGATGAAGTACCTGAAATGTGTGGTATGTACATTCAAATTCTGTACTGTTCCTATGCTGTGCACTATGGATGTGGCTTCGTCTCTTGAATATGATGAAGGCAGATATTTTTCCGGCTTAAAAAGTGGTATTAAACTAAAAAAAAAGAAAAAGTAACATATCACAACTTACCTATTCATCAATATGAAAGCTGCATGTTTTAAAAAATATTTACCTGGTAATTAAGTCAGTAACAAACTTCCTCTCCTAAAGTGCCATAAAACTCAAAAAAAAAAAAAATCTTCCAAATAATGATGTTTCTGTGCCCTTTGATTGGGTATACAATCTTTTTTTTTATTAACAAATTACTGGAGCAATATGTCATTCTTGTGAAAATGTATTTCTTTTTTTTTTGGGGGGGGAGAGTGTGACAGTCAGCCCTATAAAGGACAGGTTTCTGTCTGGTACCACATCCTAAAAAACTATGTGTATAAAAATGGTTTCTAGCAAACTAGATAGAGGACTTTATAGGTACCTATAAGCACCTATAGTGCGATTTTATTGTGCAAGAAAAGTATTAATTAAATCCATCCAGATTAAATCCACAGAGATTTTTAACAGACATTAGACACATACATATAGCTCTATGTAAGAACACTATAATTCCCCAATGGTCACACTTATCCATCCACCCTGCTGCAGTTGGGTGGTGGATTATCTCACCATAAAGTTCTTATTTGTAGTGGCAGCAATATGCAGGCTTATAGAGCCTCTGTACCATTGCCACCACACTGTGCATGCTCCCTCTCATCTATGAGTTTAGAGGAATTTCCTTAGGTATGTTTAACACTATGTTCAGTGGCGATTTTGGCTCTGAGGAAGAGGGTCCTCCCTCGAAACGCGTAAGCCACATCAGGTTTTGAGGACGCCATCACGCTATCCAGCAGTAGAGAAGTGTCCTGGAAGCGAGCGGTGCCCATTTCCTATATGCTTGTTCATATGCTACGTTTGTGAGTATATTGTATGCTACCCTTCTTTGATTTTAATAAACTTTTAGGTGGTAATGCACAAGGTCGGTGCGCCCTTCTCTTGTTGTTTTCATGTTTAACACTATGGCCAGGGCTGGGGGCTGGACAAGGCTGGAGCAGGTGACATGACCTGTGACATCAGCTCAGCTTTTTCAGACCCTACTCTAGGCTGTGCAAAGTGAATTGAGAATTCATTTAAGGATCTGACTTGCTCAAAGTTGTTGGTGACCGGATCATTGACTGACAGCTCCATTCTGCTTTTCATGGCCTGGGGGAAGAGCCTAAAAAAGGCGATGTCACAGGACATGTGGCCTGCTCTGGCTTTGCCCCGCCCCCAGCACGGTCTATGCTGTAGTAAGAAACAAAAAAGTCACATGACCCCAACAAGAAGGTGTTGAAAAAAGTATAAATCCCATTTATTAAAATGGGTGCCCTCAGAATCTGGTGCAGCTGTGCCTAGTAACCAATCAACTTCTAACTTGAGCTTATTCAGTAAGGCCCCTTTCACACAGGACCGTTCAGATCTGCCTGTCCATTTTTTTGCTGGATCTGAACGGTCCCCCCATGCATCCCTATGGGGCATCGGATGTCAATCAGATGTCAATCGGATGTCAATCGGATGTTTAGTGGAGACATGTCCGCTGACATCCGATCCGATCCATCAAATCTGGACGGATGGATACCCTATTTTCCATCCGTCCAGTGGATCGGATCGGATGGGATTGGATGAGAACGGACCAATGGTTAGTTCCCATCCGATTCCCCCATAGAGATGCATGGGAAACTGACAGAAGAACAGCTGTCATCCTCCTGCTCAGCAGGGGATTGGCGGATTGATCCCCCGCTGAGATAAACCAAGTCCGTCCGACGGACAGGCTGTGGGAAAGGGGCCTTAGACTTTGACAATAAATCCCAAAAGCTGATTGGTTACTAGGCACAGTTGCACCAGATTCTGTGTGCACCAGTTTTAGTAAATTTCCCCCATACTATATATAAATATGTATATATATTATCTTTTTTTTTTATGTGATTTTTTTTCTCCCTACCTTTGATCAACAAAATATCATTCAATCATTCAGAAAAATGGAAATTTGCACTCGAGGGAAAGAAATTAGTGCAATTATCTTTGATGTTTGCTTTGTAATTTATTTACAAATTATACAGACACGCAACAATTCACAAAGGCTGATGAAATAAGTGAAAACAATGTGATCTGATTGGATTTGTGATAGAACAATATGCTGGAACAAATGACATGAATTAGAGTCTTTGGATTCAAATGTTTTTCATATTGGATATTAAAATCAGTCAATTGCTCTTGAGGCACAGTTTGTTGTCATCTTTTATTTATTTTTTCTGAATTTCCGAAAAACAGAATCTATTTTACATTGTCAGTCTCTTCTATTGTCTACATAGACTTGGTATGTAAAGTGTCAAGTTAGTCTACAGTACTAACTTGCAAATTTGCTCTACTGTTCTGGTTGAAGAGTTTCCCAGGCACGGTGCACAGTATAGCCGCATAGCTGAATTCTGTGCTGCATAAAGATGAGCGAGATGACAATAACATGCATTTTTACAGTCATTCAAAGGCAGCATCAATTCTTTCAATCTGCTTTCAATTGTAAAACATGCAAACAGATCAAGGCCAACCTAACACCAACACTTAACATCTTTTCACAATGTAAATGGAAACAAATGCTTTCATTTCCCTGGCTATTTTTTTGCAATCAAATGCTGGTTGAAAGGAACTGAAATTGCTGGAACCTTGCTATGTATGTGGCCAGCAGTACACATTTGAAATAAAGTTGAACTCTAGTTATGATTTTTACAGCATATTTTTAGTTGCATAGGCAAACTTGGACCAATGTAAGTATGTGTATCTCATACCTGAGTGATGGCTGTTGAAGCTGCAAATCACTGTAGTATTTGGCACTAGGGATGATCAAACTTTTGAAAAGTTTGGTTCGTCCAGAACACCCGAATTTCCCGAAAGTTCGGTTCGGATTCCCAACCCCATTGAAATCAATGGGACCCAAACTTCGGGAATCAAAAAACACCATTTTGAAGCCCTAAAACCTAATAAATGCCCCTAAAAAGTGCCTAGGGTTCTGGGTCATGCCCCAGGGACTATGAATCAGGCAAAAAAAGTTCTTAAAAATTGTCGTTTTTTGATGGAGAGCCAATTAATGAAAAAAGTATTGGAAAAAAAAAGAGATTCCTTTGGATTTAGTGTCTGGGGGGTCTAAAACGTGTACCTGTGAAGTTTCAGCTCTGTAGCATGTCCAGAACCAGAATTATAGCATGCCAAACATTCATAAATTACTTTTTTTGCTTAACCGCGCCTTTCTTTTGCTCCTAATAAAGCAGATGTGTGTGACGCCTTTTGCAGTGGACTTAACGCTTACAACAAGAACAGGTGTTAACTTGTCACTGAGGCTTTAAGTCCACTGCAAAAGGCTTTGGTACTCTGCATCACACACATCTGCTTTATTTAGCGACAACTTTGGGTCGCATAGCAGTGTGCGTCTTGCAGGTGATTTTCACATCGCACAGTTGATAAAGCCTCAGTGACAACTATACATAAATTAAAATTCATCAAAAAAAAACAGATTATTTTTCTTAGAATTTCAGTAGTGCAGGGCTGGTGTTACCCTCCTTTCATAAAGTGCAAATAAATAAAGTGCATAAATTGCATAAATAATCCATAATATCCAACTAAGCAAGAACAGAGTTCTTCAAAAGTCTTTGTTTATGCAGTGCCCGAGCTAGTGGTGGTGACATTGTACGGTGGTTCCTATAACTGACACCAATGACCCTGTATTAAAGGTACTGTGTATTGCTCTGGCACTACATAAACAAAGACTTTTGAAGGACTCTGTTCTTGCTTAGTTGGATGTTTTGGATTATTTATGCAATTTATGCACTTTATTTACCAATGTTGTCGCTTAATAAAGCAGATGTGTGTACTACAGTGCTAGAGGTTAGGCGGGGCTATGTTATATACTGGGGGGCGTATTCACTCCTGATTGGCCTCTGGTCCCCGTAGTCACTCCAATCACGTTCCTAGTAGACTCCTCCACCCTCATTGGTTTTTACTAACGTTTCCGGGCCAATCACGGGCTTTTAAAGCCCACTTCCTGTCCCAATGCATTTTGGGCGGTTCAGGTGACAGAATTCCGAACTTTTACCGCAAAAAGTTCGGAATTCGGCCGAATTTCGAACACCCAATGTTCGGGTCGAACCGATGGTCGATCCGAACCAGTCGATCATCCCTAGTTGGCACTACTACAGTGATAGCAGCATCCTTCGGGTCTTGTGCCAAGCAACTTCTGTTTTGCATTATAACCACAGGGGGCCACTCATTTGGCACTGTCACTAGTCAGAGAGTGCCTTGTATTTTTTCAATGCAAACAAGGCGTTCTCTGATTGGTTGAGGTGGCAATTGTGACATCACCACCCTGTCCCTCCACCTTGTCAGTGCCATCTTCAGAAAATGAAAGGGCCCCGGGCAATGCAGTGCACTGGGGCCCTGCCTACACAATCACCCATGAGAATAAAAATGCAAATTATCAATAAGGGGATATTTATTGGTACAGCAGTTAAACTCCTCATCATTTAAACAAATGGTCTCCAAATTGTTGCCCAGGGTGCTGGATGTGGCCCTTTGCTTGCCTTTATCTGGCCCTTGGGGCATAATTTCACCAACTGAAACCAATGATGGGGCACCAGTCCCCTACTGACACCATCAATGGGGCACTATGCCTCCAATGAAAACCAATGATGGGGCACCAGTCCCCTACTGACACCATCATTGGGGCACTATGCCTCCAAATAAAAACCAAGAATGGGGAACTGAAGATGGGGCATTTTCTACTCCCACTAGCCACAGTCCGGCCCTCCTAAAGCCTGAAGGACAGTAAACTGGCCCTTTACTTAGAAAGTTTGGAGACCCCTGATATAAACCAAACCAACTCACAATAGCTGACCCTGTGCCCACCTTGCTAGTGTTCTCTTAGAATTGTTGGGGGCTGCTATAAAGAGCTAAGGTTGTGAAAAAATGTGTTTTTACTTATATCAAGATTTAAGATACTAACTGACAGAGAGGTCTTGCTTCTGAGTCATCAAGGCATTCAAACTCAATACACACATGATGCACAAGACTAGAGTTGGCCTTATATGTAACTGTTCTAAAATTCACCTTCCTCCAGTATTTGTTTACAACATTGTTATATGTCACCATAAAGTTCCAGCTTAAGAGCATCAAGGACCCACTTAAGATTGCAAAACAAAGTACTTAATGACTTTTTTTATTGTATATAAAACATTTGAAAATGTTGATAAAACTTGTAGAACATAATAGATTATTGGCTGATATGATCAAAACAACATCTTGAAATAAGATAAGTCCTACAGTGTGTTCATATTGTACCAGCTAACTATACTGAAGATGTTTCATTGGCCATTTCAAGCAAAGAAAAAGCAAATCTTTTGTTGAATCTTATAGATTTCTTTTATGGGTTAGCTTGGCTGGGATGAACAAGGTGTATGTAAGGTCTACTGTATATATTGTGTATGTAAATAGATGAATCAGAAGATTGAAGTGGCACACCAAAATGTTGAAATCTAAAAATGAGGTTTTATTCCAAGCGTGATACACTAAAAAGCAAGTGCTTTTGGGGGGCCAAGTTTGCCTCCTTCATCAGGGCAAAAATATGATATACTGTAAGAATACATATTTAAAATGTAAAAAAAAAAAAAAAACATTAGAACTATAATAAAAATGCAAATGAAAAAAAAAAATTGGGATTCAAGGAATCAACCACTTCTGGCCCGGATTTTTCCCCTTAATGACCAGGCCATTTTTTGCGATTCGGCACTGCGTTACTTTAACAGACAATTGTGCAGTCGTGCGACACTATACCTAAATAAAATTGATGTCCTTTATTTCCCACAAACAGAGCATTCTTTTGGTGGTATTTGATCACCTCTGCAATTTTTATTTTTTGCGCTATATACAAAAATAAAGCGACAATTCTGAAAACAAAAAAAAAAAAAATCATTTTCACATTCTGCTATATAACATTCCCAAAAAATAAATTTAAAAATCAAAATTTTTAACATTTTAGGCCAATTTGTTGCCTGCTATATATTTTTGGTAAAAAACAAAAAAAATCACAATAAGCGTATTTTGATTGGTTTGCGCAAACATTATAGCGTCTACTAACTACGGGACAGATTTATGTCATTTTTATTGTTTTTTTTTTTTACTAGTAATGGCAGTGATCTGTGATTTTTTGCAGGACTGCGACATTGTGGCGGACAGATCTGACCCCTAACTGACATTTTTGACACTTTTGGTGGTACCAGTGACATTACTACAGTAATCAGTGCTAAACATATGCACTGTTACTATAAGAATGACCCTGGCAGGGAAGGGGTTAACCCAGGGGTGATCAAAGGGTTAAATGTTTACCTAGGGGAGTGGTTTCTAACTGTATGGGGGCGGGGCTTGTGAAATTATCACAGAGACCTGTGTTCCTATATAGAAGGATCACAGGCGCTCTGTGATCATTCCAGAGAGAAGAACGGTCCGCTGTGTTTACAACAGCTGACCGTTCTCTCTCAGCGGGGAACGATCGCGGGTGTCAGGCGGTAATCGGAGCCCCCTGCCCCGTGCATCGGAGTCCCTGCTGCCGAGTGGAGGCAGGAGCATGCAGACAGAGGCGCGTGCTCATCCCCTAGCTGCAGGCGCGCGACCAATGTATTCCTATGGCAGTTTACCCAGGAGGGCCAGCCAGCCCCAGTATAACTGTGGTGGGCGATCCTTAAGTGGTTAAAGCGGGCAGTGAGGAGGAAATATAATGCCTCGTCACCACCTGTCAAGTGCTCTCTGAAGAGTGATCTGGACACTGATCGCTTTTTAGAAATCAAAGCACATGTGAGTGAGCCCTTAGACCACTGATGGGCTCTATGTTAATTTTGGATAAAGTGGAGATGGATACAAATCCCTGTCAGTTTTTATTGCTGTCTGTGCCCCTGTTAACAAGATTTACCCTCTCTATGTGTCCTGTTTACTATTATCAATGAAATTATCAATTATCAAAGAAAATGAATGTAAAAGAAAATCCCACATTTTGGGTTTTCCCCAGAAAAGTTATGAAGGCGTAAACACAGCCGACCATCCTTCTCCCTGGGATGATAACAGAGCTCATGTGATCCTGCTATATAGGATCACATGTCTCTGATCATTTCACAAGCCCGACCCCCATACAGTTAGAATCACTCCCCTAGGGTCACATTTAACCCCTTGATCACCTGCACTGTTAACCCCTTCCCAGCCAGTGTCATTATTACAGTAACAGTGCATATTTTTAGCGCTGATTACTGTAACAATGTCACTGGTACCCCCAAAAGTGTCAAAAATGTCAGTTAGGTGTAATGTTGCAGTCCTGCAAAAATACACATATTGCCACCATTACTAGTAAAAAAAACCAAAAAAACAATAAAAATTACAATCTTTCCCGTAGTTAGTAGACGCGATAACTTTTGCGCAAACCAATACGCTTATTGCAATTTTTTTTACGAAAAATATGTAGCAGTAAACAAATTGGCCTAAAATGTTAAAACATTTTGATTTTTAATTTTTTTTTTTTTTGGGGGGGGGGGCAATGTCATATAGCAAAAAGTGAAAAATATTGTTTTTTTTTTTTTTTTTTAAATTGTCCCTCTTTTTTGTTTATAGCGGAAAAAATAAAAATTGCACAGGTGATCAAATGCCACCAAAAGAAAGCTCTATTTGTGGGAAAAAAAGGACGTAAAGTTTGTTTGGGTACAGCGTCGCACGACCGTGCAATTGTCTGTTAAATTAATGCAGTCCTGAATCGCGAAATAGGGCCTTGTCAGGGACGGGGGGGGGGGGATAATCTTCTGGGGCTGAAGTGGTTAAAGAGTATTGAAACTGCATTTTTTTTTTGATGATATAGCTGCTTAAAATGTTTGTTTTATGTTAAACGTACAAGCACAAAAATTCTACAAGACCTGCAGTGGGGGTGCCTGCTGTGAAAGTTGATAGAAAAGGGTGGGGAAAGATTAAAGGAGCTTGAAGAAATTTCAAATTATGAGTTACCACTGTAGTGACATTCCTTCTCAATGTAGGCAGGTCAAAGGTCAGTGACATACAGGGGTTGATTTACTAATGGCAAACAGACTGTTCACTTTGCAAAGGAATTTTCCTTTAGTTTAGTAAATGAGGTGAAACTCTGCTAACTTCATCCAATCATGTGCAAGCAAAAATACTACTTTGTTTTCTTTTGCACATTCCTTGTCCATGATTGGGTATTCGTTGCAAAGTCAATTTTCACCTCATTTACTAAACTAAAGTAGAATTTCCCTTGTAAAATTAAACTTTCCCTGCAAAGTGAACAGGCTGTTTGCCTTTACTAAATCAACCTCACAGTTTGTACATATAAAGAAATGCTGTTTTCATATTTATCATATACAGCCTTCAAGTGATTTAAAGGCTGAAGGTTTTCTATGGCATTCTGTGCATGAAGGTAAAAAAACCTTATGTGTGCTGCTCCCACCACAGCCCCCCTAATACTAATCTGAGCCCTATCTCTATCCAGTAATGTGCACGAGAGCCTCAGCTATCCCGGGACTCCTTCACCTCATTGGCTGAGACAGCAGTGGGAGCCATTGGCTCCCACAGCTTTCAACCACAGCTAGTGAGCCAATGAGGAGAGAACGGTGGTGGAACCAAGCTTAGGCTCTGTGAATGTATAGAACAAGGCTCAGGAGCGAGCATGCACCACTGCTCCCATAGCAAGCGGCTTGCTATTGGGGGCACTGGGTAAGGGTGGGGGACCCGGGAAGAAGAGGATTTGGGCTGCTCTGTGAAAAACCACTGCGCAGAGCTGGTAAGTAGGACATGTTTGTTATTTAAAAAAAAAAAAAAAAAAGCTGAATCTTTAATACCACTTTAAATCATAGTTGGATTGCAGTGACTACATAAGTATGTTTATAAAAGTAAACCTGACAGACCTACAGTATAAAACTAACTCTGGTAATGAGCAGCAATCAATATCTATGTGGCTGAAGAGGAACCTGGCTTCATAGTCCTGGCTACACACTGAGAAAATGGCAGTCCTAATATAAACTCCCACATACTGGCCACTTAAGTTACAGCATTGAACTAATAAATTGTGAAGGGTTCTGCCTTATCACAGGGAAGATGAACGATGTACCGTCAAGAGTTAGTTTACTAGGCCTGGGGTTTAAGGGACCCCCCAAGGCATACAGATATGAATTTGTAAATGAACACTGGTATTCGGAGGGGCCACAGGGTGCCTGCACTTTATCACAGCTGGTAGTTGACAACTTTTGAGGGTTGTGGCAGTTTCATTTAATTTTAAATTTTTTAGGGAAATTAAGTCCCTCTTTTTTACATAGTTACATAGTAGGTGAGGTTGAATAAAGACAATAGTCCCTCCAGTTCAACCTGTGTAGGTGTTTCTGGCCGTAATCATCTCTCATACCCCTGAATGTTCTGATTCTTGAGATGTACGTCTAAGAGTCTTTTGAAAGCCACCATACTTCCCACAGAAACCACCTCTTGTGGTAGAGAATTCCACAATCTTGTAGCCCTAACAGTAAAGAACCCCCTGCGTTGCCTGAGGTTAAAACGCATTCCAAGGTTTTATATGCATTCCAACTTTGTTTTTAAATCTAAAGTCAAAACTTTTTTTTCTTTCAGTTTTTGGGTACAGTACAGAAGTGTAATCAACCCTCTTGGGTTTTGTTACTGTCTGTGACCCTGCTGGGGAGATTTACCCTCTCTAATAACCATGAGGCCACTGTCACTGGGACTGAAAGTAAGAGAAAAGCCCACATTTAGAGTTCTCAAAGGAACAGAAACGGAGAGGAAGTCTTCCAATGTGGACACTTGTTATAGTGTCGAGCTGTCTAAGAGGGGATTTCCCTCACTTTGGAGGCATTGCTTTTTGTTGTGTCTACAGAACAAGAAGTTAAAGACCAACGCCAGACAAATTAAAAAAAAATATCCCTTGCAGTGGAGCTGTGCCTTCAGTGCAAGGGCTAATTGTTTGTATATGTCTGAGGAACAATAAAAGGAGATATACTTACTCGATCCTCCGCTCCTCCCTGCAGTTATACTGTTCCCCACAGCTTCTGCACACCTGTACCATAGCAGTCTAGGGTCCTGACGTCATCAGGACTAGAGCAGGGTCTGTAGTCCTGCAATGGACGTGAGGACGCTGAGGGCCAGTCCACCACCTGATCGGTAGTGCTGTCTGCTGGGAGAGCAGAGGACCAGGTAGTTAAAACGGTTTCTCCTCTCCCCTGGACAAAACAAGTTATTACTCCTTGCAGTGTGCACACAATCCCACTTCAAAAGATCATTTTTTTCTGCCCTGAGTCTGGCTTTAAAGAGATATTACAGACAATTTATTTTTTACCACTTATACTACTGCTATTAACACCAGTTAAACCAGCACTACTATTGCTTTCACATGTAAATCTAGAACCTGACATAATGGCACCTCCTGCGGAAAGAGGTGCAGGCAATCTGACACATAAGACATGCCTCCCAAGTGTCATTGATTGAATGCGTCATCTAAGCAGCATGCATGCACAATGCAGCTTTGACTTAGATGTGGGGGTTGATTTACTAAAACTGGAGAGTTCAAAATCTGGTGAAGCTCTGCATAGCAGCTTCCTGTTTTTTTTTTTTTTTTTTGGCAAAGCTTGATTGAACAAGTTGAAGTTAGAAGCTGATTTGCTACAATGCACAGCTGCATCAGATTTTGCACTCTCCAGTTTTAGTAAATCAACCCCATGTAGTCTTGAAGAGGGGAGTCCAATGGCTGTGAATGAAGAAATTAGTGCACACTTCCTACCCAAAATGTTGGGGATGCTGTGCACCGGACCCCCTAGCTGTAGTTGTTATACAAACATAAAAGTATGTGTTTCAGGACGTTTTTGAAGAAAACTATATCTTGTGCTGAATTCATTTATGCAGAATTAGAAAAAAATAATTTAATATTAATTTTTCAATGAACACAGATGGCGCAGGAACTAGGGATTGACCGATTATCAGCAAAGCCGATATATAGGGGGCCAATATGCACTTTCCCCGATATATCGGAATTGGCCCCTGAGGTTACCGATATTGCCAAAATTTCAGGAAAGTGCTTTTACCGGAGTGATGCCTGCAGCTAGATGCATCACCCCGGTACCGGCGTCCATAGCCGACAGTCGGCTGTCTTGTAATTACAACTGATGCGGCTGAGAAGCCGCTCGGCTGTCATTACAAGGAGCTGGAGGGGATGTCCCCCCGCCACCTTCCACGGCTTGCCTAGGTCTCCTGTCCCAACAGGAGACCCGGGCAACCAGCCTACACGGCCGCCGAAGACCCGATCAAAGCCGCATTCGGCCCTGATCGGGTCTCCATGTAAAAACCCAGAAGTGATGTCATGTCACTTTTCCGGGTACTCTGCGCCAGATTAAAAAAAAAATTACAGCATTCAAAACAGCCAAACTTGGTGTTTTAAATGCTTTTAAGTGTAGAGGAGGGGTTTGGGGTCTTTTAGACCCCCAGATCCCTCCACAACAGTACCTGTCAAATGCTAAAAATATATATATATTTTTTTAAATGTACGAAAATATTGGCCAATATCGGCTGATACCGATATTCAATGGCCAAAATATCGCTATCGGCAACGAAAAACTGATATCGGTCGATCACTAGCAGGAACCGTTCCCTACTTTATCCAAAACTAAAAAGTCTGGACTTCAACTATACTTTAGCTGTTGACCTAGAGCTGCTTTTTGATGTTGATACTTATAAAATGTTATGTGTGTCTATTTTGTTAGCTCTAATAATAACATTGACATTGTACATTTGGCATTTTTGTTTCTAAGTCAAATTTCCCTGCCCACCGACAAGGCCTTTCCGCTGCCACAACAACCGAGTGTGCCTAAGGACAGCGCAGATTTGCAATGAACTGGATGAGTGCGGCGATAACTCTGATGAGGTTCACTGTGGTACGTAGAATTTACCCTGCGCGGCTCTTAGACTAAATTAACGTAATCTGAGAGGAACCTTCGGTGAAAAACATAATTGACCTTAATTGAAGTCTTAATTGAAAGTTTATGTGTGCCATAAATTAGGTTCTGAAACAATTATATTCGAAACGCATGAAGAACCTTTCTGCTTCTTGGTCAGTGGCTCTGCATGCTGGCTGCATTTTAATGAGCATGCAAGGCTAATTGTGATTTATTTTGTTTGCGTAAAACATGGTAGGTATGAAGCAGAAAGTGAAACCTTGCAAGAAGGATGAGTTCACCTGTGGTAACAGAAAGTGTATCGAATCAGAGCTGCAGTGCGACCAGTTTGATGACTGTGGAGATGGAAGCGATGAACGAGGCTGCAAAGCAGGTACATTTCCTGGAATCATTGTTCTTAAAAACCTTGTCCTCTAGCAATCTGAACAGCAGGTCATTAGTGAAACTCCACTACTGTTGAAAAAAAAATAAACCTCACCAAGGTCAATTATTTATTTTGCAAAGATTTTAGAAATCGAAATTGCAGAATACTACATTTCTCTTTTCTTAGGTGATTGCTCTAACATTCGTAAGCCGATGACTAAATGGTAGGGTCACCTATACTCACTGAGTCAGTCACAGTGTTGTAAAAGGAGAAAACCTGCATCAAGGTTAATCTTCCAGGTTTGCGCACTCTTGTTAAAATATATGGCCAAAAGTGTAGACACCTGACCATCACACCTACATGAGCTTGTTGGACATCCCATTTCAAAGCCATGGGTATTACTATGGAGTTGGTCCCCATTAATAAATGTGGACACCTGACCATAATACCTAGATGAATTTGTTGGACATCCCATTCCAAAGCCATGGGCATTAATATGGAGCTGGTCCCCATAATAAGTGTGGACACCTGACCCTCAAACCTACATGAGTTTGTTGGACGTCCCCTTTGCAAGCCATGGGCATTATTTTGGAGTTGACCCCCCGATTTGGCTGCTTAACACTTCTGCAAAGACTTTCCAAAAGATATTGGTGGGTGGTTGTGGTCATATGTGCCCATTCAACCAGAACAATACTTGATGAGAAATGCATGTATCCCAAAGGTGTTTCATATGGTCAAGGTCAGGGCTGCAGGCTATTCACATTCCTCCACTTCAAACTCATCAAACCATGTCTTCGTGAACCAAACTGTTGCCATAAGGTTGGAAGTATACAACTGTATTAAATGTTTTTGTATGCTTTAGCATTAAACACATGAACTCATTAATTTAAGTTACTTACTTTTGGCCATATGGTAGATGTGATGGCCCAGTATCCAAAAATGTTCGGCCATATAGTGTAATTTTCCCACCAAAAATGAAAAACTGACCCCAGTAAAACCAAGGACAATTGTTTAAATGCCTGACATTTTAAACAAATTTATGTAAAGACTATTGGGGAAAGAAAAAGTTAATTACACAAGCAGGAAATCGGGTTCCTGGCAGGGCCCCATGCATAAGCTGTGCAGGAAAATGTATGTAACAAATTTTAAAAACCTAAACACCTATTTGATATCCAGACTGTGCCCCTTTTTGTCTTCTTCTAACCACCGAGAATACCAATAAAATATTTGGACAATGGGGGAGATTTACTAAAACTGGTGCACACAGAATCTGGTGCAGTTCTTCATGGTAGCCAATCAGCTTCTAACACCAGCTTCAATTAATCGTTGACAATAAAACCTATAAGCTGATTGGTTACTATGAACAGCTGCACCAGATTCTTTCTGCACTGGTTTTAGTAAATCTTCTACAATGTGACAATTCTTCTATGCTGGCAAACAATCCCACTCTCTGCAGAATGTTTGGGGAAGATGTTTTTGGATTGTGGTTATACCCAGCCCACCCTTTGATAATGCATCTGACCAATTCGTACATAAAACATAACTGTTATAGGTGAGCATGCCCCCAATAGCAACTCAGGCTTATAGCTGTACGTACATTTTTTATGTTTATTATCTTTTCATTTCCTAGTGTATCAAAGATTTATATTTTAGAACGTTTTAGTAAAATGTCATGCTTTTTTTTTTTTGATGAATTGTTTTTTATTTCTGGAAAGGTAAAAATATACAGTGCAAATCATAATTTTACAGGTGAACTTTGGAAAAGGTTAATGGAAAGTAAACTGATTGCTATGAACTGTGCTTTAGCCTGGTGCAAGACTGACACTAAAAATAGACTGAAGATAGAACGATCAGAAAAAAAAGTATTAGAGAGCTTAGGAGATGTCTTTTCTTCATCTCCCTGAACAAAAAATGTTAAACACATTTTTGTATTTAATGGGAAAATGGCTTTATACACTAGCCTTATAACTATAGATAGTCTGATAGTCTATATCTATAAGGCTCACAGTGAATTGAAGCAGTCCTTAAGTCCTTATGCAAATTCTTTGATTTACAAAATGAAATAATAAATTGTATCTGAATTACAGCAGGTACAATATGGAACCGCAAAAGCAGCTAAAACACGAAAACCGCCTTGAAAAAAATCACATTCAGATAAAGTACAAAATAGTATTCACACCATTACATTTGTGATAACAGTAGAAAGACAATCTCCATGTTGTTCAATGAGAAAACACAATGGGATTGGTTTACTAAAGACAAATGGACTAGAAATTGCAGTTGCTCCAAAGCTTAGTAAAGGAGGGGAAGATTCATTTTGCAAAGAATAACCCAATTAAATGCAATAAAAAAAAAAAAAAAAAAAAAAAGCTTGTATAAGGTTGGATGATGGAAGTCAGCAGAGCTCAAAAAAACAAATAAACAGAGGGAGCCGCCATCTACTGTAAGTGTATCAATTTAATAATACACAATTTCATTAGTTATCAGTCCTAGTGTTAGCCACAGGAGGCAGAGGGTGAGGAAGAAGCTGTAATGCACCTCTGGCTCTCTCACTGTGGATGGATGGAAGCGTGGCTATGTAGTAACAGAGGAGGCTCTGCAGGACGGGCTGGAGGGTGAAGAAAACCGCAAGCTGGAATTGCAACCACGCTGGAAAGCAAGCCAGTGCTGGGACCAGAAGCGGAAGGATATCAGGGCATGGTGAGGTAAGTAGGTGGTAACATGTTTTGGAGTGAATTGGCTCCTTTGTCAAACCTTTGACTGTGGAGCCTCCTCTGCTACCACGTAGCCATACTTCCATCCGTCCACAGTGGGAGACCCAGTGGTGCATCACAGCTTCTTCCGGACCCTCTGTCTCCTGAGGCTGACCAACAGACTAGGACTGATGACTTGCCTGTCTTTCTTCTACTTCTGTGAGTACAATCCAACTTCTTGTGTTATTCATGTATTTTTATTAAAATGATACACTTAGTGTTGGTTCCTGATCCGACTTGGACCACGACTTGTCAGCCTGACAAGTCGCGGTCCGTCACGCTCCCATTGTGTAGTACAGGAGCCGTTCTAATAGGAGCGAAACAAGTCGCTCCGACTTAGAAAAAGGGTCCTGTACTACTTTGGGGCGACCTGGAGGCGACTTGTATTGACATTCATTTTATGAAGTCCATGAAAGTCGCGCTGCACACGACTTCACAGGTCGCCCCTAAGTCGGAGCGACCTAGTGTGAACCAGCACTTAGATGGCAGCGTCTTCTGTTTATTTTTTTATTTTTATGCACAGAGGAGATCCAGCATCCTGACAAGAGGAGCTGCAGCCATCCTTTTAGTGAACTTTGTTTTACCTGGATTTTCCAACACACAAACATTTTTTGGGTTTGTGGCTTTCTTACCCACTCTCTATTTGCACTAATGAGGTTTCTTTTTTGTCAGTAAAGCTTACACTCGTATACTAAGCTCTGGAGCATCTGCACTATTTTCCTTTATTAAATCAACCCCCTTGTATTCATAAAAAAAGTGAGTAAATGTGTGCTGACAATCTTGCTCGGGCTAAAAAATAAATACAGTGGGGAAAATAACTATTTGATCCCCTGCAGATTTTGTAAGTTTGCCCACTTATATGGAAATGAAGGGACTGTAATTTTTATCATAGGTGTATTTTAAGTGATAGAGACAGAATATCAACCAAAAATCCAGAAAAAAACACATAAAACAAATACTATAAATTAAGTCGCAGTTCAGTGAGTAAAATAAGTATTTGATCCCCAAGCAAAACATGACTTAGTGCTTGGTGGAGAAACCCTTGTTGGAAAGCACATAGGAAAGACGTTTCTTTTGTTGGTTACCAAGTTTGCACACATCTCAGAAAGGATTTTGTTCCATTCCTCTATACAGATCTTCTCTAAATCCTTAAGGTTTCTAAGCTGTCTCTTGGCAACTCGAAGTTTCAGCTCCTTCCATACATTTTCTGTAGGATTAAGGTCTGGAGACTAATTACGCCACTCCATGACTTTAATGTGTTTCTTCATGAGCCACTCCTTTGTCGCCTTGGAGGTATGTTTTGGGTCATTGTGATGCTGGAAGACCCGTCCACAACCCCTCCTCAGTGTTCTGGCGGAGGGAAGAAGGTTCTTACTCAAGATTTTACAATACATAGCCCCGTCCATTGGCCCCCACAATGTGGCAAAGTCATCCTGTACCTTTAGCAGAGAGACAGCCCCAAAGCATCATGTTTCTACCTCCATGCTTGATTGTAGGGATGGTGTTCTTAGGGTCATAGTCAGCATTTTTCTTCCTTCAAACATGGTGAGTCGAGTTAATGCCAAACAGCTCAATTTTGGTCTCATCTGACCACAGCACTTTTTCTCAATCCTTCTCTGAATCATTTAGGTGTTTATTGGCATGACTGTACATGTGCATTCTTGAGGAAGGGGACTCGCTGTGTGTGAGAACCTTATTTCCTCAGTCAGAACATTGAAGATGGGTCATGGATGGGTCTTCCAGCATAACAATGACTCAAAACATACCGCCAAGAAAACAAAGGGGTGGCTCAAGAAGAAGCACATTAAGGTCATGGAGTGTCCTAGCCATTCTCCAGACCTTAGCCCTATAGAAAATGTATGGAGGGAGCTGAAACTTCGAGTTTCCAAGTGACAGCCAAGAAACCCTAAGGATTTAGAGATGATCTGTAAAGAAGATCTGTAAAGAAGAGTAGATCCCTCCTGAGAGGTGTGCAAACCTGGTCACTAACTACATGAAACGTCTTACGTTTCATGTAGTTCGTCTTACTTGCTTGCCAACAAGGGTTTCTCCACCAAATACTAAGTCATGTTTTGCTTGTGGATCAAATAGTTAGTTTACTCACTGAACTGCGACTTAATTTAAAGCATTTGTTTTACATGTTTTTTTTTCTGAATTTTTGGCTGATAATTCTGTCTTTATTATTTAAAATATACCTATGATAAAAATTACAGACCCTTCAATTTTTTGTAAGTGGGCAAACTTACAAAATCTGCAGGGGATCAAATAATGATTTTCCCCACTGCAGGATGTTTGAAATACTTGCTGTCCTGAAGAACACAGGGCTGCTGGCTCCTCAATCCAATATTGGCAATTTGTCATGTCATCCCAGCTGATTGAACATGATGAGAGCCAGCCAATCAACATCATTCCCAAGCACCTTTTCAGACATCATTTGAGCGGTCTATATTTATTTACCAAACATAATTGTTGACACATACATGTAATTAAACAATTGACTTTTGGCCCAATTTAATGTGAAATCTGGTCAAAATGGTTTACTGATTTTGCACACTAGTCCTTGTTTAATTTAATGCCCGGAAGTATATTTTTTTGTATTTTACATCCACCATCCCCAGCCCTTGTCCAACTCGTTCTTAGCATGTTCCCTTCTGGTCATAGAGCATCCTCCTCTGTGGGATTGCTTCATGTTTTTTTCTTCTTGAAGAATTTTATTTTTAGGTAAAATAGATGCAAAAGCCACTATAAAGAGAATAACTGGCACAGAAATTGAGTATAGCTATATTCTGCCCACAAGGGAAAATCTTCTGTGATATGAAGATCAAACACAAACTGCGCACCAGGTGGATGGACCAGATAATAGCCTTGAGTACAAGATAACAGATTTAATCATTGTTCATATTTGGCCAAAATCTGTAATCAGATTGAAGTTCAAGTTGATTGTCCACTGCAATGGCTTTCTGGCATCTTCCTGCGGCTGAGTCTACCAGTGCCAGTCACCTCTCAGCGCCAAGCCTAATTTGTAAAATTAGGAGGCCAGGGAGAGAAATGTGTTCCTTGGACAAGGCTACACTGGCAAGCTTACTTGTAGAAAACACTTAAAGGGTACCTGTCATAACACACTGAAAAAAGTGCCATTGACACTGCTGTCAGAGTAAAGTCTAATTCAACATTGACAGTATCTCTGTTCTATAACAAGAGACTGGTTTGAACTGTTTAGAGGTATAGAGGAACCCTTAAACTGAAAATAATAGCAAGACATTTTACATTGGATTGTCAGGGCAGTGATGCTTCACCTGCAGCTTAAGGGCCCTTTTAGATAATTGCGATACTGCAATGCACAAAGCTAAATGTAATGGGGTGCCATTCATTTTAAATGTACCACATTCTTCTAATTTAGCCACTCTCTTGAATGCCCCCACTGCACCTATCCTGCGCATTACAATGCATGTGTGTTCTAGTGCATACACACAGATCTCTGCATTGCTGTGTGCTGCATTGTAAATATGGTGCATGTATATATATATAAAAAAAAATATATATATATATATATATATATATATATCCAAAGACATGCTGGTGTTAAGCCCCGTACACACGCACCGATTGTTGGCCGACCGATCGGCCGTCTTTTGTCCAGTGTTGTTGTGTTGGTTGAAATGTGCTCTAGACTGCACACAAATTTTGTCGGCCAACAACAACCAACTGCAGAAGTGATGTCATGTTCTGGTCTAATTTTCGTGTGTTTTTTCTTCACTGAGCATGCCCAGTCTTGCTCATCTGATTTTTGTCGGCCGAATTCTGTACTGACTGAAGAACAATCGGCCTTTCTGTTGTTGGCCAACAAAAATTTTATAGCCTGCACACCAGATTTTGTTCGGCCGAAAAGTCGCAGTCGGTTGTCGGTAGCATCATACTAACAAGCTGATAATCGGCCGATCGGACGTTGGCCGAAAATTTACGGCCAACAATCGGTGTGTGTGTACGGGCCTTAAATTGGATCCTGTATAAAATTGGCCCTACTATGTATGTATGAATGTGAGTTAGGGAACTTAGATTGTAAGCTCCTTGAGGGCACGGACTGATGTGAATGTGCAATGTATATGTAAAAGCGCTGCGTAAATTGAAAGCGCTGCGTAAATTGAAAGCGCTATATAAGAACCTGAAATAAAAATAAATAAATAAAAAAAAAATAAAAAAAATATATATATATATATATATATATATATATATATATATATATATAGCACATTTTTATATATATGAAAAAAAAAAAGAAAAAGTTGCAAACACACTGGGATATATTTTCCATGGTGACTAAATGTAAAAATGTAAAAAAGTGCTGCGCTTATTCATAAACCCTGAATTTTATACATCAAACCTAAATTTCAAAATCCCACAATTGATTATTATGCAAATAAATAAAGTCCCGCAATTAACTGTGTACAAATAAATAAAAATCCCACAACTAATCTTAACAAATTCCCAAGATTAGTCCTGTTAGCATCCACAATATGTGAGAAAATCTACCCAAAACTCTTCAGAAAAAGTGCCGGGATAGATTCAAGGCCTTAACCAAATGGTAGCAAAATGCAAGCTTACCAGATGGGTATGAGCCCCTAGTTAAAGAGAGGCCGTGTACATCACAAATAGTGGTATTCCACCTAGCCACATCACTCCCACGTGCTTCTCTGGATTCACAGGTAACCTGGTTCAGCAAAGGTCCCCACATCCAGCCATCCTTCACATTAACTCAGAAAGAAAATAGAAGAAAAAGTTGCATATTGTGTAATATCCTCAAGAAAGACAAATATTTATTTATCAAAATATTGCACTTATAAGTAATTTAGGGCAATTGCGCATTATAAAAATCACTTCTGGGTGCCCCATGACATCAGCAAATGGCTCTGAGCTATGTGTTTCATCATATATGATGTATTTTGGGGCATGGTCCATTCCCCGGAAGAAAATATATATGAAGAACACATAGCAACGTAGCTAAGTGGAATAGCAGAGTCATGGCTACAGACGTGGATAGGTGGAATACCACTATTTGTGCTGTGCATGACTTCTCTTTAACTAGGTAGTCATACACATCTGATAAGCCTGCATTTGGCTACCATTTGGTGGAGGCCTTGAATGGCACTTTTTCTCAAGAATTTTGGGTGGATCTTCTCCCATATTGTGGACACTCACAGGAATAATTGGGGGACATTGTTAAGATAAATTTGTAGGATTTATTTTTATTTATTTATAGACATTTAATTGTGGGACTTTATTTATTTGTATAGCATTAATTGTGGGATTTTATTTATTTGTATAGCATTAATTGGGGGATTTTTTTTATTGAAGCTTGATGTATGAATTTTGGAGTTTATGAATTAGCTCAGCACATGTATATAAAAAAGTCAGTGCTAAGATCAATTACCTGAAACACTAGCAGCTATAATAATATCACAAAGTGATGCAAAAAAAAATGAATAAGTGTAGCAATAATAAATACAGTATATATAGAAAAATTGCGCAAACATACAAAAACCTGTGTACTTACATATACTGTATGCAAAAGTTTCAATTTCTGATTGCAAAGCCAGTTTTTCTGATTTTAAGGGGGAGAGGTTGGGCGGGCAGTAAAAATGCAGCTTAACCATATGTTTTTATCATCAACCACAAAGTGTGAATGAGCTCTACATGTTCTGGGTCTCCTCCCAACCAGACAGAGGTCTTTCTATAGAATATACAAAAACCACCCTGGGTGGGCTCAGTAAGTGACTCAGAAACAGTCAGTACAATGTTATGAAGTGAAGTGACTGAGATAATGTAGAATAAGATATTTCACTTCATAACCTGCATTAGAAAAAAAAGACATCTGCGATCGGATTGGGTGCTGTGGACAGCCCGGACATTTTTCTTTCCTTTAGCTTTACTATATCAGCTCAAATGAGTAACTTTTATTCTTCCGGCTGGAATGGAGAATTTCAAGATATGAAGTATATTTCATTTTATCTGCTATAAGGAATGCGTGTCCCCACTGCAATGACATATATTCTGCCCGGTCTGCTCTCTGATAAATAGTCCATGCTGACATTTTTGCCTTGTGCAAAAAAGTTTTGCATCTACAATGGGAAATATGGCAAGGCTGGTCCACAAGGAGCATTTGACATATTGCAGCGATAAAGGAGCACCTTATATATTATTTTTACAATTTCACAATTTACTGTGTAATACTAAGATTCCCAGAGCATCGTGTGTGATATTTTGGAAATTCTTGAAACCTTTAAGCTGCATGGCTAAATGTTTGAGAAGCTGCATTCATTTTGTTAAAACATGTAAACTCTAGATTCAAGGGTACCTGTCAGAGGAAGAATATGGGAGAAACCAGTACTAACTTGTTTATTGAAGGTACAGATTCTAGGGTGTCATCAGTGTAGCTTCACTACTTAGTGGTTCACTGAATCAAAACAGGAATAAAGGAGGTTACATTGGGGCTCCTGAATTTTGTTCTAAATACTGGGGCCACGGGCTCGCTCTGCATTAGGTCAGGTGATGTGATGTCACTGGTTGCTAGAGGCCAAGTGATCCTAGCAACCAGTGGGCAGTGGCAGAACAACGTAAAATGGGCCTCAGCCAGCCGGGAGGTAGGACTTATTAATACTTGGTTACTTACTCTCACCTGTGAGTAAAGCAGTGCTGGCTGTGGCGGCCTTTTTTCGGGGCATTAGATCGATCTGGGGGGCAATTGGCCCAGCTTGCCCCTGACCGAGGGACAGGATCAAAATGGATGCCAGCCAGTGTTGATAGGAGAACTTGCAGCTAGGGTAGGAGATCCTGGAAAGCAGGCGGACCATCAGGAAACCAAACGAGATCAAATGGGCACTACACTTGTGCTGCAGGTTCAGGAATGTGGCTTGTCATAACTCTCTGCGAAGTGCAGAGCAGGTGCAGTGGACAGCCAGGCAAGTACTCAAGCAAGAAAGACAGCCAAGATTGGAGGTAGAGGTGGGGTCACAGGAATAGCCATGGTCATCAGCTGGCGGACAGCAAGTTACCGAATCATAAGGTACTGAGCCTTTGAATAAAGCGACAAATCAGGACCAGGATCCAAGATCAGGTCAGGGGCAAGCCGGGTCAGCAATGAGAGAAACACACAGGAAGAACACAGGATGTAGGGAACAGCTGAAAAAACTGTCAGCACTGAGCAGAAGCATCCTTAAAAAGCCCATCTGGCACTAACATGAGCTGTGTGTGAGCCTGTGCGCATGCGCACACCCGTTAATTTTCTTGTGCGCATGTGTGCACCTGGTCAATATTCTGCTAATAGTTCCGTGCGCATTGCACATTTCTTTGAGCAAAACATCTTGTAGGCATTTTCTGCTACTCTTTGAGGCACCCTGGGGTGCCGCGGCACCCAGGTTGTAACACTGTCCTAGGGGACTCCTATACAAGCCAAAAAGTTATGATCTTTAAATACAGATATGGTTAAAGAGACACTAATAAAAAAAAAAGAAGCTGCAGTTATTTAGTGCAGGCACCTGAAAGTGCATATCTGAAGTAGCCTTCAGAATTCTGCAGTTATGGACCAACACTGGGCTGTTCTTTCAAGGAAAGCTCGGACACTTCCAGGTAGTTTTGGAGCTTGAAGTTTACTACAGCCCCTACACATGCCTATTGGTCAATAACAGCGATAGGCTTCCTCACTAGCCAAAAGGATGGGTAGGAAAGCTTGGCACTAGCAGGAAGTGTTGAAGCTTTGCCGAAAGAGCAGCCCATATTTGGCCAAAAGTATAGCATTTTGGGGGCTGTTTTAGGTATGTGCAGTCATCTCCCACCATTCAAGTCTCTATAGTGGCCCCTTAATACCATAGACAGCTTTACAGAGGTGATACCAGATGAGTCCAAGATGGTCTTTTTATGGAAAAGTCAAGATTAGCATAGCAAGTCAGCTGTTTCTATCTCTGAATCCACTGATGGTTTATACATGTGTTTTCATTAACAGTAATATGCACCTATAAATTGCCCAGGTTTAGGGCAGTTTTGTTTAAATAACAGAGTTATGTTGGCAAATCACATCTCCTTTTCTCTTTATGGTTTTTTTCTCCACAGCTCACATCTTCAGTTAAGTTATCCTAACTCCCAGTTTATGCAGCTGTAAAATGAATAATAGACTAAAGCGTATTTGTGAGAATCTTAGAGTTCTGTGACGCTGCCTGCTGCCACTGTGATTTGTTTATTTCTCGAAATGTGCTCCTGACGAATTTTAATTTCCTTCAGAGCCCAGTGTATACTCCTGCGAAGCAAATGTAAATCCATGCGGGGATGACGCTTTCTGCAATCAAACCAGCACACCTCCTTTTTGTCACTGCAAGCCTGGCTTCCAAAGAAACTTCAGGAACAAACAGTGTGAAGGTAGGAACTTCAGATGGTATGGCAAAAAAAATAAATAAAACCCAAGTTAGCTCGGATGTGAAGCAACGTGATTAACATTCCAAAGCACTGCCGGTTTTGTTACAAGAAAAGCTGCCTTCTATCTTCAGAGACAAGTTAATTCTCCATGCGTAGCAGAAGGAAGAATTGCATGGCATGATGAAAAACCTGCCGTAGCCAAAATGTACTAGAGCTGGAAGGGAATTCAAGCCTTTAATTCAGCTGCGTATTAGCAAAGCCAATTAATTAAATGAACATCATAAGATATTGCTGAATTTAATGACAAAATGCACTGCTGTCAACATCACAGTGTCAGTATTAACTGGCATTGTGCTTTTTCCTAATGCATCTATCTAGACTCATTTTAATCCCCGGCGCATTTTAGTCGAGGCGCCATAGAGCTTGATGGGGAAAAAAAAAAGAAAAGCAAAAAAATGCAAGGTATTCGTAAGCGTAGGTGAGGTAGAATAAGTAGTATTATCTCAAAGCGCCAGAAAATGAGGGATTTAATCCGTATTTTGGGATTTATAAGGAAGAAGACAAACGGCAAATGAGAATTTTCATTTTTTTAATTAATTACTGTATACGGCTCTGAAAGTGTTACAGAACATTGAAACGTTCATTTTGGTCCCTGTCCCGGTGGAGCTTACCTCACCATAGACATGCAGACATAAATAAATTGAGAGGGAATGGGTTGGAAGCAATGGATCCAAAGTGGGAGGATTGGAATATTTGAAGTAAAGTGTTAATACTTAGGTTAGGCTTCTCTAATCTACAAAGAGACCTCTGGGATGTGCTTCGGATGAAAAACCATAAGTTATTCGTGTAGGTAAGGTAGAATAAGTAGTATTATCTTAAAGTACCAGAAAATTAGGGATTTAACCCCTATTTTAGGATTTATAAAGAAAAAGACAAATGGCGGATGAGAATTTTCGTTTCTTTATTTAATTACTGAGTATGGCTCTGAAAAAGTCAGAAAACATTGAAATGTTCATTGTGGTCCCAGTCCCAGTGGAGTTATCCTTACCACAGATATGCAGAGACAAATACATTGAGAAGGAATGGGTTGGAGATACTGGATCCAAAGTGGGTGGACTGGAGTATATGAAGTAAAGACTTAGGTTAGGCTTCTCTAAGAGACCTCTGGGAGGTTTTTCAGAAAAAATCCTAAAACAATTCCAGACCCAATAGTTGGAAATCTGGATTTGACCCTAAAAACATATCTGATATATTCAGAGCTCAAAGTTTACTGCCCATGGCTTACACATTTCCCTTACTGTAATCTGTAAAATCCTGCACTTGGACCATTGGCTACAGCGAATGTATCTAACCAGATTTGTGAAGCTTTGAATTGTGAGAAGGCAGATTCTAGGTTTGGGTGTCCTCGGGAGCTTAAACAAAAGTTTAATTTGGTTATATTTAGAGATCAAAATGGCTCTGTCATTAAATAAAATAAAATTGCTGTTGTTTAGACCAGATGTCTTCCTTCAGGGCATGGCCTAGTGACATCTACAAGCCACTCAAAGACTTTGATATTTGTAAGACCCCATTCACACTAGCGCGACTTGTCAGGCGACTTGGTCACCTGACAAGTCGCGGTGGGTCGCCTGCCATTGATTAGCACAGGACCCGTTCTAATAGGAGCGACACAAGTCACCCCAGTAAGTCGCGTCGCCCCTGTCTGAACGGGGTCTGAAGGGCAGCTACAGAAAATAAATAAAGCTTGATGGAAAAAAAACAAAAAACAAACAAAATGCAATGTATTTGTAAGTGTATGTAAGGTAATATAAATAGTATTATCACAAAGTGCCAGAATTTGAGGGATTTAATCCTTATTTTAGGATTTTTAAGGAAGAACACAAATGGCAACTGAGAATTTTAATTTCTATTTTTTAAATCAAGTAGTTTTTATTGATGATTTTCCATAGAAAATCAATTATAAAAAAAATTTAATCAAAAGAAAGCATTGCTAGATGGTGAAGAAAAAATAATTTTGACTTAAAGTGGTTCTAAATCCCAAACATTTTTTACCTTAATGCATTCCTTGCATTAAGGTTAAAAAATGTTTGGACATCAGTATCCCTCCTTGCCCCCCCCCCTCTTTTTTATGTACCTGAGCCCTAATTAGATTCAGTGCTGTGCACATC
Source organism: Pelophylax lessonae (assembly GCF_965119305.1). NCBI lineage: Eukaryota > Metazoa > Chordata > Amphibia > Anura > Ranidae > Pelophylax > Pelophylax lessonae. The sequence continues at coordinate 290,105,637 of NC_138773.1, forward strand.
TGCAGCTCTTCTCTCCCCTCACTCCCAGGCCTCATTAGCTTTGCTGGGGCATCGGGAGACATTGGCTTCTGCTGCTGTCAATCAAAGCCAGTGATGAGAGAGTGAGTAGTGGGGCCGAGTCCCACTGTCTACATCAATGGATGCAGCAGCGGGGCTCTGGAGTGAACATGCATTAGTGCTCCCATGGGAATTGGCTTCCTGTGGGGTCACTGGACAGATAGGAAGGGCCAGGAGTGCTGACGGGGAACCCGAGAAGAGGAGGTTTGGGGCTACTCTGTGAAATTCCATTGTTCCATTGCCCAGAGCAGGTAAGTATAGATATGTTTATTTAAAAAAAAAATTACCTTTATACTCTCTTTAAGAAATACCAGACACAAGGGTAGAATATTCATTAATTTAAGGAATTACTGTATACGGCTCTGAAAAAGTCCGTGAAAATCAAAGATTTCATTTTGGTCCCTGTCTCAGTGATGCTGATCTTACCACAGACATGCAGACACAAATAGATTGAGAATGAATGGGTTGGAGGCACTGAATACAAAGTGGGTGGACTGGAATATAAAAATGAATGTGCTCTGACTTAGGTTAGGCTTCGCTAAGAGACCCCTGGGAAGTGTTTCAGACAAAATCCCCAAAAAAGTTCCAGACCCAATAGTTGCAATTCTGGATATGGTCCCACACGCACATCTGAGCTCAAGGTTTACTGTTCCCGACTTACACATTTCCCTTACTGTGATCTGTAATATCCTGTACTTGGACCATTGGCTACAGTGAACATCTCCAACTAGCTTTGCGCATTCTCTGACATGTGAGAAGGTAGAATCCGGAGCTCGGACAAAAGTTTTACTCAAAATGGCTCTGTCATTAAATATAAAACAATTGTTTCTGTTTAGGCCAAAGCCTTTCTTCAGGGCATGGCCTTGTGATGTCTACAAGCCAGCAAAAGACTTCAATGTTTGTAAAGGGCAGCTACAGAAAATAAAGGGATTATCTAATTAATACATGAGACAAAGTAGCTCAATGTAGAATACATAAGTCATGGTATGACCGCCTTGAAGAGTGGCCAGAAAAATGCCACACTGCAAGGAAAACTAGTAGTGAGGCTTTGACTGATTGCACAGATAAATGCATTGTATGGCTCTTTCACTTCTTTTACATACAGATCCATAGTGGTAATGTCAATTTGACCTGTCCCTGGCAGGGGTCAGACCTGTCATTAGCTAGGTAATTAGACATTTAACAAGCTGTTAATTCATTCCACCAGGAAAGCATCATCTGGAACTGGAGTAGGATATTTGCTACTGAAAAGCATTGGATCTTGTTTTTCATTTTTTTTCATTATTATTTTATCCACATATATACAGCATAGTATAATTACACTTTTGCCTATTTATTAATGTCTTTCACAAGAGCAGCATTTAAGAGCAGATCAATCAGATTTAACCCTGCACAGGAAAATAAAATTTGATGAATGAATATTAGAATTTGGTTGTTGCTAAATAAAGAATAACAGATCTGACCCACTTTTGGGCACATATTGCCCTGCCGTCATTTCTCGACAGCTGCCTTTCGCTTGGCCAGCAGTTGCAGCATGACCCTGCAATATAAGAGTCATGAGACAGCAGTATTGCCTTCTGAATACCAGCTGTTGCTATATACTGTCCTCTAAAAAGCTATCCTCTGTGAATTTCTTTTCAAAGGGCGTTAAACAATACTGCTTGTCTGAAGGAGCCCTAAAGTGGAAGTTCAGTTAAAATCTAAATAATGCTAAACCTACTTCCACCCCCATTCTAAGACTATTCTATCTACCCTGTGAAAAAAAATATGCTTATACGTACCTATTCTGAAGCTGCTGTGGTCCGGTAACATGTTTAGGTCCCAGTCCCAGCTTCAGTGTAGAGCAGGGGTGTCAAACTCAATTTCTTCACGGGCCGCATCATCATTATGATTGCCCTCAAAGGGCCAGTTTACTCTGTAAGACTAGATGTACAGAGCACCCCACCCCCTCCTACATCAGATGTTAAAAGCCCCCCACCCTCCCTTACATCATAGTACACCCCCCTTACTTTGCACAGCTGCTGGGAAGAAGTTGGGGCATTACTGGGAAGCAGAAAGTGCAAGGCCTAGAGGAGGACCAAAGAAGGGCTGGAGGAGCTGCAGCTGCAGGAGGGGTGCAAGGGCCACATCAAATGGCATGAAGGGCCTGATTCGGCCCGCGGGCCTTGTGTTTGACACAAATGGTGTAGAGGAAGGATAGCCGACAACAGATGCCCAATAGTAAGCCTATGGGTGATATCAATGCACAGGCATTTGCAGCCATTGTTGGCGATCTCCTCTCTTCATTGAAGCCATGGATGGAGAGATCATGTGAGCTGACCAAAGCGCCCTCAGAATAGGTACGGTAAGTATAAGCATCTTTTCTTTCACAGGGCAGATAGAATAGTCTTAGAATGGGGGTGGGAGCAGGTTTACTTTAGTTAGATTTTGACTGAACTTCAACTTTAAGTTGAAAAGGGCGAAGGTAATCTCAACCTCAGCAGAAGTCAAGGCCCCGTGTACAGGCTTGACCATGTGCAAAGAAAAAAATAAGAAAATGCTCTGGGAAAAATGATCTTGCAAAGTGCAACTTTCCTTGCAAAGTGAACAGTCTATTCATCTTCAGTAAACCACCCCACAGTGTTCTAAAATGGGCATGTGGAGGCACTACAAGGACTTTACACTTAAAGAGGAGCTCCAGGCTCCCCTCAAAAAAATTAAATTAAAACTCAGCAGCTACAAATACTGTAGCTGCTACATTTTAATACATGGACACTTACCAGTCCTTGGTTCCAGAGATGTCCTCACCTGAGCCGATTCTTCAATCCACTTTGGGTGCAGGCACCAACATCATAAGTAAGGGAAACCAGCAGTGAAGCCTTGCAGCTTCACAGCTGGTTTCCTACTGCGCATGTGTGAGTCACACTGCTCTTTGTGAATTGTCCTGTACTCTTCTGAGACCTGTGATGTGTCTCAGAAGGCTGCGGGGGAAGGGCAACATGTGGCTCAGAATACCGTGTCACATATGACTGTAAGTGGGAGTGGGTACCTGTTAAAACCAGGTACCCGCTCCCCACCTCTTCCCCAAAAAGTACCAAATGTGGCAATGGAGCCGGGGAGGGGCGAGGTGGGGCGGGGTGGGGGAGATAGTAGGAGATGCAATCAAGCAGAACTTTCCCCTTTGGATAAACCCCTAACTTAGAAATGCTTTAGGCCAGGTTGTGTTCAGATTAACAGCAGCTGAACAGATCTGAGGCTACCATATCCAACTAGCAAGAAAACTACAGTGTAAAGAGCAACAGTGATATTCAACATGTAATAACTGATCATTCCAATCCCACTTTGCAGAATCCATAGGCTGCAGTGGTTAACTGTACATTGCACATTGCTCTGTTGCTTTCTAAAAAAATCCCTGGTGTGTTATAGATGTGCACAACTAAAATCAGGTGGACGTACATGGAGTTTTATGATAAATACACTGCTCCTCTATTAATTCCTTTGACTAATATGAGACTATCAACTTTCTCTGTTCCACAAAACATAATAGCAATGGTGAATTCAGCTTGGATTAGTAAATCTAAGACTTAACAGCCTTGTTCTCTCCAGGTATACTGCAGGGGCTAAATCGTGTTTCTGGTGGGTCCTGCCAATGACGATTTTTGAGGGGAAAAAAAATGAAAATGTTGTAAGAGAAAGTATTTTTTTTTCCTTCTTTCCACAAACAGTTTGGATGTTGCAATATACTATATACTATATACTTGGGTGTAAATTAGCAACAGTATAATGGAAAAGAGAACAAACAGTTGTGCATCACAACTGAACTTAGGATTCTTTCCAAAGAAATCGCACTTTTATTACTTTTTTCAATGCATGTGTTATATTGTTAGTTGCTGTGCACAGCCAGACCTTGGCCTTGACTAAACCAACTAATAATAAACTGGAATTTTAATAACATAAGATTCATTTTATGCACAGATTGCTAAAACTTCTCAATTTATGCCAAGAGCTGTAGATAGTATCCATATAGCTTGAAATAGTGTTTACTTACGTCCGTACATTACAAATGCTGGAATAAAGGGAAATCATTGTTGGAATTAGCACTACACTGAGATTCGATTTTCAAATGATATATCTGCATCATTGAACAAGCAGTAAACAAGATGTCTTGAGACTGGAGAATAAAGCTATGTATAGATGCCCGTTTCCGCTCCAAAAATGAAGAGGAGACAACTGCCTATCCTTTGTAGTGCTGAGGCACTGTATCCAATTCTCCCAATGGAACAAAGTGGCGAGATGTTTAGCAATTCTTTTCCTATTCCTGTAGAGTAGAGAATAAAGTAATAAAATGATGTCAGGTGTCATAGAGATTTTCATGCAGGTTGGACACTTTTGACAGTTTTTTGGCTCATTTACATTTGTGCATGCTCGTTAATATGCGTTATGTCACTCATTGGCGTGCGTTGCGCTATGGCAGCCCATTGAGAACAATATACTGGCAATACACCAAAAATCTTAAGCTTTAAAAGTGCCTAACATTTTTTTTGATGCAATGCACTGCAATTCACTATGGTGCATTACTATAATAATCCTTCTGCACCGCTTCAAATTAACTGTATTTACTGCAAGCCAGCACTCCTGTTTAATTTTCAGACTTTGCAAAGATATAGTGAGACTCTACAGGATTTATTTACTAAAGGCAAATAGACTGTGCACTTTTCAAGTGGAATTGCTCCCGAGCTTAGTAAATGAGTGGAATTGAAAAGACAAGAACTCACTGCTCAAGGTGGTGTAATTGCCTGATGACTCACACCGGTGCATGCCCCGGCTCTCCTCCGTGAAAATTTGATAAAGAAAAAGAAATTGGCAGCACTCCAGGTTGAGTCAAAATCCAGATTTATTGACTGGACATCCAAATATGACAATCGTGACAAGGTAGACGCGTTTCACACACTGACTGCGTGCTTAACCACTTGCCGACCGCCGCACGACTATCTACGTGGGCGGTCAGCCCCTCACAGGCAAAGTGACGTAGGTCTACGTCGCTCGCCTGTGAGGGTTTAGGGAGCGAGCGCGCGCCGCCGGAGGCGCGCTCCCGCTCCCGCGTGGTCACGGACCCCCCCGCGCGCGTGACCGGCGGACCCGATCGCCGCCGGCCACTCTGCGATCGGCGGGGGAGAGGGAGATAGTCAGGCAGCTTGTGTAAACAAGCTGCCTGTCATTCTCCTCTCTGTATGAGAGCTGATCACATGGATCTACTATGTAGATCCATTGATCACTCCTCATACAGTTGAAGCCACAGCCAATCACAGTTAGAATCACGCCCCTAGGGACACACACAGCCCCTCCCTCTCAAATAAAGTTAACCCCTTCACTACCAGTGCATTTTTACAGTAACAGTGCATATGTATAGCACTGATTACTGTAGAAATGTCACTGGTAACCCCAAAAGTGTCAAAAATGTCAGTCAAGGGTCCGATCTGTCCGCCGCAATGTCGCAGTACCGCAAAAAAAATCGCAGATCGCCGCCATTACGCGTTAAAAAAAAAAACAACAAAAATGACAAAAATCTTTCCCTTTGTTAGTAAACGCAATAACTTTTGCGCAAACCAATCAAAATACGCTTTTTGCGATTTTTTTTACCAAACATAGGTAGCATAAAACAAATTGGCCGAAAATATTAAAAAATTTTGATTTTTACATTTTTTTTTGGGGGAATTTCATATAAAAAAAAGGGAAAAATATTGCTATTTTTGCAAAATTTACGCTCTTTTTTTGTTTATAGCGCGTGATCAAAAAATCGCACAGGTGATCAAATACCACCAAAAGAAAGCTCTGTTTGTGGGAAAAAAAGGACGCCAAATTCGTTTCGGTACAGCGTCGCACGACCGCGCAATTGTCCGTTAAAGTCACGCAGTGCCGAATCGCAAAATGCCCTCTGGTCGTTTAGCAGCCAAATCCTCCGGGGCTTAAGTGGTTAATCATTAGCAAGCATTAGGTAATGATTAAGCACACAGTCAGTGTGTGAAACGCGTCTACCTTGTCACGATTGTCATATTTGGATGTCCAGTCAATAAATCTGGATTTTGAGTCAACCTGGAGTGCTGCCAATTTCTTTTCCTTTATTTAGTAAATGAGTGAAGCTCTGCTGACTTCCATCATCCAATCATGTGGGTATTCTTTGCAAAGTGAAGCTTAATCTCATTTACTAAGCTCAGAGCAACTGCACTTGCAAAGTGTACAGTCTATTTGCTATTAGTAAACCCCCCTTAAACCCCCCCCCCCCTATGAGTGCAGCGCAATGAATCCTACCTAACCGCTAATGTAAACAGACCTATATATATAAAGTGCAATGTGTGTGCTATAATATATAGGCGGCCCCCGGGTTACAAACAATATAGGGACTTTAGGTTTGTTCTTAAGTCAAATTTGTAAGTCAGGACAGGTACCTTTTTTAAGTGTAACTCCAGCCAAAATAATAATTTGTAAGTTTATTGGATAGCATAGGGAAGGGTTAACACCCCTGTTCCATTTGTTTTGCTATCTGTACCCCTGTTCAGAGGAATTCTGTCCCTAGGACAACTGAATTTTGAACATTTTGAGTTGTTGTGGAAACAAGGTGTGATAAAGGATTGGTGATAAAGCTTCAGTGGAGACACCTTTTTCCCATGAGAACTCTTACAGGAGTGAATTTCCCTTCCTAGGGGGAGATTTCTCCTCACTTCCTGTTGTCTCCCTCTGTTTGTAAGTAGGAGTCGTTTGTAAGTCAGATGTTTGTAACCTGGGGACCGCCTGTACTTAAATTTACAATATTAATTCAATGATTGAAAATATACGATCACAACGCATCAAAATTCAGCACTGATCTCAGTGAAGCAATACATAAAAAAGTGATCTGTGCTTAACATGTAAATGAACCCACTTACTTGCACCTTAATTAAGTGGAGTGCATTTACACATTGCATTTTACACTCAAGAGTCTCACCATGATGCACTGCCATGCATTGCAGTACACTGCAATGCTTCTGCACCGTCTTGGTGCTTTGGAGTGCTATTTAAAATGAATGTTACCGCAACACATGTAACATTAGTAGATGTTAAACGGCCCTTCATGATGCACTAATGGTCTAAAAGTTTGTAAAAACCCTATCATTACATCTACAGTCTATAAGTTTGTTGAACATCCAGTTCCACAATCATGGGCATTCATTTATAGTCCCTCACATTTGTCATGTTCGGCTACTTAAGGCTCCACTCTTCTGGAAAACCTTACCATAATAATTTGAAGAGTTTCTCTGTGAATTGGTGAGGTCGTTTGTGAGGTCAAGTACTGATGTTGGACATGAAGAGTTTTGAGGTGACAGCACCTAAACAACTTTAGTTAGTCCTCGCCAAGGAACTTTGTCTTTATGGAGGAATGAGAGATTGCCACACACCAATGGCATTACTGAAGTCCAAGTTCATTTAACAAAGCAGCACAAGTAGGGCAATAGTCTAGTAGTTAAAGTAGCAGCCTTACATTGTTAAAGTAATAGCTTCTAATCCAAGTAGGACCAACAGTGGTTGAATTCTCAATTTAATAGAACAACCACAACCCTGCAATGGCAGTCCCTGCCCTAGGTCTGCACCTCTGACACATTTCACCCAATAGGCCTTAGTCATAATCTTTGTGCATAGTCATGCTAAATCAGAAATGGACTCTCCCCAAACTGGGGCTGGAAGATCACACTTTTTTAAAATGTCTTTGTATGTTGTAGCATTACCAGTGCTCTTTACTGGAAACACCTGAACTCAAACATTTGGAGGAGTGTCGACATACTTTTGGTTATATAATGTACTTCAGATGGGCCACATGGGTATTGGGCTTCAAGTCAGGAGCAGAATTGAGACACTTATGGAGAAATTGTTCCTTAATTGTCTATAGATTTCGCCTTGGGTGACCTGGCTTTATCTTTAATTCTTTTGGAAAGCTAAGGAATTTGATCTGACATGTGGGATTACGGCACCCTGATTCCAGTTTTCTTTTGTACAACTTATAAGAGCTGTTTGAAAAGTTTACTTCTCACATGTTTCTTTTTTGTGCTGTCTGTTTTAATGTAATCAAACCATTTTCTGGTTTTAACTTCAACTCCCCTCGGGGATGATAATTAGCGATTCATTAGAAGTGCTCATTATTGCTCACAAAAATATCTCCTTCCTATCGTAACTGTCAGCAGAGAGGTGCTCTTTTTTCTATTCATAGTACTTTCCTTTTCATGAAGCACTGCCTTCCATCTTTCACCGCTCATTCACCTTTCTTCCTATAGGGTTTTAACTCTCACAAACATCTCTAAGTCTGCTTGCTTGCCTCTAGCTACTGGGGATCTTTCACTTCACCCTGTCCCTGTCTTACTTCTTCTATGATTTCAGGCATTGCAGCATTAGCAACCTCATTCATAAGAACTCTCCCTCACACATACCGCATATATGATATTATAGATAATAATGTCTTCAAGCCATTAGTCACAATATACCATAACATAGTAAAATTATTTCTGTAGATGTGTGAAAATATTTATACTCTAACATGATTTTATTTTATGTCTTTATTTTGTACATGTAGAATTTGTTTTTTTTTTTGGATGAAGTAGGTAAGGGATGGCAACCCTGTTGAATTTTTGTTGCTGTCTCTATCCCCATTGGGGAGAGTCACACTGCAATGTCAAAAAGTAAGCGTAGGACTGCCCCGGCATGGGCTGCTGGTAACTGGCTCCCCTATTCCTGCACAACCAGGCAACATGCATTTCCGACTTGCATCCAGGCACAAGAAATCAGTCCCTGGGCTTGTTTTTGTTGTTTTATTAGAGGTAACAACTTGGATGGGGTATAGGGATTATGGGATGCCCAAATTGGCTCAAAGAAACACATGAGGACAATTGTCCATACTATGTACAGAGAAAAGATCCTGTACTGCTCTCCTAGCTGGCAACCCCAGTCTCTTTGGATCAATGGCAAAGTCTCTTATGGACCAGAAACTCTCATCCTCTTTTGGAAAATAGCACCAAATGTTGCAAAACTGCATGCAGGAGTATCTCCTCTCCTCTTGTAGAATTGCTCCCAGCTCCACCGCCTGCAGGGTACTACAAGCCCTCCTGGCTGCTTGTCTACCAGCCCAACTGGCTACTCAAAAGATCTCACAGGGAAAGGATAAAGGGTTAAGCACAGCACTGTCCTCTAAAGCGTGCTTGCTAAATGTGACAGTCTCCCCCCTTGTGAATCCCTGGGTGTGCTGATGTACTGACTGTGTCCTCCTTGCTCCCTGCTGCTCTTAGATTCTTTTCAAACTAGATTCTGACAGGATTCTTCCAAGCCAGCCAACAGGAGGCAGTAAAAAACACTCACTCAAAGTTTACAATACAGCCAGAGACTTCTGTTCACATGCTGTGGCTGTGATGCTCTGTGTCGCAGCCATTGCAAATTTAACGTGGCATTTCGAGTTAACAGGTGGCACCACCAATTAAGCTTGGACATTCAGTTCAGTGGGGCCAAACTTCAACCTCAAACCTTGGCTCAGAGTTGTGGTGTTTTATTCCAATTGCCATTCAGCAAAAAAGAAAGCATTGAGGAGGCAACAGGATCATAACAACAGGTGCACACAACGCTCATGCCGACTAGGAAGGCTCCAAATAGTTGTGGGTGCTCACCTCGGCTCACCACCGCCAAACTTGAAAATACCAACGGAAATGGCAGCACTTCTACAGGTATAATAATGCTTCTTTATAGAACCAATGGACAGTCAATACAGAATACAAAAAAGTCGATGCCTTTTCACACGTAAAGTCGTCTTTACGTGTGAAACGCTTCTACATTTTTGTATCCTGTATTGACTGTCTGTTGGTTCAATAAAGAAGCATTATTATACCTGTTGGAATGCAGCCATTTTCATTAGTATTAACAGGATCATAAAAACAGTATTGTTTTGCAATACTCTAAAAAGCGATCCACTGTGCTTTTTACAGAATGGGCTAGTGTGAATCTAAGAGAGATATTATCTTGCTTTGGAAAGAGTTTATTTTTCTTACTGTTGTGTCTATAGTACAGGAAGTTAAAGAAAATCTCCGCAATGGGGCAAATATTAAAAATAAAACAACTGATAGCTGTTTAACTCTTCACTTTTCTATCCAAAACTATAATGTTTTTCACATCTATATACTTTTTTTTATATTATTGTATTTTTTTTAACATGTTGCACACTGCCTCCATCTTTCCCTGGCTCAATTCTTACACCACCCAACTATCCAGTTCCCATATTTCCTTGATGTTCCCACTCTCTTTGTTTGAGATGTCACTGTCCTTGTTGATGACCTTCTATCTTCTTATCAGTAACATTCACCATTGACCTCTCTCAGACCTCTCTCCACTATATGAGTTACTCTGTGGGCCTTGTTTTCACCTGGTTTATACTATTTTGTCAGCACCATCATTAGCCTCTGCTAGTTCAATAACTGCAAATATGCAATTATTTATTTGATGGCCCTATTTTTAATTGGCTTATAATCTCCTGCCAACAACATCAATCCCCATCTTTTTTTCAGCCACAATATAGTTACATAGTTAATCTGGTTGAAGAAAGACCATCCAGTTCATTCATAGAAAAAACAAAACAAAAAACAAGACACACACACAGTTCAAAAGCCTCCTTAAAAACACTCATATACCCACAATTGATCCAGAGGAAGGCATAAATATATATATATATATATATATATATATATATCTATCTATCTATCTATATATATATATATATATATATATATATATATATATATATATATATATATATATCAACCATCTAAATTCTTACAAGAAGGGCAGAATATTACCTGATTTTGAACCCGTGCCCAAATTATGTACACTGAAATATTCTTAAGTTTTAAACAAGCTTTAAACATGCTTTAAAACAAGCCCCCATTCACTTCTGTATCTATAAACATTAAGGAGAAATTAATTATCAGAACTCACAACAGAGGCACTGAAATATTATCTTCTTTCTATGAGAGCAGATCTTAGAAGCCTGCCAGCTTCTATTTAAAACATAGCAGGTGTTTCTAAGACTTCTTTGTTGTGATGTTTGAGAAAGAATAACTTCACATTAAAAGCAGCTAGAGAGGTCAGATGTAGCTTGTTTTAAAGCATTTTATTGCTTGTTTAAGAGTAAATAGTTTAGTGTTCATAGTCTGGGCACAGTTACATTTTCTTAAGATTTGCCAAGCTCTCTAACTCAGCTTTATTATCATGATGTCAATTGTCTCTTGGCTCAAGAAAGGCATAGGACATTATAACTGCAAACCAAAAACAAAGAAATATATAGGGAATTCCTTATTGGGTTTATGCTACAACACATTTACAGTGTGGTTTCTATTGCTCAAATAACACAATACTTGAAGAATATATAGCTGCGGCACAGATACTGCAAGCCAAACAGTATCTATATCTATTGAGACCAGATGGCATGTACCAACCATTCCCAATTAGTACAATACAAATAAACTTTATTAATATAACAGAGTTGCTCTATTGCAGAGCCACATTACATATATATCAATCTTAAAAAACGTCCCTTCACTTTTTACAAAAAAAATTACACAACATTGTCTAATATTATTTGTAAAGGTGGAGGGAAGTTTTTTTTTTTTTTTTTAATGGATATATTTATACTGTAATATTACTGTTTATACTGTAATATGGCTCTGCAATAGAGAAAATATGTGCTATTAAAAAGTTTATTTGCATTGTATTGATTGGAAGTGTTTGGTGCAGCCATCTGGTTAGATAGATTTAGCAACTGTCTTGTGGTGTCTGTGACGCATCTATTTGTTCTTTAAGCATAGGACATTATTACTAGCTTTGCTGTCCATGCCCATTGCTATGCATTTTTTTTTTCTTTTTTTTATTAGAATAAATCTTGCTCTCATGCCAGCCTTTGCTTCTGCAACTTTGTCCTGACCCTTATTAAACAATAATTTCTCCTTTGTCATCTAATCCTAAACACCTCTTAAAATCTTTCAGTTCACTGCTCAGCCCTGCATTTCAGGCATTCTCTACTGACCTCACTGTCTAATAACTTGACTGCTGTTTCCGAGCTTAAACTGACACAAGGAGACAGACAGTTGGATGACAATTAATTTGCCATCCCAGCTTGCATTCAGCAACTGATTACTGATGTACCCTCTCAGCTTTTGAACCGGGCTCAGAGGATGAAGCCTTGTCTCATCACCTCTTCTTATCCTTCCAGCCTTTCCCTGAGACTGTGTTCTGTCACAATCTGTTCATTTGCTGTCGGCTGTTGCTTGTTTCCCAATTAGTTAACACATTCAACCTCTTCCTGTTCTCTTGTATCTTCTTATTTGATTTCGACTATATCTCAGTAAGGCCCATTATTAAGACATCCTTCTAGTCCAGCTCAACACTTGTTTCCTCTCTGACTTTTGATTTTACATTTATACACATCCAATTCCTTCCTTGCTTGATCCTTTTTCTGTTGCATAGTTTTCATTGGGTTTAGAAAGTTACAGTGCAAAATGTGAGATAATATGAACAAAATAAGTTACAGTGGACAATAACACCCCTTTCACATGTGCATTCCAATCAGGTCCACCTGCCATTTTATTAGGAGGACCTGATCGGAAGCTCCATACAAGTCTATAGGTAAGCGATTGTAAATGGACGTACATCAACCTCCAAGTCTGACCATGTCAAAAAATAGAAGAACCTCCAACTGCCCATAGAGCTATCTTGGGTCTGCCAGCACCCACTGTCAAAATGTTGTAAAAAAAACTGCATGGTAACAGATGTCAAAAAGAGAGCATACAGCCCATGTGAACTTCTGTTGAACACATAGTTCCATCTGTACCCATGATAATCAATGTTCAATGATAATCAAGAAGGCGCTGTTTAGATGACTGAATCCGTGCTAAATGTATGTCTACGTACATGCTCAATGCAATTGAAGTTTATAAAGTCCGGTGGTCATGTGATGGAACTAAAATGGCTGCCAAGACGCCCACACCATGTAAGGAAGTTGTAGAACACTTTTCACCCAGTGGGTAGAGATAAACTGTATATGCTCACCAGAAAACTTCACGCCACAAGGACCTATATCGCTTTTAACATAAACAGGTGCTCGGTCTACAATTTCACCCTATTTTCTTTCCCACAATCCAAGGACATAAGCAGATTGGAACACAGAAATATATAATAGTGTAATTCCATTATATTGAGGTCATTAGGTAGTAAAAAGATTGTGCTTACACTGCAAAGTGCCCACCCGACACTGGTAAGAACCGCCACAAGATTAGGAACACAACATCTGTATCCAGCCTAAGATGTATGTAGGGTGACACTGTTGTGCAGAATGAACAGTGTTGTCATCACACTAAAAGAAGTAAAAAATACATCTACAGGCAGAATTGATAGATAACAAAATTATGTTCTATGTCAATGCTCCCGACAGACTGCATGTCTGTCATTTGGTCTGCCCATAGTTCATATTTAACCTAACCACTAAACCTCACCTAACTTAACTATGCCTAGCCCCTTACCTTTAACACAACAACATATTGGCAATACTGCTAGAGTTTTTAAAAGTTTTTCAAAATGAACCTAATCACATCAGAGTCCCTCCTTCGTAACACAGCCCCCTGAAATCAGGACCCTCCCTTCACATCAGAACCCTTTTTCAAATTGGATCCCCTCTTTACATCCGAGTCATCAGTCCCCTACCTTACAATTTATGTCTGGAGGAAAAGATATTTAATCTCCAAATGCAGAAAGGTTTCTTCATAGTAAGAGCTGTGAAAATGGAATAGACTCCCTTCAAGAGCTGGTTCTGGCTAGCTCAGTAGATTGCTTTTAAAAAAAAGGCCTGGGTTATTTCCTAGCTACACATAATATAACTGGATACTAATATCTATAGATAAACGTGATCCAGGGAATATCTGATTGCCTCTTGGGGGATCAGAAAGGACTTATTTTCCCCTGCTGGAACAAATTAGATAATGCTTTATTGTTTTTTTTTTTTTGCCTTCCTCTGGATCCACTCTGTGTATAGGAATTTATACATTTTTTCCCTTCTATTGGGTGAACTGGATCAACTTGTGTCTTTTTTCAACCAGACTACCTATATAACTATGTAACAATCTTCACCGCAGTGACAGAATGGCACAAGGTGGGAGGCAGAGAAGGCCCTCTTCTGAATGCTGGGATGGTTCTGGATGCCACTGCTCTGGATGGTGTCATGCATTTCCATGGTGTGGTCGAGCCAACAGTCTGAAATAGCTGTGTGTCCTGGCTGCTCAGCCTAAATGGTTGTTATAGTGCTGGTGGCTGACCCACTGCACCATAGAAATGCATGACAAAATTACTGGATGAGTTGCTGCAGTCCAGGTAAAACTGTATAGTGGGGTGGATGTGGCCCACAGGAATTAGTATGAAGACCCCTGATTTATATCAAACATAGCTGATCATCTGTCTGTTGAGAAACACAAAAATAATATTATAAAGGGTGCTGTGTTCTGAAATCCCTTCTCAGTGAATTCTTGAAATTTCAGCACTTGGCAAAAAATTCAAACAATGCTCTATGTTCATTGTTTTGTCAGTTACATGGTCTTATAGTTCATTCATTATTATTATTTTTTTAATCTTTTCTTAATAAAGAAAGCAGTGTACAGCAGCTTGAAAACCCAGGCATCTCTACTGTGACAATAAAGCTCTATATCAAATTCCTTTGATACTCACCATGCCGAGATCCTTGTGTTGCAGATATCAATGAGTGCTTACTCCTTGGGAGCTGTTCCCACCACTGCACCAACTTGAAAGGCACCTACAGATGCACATGTGACAGAAACTTCATAGAACGGGGCAACAGCTGCATTGTAAAAGGTAAACTAAAAAAAAATAAATAAATAAATAAAAAGAGAATATAAAATATAGGACTTTATTTTTATTTTAGGTTTGGAAAATTTTAGGTTTGGCTGTTTACCTCATCCATAGTTTTCCAGATTTTTTAAAGAGATTTATCTTGAAAAGAATTGTACTAATTCAATAAAGGAGCTAGCTAGATTCAGCAAAAAGAAACTCAGAGTAGTATCAATGTATGTGGTTGCCTTGGGCTGATCTTTGCACCATTCTGTATAAAAATATATTTTAAGATATTTGCAGTTAAATGCAAAACATGCCTATCCACAATTATTATGTTTTTTTTTGTATCTTTTTGTATCTTTGCTTATCAGCTGGCTGTATAATCTCAATACCCCATAAAAAAAGAAACATAATCAAGACCATGAGTTTGTCTATAGACATCACAAAATGGTTAAACATCCAGGCTTTACTCAGCTAAAGATGTCTTTGCATTCATTACCAGCAATGCCATGACAAGTTTCTTTGATGCCCAAGGTAAAGATTCCAAAGTGTGCCTCCCTTTTCCTCTCCCACCAAGCAGAGGTAGATGGAGCATACGCAAAGCCATATGTAATGGACAGGGCGGCAAAGAGTACAGAAACAAAGGCATTATCCAATGGAATTAAGATTACCACTTTTGACCCTAAGACAGCTAAACTAAATGGGGGATGTACAGGAAAATGCAGAGGCAGGAGGCTCCCATCACAGATGGCCTCCACCCTGCATAGAGTTCAAGGCAGGAGCCATTTCTGTTTGAGGATCGACAATTGAACTGTTGAGTGGGTAGAGAAGAGGCATGTTTCAGAAAATATGTAAAATTTCAGAAATTAGGATGGAGTTTTTAGAAACATTTTTGTAAATTGAAAAAATATGTCTACAAAAAAGATTTGCCTATACAGACACTTTGATTTTACTGTATATACACTCTAATCTAAACAGATTCTTTTCCTCTAACATTTTCCTTAGGACTTTCAGGTCCCTTTCCTATTGCTCTTATGAAAACTGAAATGGGTATCTTTTATGATTCTAGACTCAGAGGAACAAATTCTCTACGTGGCCAATGACACTGAGATCCTGGCTTTCAGACATCCGTTTGGCTACAGCATGGAATACCAGCAAATATCCCGCATTGCACACAACTCTAGGATTACTGGGATGGACACCTACCTCCAGGGCAACATGATCATTTGGAGCACTCAGTTCAACCCCGGAGGAATTTTCTACAACACCTTTCATGGCAGGGCAGGCAAAGAAACCAAGAGTGGATTGATTGTGAGTCTGGGAATCAGCATAGTATACGAATACGGCAGCATGTATTTGTCATCCTGAAGTTTATTTTAGGGCCTGTGTTGATGGGTTTTGGGCTTGTGTTGATGGCATCCATTTGACATCAGGTACTGATGCTTTTCAGATCATTCAGAATTCATTGACAAATGCATTTGGCTTGCATTGACCTTCTTCTGACCTGCATTTGACGTGCTTAATGTTTTGTATCCAAATAAAACTTGCACGAGGATGCAAAAACAATGCAAGTAGGTGCTAAATTTGTTGTTTAGGTCATTGTTTGAAATTATGACATTTGTAGTTAGCAAAAGGAAATAGCTAATAAAGTAGTTTACTGTATGCGCCAGTGTCGGTTTTTAGCTTCCCATTAGTGGTTCCCCTGGATCTGTGAAGGTGTGCCAAGAGGAGACAATGGACAGTGGTTGCCAGACACCTAGGCCTAAATAACACCCACCATATCAGAAACTTGTGGCCTTCCCTTGTGGACTGACTGTAAATGCTGGCTGCCTGGTGTCTGTATTTTTTTTTTAAATCAACGACCCTGGGTAAGCACGCAGCAGGTTGTCAGATCTCCAGATCTGCACTAACAGACCAAACACTGAAAATGTAGTGAAACTCCAAGATCAGTACAGCAGTGACCATTTATCACAGTAGGTCAGCAGTGGCAACCAAATGATTTCTTATTTCAGTTTTCTTACATATAAGAGAAGTTGATAGAGAGCACTGCAGACTATGGCAATGCAGCAGGGAATCTTTCGTAGGACATCTGACCTATGCTTCTATTTGCAAGGGGCAACTTATTCTAGCACAGTTAGGTTACAAAGCTCATTCTCCTTGCTGTTTGCACAGCTATAGATATGACTCAGCAGAGAGTGTTTTGGATCCAGGGCTGCCTTTAGAATGTATAGGGCCCTCAACGGTTTATCTGATAATACTCCAATCTCACCAGACAGGACCAGGACCTGAAAACCCCCAACTCCCACCCAAGCCCCCATGTGCCTAGCAGAGAAAAATTGTGCAGTGCACTGTGAGAAAGTTGGGCGTGGCAAGCAGTGAGCGGGGGTTAACACTTACATCTATGTATAGAGCACAGTGCTCAAAATGATGCAATACAGAGTGAAGGTTTCAGGAGTATGTACCATACAGAGTGCAGGTGTCAGAAGTAAGTAATGTACACAATGCAGGGGTCAGTAGTATGTACTGTACAGTGTGCAGGGATCATCAGTGGGTAATGTACTGTACATAGTTCAGTGGTCAGGATTGTGTAATAGAGTGCAGGTGTCAGAAGCAAGTAATGTACACAATGCAGGGGTCAGTAGTGTGTACTGTTCAGTGTGCAGGGTTCAGCAGTGGGTAATGTACATAGTTCAGTGGTCAGGATTATGTAATAAATAGAGTGTAGGGGCCAGGAGTAGGTAATGTACGTGCTTCAAGTTTCAGGAGAGGGTTGCATACAGAGTGTCTGGGATCAGGAGTATGTAAAGTACAGAGAACAGGGATCAGGAGGGAGTAATGTATATAGTTCAGGGGTGATGATTGGGTAATGTACAGAGTGCAGGGTCCAGGAATGGGTAACACATAGAGTGGAGGGCTCAGGAGCGAATACTATAACATACAGAGGCGAGTCACATAGCAAAGTAGCACACACTCCTTCATTGCGTGGTTCCCGACAAGTAAAGTTCCAACCTGCCCTGGTGGATTTATAAATTTAAAAAAGTAACTGTCAAACTTTAATTGTATTGTTGGAAACTATGGCATGGCTAAAAATCAATAAATAGTTACCTCTCTGCTCCCAGCCCCCCTGCTGAACTGATTAGGGCCAGATAAGTTTTCTTCTATTTTCGGGGACTGTAGAATTTCACCCCATGTGGAAATTTGGGTACAGGAAAGCTGGCCCTACCCCTCTTTTTGCAGACCTCGTTGAACCACCACAGCGGGACCTTTGCTCTTACAAAGGGAGCAGCAGTTCTTAGATAAAGGTTGCTTTGTAGGGCATGCTGTATTAGTGGCCGTGTAGCATCCGTATTCTAAAAAAAAAAAAAAAAAAGACATGAAATCAAAGGGAATGAAAACCCGTTATTTGGCTGCACCCTGGAGGGATGTTTAAATTGGGCTTTTGTTGTTTAAAGAGTATCTAAAGCTAAAACTGTTTTTTTTTTTTTTTTCTAGTCTTGGATTAGGTGGGGAGGGTGGGGGGGGGGGGTGACAAAATCCAAAATTTTGAAAACAGGAACAGTGAATATCTTTTAAATAATTTGCTTGTTTAGGGGACAATAGCCTATGAGG
The DNA here is from genome assembly GCF_965119305.1 of Pelophylax lessonae. Taxonomy (NCBI): domain Eukaryota; kingdom Metazoa; phylum Chordata; class Amphibia; order Anura; family Ranidae; genus Pelophylax; species Pelophylax lessonae. The sequence continues at coordinate 290,124,177 of NC_138773.1, forward strand.
GCATTCCCTCACTTTGGACAGAATGTGAAGCAAAATCTTCATAATGTAGTACCAAAAAAAAAAAAAAAAAAACCTGGGGTTTTAACCAATATTTTACAATATACAAAAAAAATTAGGAAAAAGATATAGCTTTAGATACGCTGTATATGTTACTATGGTTTGTTTATCTATGTTGATCCAATTTACATGAAAGTATCAAACCTTTGTGAAAATTTAGAATAACAAAGACCCAGCAGCTAGCCATATTCTCACCTGCAATGAAAGGGAAACTGTTTCCTGATATTGTCTTTCTTCTAGTGTCCCGAGTTCAAAAGACCCCGCGACGTAGCTGTGGATTGGGTGACCGGGAATATCTACTGGACAGATCATTCCCGAATGCACTGGTTCAGCTATTACACCACTCATTGGACAAGACTGAGATACTCCATAAATGTTGGGCAAATCAATGGACCCAACTGCACACGGCTCCTCACCAACATCGCAGGAGAACCCTATGCAATCACTGTGAATCCTAAAAAAGGGTACGTTTCTTCTTTTCCTCATGTTAATTGAATCCTAATGGGTGTTTTCAGGTACAGTAGAAATTAGGTTAGACCAGAAACACAGAAATAAAAATGTGACACATTCTAAGACCTTTTCCTACTGTATATATAAATATATATACAGTCTATACAAAGATTTATATATAAAATATATAAATATAAAAAGATTTTGGTTTACATTATAAATAATTCCCTGCATTACTTAGTCATTGTTGGGTTGATTCAACCCCAGTGGGTTAAAAAAAAAAAAAAAAACCTCACAGCTCAGGTCAGAGCTGCTGAACTAACAATCCAATGTTATTACAGCCAGCTCCCCTGCTGTGCTCTTGTGTTCTGACAGAGGGACGGCCCCCCAGCCAGAACACTCCGGTCCGTGCTTTCAGCCATTGGCTGAGAGTGCTGATTGGGCCCCATGTGTTCTAGGCTTTAAACTGGAGAGTGCAAAATCTTATGAAACTGTGCAGAGAAACCAATCAGCTTCCAGGTTTTTTTTTTTTTTTTTAAGCTTAAAGAGGAAGTAAACTCTTGAAAAACGTTTTTCTTTTTTTTTTTTCCCCTGCAAAGTAAATGCATAATGTGCTAGTATGCATTGAATACTAGCACAATATGTGACACTTACCTGCAACGAAGCCCATGTTGTCCCTGCTGCCGGGCGCATCCATCTTCACCTGTCTTCTTCTGGGTCTGCGGACTCCGGCTGTATTACTGGGAGCCGCCAGTCACGGCACAAGGCTCTGAAGAAACGTGGAAGAATGATGTCATCAGCTGCATGCACTGTAAATATCTCCTAAATGGTGCACGTTTAGGAGATATTTACAGCAAATATAGGTAAGCCTTAATATAAGCTTACCTATAGGTAAAAGTCATTAACCTCCCTGGCAGTATTCCCGAGTGTGGCTCGGGGTGGGATTTCACTGCCATATGCGGTAACCCCGAGGAACACTCGGGGTACCTCCAGGGAGCATCGCTGGATCCTTGCAGAGGGTTACTTACCTTGTCGCCGGGATCCAGCGATGTGTCCCTTCGGCATAAGGTGGCCGGATCTTCCACCCGATGCTGTAGAGCCCCGGCTTCCGTCTCCTGTGACGTGATGCTCGCAGGGGGGTGGAACCGGCGGCAAATTTGAAAAGTTATACCCACATACACACTGATTTCATTCCAAAATAAAATAAACTAATATTAGCTTTCCCCCCAGTGCCCTTTCCTGCATTTTTACTATACTTTTTACATATATATATATATATATATATATATATATATATATATATATATGTGTATATATACATATATATATATATATATATGTGTATATATACATATATATATATATGTATATATACATATATATATATATATATATATATATATATATATATATATATATATATATATATATATATGTATATAAAACATATGTATACATATATATATATATATATATACATATATATATATATATATATATATATATATATATATATATATATATATATAAAACATATACATATATATATATATATATATATATATATATATATATATATATATATATATATATATATATGTATATATATATATATATATATATATATATATATATATATATATATATAAAAAACATATGTATATATATATATATATATATATATATATATATATACTCTTTAACTTATTTATAGTTATTTATTATATTATAATTTTTAATTTTGTGTTTCAAACTTTATCATACCCGAGATGTTATAAAGAAGAATGCACAGTAAAAAAAAATCATATCTAAATAGTTGGTTTGGGCTGCTTGTCCTTAAGAATTACTTGCAAAATAATGGTACCGCTTTCAGCACCTAAAATCCGAAACAATCATACCGCCAGTGAGGTTAAAGTGGGTTTACAACCACTTTAATAGAACAAGCTGAAGTTAGAAGCTGTTGGCTTCCATGCACAACTGCACTAGATATTGTAGTCTCCAGTTTTAGTAAACCAACCCTTGTGTCATTTATACACCTTTGCTTTACTGTATCAGATGAGTACTGGAGGCATGGTGGGCCCTTCTATGCTAATTAGAGTCACAGAACCATAGCAGAGCTGTCCTTTTCATAATTAGCGACTTACAATGCCTTGTTCTGCACTATGCCTCCGGGTGAAGGACCATCTTGGTAGAGGCAGAGCTTTGCTTCCTCATCTCAGTGCTGCCTGACTGGAGATCTGATGACTGGTGGGAGAATATTCAAGAAACAATAGGAGGTTCCTGCACTGCAGGCCTTCAGGTGTATCACGTTTTAGCATCTCCTATGCACTGAACATAGTGAGGGCTATAGCAATTACATTATAACAAAAAACAACTCCACGCTCTGCTAGGACTGTGAACCGCACTAAGAAACTCAATATAAACACAATATAAAAAGAAAAACTGATTTTGATTATTCTGGGCAATAGAATTATTTTCTTTTCAGGCATCAGTTCATACTATATTATATATACCGCCATTTATATATTACAAGATGGCATATGAGGACAACACTATATTACTATAAAACTATCCCACAACAATTAGAGGCAGTTATTGGTTCGATTCTCCTAAATAAATCTCTAGTATTTTGTACTTTCCGTTTTTCCTTTACTTGTTTAAATCATTGTTTGCCTATGTTTTCTCTTTTTTTTCTCTTTGGTCAATGTAAGGATGATGTACTGGACAGTCATTGGAGATCACTCACATATTGAAGAGGCAGCAATGGACGGGACTTTAAGAAGAATATTGGTGCAAAAAAACTTGGAGAGGCCAACAGGTATTGGATTTATTTGTAAAGATTAGTACGAGTGTAAATCATTAAAAGCTGAACTCCAGGCAGATATAAGGCACAAATAATGCTGCTTTGTATTAATCAATGCATCATTTATTTACATAAGAAATTATTTATTATTTGTTTCAATGAAAGCAGTGGAGGAGTCTGTACAGCAGAGCTCAGACAGGGAAAGGAAAAGCAGCACATGGAGGCAATTGGTTGTGCTGCAGTGTAAGGAGCATACTGATAGGAGGAGGGAGCAGAGTGACAGAGGAATGATATCACCATGCTGCTTCTCCTTTCACTGTCCATATACAGGTTGGGGGAGGGACAAGACCTGTAAGCCTTACTAAACTACAGCAGAATTTAAACAGTTTCTCCTCCCAGGGCTGTGCTGTGCAGCAGGGCTGTGTAAATATCAGAATTGGATGGATAGAAATAAGAATCCTTTGGCTGGTAAAACAGCTTCTGTGTATGCATTTCATATTTCGCTGTCTGCCCGGAGTCCAGATTTTAGAAATGAAAGGAACCATAAAATATAAGTAAAGTTATTCATCCACATCCCTTATATTTATCTTATCAGTAATATTGTACTTTGTGAAAAAATGCAATTATTTAGATGTTTGGTCAATTAAGTCACCTAGGAGACCCCACCCCTTTATTTATATCAGCTGCCATCCATCGGAGCTGTCATCCCTGGGTGTGAAGTCTTCAGAATTGGTCTAGTTAGCGGTAGGCAGGTTTTTTCTTTAGGTGAGCCTGTGGGCGTCATTTATCATGACTGACTTGGATTTGTATCGCTGCACAATGGGATTTATAAAGAATGTACATCATTAAATACAAGACTTGTCAAAAACCATGTGTTTTTTTTTTTTTTACTGTTTACTTTTTTGTTGTGAATGAGTAGCAGTACGTACTCTTCCTTTTCCTATTGGGGGATTGCAGGGCAGGGACAAGGGGTGGGCAGGAGGGGAAGCTGCCCTGGGCACTGTAGTATTATGTGAGGTGGGGGCACCATGAGGACATTTGGGAGAGGGGATTTGTATTGGGTGGAGAAATTTGGGGGGCAAGTGGGTAAAAATAGTTTTAGGAGGGAAAATTTTGGAGGGGTGCTAGAAAAGGTAATTTTGGGGGGATTTGTAATGGGAGGGGGTATGGAGGAGGATGATATGATGCTAGGAGGGGGGGGGGGGTTTGGGGTGTTTGTGCTAGAAGAGGCGATGTGGTAAAGGGGGAAGGGGATTGATGCTAGGAGGTAAAAAAAATTTTGGGAAGGGGGGGGGGTTTGACCTTGAAGGGATGATCAGGGCATATTTGTGCTAGAGTAGAAAATTGGGGTGGGGGTGGGGGATGTTCTAGGAGAGGGGGTTGGGGGAATTTGTGCTAGTAGGGATGATTGTGGTGTATTTGTGCTAGGAGATGAAATGTGTGGGGGGAAGGTTTGTGCTAGGAGGGGGGATGGGGGTTGTTGTTCTAGGAGAGGGAGGAGGGGATGAAATTTGAGGGGTAAAATAATTGTAATAGGAGGAGTCATTTTTTTTTGGGGGGGGGGTATTTGAAGAGAGAATAGATTCGAGCTGGGCGGGGGGATGGACGGAAACGATTTGTGCTGGGAGGTGGAATTTCAGCAGGGGGGCGGATTTGTCCTGGGAGGAAGGGGAATTGTTGCTTAGGGGTAAGCATGCTGACACATCATTTTTTACATTTTGGGGGGGGGGGGAGGAGGGCACAGTTTGGCATGTTCTTAGATTGTAAGCTCTAACGAGCAAGGCCCTCTGATTCCTCCTGTATTGAATTGTATTGTAACTGTACTGTCTACCCGAACGCTGTAAAGAGCTGCGCAAACTGTTGGCGCTATATAAATTCTGTATAATAATAATTGCCCTGGGCTCTGAATGTCCTTGTCCCAGCACTGGGGGGTTGCTGTATCTGAATTTTGGGGGGACATCATGCCATGTATTTATTTATTTATTTATTTTGCATTGGGCCAGCCTTAAAATGAATACCAGATCAAGGGAACCCCACGTCTTTTTTTTTTTTTTTAAACTATCCTGGCCACTTTATTTACATAGCTGGGGTTTCCGGCCAATCAATGAATGAGGCTTTTGACACCACTGGTTAAAGGACAATGCAGGTGCTGGCACCCATCCCTTCCCCAATACCCATTGACAGTAGAAGAAGAAAGCTGTCATATATAGCAGCAGTGGAAAAACCTACTACAATATATATTATTTGGCCCCTGCCAAATGGGCTCAAAGTCTACCCAAACAAGCTGAGTTTGATGCAAACCAGGAGCTTTAAGACCAGTAATGCCTTAAACTGGAACTTGGCTAAGGTTTGTTTGTATAGACTTGTGGTGTTGTCAGCTTAGATGAGGTTCTAGAAAGAAAAATGTTTTCTAATTAAGTGGCCCCCCTATTCTTAACAGTGGTTAGGCACAATTCACTAAGTTTTGACACCAGTGTTGTTTGCCATAACGGTCGTTATTCAGTGTATTGGACTGTTAGGTTCAGTTACTATTGCTAGATTTTAAATTGCTAAAATCTAAATCTAATGTAATTGGCAAAGCAATTAACTATCATTGTCCACATGCAATTAAAAAATAAAGTCCCCATTTACACCTGAGTGTTTTGTAGCTTGATGCTCAAAGCTACAAAACTCTCAGCAAACAAAATTCCATGTATTTAAATGCTGGTTATTCACATGTGAGTGCTCAAGTGCCTGGAGCTCAATGAGTGATGTTTCAAAAAACACATGAGCTAATTTTGAGACATAATTGGGCATTTTTGGCCCCATAGACTTGAATGGGAATCATATATCTTACACATGTACACTATCAGGTATCATTTTCAGCCATTTTTTGGGGGCATTTTTTAGCCTTTAAGAACTGGTCTCTCTCTACTGCTTTTTGTTGGAAAAAAAAAACACCCAAAGCTTTAACATCCATGTAAATTACTGACATATACTTGTTTATGTTCATAAAAATGCAGAAATTACCTGGAAATCACTAAGCGGATAGGGGAATCCAGCCTGAACTGGGAAAAAATGCTCTCTGAACCAATAGAACTGCCTCATGCCTCATATGCCAGTAAAGCTGATGCAAAGGTGGGAGGGGGGAAGAGACACAACATGTTCACCACCAATGATTTTAAAGGCTAATTTGCATATTAGCAGCCTTTCTACCTTCAGAAAGTTATGAGTAGACATGTGCAGAATGAATAAATGTTTTTTGTTTCATTTCAATTCATTATTTACATAAATTAGTTTAATTAAATGTGTTTAATTCGTTTAATTGATTTTCAGAACTTGTTTTGTTTATTCAAATTCAAATTAATTAGAATTTTTGGAATTTGGTCGAATTGATCTTAATTCATCCAAATTTTGAGAATGTTAATCAATTCGAATCAAATTCCATTTAAATCAAATTCCATTTGAATCAAATTCCATTCGAAATCAAATTTATTCTAATCGAAATATGAACTTTGGAAGATGGTCATATTCTTTCTCTTCTCTTCTTTTCTGTTCTATTCTATTCTATTTTATTCAAATTTATTATTTTCGATTTTCAGAAGATAGTTATATTCATTCTATTCTATTTTATTCTATTGTTCTATTTTATTTTATTCTTTTCAATTTCTAGTCAATTCTATTATTTTCTTTTCTTTTCTATTTCAATCTATTCTTTTCTACTCTATTCTAATTTTGGGAAATGGTTATATTTCTATTCTATGCTATTCTATTCTATTCTATGTTTTTTTATTCTGTTCGACTCTTTTCTATTCTATTTTAATTCAAATATATGCTATATTCTATTCTATTATTATGCACTCCATTATTTTATTTTATTTTCTATCCCTTTTTTCTATTCTTTTTTTTTTTCTATGCTTTTATTTTGTATTGTGTTCTGTTTTACTCTAGTATATTATATATTTTTTTTCTTTTCTATTATTTTCTACTGTATTCTAATTCAAATGTATTCTATTTGAAATTCGAATTTTAGAAGATGGTTATACTGTATTCTTTCTATTTTTTATTCTATTTAATTATTTTCCTTTATTCTCTATTCTATTTTTTTTCTGTTCTTTTATTATCTATTCTATTTTGTTCTGTTTTACTCTATTCTTTTATTTTCTATTCCATCCCTTTTTTTCTATTCTATTTTTTTTTCTATTCTTTTATTTTGTACACTGTTCTGTTTTACTCTATCATATTCTATTCTTTTATTTTTTCTTCTATTATATTCATTTCTATTCTATTCTTTTTTTATTCCATTCCTTTATTTTCTATTCTATTTTATTCTCTTTGGAAATTCAAATTCAATATGATAACTATTTAAATTTGATTCGTAAACTATTTGAACTCGTCCGAAATTTGGTTTCATTATTTTCGATTTGTTTAAATGCGTTACTATTGTAATTTGAAAACTCGGATACACACGAAATTTCTGAATAACGAAAAATTAGTCTGAATTCCAATTTGGAACTAAACATTGCCGCACATGTCTAATTATGAGTTCATATTCACAAATAGCTCTGTCTTTAGACACCAGTATAATTTTGCATAGACCAGAGTACAGCTCTGATGCTGTGTGCATGACTAGTGTAAAAGTATGAAAATTGAGTTGAACCCTGCACCCAGCATCCAGAATTTCTGAAAATGACTGTTTTACTGACTGCTCTGCATGTTATCATTTTGGAGAGATTCAGTGGATCTGCCACGAAAGGCCAATTTCTTCAAGAGGTTCTCTGAACTTTGGACTTTGGTAAATGGAAATATTTTTTTTCATAGCTTGTGATAGTTGTTGAGTTTCGGACCCCTGTGGTGCAAATGAGTCCGTCGCTGACAGCACGGATAATCACCTGCCTGTTGAAATCAAGTGAAGGTTATGGAGTTACAATTGTCTTTTCTAGCTGACATTGGTTTAAGGTTATTGGTGTCCTGTGGTGACAGCTGATGGATGCTGAGCTCTACAATTCACATATTGAAAATACTAGAGCTGTCACATCTGTCAAAGAATGAAAGACATATACCTTGGCAGGTTGATTTTTTAATAGGGAGCCTGTTCCCTTTTTTAAATATGGTAACGCATTCATTTACATGGATATATGTTATTAGACTTTCGCAATATGTTAAATAGTCAATCTAAAATTATTGCAAAACTGTGTAGGCTTGGTTATGAAAGTTTAATAAATGCTTCTTTAGTTAGATATACATAGTTTGTCTAAACATGACTTTTCAGTCTAAATGTCAGGGGTTAGAGGTCAGCTGAGGTTTGACACTTGCTGCATTGTCAACTGCTTGACTTCAGCCACAGCTAATAGTTTCAGAAGGTACCTGCGGGACTTTTAAAGAGATAGACACCCAATGTTAAAATTAAACAAATGTATTGCATGGCATAATTTAAAAACAATGATAACAACATGGTGAATTCATCAATTGAAAAAATATCAATAAATAATTAAATACTTATGGAAAAAATAAATAAATAATGAAGTACAAATTCAAACTATATACAGCTTCATATGTCGATAATGATTTGTATTGTATAAATCCTGTTGTACCCAATATCATATAGAAGCGACAGTCTGTGCTGCATGAATCTCAACGCGTTTCGCAAAATGTTAGATTCGCTTCATCAGGAGAACCACAGATGTGTATCTAAAGGTAAAAAAACGTAATAAGAAATCTAGACTGCCAAAGAGAAGAAAAAAAGGGGCTGGGGAAAGGGGAGAAAAATTATTCAACTCATATTCAAGTCTTAAAACTTAAAAATAATGTAGCAATACGTATCATTGCAAAACACCCAACACGGGTCTAAAATATTCCAACGGTCATTCCATTTTATGAAGTTTTAAATAAAGTTAACGGAAGAAATTTCCCCCCAAAAAATGTATAGAGGTGCATGAATCTTTCCCCCAGGAGTTGGGAAAGGGAGGAAAGTCTGGTCACAGGCAAATTTCCAACATTCCCTTAAAAGAAAACCTATGTAGAGTCAATAAAAAACCTGAAAAAACAAACAAAAAAAAAACCAAAAAAAAAAAAAAACAGTGAAGTAAAGAAGTGGTATATATATATATATATATATATATATATATATATATATATATATATATATATATATATATATGTGTATATATATATATATATATATATATATATATATATATATATTTATTTATTTATTTATTTATTTTCTTTTGGCATGTATCAGTTCTGCACTTGACAGCTTTTTTTTTTTTTATATTTTTTTTCAGGTTTCTTTTCAGGTTTATTATTGACTTTACAAGGGTTTTATTTTAAGGGAATGTTGGAGATTTGCCTGTGACGGGACTTTCTTCCCCTTCCCAACTCCTGGGGGAAAGATTCATGCACCTTTATACATTGTTTGGGGGGGATTTCTTCCGGTGCCTCTGTTGCCTTATGAGTTTATGTGTAATCTCCATTACTGTGTTGTGATGATGAGGAGTTTATGTATAAAACTTCATCAGTAATTGTAAATATTAATGTAAATAAATGTACACATTTTTTTTGATTGCAAACTCATACTTGGAATATATGGTAGATGTGTAATTTGCGTAAACCAGACGGACTGGCTTTAGTAATCTATGAATCCAGTTTAACAAGTCCATTTGAAAGGCCAGCCTGCTATTCACATTTAAACACATAAAATGATAAGTCTGTTTGGGGGACAAACTGTCTGCTAGCCAGGAGGGAGCCTGATGATATGCCATATAGTATCGCCCTGTAATTTAATTCCTGGGAGCCAGACTTCCTGGAGCCAAGGCAACTGGGGGAACAGATCATGTCACATCCGCCCTTATTTCATTCTCCATATCAAAGAATTCTCATTAAGATATGCAATGAAGATGAACCATCTGTTGAGGGTTGGACAATGTGCCTCAAGGGTGAATCTTGCATATCTTAATTTTCAATTTCAGAGCAAATTAACAGGTTCTCCCCCCAACAGAGAGGATTGGTTAGCAAGGGGCTGAATTATGCTAAGCTAGGCGAGGGGGAAGTTGTCCAATCCTGAACGAGATACGCCCAGAGGGAGGAACAGGGCCAGATAGATGAACCAATCAGAATAGCCCTATACAAGTCTATGCGATATGGTTCTATATCACTGTAGGTGAGGGGAGAGGGACTTCCTGTCTTGCATGGCAGACCAGGATGAAACACTCCAGTGAAGGGTAATTATGAACGTTTAAGGTATACATTGCTTGTCCTCTTTGTGTCGGTCGTATTGTGTTTGTATATGAGTATATACTCTATATTTGTTCAGTTAAACTAGGAATATTTTCCATTTTTTTGTATGTACCATAGACAGATTGTTGTAAATTAATTTAGGCTTTCAAACTATATACCAATAAAATAATTGCTGTTTTAAAGCTTTCATTTATAGTTTAACCCAAATATATTCTGAGGTAAATTAAATCTCATATCTTTCGGGTAACACCTCTGTCAAAAACTTCTTTTGATGGAATAATCATTGGAATATTTTAGACCCTTGTTGGGTCATTTGCAACTATCTGTATTGCTGCATTATTTGGAAGTTTTAAGACTTGAATATGAGTGGAATGATTTTTATACCCTCTCCCCCTTTCTTTTTCTCTTTGGTAGTCTAGGTTTCTTATTGTGTTTCCTTACCTTTGGATACACATCTGTGCTTCTCCTGATGAAGCAAATCTAACATTTCGCCAAACGCGTTGAGATTCATGTAGCACAGACTGTCGCTTCTATATGATATTGTGTACAAGAGGATTTATACAATACAAATCATTATCTACATATGAAGCTGTATGTAGTTTGAATTTGTACTTCATTATTTGTTGATGTTTTTTCTATTGATGAATTCACCATGTTGTTACCATTGTTTTTAAATTATGATGTGCAATAAATGTGTTTAATTTTAATATTGGGTATCTGTCTCTTTAAAAGTTCCACGGGCCATTCCTTGTGTTTTTGTGTTCAAATTTGGGACTGAGACACCTACACATTCCACATACATCAGCGTTCTTCTCCGGTACCACCATATAGTTAAGGAGAACACAGAGAACTACAAGGCAATGTGCATTACAAAGTGCAGTGCTGTGTGGAAAAATAAATAAATAAATTATCTTAACACCAATAATGAGATAATACAAAAAATGGATATGATGAAGAAGTCCAATTAGTGAACTGTAAGTCCTCCAAAATTATGCAAAACATCCAGTGAAACATCCAAACATCCATTCTCCAAGGTTAATCCATGCATCGTAAAAGTAAACCATTTACATGGCAAATACATTAAAAATAATGATCTTAAATACATATTAAACTCATTAATGTATACATGTTAAATACATAGAAAATAAAATTAAAATTACATTAAAATTAAGAAATAAGCACAAAGTAAGAGTGGATGAGATGAGAACAAATCAGAAATTAAAAAGGTATAAATTCCACTGTTAATACATGATGAAGGAAACAATGGACAGATTACAAATGGTACACAGATGGGACAAAAATGCTAGGACTTATTGATCAACATGTTGATGTCCCATTCTATGTTAAGTCCATAGGGTGCATAGGACAAGGCAATGTCATGCAGACTCAGAGATTGGAAGATTTTGTGAGTCCAAACAGCTGACATGGTAATTAGTATCAAACTTCCGATGAGCTCTGACCCCAGACATTGCAACTGGCCAAATAGTTGACATGGCAATGCGTGTCAGACTTCATGTGAGCTTTGACCTCACACTTTGTAGCTGGCCAAACAATTGAAATGGAAATAAGTGTCAGATTTCAGGTGAGCTTTGACCCCAGACTTTACAGCCAGCCAAACAGCTGGCATGGTAATAAGTGTCAGACTTCAGGTGGTCTCTAACGCCAGTGTCACATACCTGGTGGGGATCAAACTGCATAGAGGGGCTTCTCTTGCACCTCTTGCCCTGCACCCCTGGTAGTGATGACGAGAGGTGTGAGGACACAGAGTGGCACAAGGGCCAGTATAACGGGCAGCATCAGCTGACGTTTACAGGAAACAGAACTCTGTTGATCACCAGGCGGGAACCAGGAACTGGAACACGGCGAAGCGTGATCAGCGGCCAGGAGATTAGCCAGAACATAAGCCAAAAGGTCTTCAACAGCCGGGCAGTGAAGGTACAGGAACATAAGACAGAAGCAGAGTCAGGATACAGGCCGGAGTCGGAACACAGTTGGGCAACAAGGCACAAAAGCACAAAACAGGAGCAGAGTCAGAGTATAACCTTAGGCCACAATAAGCAGGCGGGAATCCAGAGATAAGTCACGGGCAAGCCGGATCAAGCAAGGGTAGGCAGATATAGCAGGTCAAGGCACAGGTAAACAGGAACTAGCTGAAGACCACTCAGGAATCTGTTCAAAATAGGCCATTGGATGCCAGTGCGTGCATTTCTACTTGTGCACACGCTAACATGTTTGCACATGCGCACCAATGGCCATTCTGCATTGAGCCTTTGCGCATATTTAGGAACATGAGCATGTAATGGCCTTCTGGTTCCAATTGAGTTTCTCTTACACCCAGACTTTGCAGTTGGCCAAAGAGTTAACATAGTAATGAGTGTCAGACTTCAGGTGAACTCTGACCTCAGACTTTGCAGCCGGCCAAACAGCAGACATGGTAATAGGTGTCAGACTTCAGTGATCCCTGACCCTAGACTTTGCAGCTGGTAAAACAGCTGACATGGTGAAGACTGTCAGACTATAGCTGAGCTTTGACCCAAGACTTTGCAGCCAGGCAAACAAGTGGCATGGTAAGAAGGGTCAGCCTTTAGGTGCAGTATAACCCCAGCCTTTGCAGCCAGAAAGTGGAAGTAAGTAAACATAAACAAAGGGATTAATATAAATAGTAATATACACTAAATATTTCTTATGTAAGCTTGCACAATTATATTTAGAAAGAATTTTCATATTCTGGCATAAACCCATTCTTAAATGATTTATTTTTTAATGGGCAAAAATAAAAACACCCCTTAAGTACTTATATAATTCTCCAGTTGTCACGTAAATAATTTCAGTGCAGCCATTTCATTATCTCTACGCTGAGAGGAAGCAGAAATTTTGCTCTGTAGGTAAATTAATAAACAAAGTGTAGCGTTGCAAAATCACAGTGAAAATCATCAAAAACTTGAATAAGTGAATAATCCCAAGTGAAAAGCAATTGAATAGTCCTTAAAAGAGAAGTATAGAAATGTTTTTTTTTTACAGAATCATACTTACCTAGGTGGATGCAGCATCGGTCTGATGTTGCATCTGTCCCCCACCAGCTCTAACATCACCGAACCCTTGGTTCTCAAAGCTCCCTAAGCAGTGAGCTGGTGACTGTCAGTCACTGGCTCTCTGTCCCCTCCCCCAGTGCTCACTGGAGTGCTGGGCCATGGAGGGGGTGGGTGCAGCCACCTCAGGCTCTCATAGGCTCACTGAGAGGCTGAGACAGGTGCCAGTCCAGGCATATGGGTGGATCCAGACCATATGGTAACGATCTTTCCTGAGCCTGACACTCCTGTCATCCACAGGACAAGTACAACCAAATGAGCTTTGGCTATATTTCTCCTTTAATATAAAGAAATGGTGAAGAGTTCTTCTCGCCACAAATCACAGGTGAAAGACATCACACTCCCTTAAGGCCGACCACCTACATACGGACACGATGTTCGCTTACCATGTGGCCAGGACCTCCTAGTTAAAGGCAGGACTAGCAAATTTTAGGGAATTCCCCATGTAATCCTAGTTCCGGTGTACAGTCTTAAAACGGGGGGTAGATACAACCTTATGATATATATACATTCAAAACTCCTTTCTCTGTTGTGAAGGAGAAGAAGTAGTTCAATAAATGAGAGGAGGAGAGGCTTAGTAGGTGGAGCTAAGAGCGGTTTTCACCAGTGATGCATTATTTACTGAGACAGAGAAATTCTATTCTTACCATTCTGTCAGACTTGACTTGTAGACATGAACTGAGAGAGAGAAACATTACATTCTATGTTGGGGCAAACTTGAAAAAAAATACACCTGTCAATCCTGCCCGAAAACCACTGAGCTCCTAAATGTAGTGAGCAGAAAATCTGCCTCTGCTGCACTAAAAATCACAAGAAGCTTTATAGGGCCTCTCTAAGCTACACTACAAAACACATTCCCCTTTGGAAATGAGGGGAGTATTTTGCAGTCCAGATACATACAGTATCTTCAAGTTTTATTCAAAGCATTCCTGTTGAAGAAATCCAGTGAACTCCCATCATCCTGTAGTAAGCTGACAATGCTGCAATGCTGCATTTTTTGTTAAAGTGGCTGTAAACCCTCACATATACCCAGTGAAGTGACTGCCCTCAGATGATACAAAGAGATGAAACAAATCCTCCTGCATAAGTTGTACCTGCTTATCTGTGGTCTTCTCATCCCTACATCCATTAAAAGTCTAGAATTTATAAGGCTTGTCTGAGAGTTCAGAAAAAAGAGATTGGAAAGCTGAAATGACACACTGCAGGGCTATGTGAGGAGAGCTCTCAGAGCTGATTGGAGGGAAGTGCTTTCTGCCTCAGAAAATGATATAAAATTAATTTGAGTACATTTTTGCATGACAAGGTATCTGTTAAACTATCACAACACCAAAAACTGAAAAATTGTCTGGTAATGAAGGGGTATATATAGAGGGTGGTACTCAATTGGTTAAGCTGACCACTGTAGATGCAATGAATTGTTACAATGACTAGAGTTCACCTTTATGTTTTCATAGTCCATTTAGTCCATTCTCTACACATCAGGGCGTTTAGTTTTCAGTTCTGCATCAGCTCAGTTTTGCTTGAAGTTTTCTGCTTCATTTTTTGTAAACTTTCACAAGAATGTTTTGTTTTCTGAAAAAAAAAATTGTGGCAGGCTATAAGTTGATCCACCAGAATTTATTTCAGATAAACCCATTATTAGGAAGGATGCCGGCTTTAACTTTCCCAACACATAGTTCCCCACTGCGGTGTGGTACAAATCTTACAGAATACAAAAAGCTTGTGTTTTATTATTAAGAGCCAGAGTTCACTGGATTTTCACAAGATCAAAGGAAATATTCCTTCAGAACACAAAAGTAAAACAAATGCAATTTGCTGCGCCACGGTCTTGGACGGAGTGGCTAAGTGCACAGTGCTGTGCATAACGTAGCAGCTGGCAAGTGACCCACTGTGACCTGGAATACATTTTTCTCTCGCCAAATTGCTTCAGTTTGAATTAATTATTTTGATTTCCTGTAAAATATACAAAGATTCTGAAGTAACTCCTTTCATGTGTTTTTCTCTAGGTCTTGTCGTTGACCATTTTGGACAGCGTTTGTACTGGGCAGACTTTGAACTGTCCGTTATTGGTACCGTGAAGCTTGATGGTTCTGATTCAGTTATGGTGGTCACTAATAAGCAAGGTGAGTGAATGTAAAATTATTCTGAACCCCCAAAAATATATTTTTTGTTATTTTTGCTATGAATGGTACTAATAAACTCAGTAGAGGGTTCAAAAAAGGACTGGGTGTCTTTTTATATGCAGGGCAAGTATGATTGGGGCATGAAGAAGAGGCGGTGTTGGACAAGGTTTTAGTGGGTTTATTTATAAAAATAATATGGCACTTACATGATGAGGTGTATCGGTAGCTTCTGGGGTGGTTCTTGGTGTGAGGAGAGGAAGGGGGATCTTGTCGGAGGATCAGTCAGAGCATTGCCAGTGTTAGACAGGTTTCTCTTGCGCTACTATCCCTGGACACCTTTTTGTTTGCCATTCTTATACCTTCTTAATTTGCCATTTTTTGTGAGTGTTTCTGTTTCCAACTGAGTTTTGCTATCATTTTGGTATTTTGGTCATTCAGTCCTGTTGTTATAGCAGTGTGGAGGGGCTCTGGGTCTTTGAAGGCAGGGCTGGTTTAATATTTTGGAGAATTATGGGTTGAGTCCATCTCAGGTATAGGTGTCCCTTCCCATGAGTAGGTTACATTGGGGTGGAAATTAGGTTGTATCTGGGAGTACATAGCTGGTTACTTGTCCCTGAGGCAGTGTAATAGTGGCTAGGGGCATATTTTTTACTGGGTGGAGGATACAGCCAGGTTGTTGTGATTATATATGTGCCTTCAAAGACCTAAGACCTGTTAGGATCAATTAAGAAAAAAAAGTGAAAAAACTCCTGCGCTTCCCTACCAAAAAAAAATTCAATTTAGTGAGTCTACCAAGGGCTATGAAACAATTGTACAAGTACAGTGATATACCACAAACATAAAATCAACTTAACATCCAAGGCAGTTGCCGTTCTCACATGCATTGTCCAAGGCAGTTACTGTTCCCACATGCATTGTCCTGGCCAAAATAAATTAATCAGGCTAATACAGTATTAACACCTGCGCAATGTTATTTAGCATCAAGCTCAGGGAAGCTGCTCTCTCATTACAAACACATTCATTTTTAAGAGATAAATGGTATAAAGTGGGCTACTCTTTTTTTACATCTACAGTACATGTGCTGGATATATCCGAAAACAAAAGAACCTAAATACAAATATCATTCAAACAAGAAAGTCTATTGTGATAAGCAAGTGGAAAGTTTTTATCGAAAAAAAAAAAAAAGCATTGATTTACTGATCAATCGCATCCTTTAATAATTAATGCCAGTGCTCTTAAAAACTTTGCACTTGCTAATTACAATAGACTTTCTTGTTTGAATGTAAAATGAGTATTATTTTCATGGAGTCACGGATTGCACTTTAATTTGGGCACTGGCATGTTTTGGCACATTTTACTTGAATGATATTTGCATCAACCAGTTTTATTATTTTTTTTTGTTTAATATGTTTTTATTGAAGTATTTATAATTATACAAACACAGGAGTACCTCCGTGATAAAATAAGTACTAATACACAGTCCTTGAGCAGGTTTACAGACATTGATAAGACCCAAAAGCATAAAATAAAAAAAGAGAAAAAACCAAACAGCTAAGTGTTCATGAAGAGTAAATATTTCAGAAATTATAAAACACATCAAACCAAGTATTTGAGCGGAGGCGCTCGAAGAGAGCAGAGAATGAAGGGCAAAAAGAAGAAGAAAGGGAGAAAGAAAAGGAGGCGATAGATGGAGGGGAGGGGGGGAGACTCCCTTGATGTTACACCAGCCTTAACAGTCTAACCTGAAGAGGCGGCAACCATATACATAGCATATGTACTAGAGTGGGTAAATGTTAGCCAACATGACCAAATCTTGCGGGCCAGGAGTGCCTGACCATGGAAGTCCATGGTCATGTCCTCCAATTGATAAGTACTGTCTACCGCACGCAACCATTGCGATATCGGAGGAACAGCTGACTGCTTCCAATATTTTGGGATTAATGCTTTAGCTGCGTTTAAGAGGTGGGGGGTGATGGATTTACAGTACTGTGCAGGATGCAGTTTAGTGTCGTGGAACAAAACCGACCACGGGTCCCTAGCGATCGGTGAGCCCTGAATTATTTCGATAAGAGATAGTACTGTAGTCCAGACGGGGCGAATCACAGGACAGGACCACCAAATATGTGCATGTGTGGCTCTGAGCCCGCATCCTCTCCAACATTCGGCCGAGAGAGATGGCATCATCCTCTGTAACTTGGCAGGGGAATAATGCCATCGGGTGAGAAGCTTATAGTTAGCTTCTGCCGTCCTGGCGGAAATTGCTGAGCTGTGGGACAGTTGAAGAATAACCCTCTCCTGTGTCGGGGAGAGAGTGCACTGGAGATCTAACTCCCACTGTTTCAGAAAAGGTGGGGTAGGACTGGGAAGTAATGTGTCTAAAGCTTTATAGAACTGAGATAACAGGCCTTTACCCGGTTCAGGGCGCGAAAGAATTTGTGGAAGTGCCTTCACAAACTGCTGTAGTTGTTTTATTATTTAATACCTTTTACTATTTATTTAGGTTTTAGGATATATCCAGCACTTAGATGTAAAAAAAAAGAGTAGCGCACTTTATACTATTTGTCTCTCAAAATAAATAAAGTATGCACTGCATCTTTGTTTATTTATTTTTTATCTCCCTGGTACACTGATATATTTTTGATAATTTAATGCATTGTCTTTTTTTTGTTGTTTTTTTTTTCCTCAATTTTGTATTTAATTATGTTTCTTGTGTTAAAATAAAGAGCAGCTATGGACTTTTGACTCCAAAAAAATGGATAGTAGTCGTATGGTCATTTGGGATGGGGAGGGGAGGTGTAGTACACTGTGTGCACAATTATTGGGCAAGTGAGTATTTTGACCAAATCATCATTTTTATGCATATTGCCAACTCCAGGCTGTATAAACTTGAATGCTTATTGGTTTTAAGCATATAAGGTGATGTGTATTTGTGAAATGAGAGAGAGTGTGGCCTAGGGAGATTAACACCGTATATCAAGGTGTGCCTAATTATTAGGTAGCTTATTTTCCTCTGGTAAATGGGCCAAAAAAAGAGATTTAATTGACTTTAAGAAGTCAAAAATTGAAAAAAGTATTTTAGAGGGATGTAGCACTTATGAAATTGCTAAGATATTGGGACATGATCACAGAACCATGAAACATTTTGTTGCAAATAGTCAATAACGCTGCAAGATATGTGTTGAGAAAAAAAGACGCAGACTAACTGCCAAAGATTTGAGAAGAATCAAAGGGGAAGCTACCAGGAACCCATTATCCTCCAGTGCTGCCATATTCCAGAGCTGCAACCTACCTGCAGTGTCCAGAAGTACAAGGTGTTCAGTGCTTAGAGAAATGGCCAAGGTAAGGAATGCTGAAGCCTGACCACCACTGAACAAGACACATAAGTTGAAACGTCAAGACTGGGCCAAGAAATATCTGAAGACAGATTTTTCAAAGGTTTTATGGACTGATGAGATGAGAGTGACTCTTGACAGGCCAGATAAATGGGCCTGTGGCTGGATCAGTAACGGGCACAGAGCTCCACTTCCACTCATACGCCAGCAAGGTGGAGATTGGGTACTGGAATGGGCTGGTATTATTGTAGAAGAGCTAGTTGGACCTTTTTGTGTTGAAGTTGGCTTTAAAATCAACTCCCAAACCTACTGCCAGTTTTTAGAAGACACTTTCTTCAAGCAGTGGTACTAGAAAAAGTCGGCATTTTTCAAGAAGACCATGATATTTATGCAGGACAATGCTCAATCACATGCATCAAAGTACTACACTGCATGGCTAGTCAATAAAGGCCTTTTAAATGAAAGAATAATGCCCCCTTCCTCACCTGACCTTAACTCTATTGAGAACTTGTGGGCCCTTCTTAAACAGAAGATTTACGGTGAAGGAAAACAGTTCACCTCTCTGGACAGTTCTGGGAGGCTGTGGTTGCTTCTGCACAAAAAGTTGATTGTCAACAGTTCCAGAAACTGACAGACTCGATGAATGGAAGACTTATAACTGTTATTGAGAAGAAGGGTGGCTATATTGGTCACTGATTTATTTATTTTATGTCAGAAATGTTTATTTGTACATTATGAGTTGTTTGTTCATTATTCCTACATTAACAGATGAAAAATAAACAAATGAGGTGAAAAGATTTTCATTTTTCATTTAGTTGCATAATAATTATGCACACTAAAAGTTGCCCAATAATTGTGCACACATGGATATTCTCCTAGGAAATCCAAAACCTCACGTTTACTTTTTTAAATTTTCAGTTTGAGGTTTATTAACATTTTGGATTGACTGAGAGCACTGTAGTTGTTCAATAATGAAAAGAATATAAATAACGAATTGGTAGCCCAAAAGAAACTGCGCAAATGGTGATATTCGATAATAAATTATTAGTCAAATGTTAATTATATGTGAGGAATTGCTTCCATAGTGCAAGCTGCAATAAAAACGTGTATACGCATAAGTAGTGAAAAGGGTGAATATATTGCGCTTAAACACTTAAAACACAACCAAAAAAGTGCTTGTGTGCATAAACATATAAATAAATAAATATATGCTAGTAAATAAATATGTATAAATAAATAAATATGTTGTGAAAAAGTCCTTAGTGAAATAAATCAACAGTCCTTAAAGTGCCCAGTGCAATACGGATCTCTCAGCAATGACTGAAAATCACTTTAGCTTCAAGTGAGGGACCTCCACCATAGGGACTTTCTCCACCCAGTGCTCAGGGTAAATACTTCTTACCGAAGCTGGTGGACCCCTTAATTACAGGGGGTCTAAAACAGCATATATGGTCCACAAATGCCTCCAAGCTATCCTTCAGGTCCCTTAATATGGCTCAGCTCGCACAAGGAACTCCAAGTATTTCCAGGGTGGTATGGGAAAAAAGATAAGGAAACTCCGATAGTGTAGTATGTTCTAATATTGGGGTTTATTAATAGAAATGCACTTACTCAAACATCATATACAGATTGCCTTCATAGGGTAAATGCATCCCCTGATGACGTCAGTGCGTCTGACGAAACGTGCGTCGGGAACGTGAGACCGTGGAGTTCCGGGTTGGTGATACGCAGGAACAGAGGAGCGTCCCGTACACCGAACCCATGCTGCATTTACCCTATGAAGGCAATCTGTATATGATGTTTGAGTAAGTGCATTTCTATTAATAAACCCCAATATTAGAACATACTACACTATCGGAGTTTCCTTATCCTTTTTCCCATACCACCCTGGAAATACTTGGAGTTCCTTGTGCGAGCTGAGCCATATTAAGGGACCTGAAGGATAGCTTGGAGGCATTTGTGGACCATATATGCTGTTTTAGACCCCCTGTAATTAAGGGGTCCACCAGCTTCGGTAAGAAGTATTTACCCTGAGCACTGGGTGGAGAAAGTCCCTATGGTGGAGGTCCCTCACTTGAAGCTAAAGTGATTTTCAGTCATTGCTGAGAGATCCGTATTGCACTGGGCACTTTAAGGACTGTTGATTTATTTCACTAAGGACTTTTTCACAACATATTTATTTATTTATTTATTTATACATATTTATTTACTAGCATATATTTATTTATATGTTTATGCACACAAGCACTTTTTTGGTTGTGTTTTAAGTGTTTAAGCGCAATATATTCACCCTTTTCACTAAATAATGAAAAGAATCCTCAAAAATACAACTTGCCTAATAATTGTGCACACAGGTTACTTGTATGTTGACAGGGTTGGAGGTAATTGTGACCCTTCATATTCTGAATTTCCTCAGACAAGATAATAATAGCTATAAAAAATAAGTTGTTGATTGTTGATCTAGGGAGTATCTGTCCAGTTACCTGGGGGGGGGGGGGGAATAAATCGTTCCCTATTAAAGCAAATTGGAGGATTCTTCTAGGTCAACTTTGGGTTAAGGGTTCCTGGAATGTAAGTTTTTTTTTTTTTTTTTGCTATTTAGTTAAACACTGTATAGAAGGTGCTCATGCTCCATGAGCTTCAAAAAGATGACAAATACATAAATTAAAGCAGTTCTTTTAAATTTTATATTATTACATTTGTCTTTTTAAAATACAGGCTCTATAAGTACCTGAATTTGCCTTGGTGCCAGTCTCTTTTAAGTACAGCAGATGTCAAACTGGGAGAGGGAGAAGAAGCACATAGAACCGATTAGTGCTTATGTGGTTACAAGGGGCAAGAAGAGAGGAGAGTTCAGAAAAACAGAGAGATGAGCTCCTTTGTTTGATGCTTCACCTTGTAGTGTCTTATTTAGGGGGTGGGGGAGTAACAAGACCTGTAAGGCTCCATTTGCATGAGTATTTTGCCATGCTACGAACCCCAGCAGCAGTGCTACTGATTTCTGTTCCTGAGATTGACAGCCGCGTGTGGATAGCTGCGGCCACCAAGCCCATACACTGTAAAGACAGGCTGTTGGCTGCTGTCATTACAGTGTATAGGCTTAGCAAATTTCATATGAATTTTGATTTATGTGTGGCCACTGTGCTTAAACAGAATTCGATCTACTGATCTACTGTTCAACTATCTTGTAGTTAATTTTTCACTCGATCAGCACTGCAGGCTATAAGCTGCAGCACTGATCTGTGTATTCTGACAGCTGGAGAGTCTCCTAGCTGTCAGAATACAATGACTTAGTGGGGAAGTCATTGTCAGTTTTTTTTCGGTTACCCCCTGGTTGAACAAACAAAAACTGACTCTTATATGGTCAGCCTAAAGATCACGTTGTCCCTCAAGCCACATGTACACTTGTATGTAAAGAGTCATTGAAAACTTAAAATGAATGCCTTGTACAAACTTGTTCAATAAAGCTGATGCTGATAAAACAGATATTTCAGTCTTTGTACAGGTTGGAATTTGCATGCATTTGCTGTAATTAAAAGCACTTGCTATAATTTTTTTTCTTTTCTTTTTTTAGTTTTGGTCCTTTAAAACTAAACTTGTAACACTTTTTTTTTTGCTTTTTTTTTGCTGGACTAAGTTTTGAGCAGGGATGTAAAAAGTGTAAACCTTGGAGGTCTGGCTGTGTGATGCCTGTGGTGGTTATGGGGGACATAAAACAAAATGGAGTGACAGCTGAGTTGTAAAACATTTTAACAAACATCCTCATGCATCACCCACTGGTCAAAGCCCCGTCGGATTTTATGTTCTTAATAAACAGCCTAGTGGCTGACTTTATATGCCTTTCTCTCCCACAGGACTGATGTACCCTCACAGAATAGACATATTTGAGGATTACATTTATGGAGCTGGTCTTAAAAATGGTGCATTTAGAATACCGAAGTCTGGCAACGGCACCATGGAGTTTTTAAACTTGAACGTGGAGAAAGCAAAAAGCGTCTTAATCGCACATCATTACAAACAGCCACACAGTAAGTATAGTTCAGGTTATATGGCTGTTAAAAGAATATAAAGATTAAAATGATAATGAATGTATTGGTTTTGTATATATTGAATAAGGGAAATATTGGCTCAGTTTGTCTTGTAACATATTAACCAATCAAATTTTCCCTTTCTTTTACCCAAACTTCACTGAAAGAAGCTAATTGGCTGCTGTGGGCAGCACAAATAATTCTTCCCTCATTCATTAATGATATAGAGCAGGGGTGTCAAACTCAATTTCATCACAGGCCACATCAGCATTGTTTGCCCTCAAAGGGCGATTTGTATCTGTAAGACTATGCGCTTGATTTACTAAAGGCAAATAGACTGTGCACTGTGCAAAGCGCAGTTGCCCTCTGCAAGTGCAGTTGTTTCAGAGCTTAGTAAATAAGGTAAAGCTTCACTTTATAAAGAGTACCCAATCACATGCAAAGAAAATTTAAAAAATTGCATTTTGGCTTGCACGAGATTGGATGATGGAAGTCAGCAGAGTTTCTGCTCATTAACTAAGCTCTGGAGCAACTGTACTTTGCAAAGTGTGCAATCTGTTTGCCTTTAGTAAAACAACCCCTATGTGTCCAGAGCAACCCCTCCCTTACATCAGATGTCAAGAGCCCCCCCCCACCCATCAGAAGTTAAGAGTCCCCCACCTTTCCTTACATCACAGTGCACCCCCTACTTTGAGCTGCTGCCAGGAGGAGGCTGGGGGTGGAGCTGGAAAGCAGAATGTGCGGGGTCTGCAGGAGGGCTGAGGTCAACTGCCCGTGTTTGCTAAATGCAGAGACCATGTTTGCTAAATGCAGAGACCAGGGGAGGTGGAGATGTGGGGGTGCTGTGGCTGCAAAGAGAAGCACAGGATCTGTATGGGGAGTTCTGCCTTTGACTGCTAATTTAGCGTGGGGGGGGGGGGAATTGGCATCGAAGACAAGCCCCTACGTGGCTGCACAGAGAAGTGCAGGATCCAATAGAAGAGTTCTGTTCTCCTCCCTGCTGCTGACTGCTGAGACAAGGTGGGGTTGGGGATAAGGAGGGTGCCACAGCTGCTTTGTGGGCTGGATTGGCCCACAGACCTTGTGTTGGTCACATGTCATATACAGCAATATTGTTTTCAAACTTTTCCAGAATATACAGACATCTTGTGATTGAGTGTATTCAAGCCTAGCTGAAATTCTAGTTTATATCGGCTACATATATATTCCAGGTGCATTAAAACAAAATGTGTTCAAAGTCATACAAGTGTCTTTCTTTGGAAAACAGCCACAGAGTACAAAAGCCTGTTCCTTGCCAGCATGCTGCAGAGTGGGCCCTTTGCTCTCTGTGTGGAAGCAGTAGTCTTTTTGTGGAGGTCCACAATGCCCCCGCTGGTCAAAGCCAGAGCTCTCCAACCAGCAGAGAGCATGATCTTTGCTGATTACAGAGCTTAAGGTCTGACTCGCTAGGGGGTTTGTCAGACCTTTGAAGAGAGATTCCTTCTATACAGCATGCTTGCAGGCTATACTTGTCTATGCAGGCTTTGGCTGTTTTCCAAAGTAAATCAGTTGTAAGATGGAGTATTCTTTATATTTTAAACACCTAGAATGTATTTTGCTGATTCAAAATGAAAAATTTACAGTAATTGGGCATTATCATTAAAACCCTCCTCTTATGTTAGCTTTCTGTTACTATCCATGATGTTAACGGGTCGTTATTGACCCGTGTCTTAAATCAGCCATAAAATACCCTCTGAACAATTATTTATCATCCAATTTGTTTCTTACCTCTTGGTTACCTTGTTAGGCTTCTTTATTTTTGAAAAGATTGGTTTTAATATTTTTGGTGTGACCCCTTAGACCTTTTTTTTGATAGCATACCTCTCATTTTCAAATTTAAAAAATGGTAAAATAAAGTCAGCAACTCTGAAATGTATTGGTCCTATGTTTCTTCACTTTATTTAGAGAAGCAGACAAGCAGGCAAAGAGATAGGCCCCTCCCTAACTACAGCTCACAGGGTCGGTTCTGACCCTAACACAAGAGGAGGGTTAAACGAAAAATAGTCAGACATCTCCCAATACATACTTTTTGTTTGAAAAAAAAAAAAGACCAACTGGTCAGTTTGGGTTGTCAGCTGCAACTACAGACATAAAGACTGACTGAAGAGAGTAAAAATCGGCTTCTATGGGTCCCTGGCAACTTATGGCTCCTTTCCATTTTCCTAGTTTTAAGTGATAAGATCTGATTGGTTACTGTGGAAACCCTAATAGGCCTCAAACACTTTTAAAAAATGAGGAGAATTGGAGTATTAGCCACTGACATGATGGTGGACAAATGGGAGGAATACAGGTTGACTGTATCTTTAAGTGTTTCTGGCATGACTAGGCATTGCCTTATGATGTGAATGTGTATTCCTGTTGCAAAAAAGAAGGGCAGAAAGTTTTAGCACAAAATTTCTCTGTATGAAAAAAAAAATCTATTCGCGGTTATCAGTTAAGGATGTCCGCTGCTACACTATATAGTAAAAAGTATGATGGATACTTAAATTATTGAGTTCAGGTCTTTCTAGCAAAAACATTTTAGATAATTTTGGACCTCCAAGCTTATGGGTAGGGATTTTTCTGTTCTAACAAATAAAACTATATACATGGTTTATGTGGAGAACTGATAGTGTCCTATATAGAGTCATAGGGCTGAACACTACTGAACACTTTTGAGATGCTTTGGAACTCCAATTGTGAACTGGGTCTTCTTATCCATTCATCCTTACAAAAGGATCTTTTGGGTTAAATGGTTTAAACCACAGACAGGCTCCAAAAGCTTATGGACAGCTTTCCCAGAACAGCAGAGGCTGTTAAAGATGCAAAGGAGGGGCAATTCTATAATAATGTCCAATACTTGTTATTGGAATGTCCGGCAGGCTTATATAGGTGTAATGGTCAGGTGTCCACAACCTTTTAGCCATATAAGGTTTGATTTGCTAAAACTGGAGAGTGCAAAATCTGGGGCAGCTCTGCACAGAAATCAATCAACTTCCATTTTTATTTTGTTTTTGTCAAAGCTTAACAAGCTGATGTTGAAAGCGGATTGGCTACTATGCAGAGCTGCACTAGATTTTGCACTCTCCAGTGTTGGTTAATAAACCCCTATTTTAGTGTACATGTAAAGATTGTTGGCTAAAGATAGTAATAATTGGCTTATATACCTGTTGGCCTTTGCCTTTAAAGAGGTATTAAACCAAAAATGTGATATATTGCAGCTTACCAAGAATTAGATGTGGTGGCTGCATTTGTTTTCTTTTTTAGGCTTTTTCCCCTATTTTCACCTGTGATCTGGCCTGTAACACACATCCTGCATTAGAGCGCCTCCACTCTGGATGAAGGAGCACATAGGACATCTTTGGACAGCAGTCTTTTCAATCTGGGGCTGGGGGGGGGGGGGTTTAGATGAAGTAGCAGATTTAGATACAGTAACAAACTGGATCCAAACTCTACCTTACACTTTACACTTTATAAGCATGTAAAACCTGTATTTTGTGGGATAAAGGTTTTACATTAATAAATAAAAGCTGATCATTGTATTCACCCCTTGGTGAGTGGTTTGTATCAAAACACTCTTACTGATGCTTTTCCATCAGAGCTAGTTTTATTTAAAGGCAATAGGCTTACTGGCTGGATCCCCAGGTGAAAATAAAGGAAAGAAAGCCTAAAAAATAATTTTAACGCAGCCACCACAAGAACTGATAAGCTGCAATTTAATAAGTCAATCACTTAAGGTGGCTGAATTTGCCTTTCTCAGAAAATTAAAATATAAACAGTTTTTTTGAGATTTATCTTTATAGCTTGTTCTCAAAATATGTTTCATCTGATCTCCAGCATCACAACATTATAAAAGAAAAGTTCCAAGACAGATATGTGAGAGCTGTCATTGCTGACATAAAAAAGTGCAAGTCCCAAGGTATCATTATTCTTGATTCACTACTTAGTGAGTCCCTAACCGGAAAGAAGTATGCAGCCAGTGAATCACCAGCGCACTTAAAGGAGAAGTACAGCCAAAGTCTTCTCCTGTGGATCAGAGGAGTGCAGTTTGTTCTGCACTCCTGTGACCCATTTTGAAGTCCGCTGTCAGCTGACTTTAAAGCGCCGGTCAAGGCAGAGGAAAGGATGCGACCATATGGATCCGCCCACATGCCTGGATTGGCACATGGCGAGCCACTGAGAGCCTGTGCCGGCAGCTCCCTCCACAGCCCAGTGCTTCAGTGAGCATGATTGGGGGGGGGGAGGGGCAGAACAGAGAGCTACTGACAGCAGCTCTCTGCTCAGGGAGCTATGAGAACTGAGCCATTGGGGGTGTTCGTTCGTTCGGTTCTCAGTGTTAGAGGTGCCAGGGGAAAGATGCAGCATCCACCTAGCTAAGTATGAATCTTAAAAAAAACATACATCTCTTTTAATATACATATATTTGTGTTAGTGGCCCACTTATTAGTAAGGATGAGAATGACAGCCATGGATTCTGCATCTTCAAAACCAAATTTGTGTTTCCTGACTTCCTGTTTGTTTCCTCCTAACAGTGCCCAACCCATGTTTGGATATCAAATGTGAGTTCATCTGTCTGTTGAATCCCACCAGTGCTTCCTGTGTGTGTCCAGAAGGAAAAGTTCTAGTAAACGGAACATGCACAGATCAGAATTATGCAGGTAAGCAATGAATACATTTGATTTCATGCATGGACTATAAGCTTTAATAATTTTGTTTTGCTAATGTTGTATTAAAAGCTGGATTCCAGGCAAACAGTTACATATACCATTAGAGCCCATTCACATTAGCGTGACTTGTCAGCCTGACAAGTCACGGTATGTCGCAGTCCATTGAGTAGTACAGGACCCGTTCTAATAGGAGCGACACAAGTCGCTCTGACTTAGAAAAAGAGTCCTGTACTACTTTGGGGCAACCTCGGAACGACTTGCAGAGACTTCCATTTATGTGAAGTCTCTGCAAGTCGCGCAGTAGTCGCGTAGCACGCGACTTCATAAGTCGCCCCCCAAAGTCGTGTCGCGCTAGTCTGAATGGGCTCTTAGCATACATATTTGGAAAACAAATTCCAAAACAAGTGATAAGTGATGGCGCCAAATGAACAGAGATATGCAAAGTAAATGTGAGTGCTGCTGCCCCCTTGAAAAGTGGAAAAAAAAACAACCTGCAAATTGAAACGGAAAAGTGAAAGGTGTATATATGATATCCAACATAGATTAAACAGTCCAAAATAATAGGAGCTCCATAAAAAGTGACACAGTCTTCACAGAACAATCCAATCCCCATGATTAAAAAATAGGTGTCCTAATTGATTTTCTTTAAAACGTGATCCACCGCAAACAGTGTGTAAGAAGTGCACACTCACCAACTGTCTATACTAGATACACTTTATGGTAATTCCAGCTCATTATTATTCAACCCATAGAGCGATCCAGTAATAGTGGTAGCTCACCACCCCGGAAGCGTCTCTAAAAACTTTCTTTCATATATTATTCAAGCAATATGGACTCAGGAAAAGCATATAAAAATATAATCATGCAGTACGTTTATTTAAAGATGCAGATCACAGAAACACAAAAATGCGCACTTACATTCGGAGGTGCTACAAGTCAGCACCAACATGTACAGCTCAGTGTGCGCTCGCCGTCTATCCAAAATGTGGCGTGTGCTCCAAAGGGCCAGGTGTGGAAACCAGGTGGAAACCAGGATACTGATAGTGATGGCAGATGGTCAGCCTCAATGCATTTTGTGTTGTTCACGTCATGATGATAGCAACAGCATGGCCATTCTCTTATTCAAGCACATTTAGAGACACTGTCTCCAACTGCACTGCATTAATCCTTGCAACTTTCTGCACAACTTTGAGCTTCCATATTATACCCCAGCCTGCAACCTTTTTATGGTTGAATGGCTTCAATATCTCATAAGAGTGGACCTGTCTCACGGTTGTGGGTGGGCATTTCCTTAGTGCAGGTGTCTCCAAACTTTCTAAATAAAGGTCCAATTTAGTGTTAGGGAGGCTGGACTGTGGTCAGTTTGAGAAGAAAATGCCCTGGCATCAGTGAGTGATATTAAAAAGGGAGTAATAGTGCTCCATCATTGGTGTCAGTGGAAGGAATAATACCCCATCATTGGTATCAGTGAGAGAAATAGTGTCATTGTTGGTAATAATGGAAGGAATAGTGCCTCCCGTTGATATCAATCAGAGGAATAGTGCCCCATTGTTGGTGTCAGTGAGAGGGATAGTACCCCATTGTCAGTGTCAGTGGTAATATGGCCCACTGTTGTTGACAGTGGAAGTAATAATGCCCCAAGGGCCGGATAAAAGCAAGCTAAGGGCTGCAGTTTGGAGACCACTGCCTTAGTGCAATGTGTTTTTACCATTAGTGATCCCTTGGTTTCTTCTCTGTTCCCTTGAAGAAGAGAGTGTCTTGAAATGTGTCGGAATATGAGAATACTATACCCAAGCTGTTGCTATGATCACTTATTATTTTAATATTTGTTTATGTAATTTTTTACATAGATGTGTTATACTTATAATGTGTGACAAAAATGTTTTTATTTTTATGAATTAAAAGTCTGAATGCTTGTAAAATCCCAGTCCACATATATTTTTTAATACATTGATTTGAAGGGATGATGGCATTCCCAGGGATGTGAAAAATTTAACTGTTGGATATATTTAAAACAAATTTTTAACTGAACTAAACTGTGGTTTTCTCTTAGAAAACTTTTTTAAAACTTCACGCCATTCTTTCTTTGTCACAATGCAGATGACTTATGCAAACTGACTTGTGAAAACGGCGGCAGATGTATAATAAATGAGAAGGGCGCTCTAAGATGCCACTGCTGGCCCAGTTTCTCCGGAGAAAGATGTGAGATGAACCACTGCACTAATTACTGCCTGAACGGAGGGACATGTACTGCTTCTGCTTTGGGTAAATATTTGTAATTAAACACGACAATCTCCATAAACCTCGCACTATCCTGTTTACTTGTTGTCTTCCAATGTGCGTCCTGATTTCCCCTCTAATTATTAATCCACATTTCCGCTAATCATTAATCCTAGTTAATAATAATTGCATTTTTCCCCTCGACCAACCATATGGAACAAACGTTTCAGATAAATTAAAAACTTGACTTGATGTTGAAATAATCATCCCCCCTTTCCCTTTTTTTTTTTTAAACTGGGATGAAAATAGAAATGTTAAAAATAGATTTGTCTAATGCCTGCAAAGCTTTGTGTATAATCCAGCAATCTGCGTTCATATCCCAGCCTCCAGATGCAAGCTGAGTGGGAATTACTTTTGAGAGAGTTCGATAACAGGTGGCACAGAGTCTTTCTAGAGTCGTGCAACAAGCCAGTGACAAATTATGACAGGCATATGAATCACAAACAGACAACGATGCTGCATCATGAATAATACATTATTAATTCTACCAGCCGTGCTTCATGGTCCATGGGATTCGAGACTGTTTGGTGGAACGAGTGATATGTCATGTGTTTTATTGTATGGGTGCTTGAGGACCCTGAAATTCCTTGTCAAGGCATGAAAGAATAACTTGACATCTGCAAGGAAGCGTAAATAATCATTTTGTTGGGTGCTCTGGATTTGTAGCTGCCATTGCCTAAGAAGGTATAGATCCTAGAAAAAGGTGTTGTCCATTTGCAGGTCAATTATCGGAAACCATTCTAAGTAAATGTGCCACATTTAGGTAATAGCCCAACCTCTAAGCTGGTGAGACTTACTGTAACGGAGCTCCAATACCCAGCCTAGGTATCTCCGCTGTCTCCACCTTGGAGCTGAGGAAGTGCTACAATATCCATGGCAAAATCCCCCCCAGTTACTGGACGACACACAGTTCTGGGATTCAAACTAGAATGCCTTGCTTATTGAAAACACAAGAGATCTACACTCTGCCAAAACCCCTCCCTCTTCGAGTCATTCCACACAAACACACATCCCATAATATGCTTACAAGGCAGACAGGAACAATAGGACAATGGAATGCAGGTAGTCACAATAACAAACCCCACCCCACCCCACTAGCAGGGGTCTATGAAACACTTCTGCCATATTCTAGCAATCTGCAATATATCTTTATATATTTCCTCAGGGACACTATTCGGTAATATTATGGTCATTTTTTCAACACAAATCTCACTCTCAGTGTCCATTCCGCTACACTTACCCTGTCCTTCCTCCCCATCACTCCATTAATCCAGTGGAGCCCAATTACATACCCAGTCATTTCATATATGGGGGAGGAATTGACTCTCTCCCTTTCCTTCCAAGATGCAATGATAGAAGCCTAAATAACCAAATATCTGATGAATGGTGATGGAGGAAAGGTTCTTCCAATTTTGGCACCCCCCAGTGTTATCTTAAGGTATTTACTAAGTTCTCACGGCTCTTCTCATGGACTTAAAAACATCTACTCTTATATAGATGAGAAGAGGGGAGTTTTTTTGCGTTTTAAAAAATGACAACTTGGCAGGGCTGACACCATTTCCTTTTGACGCCATATAAATTATTAATAACAGCCACACTTATAAAATAACAGTGAATAACACCTAATAAAACTGTGCAGGTACTGTCATAAAAACCAAATGTTTAAACAGGAAAGAAAAACTAAATCAAATTAGAACTCACACTTGTGTCTATGCAGAATTATAAATGAATAAATAAATGTCCAAGTGAGTCCCAAAACCAAACTTGTATTCAGTGTTCCATGCCTCCCACATAAATTGCAAAAATCATAAGATATGTGCTCCATTCCACCTTGTGCTAATTAACATATAATGCACTCACCAGACAGAGTTGACCTCTTGTAGAAACAAGAAAGTGAAACCATGCTTGTTTGTATAGTATACTCCTTGAGACAGGATACGGATGCCAGTACTATGCATAGTCAACCAGAGAAGTTGCCAAAGATGACACTTTCCACCAGTACTTTTTTGCTTCTCAAGTCCTCCTAGAGTCACTGGACATGTGCATCAGTACTAGGAATCGATCGTTTATCGACACCACCGATATATCAGGGGCCGATATGCACTTTTCCCGATATATATCGGAATCGGCCCCTGAGGTTACTGATATTGCCGATATTTCGGGAAAGTGCTTGTACCAGAGTGATGCCAGCAGCTAGAGGCATCACCCCGGTACCGGCGTCCATAGCCGACGGTCAGCTGTCTTGTAATGACAACCGATGTGGCTGAGAAGCCGCTCGGCTGTCATTACAAGGAGCGGGAGGGGACGTCTCTCCCCTCCCGCCGCCTTTCCGCGGCTCGCCCGGGTCTCCCGTCCCACTGGGAGGGTAACTGGGGTAACCGAAAGTCCCATCCTACGCGTTTCATCATCATCCATGTGCGACACCCCCAGGAGCATGGAACACTGAATGCTTTTCTGTTTTGCGACCGTTTTGGGACTCTCTCGAAAATGTATTTATTCATTTGTAATTTTGCATAGACACAAGTGTTAACACTGTTTTGATTCATTTATTCTTTCTTTTTGATACCATGATTTCAGTGCAATAAAAGTAGTGTAATGTCAGCCCACATCAGGAATTTAAAAACCAGTCCATTCTGCAAGCATCAGTTGGTATTTTCTGTACTTGCAGGGTCTTCAAGGGGATTAAACAATGACAAACTCATATGTATTTTTTTAACCTGTTTCTGGGGGCAAAGCCAATATATGGTGGACCTGTCACATATACACATGAATGGAACTTTACTGTACTGTGCTGAGGCATGCTCACTGTGCACTCCCAACATACTGACTGAGCTGACAATCTCTGTCATTGTTTATAATAAGGAGCAAGTGGGATCATGTGACCACTTTGACAGCCAATCACAGTGA
This sequence comes from Pelophylax lessonae, assembly GCF_965119305.1. NCBI lineage: Eukaryota > Metazoa > Chordata > Amphibia > Anura > Ranidae > Pelophylax > Pelophylax lessonae. The sequence goes on from NC_138773.1 coordinate 290,157,149, forward strand.
TCACATGATCAGGAAGCCTACATCTACCTTCCAGCATTAATATCTACTTAAAGGGCCAGTGGGGGTGGCTGCAGGGGGTTAATTTTGCCCTGGTAGTCACTTTTAGAAATGCAATCTGTCTCCACTAGCATGTTAAACAAATACCAGTTGATCCTTGCAGAAATCCAGTGAGATTATACCCTACTATGCACTCTGCATCCACTGCAATACAATCCCAGGCAATTCCTGAATTATCCTAATTCTACCCTCTTGAACTAGAAAATACCTTTACCTATGTTCTGGAGATGAGAAGAAGGTGAGGTGTTCTGCAGTCCAAATCAGAAGCAAGCAGCAGCAGGTTGACAACACTGCTCCTCCATAGATACAGAACCCTAGGGCATTCACCATATGGCATGAAGTGTGTTACTGGACAGATCGCCAGGTGGAAAAAAGAGGAAAAACCTTGGAAAAAAAAAATGAATGCAACCACCATGTCTAAGGACAGGAGTCACATCATCAGGAGCTGGGCAGCCATACATTGTTGTAATATGCATTAATACAATTATGTACATTGCATTGATTACAGTAAGAATTTGTTTTTTTATCTTAATGCATTTTCTTCTTTCTTCTTCTCTTCTCTTCTCTTCTCTTCTCTTCTCTTCTCTTCTCTTCTCTTCTCTTCTCTTCTCTTCTCTTCTCTTCTCTTCTCTTCTCTTCTCTTCTCTTCTCTTCTCTTCTCTTCTCTTCTCTTCTCTTCTCTTCTCTTCTCTTCTCTTCTCTTCTCTTCTCTTCTCCTCTCCTCTCCTCTCCTCTCCTCTCCTCTCCTCTCCTCTCCTCTCCTCTCCTCTCCTCTCCTCTCCTCTCCTCTCCTCTCCTCTCCTCTCCTCTCCTCTCCTCTCCTCTCCTATCCTCTCCTCTCCTCTCCTCTCCTCTCCTCTCCTCTCCTCTCTTCTCTTCTCTTCTCTTCTTTTGTCATCTCGTCTCTTCTCAAAAGAAAAAGAAAAAAAGAAAAAAATGTATTTAAAATTAAAATATTCAATATTTCAGAAATAAGGTATAGCTAGCACTGTAACTGGAATACATTGAGCATACACGCTTCCAAATGTGACAACTGTCACTAGATAATCTGTTTACCATCAAAATTATTTCTACATCTCTAACTTAAACATTTACACATCCTGCACCGTGATTGATAAAAAGGACAGGCTACTCAATGGCAGTAATGAAAATCAATTTGTGTTTGTGAAAGTGAATAATTATGTTTACAAATGCCTCTGGCACCGGAATTTAAAGAGCCTGAAGGTGAACAAGATTATAAACATGTCAGCCACAATTTGCAAGTGATTAATCAGTAATAGGAGAATATACACGTAGTCTAGGGAAATGCAGGCATTGTCGACTGCTTTCTTGCTGAGAATATGGATATTACATCTGGTGCTTGAATGCTGCTCATGTTGTAATTCTAATTTAAACCTCATGTAGGTGGCTATATATACCAGCTGTATATATTTAAACCTGGAGCTTAATCTGCTTCTAGTTTGCTTTCCTCTCCCCCCACCCCACCCCTTCCCCCTCCAAAGATACAGCAATATGCTGATGGCATTTTTATTTAAAACCTTTCCATTTTTCTTCCATGCCTTATTTTAGACCCAGTGATGTCATTGCTGGGTCTCTGTGCTTCTCTATGCAATGCAGCCAAATCGTGAGTGGTAGTAGGGATGGCAGGGTGCAGTACATAACTTCCTGAAAGCATCACAGCTCCCTGCCTTAGTACTCCTCTCAAGAGCCTTCAACCCTGATGCAAGCAGGAGCTGGGTTTTGGAAAGGTTTATGCATTATCAAAACGCATTGATGGGTAGATGTTAGTCTGGAGGATTTGGGAGTTTCTGAGCAGGCTTCATTCACATGTAGATGTACCTCTAGGATGCTGAGCCTCTCATAATTAAAATAATTTAAACCCAATGAATTAAGATGCTGGGCATGGACAGTCAGGATGGAGAGGAGAAACTAGATGATGCTGGACCTCCTGTAGCTAATTAAGTTAGCTAAATATTGTCATTGCATCTTCTTCTGGGTCATAGTTTATTTCCAAACATGCATAGTCTTTCACAGATGATTTTTCTTGCATAAATATTGTATAAATTGTACAAAAATCATTATTTCTGCTGACTGACGAGAAAAATTTTCACGTAGTATGTACACGGCTTAAGAAATAAGGCAGGCTCTATCTGGCCTTCTGCAGCTTCTAATGCACTAAGGGGTTGATTTACTAAGGCCCCTTTCACAATATCCGTCCGTAGGATGACAGCTGTGTCTCTGCGCTGTGTGCAGAGACACATCTGTCAGTTCCCCATGCATCTCTATGGGAGAAATCGGATGGGAACGGACCGTCAGTCCGTTCTCATCCGATCCCATCCGATCCGCTGGACTGATGGAAAATAGGGTTTCCATCCGTCCAGATTTGACGGATCGGATCGGGTCGGATGTCAGCGGACATGTCTCCGCTGCCATCCGATGCCCCATAGGAATGCATGGGGGGACCATTCAGATCTGCCAAAAAAACGAACAGGCGGATCTGAACGGTCCGCCTGTGTGAAAGGGGCCTAAAACTGGAGAGTGCAAAATTGAATGCAGCTTTGCATAGGAACCAATTAGCTTCTAGGTTTTTTTCATTATTGCTTAACCATTTTAAGACCGGAAGGATTTGCCCCCTTAATGACCAGGCCTTATTTTGCGATTCGGCACTGTGTTACTTTAACGATTAATTGTGCGGTTGTGCGACGCTGTACCCAAATAAAATTGATGTCCTTCTTTTCCCACAAATAGAGCTTTCTTTTGGTGGCATTTGATCACCTGTGCAATTTTTATTTTTTGCGCTATAAACAAAAAAAAAGAGCGACAATTTTGAAAAAAAAAAAAACAATATTTTTCACACTCTCCTATATGACATTCTCAAAAACAAAAATAAAAAAACATTTTTTTTTTAAAATTTTAGGCCAATTTGTTTTCTGCTACATATTTTTGGTAACATGTGCATTTTGATTGGTTTGCGCAAAAGTTATTGCGTCTACTAACTACGGGAAAGATTTATGTAATTTTTATTGTTTTCTTTTTTTACTAGTAATGGTGGCGATCTGCGATTTTTTGCGGGACTGCGACATTGCGGCGGACAGATCGGACCCCTAACTGACATTTTTTACACATTTGGGGGGACCAGTGACATTACTACAGTAATCAGTGCTAAAAATATGCACTGTTACTGTGATAATGACACTGGCAGGGAAGGGGTTAACCCTATGGGTGATCAATGGGTTAAATGTGAGACTAGGGGAGTGATTCCAACTGTGGGGGGGCGTGGCTTGTGAAATGACCATGGAGACATGTGATCCTATATAGAAGGATCACATGAGCTCTGTGATCATATCAGGGAGAAGAACTGTCGGCTTTGTTTACAACAGCCGACCGCCCTTCTCTCTCAGCGGGGAGCGATCGCAGGGGTCAGGCGGCAATCGGAGCCACCTGACCCGTGCATCGGCTTCCCCGCACCCGAGTGGGGGTGGGAGCGAGCCGCCGGCAGCGTGCGCTCGCATCCTATCTTCCCGTACGCGACCGACGTAGGTCTATGTCGGTTTGCGCAGGAGAGCCACCCTACCACAGTAAATAGGCGGTGGGTGGTCGGGAAGTGGTTAAAGCGGTAGTGAACCACGTGCAATTTTTTTTTCAACTGCAAGGCAAAGTTATAATGTTCTAGTATGCATTGCATACTAGCACATTAAGTGAAGCTTACCTTAGAACAAAGCCTTTCCAGCCGCAAGTTGTCACCGCTGACAGGGCTTCCATCTTCAACCGGTCTTCCTTTCGGGCTCGCAGGCTCCTGCTGTGTGAGTGGCCGGAGCCACGATGACACCATTTACGGAACAAGACTCACTGGCTGCATGTACAGTGAATATCTCCTAACCATGCACATTTAGGAGATATTTAAAGTACCTATAGGTAAAATTCATGTATGGGAGTTTACTCCCACTTTAATTGAACAAGCTGAAGTTAGAAGCTAAATGGCTACCATGTACAGCTGCACCAGATTTTGAACCCTCAAGTTTTAGTTTATTAACCCCTGTTTCAGTTATACACCTTTGTTTTACTATATTGGCTTAGTACTTGAGGCATTGTGGGCCCTTCTATGTTAATTAGAGTCACAGAACCATAGCAGAACCATAACAGAGCTGACCTTTTCCCATTAGTGACTTAAGCCTCGTACACATGCAACGATTATTGGCCGACCGATCTGCCGTCTTTTGTCCAGTGTTGTTGTGTTGGTTGAAATGTGCTCTAAACTTGCACTTTCCGTGTGTTTTTTCTTCTCTGAGCATGCCCAGTCTTGCTCATCTGATTTTTGTCTGCTGAAATCTGTACTGACTGATGAAAAATCGGTTCCGTTCTGTTGACGGCCAACAAAAATTTTATAGCATGCACACCAGATTTTGTTCGGCCGAAAAGTCGCAGTCGGTTGTCGGAATCATCATACTAACAAGCCGACAATCGGCCGATCGGACATTGGCCGAACATTCATGGCCAACAATCGTTGCGTGTGTACGAGGCTTTACACCGCCTTGTTATGCACATTGTCTCTGGGTGAAGGAGGCCATCTTGGTAGAGGAAAGGCTTTGCTTTTCTCATGTCAGTGTGGTCTAACTGGTGGGAGAATATTCAAGAAGCAATAGGAGGTGCATGCACTGCAGGCCTTCAGGTGTATCAAATTTTAGCATCTTCTTCACACAGAACTTTTTTTTTATCAAAGCCTAATTAAACAAGCTGAAGTTAGAAGTTGATTGACTACAATTTACAGCTGCACCAGATTTTGCACTCTCCAATTTTAGTAAATCAACCTCAATGTGTGAAGCATGCATTGTTCAGTGAACTTAGAGTAAACATTTTGAGAACAGGAGAGAAGCCTGTACTACTGTGCAAGACTAAATATTTCTTTAAACAGTCTTTACGATACTAAAATGCATGGTTAGCCAAAGCATTTTCTTCATGTTTTGAGTAGGGAATGGTTAAGACTTGTGTTTTTCTATTTATATCTATGTCCCATTGTGGATACCTCCCTTCACTTCCTGACCTATAGGCACAACAAGAAGTGAGGGGAAACCTCTGCAAAAAGGAAAACTCCTAGTTTGGACTTTGTCACACTCTTTTCACCCAAGATATCCCTGCTAGAAGTTTTTCTCTTAGCTTTAGTTATGGTGACAACCATAATGGCATTCTTGACAGGTGCCCAGGCAGGCAAGACTAGAGAGTTTGAACCAAGACCTAAAGTGGACTTAAAATGTACCTGTAAGAAAAAATTTAGATTTTATACTCAGCCCATCCCCATTTTCCACCCATGACTCCTAGGTAAGGATGATATCAGAAGATGCTCTTACAATGGATTACAGTTTCTTCTCGTTAGGTAAATTGAAAAATACCTTTTTTCTACAGGTACATTTTTCATCCTACTAACAGTAGGTGATTTGTAAAAAGGGAGGGGACCTGAGAATCTCTTCCTGCCCCCTCACGGTGGAACAGATTTTCTGATCATGTGATCACAGTGATTGGCTGTCACAGTCGTCACAGGATCAGGAGATGGTCCAGCCAGCATGTTGTCATTTCCAGTCAATGACAACATGTTTCATATTTACTCTCCCATTTTCCCCATCAGTGCACAGTAGGAAGTCTTTAAGGGAAGGTAGGTGTGGGACTTGTTTAAAGAGGAGTCAGAAGGTTCATTTTAGTTCACAATACATGAAGCCATCTTTTCTTTCTCTTGTTTGCTAACCCATACAGTTGAAAAAGATTTCTTCATATCAAGCAGACTTAATGCTGTCTCCAGCAGTCCATACCTACATGACATGGTGCTAAGAGCAGGGCTTTTGCTAACAGACATGCGTAGGGCTGCATGGTGCCCAAATGCATCCCAGCTTAGTATGCATTTTTACCCCCTGGCAAAAACTACTATCCATTGGGTCTCATTTTACAAGGCTCAACATTCACCAGCTATTGCTATCTGCTGCAAAGACCAAAATGTTTAATGCAATCTCAACATTTCCTGTCGCTAAAGATAATAATGGATCACTTCACCCAAAATTGTATTTGTTTTTTTGGTAGATGCTAGAAAGTTAAACCACTTCACATTTTTTTTATCACTAAGGGGATTTATTGTTAAGATTTCCAGGTCTACACACCTCCAAGGATCATTATAAGAGGTCCCACTCTTCCTCTTGGACCCTTTATTAAAAAAAAACTGGAAAAAATGAAATATACCAAGGTAGGTAGAAATCCCTGATACTCCCAGGTAGAAAGGCAAGGAGTCAGGACATATGTCAGGAACTCTGTTGGAGTATCTAAGACACAAAAGAGGCCAAGGGCCAAAACACCCCTGCAGGCCCAAATAAAACTAAAAGATTACTTTTGGTTGAACTTATCCTTTAATGTATAACTAAGGCAATTTTTTGACTTTTGGATAGAGCTGAGAAGAATTAGAACGCCTGTTCGGTTTTTTATTTATTTGTCCCCCACTAAGATGATTTGCCCTCTCTATTCATTCTGTTTACTGTTATCTCTGAAAGTGAAAGACAATTCAAAATGTTGGGTTGTTACCAAAACAGTACAAGAAGGTATATATATATTCCAATGGGAACACTAGTTCTGGTGACCCTGGTATTTTCACTCTCTCTCTGTTTTAGCTATGGGACAAAAAATGATGGGAAATCCCCCTAATAGGACACACAAGGCAAAAAATGCCTGAAAGGGGTTATAACTCTCCCTTACTCTCTCTCTCATAAACAAAAGTTTTACCTTTAGTTATACTTTAATTTGTTAGCGGTCAACAGTTCAAGACATGAGGGGAAAACTTTCCATCAAGAACCTATAATGACTTACTCTCTGCAAGCAGAATGTAGGTGCCTTGTCTTGTAACTAATTTTATCCTAACACAGAAGCCAATTGCCTCATCTGTTCTACTAAGCATTATCTTACTGAAGGGTAATTAATTAAACCTCCATATGGACTTTAGTCATATAAATACCTGACTGGTTGCAGAAGTGGATTAAAGTTGCAACTGTAATTGAAGTACATGCTGCGAAAGAATCTCAATAAGTGCTCTGCCCAGTCTGGAATGGGGCTACCGCAAGATTATTATACATGATTTATATAGAATCAACAGTTTGCATAGCATTCTGATTGGACGAGGTTGTCTTACCAGAAGAACAGTGGCTATGTGATTAGCACCTCTGTCAGGCAGCACTCGGGTTGTTGGTTCGAATCCTAATCATAGCCCAATCTGCCTGGAGTTTATATGTTCTCCTTGTGCCTGCATGGGTTTCCTCCCACACTCCGAAGACATGCTGGTAGGTTAATTGGCTCCTGTCTAAATTGGTCCTAGTATATATAAATGAGAACTAGGGGCCTTGAGATATTGTAAGCTCCTTGAGGGCAGGGGCTGATATGAATGTATACAATACATGTAAAACACTGTGTAAATTGTCAGTGCTATAAAAATACATGTAATAAATAAAATAGTGCATGCTGTGGGTTGAGCAGGCAGCAAGCAACACATTAATGTGTCTCAGCTAGCAGGTTGGAACGTGATGCTCTAGGGTATTTTCAAAACCTCAAAGATTATAAAAATTGCACGGATAGCCTCCACCTAAACCTTAATAAAATGCTGTACAATCTAATAACTCATTATATCCACCCAAATGTTAAATTTCTCAACAAATCCCACCAGCGAGACACTCATTGTCAGTTTGCTCTCCATTAAGCCTTTTGGCAAATTCCTAGGCGGACATTACGCTGCTAGACTTTGGGGCAGCTTTAATTAAAATTTATAAGTTTATGACAGTTGTATTGAACTACAATAATTGAACCAGGAAAATGTCATCAGTTAATTAAAGGCACACATCTTAGAGACATAATTAAAACTTTAGATTTAGTTGGAAAGTTCTTGAGCAAACCAAATTAATAAGATTTCATCAGTAATGAATAGAAGCATTATTACGGCCCGTGGAATGAGTTTTTACATTCATGGAACACCAGAAAGGAGAGTGCGTGCTTTTTTGTACTAAATTATGTAGGTCCTTAATAACCTAATCATTTCTAGAATCATCAACATTACAAAAGAAAATTGTTAAATAATTGCTACAAAGAAAAGTTAGCTAGCAGCATGATGACGAAATTGCAACAAGAGGCTAAATAAAAACTGTTATTCCCGTTAAAAGTATTTTACTGCAGAATCCAATGTTAGAGGTTTCCATGGGGACAGTCATACTCATTCATTGGTGAGACATCCCTGTGGTATTTGTCTTTATCAAATAATGTTATAATATAGATGTCACTCTTTCTGCATTTCCCTGTAATTTTAATACACAAAAGTTGAATTGCCCCCTAAAAAATGTATATTATGGCTGAACTTTTGTAGATACTTCATACTTGTCTAAAAGACTATGGTGATTCCATTGAATGTTATAAGGCAGACAGTCCAAAGAGATTTTGGACAAATGTGCTCTTCCCTTGTTTGGAAAAGGTCCCTTTTTGTGTTACTATGATTTTGTTCCTGTGCGCATAGCCAGGTCTGTAAAAACAAGGCCAGATACGTTTGGTTTGGAGGAACTCAAGTGGCCTGCACAGAGATCTGACCTCAACCCTATCTAGAGATCTTTGGAATTAATTGGATCCCCATTTGTGAGCAAGGTCTTTTGAATTACTGTATTTTCTGGCGTATAAGACTACTTTTGAACCTCAAAAAAATCTCCCAAGAATGGGGGGTCGTCTTATACGCCGAGTATAATATCTCCAAGGTTACCTAAGTATAAGTATTACCGGTAGATGTAATCTCTCAAGACACTGGTGTGTGGGAATCCTGTACCGGTATACCGTATGTACCATAGCTAGATACAGTGTACCGCGCTGAGCCAATCAGGGAGAGCGATGCATTCTATTATTGAATGCAAAGACTGCTCGGATTAGCGGAGTAACATCAGCCTGCCTCTCTGACTCTGCCAATCCGAGCAGGCTTTGCATTCAATAATAGAATACATCGCTCACTGTGATTGGCTCAGCACGGTATACTGTATGTAGCCTGAAGCTACGGTACATACAGTATACCGGTACAGGATTCCCACACAGCCAGCGTCTTGAGATTACATCTACTGGTAATACTTAGGGTACCTTGGAGATATTATGAGAGACTACATGTATTACAGTACTTGGGGTACCTTGGAGAGCTATGAGAAATCTGATGTTTTTCAATGGTGTTGCCTTGCTTTGGAAGGGGGGTAGTCTTATACGGCGAGTATAGCCCAAAACCTATTTTTTAATTTTAAAATTAGAGGGGTCGTCTTATTACGCCCAGTCATCTTATACGCCGGAAAATACGGTAGTACCTGCCCTTACGATTTCTCTTTTAGCTGAAAGGGTACAATATCCAACAGGCATGCTTCAAAATCTTGTGGGAAGGCTTTCCATGATACAACATTGACACTACACAATGTCCTTGTTTTCCAAAATGAAACCATATACATCCACTACTTAATGGCCCTGTAATGTATTTTCAAGAAATCTTTTCCTTTTGTGTTTTTCTGCCTCCTTGTAATGTCCTCCCTGTTGAACCTCTCTCTCTCTTTTACCCCTACCTTCCATTTGTTTGGAAAAGGCAGTGTATGTTAGTTAAGATCATGTACACTGCTCTGTACATACTACAGAACCATAGTCCATAGTCCATCTCAGAGCAAGCAAGAGAGGATGGCTACATTTCCACATACAGTGGGACCATAGAGAATGAATGTAGCCACCCTCCAATAAGAAGTCAGATCACAGCACCAAAAATCAAAGGAATTTGGAGGAGTCTGAGAGCAACAGAGGGTACTAATTTAAATTAAAAATACTTACTTGAAAATATTTTTTTTCTTTTTAAACCAGAGTTTAGTATCACTGTAATGATTACAGTTTTGAATTGGGCTGTCCAAGAAGCTCATCTATCTATCTATCTATCTATCTATCTATCTATCTATCTATCTATCTATCTATCTATCTATCTATCTATCTATCTATCTATCTATCTATCTATCTATCTATCTATCTATCTATCTATCTATCTATCTATCTATCTATCTATCTATCTATCTATCTATCTATCTATCTATCTATCTATCTATCTATCTATCTATCTATCTATCATGGTACTTTTGAATTGTTTAGCCTGGACCACGTGCATTCATGCATCATGTGCTGGCATATGTAGCAGATTTTCTGTACATTTTCCATTTTTTATAAGGTCACAAGCAATACAGAACACTCAATGTATTCTGTTCTTGTATCTAGCAGAAGAGTCTATGGTTTGAAACTGCCTGCCTTACCTAGTTCTACTAGAGCAATTGGTGTCTATTACATTTTACAGTTAGTTGAATGGCTGGTGACCCAGATAACTAAATATGCAGCAGCTAAAAAGCTGTCATTACATTTTATAGTTGGAATGTTTTTTTTTTTCCTCCGTTAATGTAATTGTGAAAAGGTCATGGAATATTATTCCCTTCTTAGGGAAGTTATACTTGCTCCATTCAGTGCTGGAATTTCATAGAGAGGGATGTTTTGGTACAACAAGCACAGAGTAATTTTTACAAAAAGGATAAATTAAGTGAATAGAAATCCTGTTTTAGGTTGTTACAAGAATATCCCAGTAGAATAATGTGGATTGTGTTTGAAATGCTAAAAAAGCATTAACGGCATACTACAGTCAAACTGAATTTTAAAAACTGGAGTAGGCGGATTTCTTTGAATTCATCTATTTTATTATCTAGAATGTCTAGAACAGACAAAAAGAGCAAAGTCCGCAGACTGAGCATAGTGGATGTGTAAACATTTATTAAAGGAAGACAATTAGCAACTCGCATAAAGAAAGATGAATTATGCTTTGTGAGTTGCTAATTGTCTTCCTTTAATAAATGTTTACATACCCACTATACTTAGTCTGCACACTTTGCTCTTTTTGTCTGTTTGCTGCTTAGAAATCTCTTCAGTCTCTCAGAAGTGCTGGATTGGACTGTTTAGCAGTTCCTGAAGCCACATGATTTATCCTGAGGATTTGGACCACACTATACTTTCCATTAATGTAGTTTGTCCCAGCCCAGGCTGTACCAATCGCATCATATTGCCATTTTTGTATCCTAGAATGTCTAGAACAGCCTTTCTTTTCCAGGGTGCTGCGGCACCCTGGAGTGCTGTCTGAGCTCATCAGGGCCACAGCATCCTGGTTGAGAAAGGATGCAATACAGGGTTGAGACCAGCAGAGTGGGAGCTGACCATAACATGTAAAGCTGTGGATAGGGGAGAAAGTCCTGGCTTGCAACACCTCCCCCTACAAAGCAGTAACAGAAATTAAAAGTAAACAGCAGAGGGTGGGACGGAGCAGACCCCCACTCTTCGCTTTTCACTTTACTGTCTATCTTTTTCTCCCTCCTCCCTCTCTCCTTTTCCTTCCTCCCTTTCTCTCTCCTCATTTCTCCCCTCTCTTGCATCTCTTCCCCTCCCTCCCTGACTTAGGGCATTGTGTTTGCCCTATCCCTTCTATTAAGTCATAAAATGCCACTAGGTGTGCTCCAAACAAAGGGTGGGGGGCTGGTCCCGGGGTCTTCCCCGCTTCGGGTGGGGGTTTTGGTGGGCCCCCTTGCCGGCCAAGTGGTAGATGCCGGCAGGGATTCCTATTCCCCTCCACTTGGGTGGGTGTCGCTGGACTACCCTCTACACGAACTCTTGTTTACAGCAATGCTGCACATGAATGAATAAGTATGGAAGATAAGACAACATACGAACCCAGGTTACACTATATGTTTATGCTTTATGATAGTATGTTTTACACAAGGTTGTTCCCTGTACTACGTAGTCCACATTTCTATTACTATCATGCAATTGTTTGTAGCATTGTTATTCCTTATTGTTCATGGCAAACCTTTAAATAAAGAATTAAAAAAAAAAGTAAACAGCAGAGAAGAAGCTACAAAACATGTAGGGAATCCAGGAAATTGTGAAAAAAGAGGGTCATTAGACAGGAACACTGTTAACATAACAGGAGATTTTTTCAAGTAAGTTTAAGATGTATTGTCTAAAACCTTTAGTTTACCTTTTCGAACATTACATTTCAAAGTGAGTCATGTAGCAATTATATATATTGATTTGGGTCTTCCTTTAAATTGAGCCAATAATTATCTGGGTCAAAAAATGCCAGATTGTGTTTTTTTTGTAAGTATTATGATATACAATGACACATCGCTTTCTCTACAGGTAAACCCACATGCACCTGCGCTTTAGGATTTACAGGACCTAACTGTGGCAAAAAAGTCTGCGAGAATGTGTGTCAGAATGGAGGTGCATGTAGCGTATCACCTGGAAATCAAGCCCAATGTACCTGCTTTAATGAATATACAGGGGACAGATGCCAATACCGTAAGTTAAAAGGACTTTTGTTAAAGGGAATTTTTACTGTTTATACAGTTGTGTTGTATACATTATATACAGTGCCTTGGGAAAGTATTCGGCCCCCTTGAACTTTTCAACCTTTTCTGATCAGTCTTCTCCTTGTATGAGCTGAAAGTTTAGAGGGACGGCCAGGTCTTCGTAGATTTGCAGTGGTCTGATACTCCTTCCATTTCAATATTATTGCTTGCACAGTGCTCCTTGGGATGTTTAAAGCTTGGGAAATCTTTTTGTATCCAAATCCAGCTTTAAACTTCTCCACAACAGTATCTCGGGCCTGCCTGGTTTGAAATATCCAATAAATTTTGTTCCACTTCATGATTGTGTCCCACTTGTTGTTGATTCTTCACAAAAAATTACAGTTTTATATCTTTATGTTTGAAGCCTGAAATGTGGCAAAAGGTCGAAAAGTTCAAGGGGGCCGAATACTTTCGCAAGGCACTGTATGTGAATGTGATCAATTTATGTAAATATTCCTATTCATGCATGTTGATGTATCATAGACCATGTTGGTTACAGTATATATGATAGGTTATATTAATACCTAAAGACAGCTATAAATGTTCAATGCTTTTTCATGCTGTGGCTCCTGCTTAGAAGATCCACATGTGCTTTTCATGAAAAATAAAGGTGAACTAACATCCTCGCCACCCCTTCCGATACTGCTGCACATAGTGGCTGTAATACCCCTTGCTGCTGGTGTACACCGCAACACACAGCCCCGGAGTGAGTACCCATCATATGGCAAGTGATCACAGGTCAGGACAGCCATGTGACTGCACTAACCAATAAGACGCACATCTGAGTCCTTCTTCTGACAAGATCCATAAGAAAGTAGCACATGCAAACCACATTTTCATCACAACCACAAGTGTATCATTGTTTAATTAAAAGATCCTTTTATTCATATATGAACATAAAACTAATACCAAAAACACAAGCCAAGTATGGCTGATCATCAGGCTTTCACACTTCAAAGCATTAGCAACTTACCACACAGGTCAGGTGATCGGGGATATTTAGTGAAAATCTGACTAACAAACCTATATACGTTGTTCAATATTCTATTCCAAAACCATGGGCATTATTATGAAGATGTAACCGCACTAAGTGTAACTATCTTCAGCATATATAAATATTACTTTAAATCAAATAAATGAATCTAAACAAATTTTCCTTAATAAATAAACATGTGCATAAATAATAATTCAACAAACAAAATCCTCATCAAAACATGTGCATAAATAATAATTAAAAATTAACCATCCAATTGATATATTCAGTCTGTATTAAAACTATGTGTATCCAAATAAAAAAGCAAGAGCAGTTTTTTAACCAAGTGATTACACTAATTTTTAGAAAAAGTGTCCCAAACAGAGATGACCAATGCTTCCTAGAGAACACCCTGGTTACAATTGATATTTTTCACTAACACCTTTGGCTCACATAAATAAATTAAATAAAACCTTTGGGTCACTAGTAACTGCAGCTCTTTTTATTTTTATTCTTATTTTTTTTTAAACAAAATTTTATTGAAGGTTATCATAACAAAACAAGCGAAATGACAGTGATGTACAATGGACACAGCAAAGTCTATAGCATTATGCATGTCACTAGATTGTAGTAGAAGAGTTCTGATATACTTCAAATATAACCAGATGCCATCGTGCTTAACAACCAACGAAGTAAAATAAACATTAAAGGGGGAGGGGGGAAAGGAAAAAGGGGGGGGGGGTATAAAGGCGTAGTCAGTCCAGGTCCTTATTTTTATTGTAATAAAAAAATTTGTGAAGTTGTCCCCCCCCTTCCTTTGTGGCTACAGCAGCTTACATACTTCTGGAAAGGCTTTCAACAATATTGTGTCTGTTGGAATTTGTGTCCATTTAGCCAAACAAGCATGTGTGAGGTCAGATACTGATGTTGAATGAGTAGATATGGCTCACAATACATTTATAATTCATACAAAATGTATTCAGTGGGACTAAGGTCACTTAGACCAACAAAACACTTGTGTTGCTCCACACCTTACTCATTTTACCATGTCTATATGGACCAGACCTTGTGCTCAGGTACTCTTGCATACCTAGACATTGCGGACAATTTCATGCTCCCAACTTTGTGGGAACAGTTTGGGGATGGCCACTTCCTGTTCCAACATAATTTTGCACCAGTGCACAAAACAAGGTCCATAAAGACATGGATGAGTCCTGACCTCAACCTGATAGAACATCTGTGGGATGAATTAGAGTGGAGACTGCATGCCAGGCCTTCTTGTCCAACATCAGTGCCTGACCTCACAAATGCAATTCTGGAAGAATGGTCAAACATTCCCCATAGACACATAACTAAACCTTGTGGACAGCCTTCCTAGAAGAGTTATAGCTGCAAAGGGTGGGCCAACTCAGTATTGAACCCTACCAACTATGACTGGGATGCCATTAAAGTGGTTGTAAACTGCTGGTCTTTTCTTTCTTTTTTTTTTGAGAATCTGCAATGTAAAGCCATAATGTGCTAGTATGCATCACATACTGGTACATTATGTTGAACTTACCTTAAAATGAAGCCCTCCCGCACCAAGAAGTCAGCGCTTCAGGGGCTCCCATCTTCACCTGTCTTGCTTCTGGGTCCATGGACCATGGCTCTGTGACTGGCCGAAGCCGCGATTAAGTCACTCCCGTGCATTCACGCGGGAGCTGCCGTTTACGGCACAGAGCTCTGAAGGAACGGCACGGGGGTGGCCATTCCTTCAGAGTGCATGAGCCCTTGATGTCACTGGCTGCATGCAATGTAAATATCTCCTAAATGGTGCCCATTTATGAGATATTTACACTACCTATAGGTAAGCCTTATTATTGGCTTACCTATAGGTAAGAGCAAAAGAAATTTACTTCCACTTTAAAGTTCGTGTGCGTGTAAAAGCAGGTGTCCAGATACTTTTGGCAATGCAGTGTATCTCTTGTAATCTTTTCAATTCTTCCAAAAAGGAAATATTAAAAGGTGTGATTTAAAGTGAACCTGGGAAGACTCATTGTTTATTAGTATTTTTGTATGTGATACTTTTGTCTATTGGTGGAAAATAATAAAGATATAAATAATTAAAAAAAAAGAAAAAAAAAAGTAAAAGTGAACCTGGGGCCAGGTTTTGCACACTAAAGTATTTACAAATTCCAAACAATCAGTAAATGCACTTTAAAACAAAGCTCCACTTACCTCTGTGTCTTTAAATATTGTGGAGAAATGAATTATCAAATTAACAACACAGGCAGTGAAATCTTAGCTTCTTTCTATGAAAGAAGATCTGCCACCTTTATGTATAGTGTGAGCCATGGTTGTTGAACTGGACAGTTTCCTTATGTAGTAACTCGAACACAGTGCTGCGCCACTAGTAAAAAAATTAAAATAAATACATCCACAGTGCTTAATAAACTCCCACAAACAATATTATTATATATCCTATATTACAGTGATCAAACTAATTATACAAAAGTGTCCATATATCAATCAAAGTTCCAGGTGAAAATAAATCTAAAAGTGCTGCTCCACCAAACTGTGCACAAAAAACTTTCCAGGGTGCAGGTGCTCCACCAAAGTGATTTCCACCAAAGTGCTTCTAGCCGCTCACCTCATTTTTTGACCCCTGTTTCACGAGTGGGTCAACATCAACAGTTCCCCTCTGGTATAATCAAGAGGTTTACCTGCTGTGCTGCTGACTCGTTGCCCCTCTGTATTTTCCACTCCTCCCTTTAAGCTCACTGATCCTTGGATCACACTCGTAGTTTTTGGGTATAATTAGGAACAAAATGGTAAGATCTAGTGCTCTCTGTACAAACTTTTATTACACCACATAAAACGTAGAATAAAAATACTCACAAACAAAGCACTTTGTAGGGGTACTAAAGAAGTCACTCCTATTGATGTAACGCGTATAGGGGGCGGAGATTGTTTGTAAACATCATCCCACGGCCATCTTGACATATGAGAAGTATTTGCAAGCTTGCACAGCTTAAGAGCCGGTTCACATTAGCGCGACTTGTCAGGCGACTTGTCAGCCCGACAAGTCGCGCTCCCTCGCGGTCCATTGACCGATACAGGACCCTTTCTTATAGGAGCGACACATGTTGCTCCGACTTAGAAAAAGGGTCCTGTACTATTTCGGGGCGACCTCGGAGCGACTTGCATAGACTTCCATTATGTGAAGTCCCTGCAAGTCGCTCCGAAGTCATGGGGCAATGTAATGCACAAGTAGCCCCCGAAGTAGTACAGAGTCGTGTCGCCTCAGTGTGAACCGACTCTAAAAGTGCCTTGTTTGTGAGTATTTTTATTCTACGTTTTATGAGGTGCAATAAGAGTTTGTACAGAGGGCAGTAGATCTTGCCATTTCGTTCCTCCTTATACCCAACAACTACGAGTGTGATCTGAAGATCAGTGAGATTAAAGGGAGTAGTGGGAGATACAGAGGAGCAGTGCGCCAGCAGCCCACCAGATAAACCTCTTGATTATCCCAAGAGGGGAACTGCTGATTTTGACCCACTCGTGAAACAGGGGCCAAAATATGAGGTGGGCGGCAAAAAGCACTTTGGTGGAAGAGAACACCTGCACCCTGGAAAGTTTTTTTGTGCACAGATTGGTGGAGCAGCACTTTTAGATTTATTTTCACCTGAAACTTTGATTGATATATAGACACTTTTGTATAATTCATGTGATCACTGTAATATAGGATATATAGAAACATAGAAACATAGAATGTGTCGGCAGATAAGAACCATTTGGCCCATCTAGTCTGCCCAATATATCTGAATCCTATGAATAGCCCCTGGCCCTATCTTATGTGAAGGATAGCCTTATGCCTATCCCATGCATGCTTAAACTCCTTCACTGTATTTGCAGCTACCACTTCTGCAGGAAGGTTATTCCATGCATCCACTACTCTCTCAGTAAAGTAATACTTCCTCATATTACTTTTAAACCTTTGCCCCTCTAATTTAAAACTGTGTCCTCTTGTGGTAGTTTTTCTTCTTTTAAATATGCTCTCCTCCTTTACCGAGTTGATTCCCTTTATGTATTTAAAAGTTTCTATCATATCCCCTCTGTCTCTTCTTTCTTCCAAGCTATATATGTTAAGGTCCTTTAACCTTTCCTGGTAAGTTTTTTCCTGCAATCCATGTACTAGTTTAGTAGCTCTTCTCTGGACTCTCTCTAGAGTATCTATATCCTTCTGGAGATATGGCCTCCAGTACTGCGCACAATACTCCAAGTGAGGTCTCACCAGTGTTCTGTACAGCGGCATAAGCACTTCTCTATATAATACTATTGTTTGTGGGAGTTTATTAAGCACTGTGGATGTAGCGCAGCACTGTTTTTGAGTTACTAAAATATCATGAGGAGTGAAAACACTTTTCTGTGTTAGCAGCAAATGGATTATTTCTAGCATGTTTTTATTTATTTTTATATCATTGTTTGGATTGCGCTGAGTCTGAATCTCCTTATTTAGGCTACAAATGCATCTCTACAAAGTTTACATGTTTACAGAAAATGGCTTTGGAGGAAGATAGCATTATTTGTGTTTTCAATTTAAGAGAAGTTATAATGGCACAAGGAAACTGCATTTCAACAGACATTTTCTGTACTTGCTGAAAATGTTTCTAGATGGAAAAATTTAAATGAAAGCAGCCACCATATCTAAGAAATGGTTGTTAATTTTATTTATTTATTTTTTTATTTATTGATTTTTTTAGGTTATTTTTTTTAAGATTGATAAGCTAACATATATCAAATGTTTGTTCTTAGATTTATATATCCTTTAAAGTGCAGTTGCTCTGCGTTAAACCCACAGTTTTTCTCTGAATGAACTTAAGGTCTCCAAAAGTGATGAAGGTTAAAGGTCTTTGCAATTGCTTTATAGTGGCCTAAAATTCTTAATCATGTTACTACAAAGAAGGGCCTGAAATAAAATTGGGGATTTCAGCTTTATTCCTTTTAAATAAGCAATTTATCTTAAGTAAACTTGTTTTGTTTTCCCCAGTCTCTTTGTACTGATATTTAATTGCTGTTTGTCAGCTTTTCCTATTACCAACTTCACGGTTCTAATCATTCCACTCTGAACTAATTCATGACTATTTTGTTGTCTTTTCTGAAATAAAAATCTCCAGAAAAGATCGATGTTTCCATGGTAAACCCTCATAAAGTGTGCTGTACAAACTAGCCTCCAACAAAAGCCTGTATTAGAATTCTATTGGAAGTGTTTTAATTACTGCTGTAGTGTCTGGTGGGATTTAGGACTTGTGGGAACTCAAAGTAAGAACCCAGCAAATGGAGCATTGTTGATAGAACCAATGCTTTGAAATGAGATACCTCGATGTTTGCAGAAAGAAACAAAGACATATTGTTAAATAATGAGTCATCTTTTAGGCATCTTTTAGTCCCCATTCACACTAGCGCAACTTGTCAGGCGACTTGGTCGCCTGACAAGTCGCGGTGGGTCGCCTGCCATTGATTAGCACAGGACCCGTTCTAATAGGAGCGACACAAGTCGCTCTGACTTAGAAAAAGGGTCCTGTACTACTTTGGGGCGACCTGCATTGACTTCAATGATATGAAGTCCGTGCATGTCGCGCCAAGGTCGCGGTTCACAGGTCGCCCCAGCAAGTAGCGTCGCCCCTGTCTGAACGGGGTCTTAGGCATCTTTTAGGCACTGTACTTAATTTCAGGACCATGGACAGTGTTGACATAGAGAATAATAGACTATAGAATAGAATAATAGAAACGGCTTTTCCACTGTCCATGGTGCTGAAATAGTTTACACTATAACCCAGTAACAACATATTACCAGCTACAAATTCAAAGAAGGGGTCATGATAAAAATATGAAAGCTGTCATTGCTGATTGGTTTTAAAGGTGCAAGCCCTGGGGCCATCCTCCCTAATTTTGCTTCTTTATCCAGTGAGTCACTATCCTTGAATAGCTATGCACATCCAGTTCAGGGTTGCCTACTGGTTCCAGATCACTGATTAACTAAGTGGTGAAGCAAAAAAAAAAAAAAAGAAAAATAAGCCAGCTATGTATACAGGTTCTCTTTAGGTATAGCAATGCCGAAAGTAAAGAAAAAATATTCAAGAAGCAATTTTAAAAACATCCCCTCTATGCTGAAATTTGAGGCTTGGATAGGCTCAAAGTAGGCATGTGCTTTCTCATGCAGAGCAAACCAATCCGGTTCACTACAATGTTCCTCTTTCCCCTGTGGCTCTTTTCAGCCATCGGTACTGGGTCAGAGCTTACACAGGGCTGCGGCTTCATCCTGCCCCCATATAAGGACACTGGGCCAATCAACAAGCACCAATGATGTCACATTGAGTGAGTCACATGCTCCACCATACCTGAAGGTACTGAATGTTGTCTTCACTCTTTTTGGCTGGACACAGCATTGAGGAAGAAAAGAAAAGGTGATAATATGTTGCTACAGGGGCTTATCAAGTGATACTAAAGTCCATTTTTTTAATTAAAAAAATAACAAATATGTCATACTTACCTGCTCTGTACAATGGTTTTGGGTGTGACAGCTATCTAGATCATATGGTTTTGTTCTTTCATATCCCTCTGTCCCATGCTTTTATGTACAACATGGTCGATATGAGACTGGCTTGTTTTAAATGTGAAAGCTCTGGAACTTTTTTGCTTCACTACTAAGATAATCAGTGACCTGTAACCAGTATTCGATTCTGAACTCTGGACTTGCACGCTTATTCCAGGTCAATGGCTCACTATTTAGAGAAACAGTAGTGGGAATGAAGGCCTTGGGGCTTTCACCTATTAAAAGCAATCAACAACAGCTTCCATTTTTTTTTTACTATGGAAGAACCCTTTTATGATTTTAAGCTCTTTTCCTCTCCTTATTTCTCTCAACAGAAGCACTGTACACATTTTGAAGTATACCTTAACTACTTAAAATCAGGGCAGTTACACCCCCTTTCTGCCCAGGCCAATTTTCAGCTTTTGGCACTGTTGCATTTTGAATGCCAATTTTTTTTCCCCACAAATAGAGCTTTCTTTTGGTGGTATTTGATAACTGTAAGGTTTTTTTCTTTTTTGCTACACAAATAAAAAAAGACCGAAAAGTTTAAAAAAAATGTTTTTGTTTGTTATAAAATTGATTGCACTAGTGGGGTGGCACTAATATGCAGCACTGATGGGCACTGATAGGCAGCACTGATATGCAGCACTGATTGGCACTGATAGGTAGCACTGATATGCAGCATTGGTGGGCACTGATAGGCGGCACTGATGGGGACTGATAGACAGCACTGACCGACATTCATGGGCACGGATAGGTAGCAATGATGGGCACTGATAGGTGGCACTGATCAGCATTGATGGGTGGCACTGATGGGAACTGATAGGCGACACTGGTGGGCAATAATGGGCACTGGTGGGTGGCACTGATAGATGGCAATGATGGGCACTGGTGGGCAGCACTGATAGGTGGCAATGGTGGGCAGCACTGATGGGGAGGGCACCAGTGGCAGACTCCCTGAGCTCTGATTGCCATCCCTGGTGGCCATGGTGGGCATCCCTGGTGGTCATGGGTGGGCATCCCTGGTGGCCATGGGTGGGAATCCCTGGTGGCTCTAGTGGCAACCCCCCCAAGGGCCTGCACTGGTAATCAATGCTCTGATTACCAGCACAGACCCCCCCGTCAGGAGAGTCGCAGATCGGCTCTCCTCTACTCATGCCTATCAGGCACGAACTGAGGAAAGCCGATCAACAGCTCTTTCTATTTACTATGTGACCAGCTGTGATTGGACACAGGGGCGCACAGAGTGCATTATCCTGCTCAACGTCATATGACGGCGGGTCTGTGTGTGTCCCCACTATTCCCTTGTTATTATTAGTAAAAGTAAAAAAAATCCCAGATTTTGGGCTGTCCCCAGAAAAGTAATAGAGGGTAAATCTTCCAATGGGGACACTAGTTCTTGTGACCTGGGGTTCCCCAATGGATTCCCTCTGTTTGCAGGGGTATTGTATCACTTCCTGTTTTATCTATGGGACAGAAAGTGAAGGTAAATCTCCCCAATGGGCTGTGGATGGCAAAAAAAAAAAAAAAATCTAACAGGGATTATAACCCCCCCCCCCCCCTTACTCTATCCAAAATGAAAAAAAAAAAGGTTTTAATCCTCCTTTCAGACATTTTTTGTTTTGGATACCGTAGAGCGATATTAGAACACTTGTTAGGTTTGTATTGCTCTTTGTCCCATATTACTGATATTTACCCTCTCTATTTGTCCAGTTTGCTAGTATCACCAAAAGTGAAAGTGAAAGAAAATCCCAAATTTTAGGTTGTCAACATAAGAAGAATAGAGGGGAAATCTTCCAATTAGGACAACCAGGCATTTATTACACTTTGGAGGGATTTCCTATTACTTCATGTTTTGGCTATGGGACAGTAATTAAATGGAAGTCTCCCCAATGGGACACAAATGAATAGTAAAAATGGGGGGAAAAGTTTTGTCTTTACTTCTACGTTAAGGCTTCCGTTTTACTGCAGTGGACCTTTTTACTGTCTAAACATGGCTGTAGTAATAACAAAATGATTACAGTTAGATTTATTAACTTTTATGCTTACCAAATAAAACCAAATAAAAGCTTTCCAAACAAAATATGATGCTCTGATGCTTGCTCCCTGTGATTTCTCATCACTAAGATCATTTGTACATTGTTTCACCCTAGATGTGTGCCACCATTACTGCGTAAACTCAGAATCCTGCACAATCTCCGATGATGGCCGCGTAGAATGTGTCTGCCCGCTGAGATACGAAGGCTCCAAATGTGAAGTAGACAAATGTCTGAGGTGTCGAGGTGGACTCTGTATCATTGACAAAAACAGCAATGACGTCATTTGCAAGTAAGAGCTAAAACAAATGATCTAACAAAATGGATTGCTTTTAAATACAGACTAAACCTAACAACATATTCAATTTAAAAGCTTGTTTTTTCAGGAAAAGAAAAGTACTATTATTTTTAAATGCATTTTTTTTTAGCTTATCCTGTATTATAATGGGTTATAGAAACATATAATTACATTAACTAAATCAGAAGGGAGAGGTGATATATGATGGTTCAGGCTCACAGTGTTCACTAAAATAGACCTAGGGGGTGATTCACTAAAACTGAAGAGTGCAAAATCTAGTGCAGCTCTGCATAGAAACCAATCCGCTTCCATTTTTTTTTTTTGGGGTCAAATCTTATTTGAGCAAGCTGAATCTAGAAGCAGATTGGCTACCATGCACAGCTGAACCAGACTTTACATCCTCCAGTTTTAGTAGATCTACCCCAATGTGTCAAATGTTTAAAGTAGAAGTCTGGGCTAAAACTATCTAAGCTTAAAACTGCTCTCCAGTCCAGTCACGTGGTCTGCTCCCAGCGGCCAACTTCAGGGAAGAGGAGAGACAGCCAACAGCAGGTGCCCCATAGTAAGCCTATGGGTGATGTCACTGCCCAGAATTTCCATCCATTGTCAGTATTCTATCCTCTCCCCTGAAGCTGGCTGCTGGGACAATCATGTCACTGGACCGAAGCATCCTAAGAATAGGTAAGTATAAGCATTTTTCTTCTACAGAAGAAAAGCTGAACTTATATATATATATATATATATATATATATATATATATATATATATATATATTTATTTATTTGTTGGCACCAGGGATACTGTCAGAAGTGTCCCTTTTGCTGCTTTTTGCTCTTTTCAGTGAAATTGTCATTCCTCTGCCCCCACTCATCACCTACCCTATTAGTTCTAGATGTAACCTGGTGTGGATGGATATGTTGTGCACAATATCCCAAATAAATATATTTACAAAAACTAAAACGAAGAGAATGTGAGACTTTAAAGGTGCTACACACTTTTTTAGAGAAAACAGAATAACCAGACAATATAAAAAACAATCAGTTTATTATTATCTCAGTATATTATTATTGCCCTTACTCTGGAATTTGTGGTGATACCTCAAATATGTGGCACAGTTGCTGTTTATATACATGTGCATGTCTTATACACTTGTTTGCATGTGCATGTATGCACAGGGTCATGGGGGTGCATTAGCCACTTAAGAACAAAGCCTACTTCTGACACTTGTTGCTTACATCTTTTGTTAGACAATTACCAGTATCTTTTGTTAGATAATTACTTAGAACCCCCACACATTATATATATCTATATATATATAGTACAGACCAAAAGTTTGGACCCACCTTCTCATTCAAAGAGTTTTCTTTATTTTCATGACTATAAAAATTGTAGAGTCACACTGAAGGCATCAGAACTATGAATTAACACATGTGGAATTATATACATAACAAAAAAGTGTTAAAAAACTGAAAATATGTCATATTCTAGGTTCTTCAAAGTAGCCACCTTTTGCTTTGATTACTGCTTTGCACACTCTTGGCATTCTCTTGATGAGCTTCAAGAGGTAGTCACCTGAAATGGTCTTCCAACAGTCTTGAAGGAGTTCCCAGAGATGCTTAGCCCTTGTTGGCCCTTTTGCCTTCATTCTGTGGTCCAGCTCACCCCAAACCATCTCGATTGGGTTCAGGTCCGGTGACTGTGGAGGCCAGGTCATCTGGCGCAGCACCTCATCACTCTCCTTCTTGGTCAAATGCCCTTACACAGCCTGGAGGTGTGTTTGGGGTCATTGTCCTGTTGAAAAATAAATGATGGTCCAACTAAAAGCAAACCGGATGGAATAGCATGCCGCTGCAAGATGCTGTGGTAGCCATGCTGGTTCAGTATGCTTTCAATTTTGAATAAATCCCCAACAGTGTCACCAGCAAAGCTCCCCCACACCATCACACCTCCTCCTCCATGCTTCACGGTGGGAACCAGGCATGTAGAGTCCATCCGTTCACCTTTTTTGCGTCGCACAAAGACACGGTGGTTGGAGCCAAAGATCTCAAATTTTGACTCGTCAGATCAAAGCAAAGATTTCCACTGGTCTAATGTCCATTCCTTGTGTTCTTTATCCCAAACAAGTCTCTTCTGCCACTCGTTTTCCTGTACTTAGCTGTTTTTTTCTTGCTATAATACAAATTCTAATCAGGGCCATCTTTATTCTTGATTGGACCCTGGGCAAAAATTTTCTTGGGCCCTCTTGAATCCACTTATCAACTATTTGGGGGCTCAAGGGGCAGCTGCTTTGGGCCCCACAACAATGACTAGACCCGGGGCAGCTGCCCCTTTTGCCCTGTGTTAAAGACAGCCCTGATTCTAACAGTCTATTCAGTAGGACTATCAGCTGTGTATCCACCTGACTTCTGCACAACACAACTGATGGTCCCAAGCCCATTTATAAGGCAAGAAATCACACTTATTAAACCTGACAGGGCACACCTGTGAAGTGAAAACCATTTCAGGTGACTACATCTTGAAGTGTGACTCTACAATTTTCATAGTCATGAAAATAAAGAAAACTCTTTGAATGAGAAGGTGGGTCCAAACTTTTGGTCTGTACTGTATATATATATATGTATATGTTTAGCCAAGACTCTGGAGAATAAAATGGCAATTATTGCAATATTTTATATCACACAGTATTTGCACAGTGTTCTTTCAAACAAAATATTTGGGGAAAAACTACACTTCACTTAATTTAAAAAAAAACTAAACAGTAAAGTTAGCCCAGTTTTTTGGAAATTGTGTAAGACGATGTCACACGAGTATATAGATACCTAATAGGTTATGATTAAAAATTATGCACACTCGTGGAATGGCAAAAAACAGCGGTACTTAAAAATGTCCATAGGCAACACTTTCAAAATGTTTAACAGTTACCAGTTTAGAGCTACAGAGGACGTCTTTTGCTAGAATTATTGGCAGATCGTGGCAATACTTTTTTTTCCTATTTATTTTCTTTTTTTACCGTCCCTTTAAAAAAAAAGTCTGATCACTTTTATTTCTGTCACAAGGAATGTAAACATCCCTTGTGACAGTAGTAGGCAGTGATAGGTACTCATTATGGAAGGGATCTGGGGTCTAAATTCATGATTCAAAATCAGCATTTTTGAATACTGTCATTTTTTTTTAAATCAGCGCTGTTTGGCAGCTGAGTAAACCGGAAGTGACATTGTGACGTCGCTTCTGGGTTACTACATCCGAGAGCCAATCAAAGCCTAATCCAGCTTTTTTGGGGACTCCAGCCAGCTGGTGGACATGGCGGCTGTTCGGTTGGGTCTACTGGTGGGATGGGAGACCTGGGCGGAGCGGTGGAAGTCATCGGGAGAGGGGGGACATCCCTTCCCACTCCATGTGAAAATGGCAGAGCGGCTGCTGAGCTGCATCTGTTGTTATCACTAGAAAGCTGACCGCCAGTTCTAACAAACACTACCAGGGTGAAGCCTGCAGCTGCAGACTTTAGCCTGGTACAACCACTACCTCAAACTGAAGTACAGGTACGTCGGTTTGCTGGAAGTGGTTAAAAGTAAATTTATTTATTCCAATTTGCTTTATTTTAATTTCATTTTTTAAACACTTTTTTTTTTATTTATTTTATTGCTATTACAAAGGGGCTAGAAAATCTTTGTGATTGCATGGGAAGGTAACAGGTTCTTTTTTTTGGAGGCAGACCAGATGAATGGGAGAGCAGCAGTCAGAAAGCACCACAGGTGGGCCTTCTCAATATCTTAATAGTGCTCCAGGTCAGTTTTACTGAATAGCCTAATGCTGGCTAAAAAAAAATTCAAAGCTCAAGGCTGCAGCTGCAGCCATGAGCTTGTTTTAACCACTTCAAGGATGTTTTCAAATGGTCTAATTACGGAAAGTAGTAAAAATTTGTAAAACAACTTTAAAGTGGTTCTAAATCAAAAATGTTTTTTACCTATATGCATTCCCTACATATAAAAGTAAAAAATGTTTTTTAGCTTTCTGACCTCTCCCTTACCTGTGTAAAGGGGAATAGAGGCATAAAGAGATCCAGTGATGTCCACGGCTGCATCTCTTCTCCCCTCTCTTCCTCTTCACAAAGGGACTTTGGCAGCAGCAGGAGCCAATGGCTGGCAATCAAATACTGGGAGGAGGAAGCGGGGGCGTGGCTAAGCCTGCTGTGTATGTCTATAGAGCAAGGCTACATAGAAACACACAGCTTGGGAGTGAGCATGCACAAAGAAGAGGAGGAGTCAAGATCACCAGGGGGGGGGATAATAAGAGAGGAGGTTTGGGGCTGCTCTGTGCAAAACAATATCACTAGAGCAGGTGAATATCACATGTTCATTATTTAAAGAGTAACTCCACTGTTGTTGATATATATAAAAAAAAAAAAAGCATTCCCCTTTGGGTGATCTATGTACATTGCAGAGATGTTAACAAACTTTATTGCAGATTCATACCTTTTGTTATTCTGAAGAAATAGCTGTTTGTTTGTCCGTGTTCATACAGTGAATCTGTATAGGAGTGGTTTTATAATTATCAAGCAGCTGCTGCACTTGCAGGGCTCGAATGAGGAAAAAATGGCAGGGTCTGCATCCCTTTAGATGTGATTCCCTTTGGGAGTATCTCACCAAATATACATTTTTGTTGCAAGGGATGCAAAAAAACTGATTTGTATCTTAGTGCAGACTTCTGGGAGAATCAGTGAGCCAACCACACAAGCAGGAAATTACATTTTTAGGGGGTGTTCTGTACACCATCTGTATACAGAACACCTCCAGGTAGTCATATTGCATTGCATTTGCCAGATAAATTATTGTGCTGCAGATTGTAAAGGAAAGGTCATTTGTGATAACATTAAATTACAATATGACAAGAGTCACAATTGTAAAAGATATATTATTTTTTTATTTGCTATTTTCTCCCACTGAAGTAGAGTTACACTTTCAATAAAACATTTTTTTTACCTTAAGTAACACTTTAAGCACATCAACTCCCCCTGATCTATGTCATACATCTTGATGTTGTCTTCATACATACAAAATCACTAATCCACAAAAAGCATGACGTCAATAAAGATAAACATATCTGATCTCCTATTCTGCATGCTTCCTTCAGGTCAATGACTCACTAGATAGTGAATAAAGAATAATTAGATTTGCACCAGGCCGTGCACCTTTGTAAGGTAGAAGTGGAATGGCAAATTCCATATTTTGGTCCTTACAGGGTCACATTAGGATATTTTTGCTTACACATCTTTCTGGAACCAGAAACTTCCTGAAAATGTGTTACCTTCTATTGGGGTTTCAGATACAGATCTGTATGTATTTGGAATATAATAGCATATTCCCTATGTACCAATGCACTTCACTGGTTTTTTTTTTTTCACTGTTATTCATAAAAATGCTAATTGATATATTTAATATTCATAGCTCACGTGAAAGTTGCGTATTCCCAATTTGTAATGCGCAAAAAAATGAAAATTGTATTAAGCCGATTATATAATTTCTATGAATATTCATCAGCGAATAAAGGAATACAAAGAACATGGAGTTGTTTAGTTTCTAGAGAGCTAAATCTGCATAAAAGATATTAGAAAATACACTAAATTTCCATAGTTTATACTTGTATCCGTCTAGCCACAAATATGTGAGGATTTCTCTATTACTCTATTACTTCTCCATTACCACACAGTCTAGAGTTAAATATTCAATTGCACAAACCATTTATTGAGATTTCTGATAAATGTCTAATTCCTTATAATTCCTTGATTAGTCTAGCACTGCAAATCTTAATGCAGACTAAAAGTTAACTCAAAGTAGATAGTTCCTTATTAGCAAATATTCTGCTATGATCCTAAAGTACAGCAAATCACTTAGAGGCAAAATGGATATTATATATTAAGAAAAATGCTTTGCTATGGTTGGCTAAGAGATAAAGCAGAGGGATCAATTTAATATAATTAAAAATGAATGAGTAAATTAGATATACAAAATCTCTAACCAATAAGGGAACATCATATATCTTCATTAAAAATGCTTTTGACATTTTTTTCTGTTGAAGGACAAGAACAGTTAGTCTGAACTCTTCCCCTACATTTAATGCCATCCATCTTTGCTACGAGCAAAGATCTAGACCAGGGTTGTCCAACCTGCGGCCCTCCAGATGTTGGAGGACTACATCTCCCATACTCCCTTGCCAGCCTCTTAGCTGACAGAGTAATATGGGAGATGTAGTCCTGCAACATCTGGAGGGCCTCAGGTTGGACACTTCTGATCTAGACCCTTGGTCATGTGACTGGTGATTGGAGCAGCATTTTTTTTCCAGGAAAGACCAGCACTGCAGACCTTTTGTTACTATTTATTTATATATAAGTAAGCATGTTAACAAAGAATTAAACAAAAGGGGAAACTCTTATGTTCTTTTGACAACGTTAATCCCCATTTTGTATGTTTATAAGGTTTTAAATAATATATAGTTTTCTCTCTATGTATATACAATCTTTGCTTTACAAATAAACATTTGCTGTAGTTTTTGTGTATACAGTTCAAAGGTTATTCTTTTGTGCAATATGAAATAAAGTGCAGGTGCTCTGTGCCAGGCCTCTCAATCAGCCTTGTGGCAATGATCATTTTCCACCGTATAGGGTAGTAAATGGCTCACTCCCCAGAAAGAATGGTTCTTATATGCCTTATAGCATTAAGACCGGGAAACGCTTGTTTGGCCACCAGGGCCAGGATGGGTCCCGTTCGGGGTACAATACCTCCGTTCACTGTATTGCCAGCTTCCACTTCTCCTTTCCCCAACATCAGGCTGGGTATAGTAAGAGAAAAAAGCTCCAGATGGTGCAATATCATTTAAAATGTTTTATTTTCTTCCACGATACAAAAAATGTAAAGGCAAATGCACGAAATTCCACAACAAAAACCGTCACAGATGGAGCCCGGAGTGGAGAACGGTGATTACCAGCGTGCGTTCCTCTCGCCTCTCGTGAAGTCACGACGTGCGTTCCACCTCACGTTTTTCATCACTACGTTGATGTCAGGTTTGACTTCTGAAGACGTCAACGTAGTGACAAAACGCATGTGGTGGAACGCACATCATCATGGGAGCCAAGTGGAATGCACCGCTCTCCACTCCGGGCTCTGTCTGTGATGGTTTTTACTGTGGAACTTTGTGCATTTGTTTTTACTATTTTTGTATCATGGAAGAAAATAAAACATTTTAAATGATATTGCACCATCTGGATCTTTTTTCTCTTATTATACCCAGCCTAATGTGGGGGAAAGGAGAAGTGAAAGCTGCCGATACTGTGAACAGAGATATTGTACCCTGAACGGGACCCATCTGGCCCTGGTGGCCAAACAAGCGTTGTCCGGTCTTAATGCTATAAGGCATATAAGACCCATTCTTTCTGGTGAGTGAGCCATTTACTACCCTATATGGTGGAAAATGATCGTTGCCACAAGGCTGATTGAGAGGCCTGGCACAGAGCACCTGCACTTTATTCCTTCATATTGCACAAAAGAATAACCTTTGAACTGTATACACAAAAGTCACCTTTAATTTATGAACTTTATTTAGCACTAGTGAGACACTAGCACCTGACACGTCTCATGTACTTTAAATTGAACTGAACTTAATAAAACATTAAATTACTGGTTTATACTGTGTTTATTTTGTATACATTTGATTGTATTATTTATGCATTATTTTGCACTTTATTATTGATGCACTTTATTTTGTAAGTAT
Source organism: Pelophylax lessonae (assembly GCF_965119305.1). Taxonomy (NCBI): domain Eukaryota; kingdom Metazoa; phylum Chordata; class Amphibia; order Anura; family Ranidae; genus Pelophylax; species Pelophylax lessonae. The sequence goes on from NC_138773.1 coordinate 290,187,297, forward strand.
TAAGGTTATTTAAACTATTGAAAGCATCATTACTACTATTATCAAGCAAGCGCTATAGGTAGCTCTTCTATTAGTGGCTATACACATTCACCTATTCACCTCTTTACCATAGCAGCTGCATACCACAGTTTATTCTTACTATAGAGCCCAGGTATTTAAATTGTTGTGGTCCATTTGGCGTGGGGGATATACAAGCAGTATATCAAATCTGACATTTACTGTAGTACTAAGTCCACCCATGACAGTGGTTTCACAGAGCTTTATTGGTTTCCAAATAGACAGCATATCAGTAGCTGCTTGCTTTTAGACTCCCTTTCTCTGTTTGTTTGAGCAGAGCATAAGGGAAGGAGAGGAATCACTGCTCTTACTTTCAATTCAAGCCTATCCCTCTGCCTTTGCCTTTTTGCTCTTCTCAGGCCTGATGCACGTATGTTAATGAGCCATTATGCCGTGCTTTAATGTGCATTGTGTTTAAGGGTAACTCCACTTTTGTGGGGAAAAAATAATATAACGTTTACAATTGCGACACAACTCATTGTAATTAAATGTTATTAAAAATTCCCTTTCCTTTCCAATCTGCAGCTCTGTTATTTTGTGTAAATGCAATATGGCTACCTGGATGTGTTCTGTACACAGAATGTGTACAGAACGCCCCCCAGAAACATAATTTCCTGCTTGTGTGATTGGATCATCAATTTTTCCAAAAGTCTGTACTAAGATACAAGTCAGATTTCAGGCATCCCCTGCAACAAATATGTCATTTTTGGTGAGATGCTTCCAATAGGAAATCATGGCTAAAGGGATGAAGGCACAGCAGATTTCCTCATTAGAGCCCTGCAGGTACACAGCTGATTGATAAATATGAAACAACTCCCATTAGACTCACTTTCCCACATGGATACAGACAAACACACAGGGATTTCTTCAGAATAACAAAAGGTAGGAATCTGCAACAAAGTTTGTTAAAATCCTTGTAATGTATAGTACATTGGTACATATGGATGCCATTCAGCATGAATGAAAATACACCGTCATGTGTTTCAGTAACAATCATGTTAATGCACTTACAGTATCGCTGTAGTGTGAATGTAGTACCCATTCATGGCCTATGGCTGCCAGAAGAATCTATCATTCAATATATTCCGGAGTGTCAGATGCTGGCATTTCCCCCATCATGCACTGCAGTTCCTTCCACTGATCCCTACATGATAATACATGATTAATGTCTTATGGGCTGGCAGAAGGTATCAGATAGGAGGCAGCAAGGGAATAGGTGTCCAACACTCCTGAAGAGCTGGATTCTGAAGACTCTTCAAGAAACAGTTTCTCTGCAATGAAGGCTGTTAACATGGATGGAGAGGTGAGTATTTACTATTTTCTTTACAAATACATTTTTTTTAATTTCCATTTTTGTTTCAGTAACAGAATTTCTTTAAAGAAATTCTTCCGCTGTAAAGCTGAAGTTTAACTAACATAAAAAAAATCTCTACAGCCTTAGTCACATTGCCTATAATGAAGGAAGTCTCTCATTGTGCAGGCAGCTGGATCCTGGAGTAATCTTCACTGCAGGGATGTCTGTCTTTTTCCTGACTCTTCCAGAACTGCAGGTGTCAACAGATTCTGGTCTTCATGCAGAACAGCAGTATGGTCCATCAGGGATATGCTGCCCCCCTCCTCCTTAGTTGAGAGAGGTTTTTCATTGATTGCACTGATTGTAATATGATCTGTGAATGGGGGGGGGGGGGGAGTCTGACCAGTCACAGGATTCTCTCCTCCATTCACAGACTGTGTTACAGACAGAATATTCAGAACTTTTTTCAGTGGAAGAGGAAGGAGGAGGTGTGTCCTTTTCAGACTATCTGTACTGCTGTTCTACCTGAAGACCCAAAGATGTTAACACCTGCAGTGCCAGAAGTTCAGAGCTAGGAAGAGGACAGGCATCCCTGCAGTAAAGATTTCTCCAGGATCGTGCTGCCTGTACAATGAAGTACTACCTTTATTACAGGTAAGTGATGCGGCCAAAGATGTAGGGAATGTTTTTTAGATAAATTTCAGCTTTTGTACATTTTTGGTGCCCTTTCTTCAATTTGAGCTGACCTTGTCTTCATCAATATAGATCCCCTTGGGAATTGCTCTTCTGATGTTTCACTGACATAGTGGAGGGAGCAGTCCTCTTAACCACTTAAGCCCCAGAAGATTTTACCCCCTTCCTGACCAGGGCCTATTTTGCGATTCGGCACTGCATGATTTTAACGGACAATTGCGCAGTCGTGCGACACTGTACCCAAATGAAATTGACGTTCTTTTTTTCCCACAAACAGAGCTTTCTTTTGGTGGTATTTGATCACCTGTGTGATTTTTTTGATCATGCGCTATAAACAAAAAAAGAGCGACAATTTTGCAAAAATAACAATATTTTTCACATTTTTTATATGAAATTCCCCCCCCAAAAAATGTAAAAATCAAACTTTTTTAACATTTTAGGCCAATTTGTTTTCTGCTACATATGTTTGGTAAAAAAAATCGCAAAAAGCGTATTTTGATTGGTTTGCGCAAAAGTTATTGCGTTTACTAACTAAGGGAAAGATTTTTGTCATTTTTATTGTTTTTTTTTAACGAGTAATGGCGGCGATCTGCGATTTTTTTGCGGTACTGTGACATTGCGGCGGACAGATCGGACCCTTGACTGACATTTTTGACACTTTTGGGGTTACCAGTGACATTACTACAGTAATCAGTGCTATACATATGCACTGTTACTGTAAAAATGACACTGGGAGGGAAGGGGTTAACTTTATTGGAGAGGGAGGGGTAAGTGTGTCCCTAGGGGCGTGTTTCTTACTGTGATTGGATGTGGCTTTGTGTGTAACAGCACAGATCAATGGTCCTACATAGCAGGACCGAATGATCTGTGCTTTTACACAGCGGAGAGTGACAGGCGGCTTTGTTTACATTAGCAGCCTGCCTTTCTCCCTCCCCACCTGACGGTCGTGAGTGACCGGTGGACATCGGGTCCGCCGGTCACATGCCCCGGCTTCTTCGGGTACGAGCGGGGGCGGGAGCGCGCCTCTGGCGGCGCACGCTCGCCCCCTATTCGCTCCCAGGCTAGTGATGTACCGGTACGTCACTTTGCCTGGGAGGGGCTGACCGCCGCCGTATATAGTCGGGCGGCGGTCGGCAAGTGGTTAAGAAAATGCTAAGTACTGTTGTCAGGAATGGGCAACTCTTTGCTGTCAAAAAGAGAGAGTTATTTCTATTGAACTAGGCTGAGCTGATGTAGTTTTAATCAGCTCAGCTTCAGGAAAACATGCTGTGTTTTTTTAATTAAAAAGGGTCAGCATGCATACCTGCTTGTCTAATCATGGCCACAGAATGATTTATCCATAACTGATAATTCATTGTGTCCTAAATGGAATACACTGGCTGAACAACTCAAGCACTAATTCCACCTGTCTGCAAATTAATACAATATGAATGTAACTAAAAGAAACAAATTGAATATTTATACAGTTCTGGTACTTTTTCTTTATTTATATTTTTTTTTTGATTAAACTTAGACTGTACTTTTGCTTTTTGAATACATTCTAGAAAAACAGAGTCCCTTATCCATTTACATCCGTTCCATCCTATCAACATTAATTATAGCTTCAGCAGCCAAAGTTTTGCAAAGGATGTCTATTATGTCTGTTACAAAAATGTTTTAACGGTAAACGTTTTCTAGTTTGCTTTCTGAAAAGAGTCATTCTGAAGAGGGATTTTTTTCAAATCAAATAGGGTATCTATTGCTTTAGTTAATAAAATTTGCCACAGAGAGATCTAGAGGGCCCTGTTACATCTTCTATGAAATTGGTTTAGATCCAAATATACAAGCAAAGAGCTATGGGTCTATGTATAAAAAATGCTTGGCCAATGTCTTCAAATTTGAAAAAAAATCACAAATAATACCCATAATGTTTTTATTATGTGTTAAATATCAGTTTCTATTTGTTGCCTTTCACAGGTCAAATGTAACAATCCCTAACATTCGATCATACGAGAAATTTGACTATTTGACTAGAAAAGTTAACAAACATTCAAACAGCAGAAAACTATATTCTATAAACATTAGAATGCAAGAGAAAATAATATGAGGGAGACCTCTGTCTACACCATTGTTTCTCAACTCCGGTCCTCAGGGCACACTAACAGGGCAGATTTTAAGTATTACCTGGGGGAGATGCAGACTAGAATACTGCAATCACTGAGCAGCAAATTATATCACCTGTATTTTAGTTTTCTTGCAAACCTGGCCTGTTAGTGTGCCCTGAGGACCGGAGTTGAGAAACACTGGTCTACACTGTGTACAAAGTATATGGAGATTCCTGTGCTCACCACTTCCCAAGTAATGAATCAGCTACTGCAGATAATTGCTATACAGAATTGATATAATGTTGCAGAAATGGAACTCTGTTGTTTACCTTAGGTGATCTGCTGCACATCTGTGAAGTGTTTCAGTCCAGGAAACTTGCAAACAATGGAGTTTCATCTCTGCAACATTTTATCAGTAATGTATAGCAGTAAAAGTGCTACAGTGCAGTACAGTGCTACAGTAAGGGGCAGTGTCATCTATTTGCAGATGCCCTGGATGTTTATAAGCAGCTGCAGATAGATCACACAGTCCCACAGGGCTGAGTGATCTGAGTGACCGGTTGACTGGTAAACGTGTCAAACAATGGAGTTCCATCTCATCAACACTGCATCAGTAATGTAAAGCAATGAAGGTGCAACAGTGAAGTATAATGCTACAGGCAGTGTGATCTATCTGCAGGAGTCCTGGATGTTTACAAGCAGCTGCAGATAAATCACACAGTCCTGCAGTACTGAATGATCTGAATGGCCACTTGATCGGTAAACTTGTCAAACAATGGAGTTCCATATCTGCAACATTGTGTCAGTAATGTATAGCAGTGGGAGTGCTACAGTGAAGTATAATGCTATGGGCAGTATGATCTATCTGCAGGTGTTCTGGATGTTTACAAGCAGCTGCAGATACATCACACAGTCCCACAGTGCTGAGTGATCTGAGTGACTGTTTGACTGGTAAACTTGTCAAACAATGGAGTTCCATCTCATCAACACTGCATTAGTAATGTAAAGCAATGAAGGTGCAACAGTGAAGTATAATGCTACAGGCAGTGTGATCTATCTGCAAGAGTCCTGGATGTTTACAAGCAGCTGCAGATACATTACATAGTCCTGCAGTACTGAGTGATCTGAATGACCAATTGATCGGTAAACTTGTCAAACAATGGAGTTCCATCTCTGCAACATTGCATCTGTAATGTATAGCAGTGATAGTGCTACAGTAAAGTATAATGCTATAAACAGTATGCTCTATCTGCAGGTGTCCTGGATGTTTACAAAAGTTGAGGAAGATCACAGTGCTGAGTGATCTTTCAATTTCATCCAGTGCTGTTGAGGCTGGTACCCGGTATGACACAGCCCTGCAGAGCTGATTGTTCATTCTCAAAAGTTAAATATGACTTGGTGCTGCTAACTTAATATAAGGGTTAATAAAAGTTTAAAGGACTTAGTGAGATTTCTTCTGTAAGGGAACTTAATAAAGAAAGAAACACAAAGGCTGCCATTGCTGACCTTCTTCTAATAAGAATAGTTGCCTGACTGTTATGCTGATCAACTGACTTTAGTACTTTCTGAGCCACTAACCTGAAACCAGTAAGCAGGAAAATAAGAGAAAAGTCAGAAAGCAGGGGGCTCTCTCCCCTTCTTTAAGTGTTTCAGTATTGGGTGATGTGCAATCAATCCCAAATTCCCAGTGCCATCACAGTTTTTGCCATGCTTCCTCTCTTTGCTCTTGAGAGTGAAGGAAATTGAGGTATAAGCCTCAAGGTGTAAGAATCCTGATGTATGCCGTGCCTAAGGCAGTTCCTGCTGAGCACTACACTACTGGGGTCGCCATGAGTACAACAAGCCATAGCATTCAGGGAGGCAGTGACATACATGTGCAGTAGACACAGGACCTGTCCAGGACATTTTTCTTCCAAAGACCTTACAGTCAAGCTCTGCAGACCAGAGCCTAATATATGTATTTTTTTTTGAGGGTTGAGGTGGCTAGCTTTAAAGGACAACTTTAATAAAAGTAAAATTATCAATTAAGGTGACTACAGTCTTAGGACAGCTGTGCTCTAAACAAAGGATCACTGTACAAACCTGCGAGTTCTAATCGGGTGAGCTTTGCTTGTTTGCAGTTATGGAGAGGGTAGGGAAGGTTCTGAAGATAGCGGCTGTCTGGGGGGAAAGAATTAGGCAATAAAAACTCCAAGCTGGCAAATCAAGTCTTTTCAAGCTAGTGATATCAGGGGAAAGCTTGCAGACATAAAAATGCTCTTTTATATTGGTAGGCTTCAGTAGTCAGTAGGCATCTTATATCAGTAGACGTCTTTACTCCCCATCATTGCTTTGCATTGCCTTGCAAGAATGCCTGGAAAAAAATGCAAGGCATTCTTTACATTTGTTATCCCCTGTAAACAAAGCAGTGATGTCTATGACACTTTGACAGAAACAATAGCATTACCATGGTACATTTAGGCAGAGAGAAAAGATGAAATCTCCAAATTAATTTTTCTTTTCTTCTTTTAGCCATTCGGTCGGCTGCTGCATGTATACCAAGCAGCTCGTACCGTGAAATAGCGATGCATTGTCTCTTGAGGATCACCGCTAGATATTTGCACTGCATAAGTAAATGTTAGCTTTGCCTTGTTTTCCTGAACTAACGGTTTGCAAATATAATAGCCTTGGAGGGGTGGAAAAAAAATATATGCTCGCTGTCATGCTGTTTAAAAGATATTGCCCAGGGCTGACCTGTCACTGAGATAGCATTTTCACTTGCAGATGAATTTGTACAAGAGATTAGATTGAAATAATTTGCATTGGGGTTCTTAGATCACTTCTTGAAATGAAGGAAATAATTACATTGTTGTCTTTTTCTTCACAGCTGCAGCAACGGCAAGCTGGCCTCCAGCTGTCAGTTGTGTGATGGGTACTGCTATAATGGGGGCACTTGTCAGCTGGACCCGGAGACCAACATCCCAGTCTGCGTGTGAGTATGACTTGTGACAGTGTACCTCCTGACAATACACAGTCTGTGTGCGTCCGAAATAGAACAGGGCCAAGTTGTTATGATTTAGTCTTCACCTTCTGCTGTGTAACCTGTCACTGCTAACACCGAATACCATCATGGGGTTATGTTCCGATGTCTCCATAAGTTTTAAATAAGTAAAATACTAAGCCTTGTTTTGTTCAGGGGATTGTAAAATGAGCAAATACCCAAATGTAATACATTTTAAATTCTCAACAGTTGAATGTGTTTTGGAAGTGTCACTTTTATTTAGGTGGTAGATATAACAATATAAAAAGGCTCTAAATAGGAAACATAAAAAGGTTATTAAAGCCTCGCTATAGCTTTCTTCAGAACCTAATATATTGGAGCCCAGGGCATAAAAACATTGTGTTTAAATATCTTGCATTCATTTTTTTTTTTTTTTGGTTAAAGCTAAAGTTTAATCTACTTATATGTTAAGATTCTTGTTTTTTCCTTTATTTCTCTCTCAGGCCCATTTGGGCCTGGTATGGATTTTATGGAGAAACCCTATACAAAAAAAAAAGAAAAAAAAGTGTGGGGTCCCACTCAAAATCGATTCCATTATCTGAACATGCAGCCTGGTAGGCCTATGCACCCGCCCTCCTGAACCATACCAGGCCCTATGCCCTCAACATGAGATGGGTACTTTGCCAAGGGGGGGGGCTCTTCCCCACAATCCTGGTCTTGTGGTTGTGGGAGTCTAAGGGTGTGTGTGCGTGTGGGGGGTAGGGGGGTTGTCAAAATATGGAAGCCTCCCAAAAATTAGGAAGACCCTCAGATAAGTCCCCCCCCCCAATATGAATGAGTACGTTTTTAGTACCCCTACACATTCACTTTAAAAAATAAATAAATTGTAAGTAATCACATGACACTTCTTCACAAGTCCCTAATAAAAAAATGTAAAAACAAAACATGTCTCACAATGTAAATCCACCATACATCATGCCATCCAGTGTTGCAGGTCTTTGTCAATCCCCATGAATGATTTCTAGGCTGGTAGACTGCAAGAATCATCCAACCTTCTCCTGATCCTCGCTGTCCCTGGCCCTCCATTTCAGCTAATTACTTTTTGTGTGGCCAATCATTTAGTCTCAGCATCATGTGTCGATGTTACCTTGGGCAATCTGCATATACATGCCTTATGCCTTGGAATGTGTATTTCTGAAGACTTTGCAGCCGCCCACATTCCCATCTATCAAGGCAGCTGTCACAGTTACCCTTAGCACAGGTGGTCAGGCACTACAGCTGGCTTCCCTGTTCTTCACCTTTTACAGCCCCCTTTCGCAAAAAGCAAGCAGGCTTACTACTACTTGGTTCCCCTAGGTCTTATACACAATGCTATAATCCCTGGCTACCAAAGCAAACAGGTACTGGCATAGGCAGACAGACGGAGTGGTTCAATAACAGTCCAGGTATTATATAAGCAAGGTTCAGAATAGTCAGGGTCAAATCTGAAGTCTAAAGGCAGGCAGAGTTTAGAAAATAGTCCAGGTTCCATTGCCAGAAACAGGGGAATCCAAACAGCAGAGCAGGGTAGACAAACAGGAAGCTTGAATCATGTGTTAAACATACTATCACATGCATCAGACAACAGGCCTGGCTGGCTAAAATCAGATTTGGTATCCACCCAGAGACTGGCTACATCAATCACCTTGCTGATGGGAAGGCAGAGAGGGAGAATGCATCACAGCCAAAACCTGGATGTTGGAATTAAACCAGCAGCTGTCATGAAACAGGAGCATTTACACACTCCAGACAACAGCCTAACATTTGACATACCCCCCCCCCCCCCAAAGGGCCAGGGGGAGACATAAGGCAGGGTGGTTTGATGTTTACAGGAGCACTAAGCCTATTTCTCCCACCAGTCACAATATTACTGCATACAACAAAGAACAGCACTCAGACCCAACAGTGATGCAACTGGGTCTAAAACAATTATATATTGTAAAAGAAAAAAAAAATATTTGAAAATGTTAATTGCATGTGGGTGAGGGAGCAAGGGAATAAAAGTATAACATGAAACCTTTACACTTTAGCTTTAAGTTCTTCTATAAGGGCCATGGTCATAACACAAAATGGTTAAATGTAGGCACTGTGTATCATAATGACAATGCATACACGTGCAGATTTTATTGAATTTAAAAATGCAGCATGACACAGTTAAAATGCATGGTGCACGTGAATGCATTGATTTTTAAACACAACCATTGGAAAGGAACCTTAAATATGTTTTACAGTTAAAGTAAAAATGGAACTCATATTATTTTAATACAAACGTTTTTATTGGGTTTTAGAAACAGGCAAAACCAAAGTCAAAACCAAAGTATGACATAATAGAAAAGTACAGTTACATAGTATCACAAACAGGTGTGAGTGGAAGCAATCGAAAAGGAAAAAACAAAAAGGATTTGTATGACGGCACCGTGGATATCAAAAAAAAAAGACATCAGTATGGTATTCAATACAACAAGGTTGCAACCAAGGGATCGCAGGGAGCATAGAGTAAATCAGTGCAAAATCCTAACTGCAAAGAAAGGCTTGTAAATTGTCAGTGCGTCTATTATATCGTAGTATTGTAGAATAGTATTGTAGTATTGTAGAATCCAACGTAGATTGATACTACATCGGAAAAAGGCATACTTTGGAAAGCAAACAATAACAGTAACATCTATACATTCCTGAGAAATTAGGTAAAACCATATGGTTAAAACAACCAGGTAGACCACCGAGTGCTGAGGTAGGGCAAGAAAACCAAAGACCCAATCAGCCCGTAGACCAATTTTCCCATTTTTTTATGAAAAACATGCATAGTATTATACAGAGCATGATAAACCCTTTCCATACTTCTGATCACCTCCATTCTCGATAGTACCTGGGTCCAAGGGACCGTCTCCGATCGCCAGTTAAGGGCTATAGTCCACAACACCGAGCAACAGAGCGTGTGTGCCAATCTCTGGGTGGGTGCAGGAGCGCCTGGGATCTTAGCAAATAATAAGCACATTTGAGGGGTAAGAGAGATTCTCGAGTCGAGCATTTGAGGAACTCATATTATTATCACATATCTGTGTAGCAAAACAGGAGAGGCTCTACCTCCCACTTCAGCAGCGCTCTTAATTTTACCTGGAAAGCCACCTGTAGGTAAAAACTGTTGTTGCATATGCAATTACATAAAATAGGACTTTGGGGTGATGATTTATAGAAGGAGCAAGCAGCAAATGTACACATGCTGCAGTTAACAAGCAATCAGGTTTCATTTTTTTTTCTTATCCAGTTAGGTACTAAAACAAGTGTTTTATGAGCAACAGTGCCGCTTACTCCATTAGGTGTGATTTTTTTAATTGAATATGTCTGTTTGCTTAGATATAATGGCTCCTGGAAGCAAGGGTAGGATGAGAGTTCAACTGGTGGTCATAATTTGGTTGCAGAGGTGAGAGCCTAAAAAAAGGTCCAGAGCATTTTTAATACATAGTGAAAAACCTCTATAAGTCAGGAAAAAAAACTAATGAGCTTGGAATTCTTAGGTGCTTATACCACGATAGCAATACATGTGACTGCTAAGGAAAAGCTGCAAGTCTTTATCCCCAGCCAATGTAGGCAGCATCTGCAGAATCTAGCTGGATAAGGTTAGTAGGAATGTAAAAGTAAAAGTCCTCATTACCATTTGGGCTTCAGTAGATGCATACGATGAATACGCTCTAATTTTTTCCCATAGAACCAATAATTTGGTGATCATGAAAGTTGCATTTTTGAGTAAATCTGTCAGAAATCTTGGCAATTAAAACTGAGAACATGAGGAAAAAAAGTATAAGCAGAGGTTAAATCTTATTACTGTCTTATCATTGACATCATCATACCAGTGGTATAAACAGTGGAGACCACAGACCATCTCATCAAAAAGTTAGCACTGTACATGGCTGGACTAGAGGTACATTCCAACCCTGAAGATTAAAGTGATTGTAGTTTAACTTTAAATTGCTCAGATGTTTGAAAGGCTTGTGTTGAAATTATTTTTTGCCCATAAATCAGATATTACCCCAAGATCAGAGGTAAGGCAAATTCTGTAAAAACAAAACATTTTTCAAGGGTGGCTAACGTTTACCTTTAAAGGAAAGTAAAAAGAACAGAGGTGAGGAGGCTAATTGCCTTTTTCCCATTTAGCTTCCATTCCAAGTAAGGCCAGCGAGGTGAAAGAATGTTAACCATGTTACAGCTACACTTATCTCATTAAATGTATCACCATCGACCAAGGACCTCTCAGTCATTCTTGTCAGAAAGGCAGCGGTGAAATAAAAGCCACACTTATCAAAAGAAAAAAAACTACCGTAAACAAAAGATTTAGCAAAGGCATTTGAAAGGTGTTGAGTAAATTTATTGCCATTACCAGCCGACACCTAGTCTTTCACCGCTGATTTCGTCAGGCCACTGTGAAATCTGACCTAGAAAAGAGCCGTGGAACACTATAGGTTGGCGCTTTTACTGCAACAAGAAACAAAACTCTTGTATATATAGATGAACTGCAGATCAGGGCAAGCATATATGTAACAAAGTATCTGTGCAGTCAAAAAAAAGTCTGGGTTAACACATATAAATATTACGAATTCATTACTTGCTTCACAGTAGAATTGAGCAAAAGCCATTAAAAAAAAACATTTAATGTATTTATTATGAAATATGGGGCTCTTTATTATCTAGAGTTTGTTGCAGAGTGCGATCACTGGGTGCAGCGGAGTCCATTCAGATCAGACATTGTGGAGTAAACAGGAACTGGCTTCTTTATTGGAACATAACACAGAAAGCAAAGATGTCACCTCATTGTAATAAGAACACAGGCAGGAAGAGATAACCAACAAGTTCAGTACAGTGTACAGGATATTACAACACATCATAGAAATGCATAGCATATCACTGAGCATTAGCGACATCTAGTGTCCTATTTGTGAACTGCAGTTAATCTGCTAAACTGAAAGCTGTTGTATCTCCAACAGAGTTAACATTTACCACAAAAGTTAAACAAACTAATAAAGGTGGAACAAACAAAGTTTGATTTTTTTTCAGATGGAGTTGGGTGGGTAAGGGTTGCTCCTCTGTGATGTCTGTATGAACATCTGTGTCCCTTTTTGGGGAGATTTTTCCTTCTTTCCTGTCGTGACAGAAGGTGATCTCACCAATGGGGTTGCAGACTAAAAACAATGCAAATGGCTAAAGGCTTTAACTTTTGACAATGTCTTTTTTTTTTTTTTTTATTGCTGTCCAATCCAAAACACTCTTCCTGTTTCTGGTACAAGGACTGGAAGATTGATAAACTCTTCCTACTGGGATTATAGACTGTAATAAAAAGTTAATATAAATTTTAGGGGATATCTAAAAACCAAAATGTTTTTGTTTTTGATAGAGTAGGGTTTTTTTTTGTCATCTGTGTCCCAATCAAGAGATTTCCTCAATTCCTGTTGTATAGAGCCAAAAGTAATTGAGAGAAAATCACTCCAAAATGGAAGAAATGCTCTTTTAGTTCTCACTGGAATTAATTTCCCCATTGGAAGATTTAATCTCAATTTCTGTTCTGGTGATGACTCAGAATTGGATTTTTCTTCTCTCTTAGTGGCAGTGATAGTGGTCACCAGGACATACAGAAAGGGTAAATCTCTAAGGAGGAGAAAAAAAAAAAAAGCTGAAAAAACATGTTACCAATTCTTTGGAAAACTAAAAGTCAAACATATTGTGTGGATTCCAGCTTCAACAGCTTGGTAGTCCCTGGGCCTGATTTAAAAAAGTGTGCAATGAATAAACCTGAGCCTGATATACCCGTATGTAATATGAGGTGAAGGGCACATCAGTTTAAGTGATTGGATGTTGGCAGTAGAGCTGGGTACATTTCACCTTATGGTTTATAGTAATTCAACCCAGGCTCACTTTGGTATACCTCACACTTTAGTGAATCACGCTCTTTGTGTAGTAACGGGGATGAATCCCCATTACAAAGATTCTTTTGTTAAGTACATGTAGATCTTGGCTAAGCCTGTAGTAATGCTGTACAGTCTCAATACATTTTAAAATTGCAGCAGTACAACAAGTCCAATATAAGGAATATTAGTTATTATAGGTAAAGTGTGTGAATGTGTGTGTTTGTGTTGGGGGGGGGGGGTGGCAGTTACCCATATATGTCAGGGGGAATTTTCCCCACAGTGCTAGCCTTTTTTTAAGCTCTTTGTACAAGAAAGTAAGGATTTCTTCAAATTGATTAAATGTTCACCCTCATTAAAAATGGTATAAATATTTAAATAAAGTGTACATATAGCCAAAATGTTTTATTTTTCATTTTTTTGTTTGGGAAAAGAGAAGGATTAGAACCACTGAAAAGTTGTTGTTTTTTATTAAATTCGGCTTACCTGTTCAGCAGGTTCACTCTTCCTATTTATCCTGGTGACCATAATCACTCAGGCTGGGTTCAAACTTATGCAAATTACATGCAGGTTTCTCCACATCCAATTCCCATGGCAGCAAAGTGTGACCGGCTCTCAGAGCCAGTTCCCCCATCTCAGGGGTGGCAGCGGAGCACACTGCAAAAGGGTCCTGTGCATATTTGGCTCCATTTAGGGTCAGAATTCAGGCATTAATTCTACCTAGTTCAGACCTAATTTGAATTCTGACCTAATATGGACCTGAAACGGGGACTCACCGCACCCCACGCTGCAAACCATGCCGCAGATAATGTGAACCTAGCCTGAGGCAGAAAATTATGAGAAATCAAAAATGTTAGAGTTGTCAGAAGACTAGGGTGAGGGTAATTCCCCCAATGGAGATCAGAAGGCAATTCCCCTCAATTTTTATAAATTTCTTCCCACATTCTGTTGGAGCAGGAAGGGGAAAAAAAAATATCACCAATGGGGCACAGATAACAAAAAGTCAACTGACAGCAGTTTTAATCTCTTCCCTACTCTACTTAAAAATGAAAAAAAAAGAGGTTTTGTCTATACATACTTGAAAAATTCAAGAAGCTTTCCATTCTCCAAGCATGTACACATGACACCCTTCATTATCTGTGTCAAATGATCCCCTCCTTTTCCCAAAGCATTTTGGATAAGCAGGCAGTGCATCTACTGACAGCCTTCTTTGAGTTTTTGTCAAAAGTCATCAGCTAAGCCTCTCCATCTTCAACTGCCTTCACTGCTCTCTGACATGTACTGTATACTGCAATATAGAAACTAGAGACGGATGACTGTCAAAGAAAAGGCAGAGGTGTCAATAATGTGTAAGCTGTAATTCACAGCCTGGCTTTATTCTTTCCATACCATGTAAAAGGAAAGATGGCGGCATCTAACAGGGAAATAGCTGGGCACAGAATGGAGCAACTTTTTTGCTCACCGATTGTGGGTGGATTATATCAATTGTTTAGATTCCAAAAGTTCATATATGCCAAATGTTATATAGTAATGTGTCAAATGTCTGTTCCTGAAATTACAGATAGATCCACTTTAAGAAGAAATAATGTAATGTAATAATGTTCCTGAAAGAAGAAAATTGGATATGGCCAGTTTGTGTGGAATCCCAAATGAGTCCATTCCTATAGGATCCTTTTGCTTGAGATCTTTAAATGCAGATTTTCACTTGCAACCCACCAGTATAATTTTCTTTACTTTTCAAAGATTTTTATTGGATTTTATAGAGAAAAATAAGTCAGTACAACATGGGACTACATAAATAAACATAAATCATCTTCCAAATAATATAGGACAAAGGGGACTGTGATGGCTGTCATTTGCGAGACAGTTAACAATAAGTAGGAGGAGGTTTTGCTTATAGTAATAACATATAAAGAAAAAACGAGTCTGATGAAGCCTTGTTTCATGAGTTATCCATTGGCATAAGAAGGAAGGGTAGTACTTAAGGTGTCATAAGAACTAACTTGTAGCATGTTTAGTCTAACAGTTATATTTGGTCATGACAGGTTATAAAATCAGTTGAGTGTTGTCTCGTTCTGGAGCAGGGTTCTGTTTAGGTAGTTAAGAAGTCAAAAATTGTGAGTATTGAAACGTTTATTGTAGCATTAATAGAAAGGGAGGGAGAGCAAGTGTGTAGTAAGAAGGGTGGGGTGAAAGTTTGTGGTATATGGAATGGAAATGTGTGTTTATATGGATTTCTGTGTTCATATGTATAGGGAAGAGGGGGAGAACAGGTGGGTCAAAGAGTCGACTCTTCCCTGTCTTCTTGTTTTTAGTGTCCATCAAGTAGATGGGTCTTTGGTGGTGTGTTTTGCAGTGATTGGTTCGGGTGTATTGTTTAGAAATGAGTGCTGAAAGTGGAACCCGGCACCCCCAAAGCTCGGTAAATTTGGAAGGGTTGTCTCTCGCAAAACTGATCGTCTCTTCCATTTCCGCTGTTTGTCTGATCCGTGGCAGTTCGAGTCGGGGGTAGTGGAATACATCACCTGGTGGCATTAACTAGATGGCAAGCAAGTGATTTGTAGTATGTAGATTTTGGAAGAGAAGTGTGGTGTAACAAGTATTGTGCTGGAGTAAAATCTAGTGTATAAGTAATTATTTTGGCTATATCCTCATGTACTTTGGTCCAGTAATCCTGTAGTTTTGGGCAGGACCACCAAATGTGTAGCATCTTTCCAGGGTTTGGTGTTACATCTCCAGCACAAGGGAGATGTTGAGGGAGAGAACTTGTAACCTGCTTCCTGAACTGTAACATTTATTGAGCTTTTATGTGTGTGGGTAAGGATTTTGTCCCAGTCCTCGTCTGTGAGGTTAATGTTCAACAGTTTTTCCCAGTTTTGACTGATTTTGTACGCTTTCAGATTGTTTCTGGTAAACAGTATTGCATATAGTAGAGAGATTAGGTGTAGTTGGGGGGTAGTTCTGGAGCCGATGGCTTCAAATTGTGTATGTGGATGGCCCCAACCAGGTGGAGGGTTTGGGTGAAAAAAAAAGGTCCAGAATGGAAAAGTAGAGTTCTGGTTAAGCCCTGTAGTTCCTCGTAGGATAGGAAGGAGCCTCTGTGGAAGAAGTGTTCAGCCAGAACCTGTTTATAATTATTATTATTATATCTGTCTTGTAGAAATGTGTTGGACATGCCTGGAGGAAGTCTGGGTTTTGCCTGATAGAGGTGAGTGGCCCTGGGTAGAAAGATAAGTCATATAGAATACATGCCAACTGGAAGCATGTTAGGGAAGGCCTTACCGTGGGGTGTTCCTTAAGTTCTGTAGGTGTATTTTGTTGGGGTAGCCAGGGGATCTGGTGTATTGGGGTCTCCGAGTGTGCTTGTTCTAACTGAACCCATGCCTTGTTTTTCTGGGTGGAGCTCCAGTCAACTATCCTGGCAAGATGGGAAGCTATGTAATATTTATGAATATCAGGTAGGCCTATGCCTCCTTTTAGTTTGGGTTGGGTAAGAATTACATAGCTGAGTCCAGGGCATTTGTGTCCCCATAGACAATGGGTACATATTTTGTGATATGATGCAAAGAAGGCCTTAGGTAGTTGGATAGGTACAGTCTGTAAAGTATAAAGGAGATGGAGGAGTACGTTCATTTTTATGAGAGCGGCCCTCCTGAACCATGAAGAGATTACTTTGGGCAATTTTTCAAAGTCATTTTGGATGTCCTTAAGATAGGTAAGTAATTTAGTGTATAGAGGTCATAAAGAAATGTTGGTAGTTACTGTATATCCTGAGATAAGTGATCGACTGCTGTTGCCATGTAAAAGGGAAATCTTTTTTACAAGAGGTAACGACATGGTTCAGGAGTGTTACATTAAGGGCGAAAGACTTGGAAAAGTTTATCTGTAGGTTTGAGAGGGTATTATAATGTGCAAGTCTCTCAGGTGACTAGGGATAGTGGTTTGAGGTTCAGTTAAGAATAACAGGATGTCCTCAGCGAATACTTTGACTGGTTCTAATGCGCTGCAGAAGCGGTTTGAGCATTAGTATGAACAATAACGGCGATAGAGATGGTGCCGTTTGAGATGGGGAAGGCATTCGACAGGTGGCCATTTACTCATACTTTAGTGGCTGGAGCAGAGTATAATTCAAGGATAAAGTAGAGAATGTTGTTGTAGATGCCGTTGTGTTTCAAAACCGCTTGTATGAAGTTCCAGGCCACCCTGTTGAATGCCTTCCCCGCATCTAGTGACAGGAAGAATCCTCCACGTTTGGTTTTGGTGAGCCAATGGTGTAAGTTGATAGCTTTAAGAGTATTGTCTCTGGCTTCCCTACCCAGAACAAAGACAACCTGATCATTGTTTATTAGTGATGGTAGAAGTGGTGCTAGGCGGTTGGCTAGCATTTTTGCAAAAAGTTTCAGGTCAACATTTAGTAAGAAAATGGGCCTGTAATTGGAAACACGAGTAGGGTCCTTTCCTTCCTTTTGGATTACAGTTATGTGAGCCTCAGAGCATTTTGAAATCCATTGGGATTGGTAGCTAGTGAGTTGAAAGCGTGGCAGAGAGGTAGTGTGGTGGAGGGGTAAAATGATAATGTCGGTGAATGTCTTGCAATAAGGTCTTGAGAGGCTATCGGCTTGGGCTTTTACCAGGTTTAAGTTGTTTTAGGGAGGGAATTAGTTCTTCGCTGGTTAGTGGTTCATTTAGTTCCTGTAGTTTTTCATCAGGAATAGCCTTTTAAAAGGAGGTCTGATTTAAGTTTCTGTCTAGGCACTTTGGGTGGAGTCATTAGGTGATTGCTGTGTAATGTTATATAGTGCAGAGTAGTAGTGTGTAAATTGGTCGGCAATTTCGTCTGCCGAGGCTACGCGATGGTCGGTGCTTTAATATGATGTATTGTATGTGCATATTTTTTTGATTGGAGGGCCCTTGCTAGTAACTTGCCACTTTTATTTCTATGTTCATAGAACAGTCTTTTGGACAGTATATATTTAAGTTTTATGATCCGGTCTAAAGCTGAGAGGAGTTCTCTTCTGGCCAAAATTAATTCATTTACTACTTGGATCGCTTGTGATTTTTCATGTGTCGCTTCCAGATCTCGAACGCAGATAGTAAGGGCATCTAAATATGCTTTCCTTTCCTTTTGTCGTTTTGCTGCTAACACCATTAGTTTTTCTCTAATCACACATTGTTTGTGCTTCCCAGGTTGAGATTGGGGAAATGCTTGAGTCTGTGTTTTCTGCGAAGTAGTGACATAGGCACATATATAGTTTTGTAAGATATGCTTTATTTGTGAGGAGTGAGGGGTCTAAGCACCATTGTGCGTTGCGTTGGGTTAGTTCTGGAAAGGTAAGAGTCATAGTGATGGGATTATGATCGGAGATGGTTTGTGGTTCATTGGTTGCTTCTGAAAGAAACCGAATGTCAGGTTGGGATAGATAGGAATAAATAGTCCAGCCTAGAATACTGGTTATGTGGTTGAGAGTAGAATGAGTAGTAACCTGTGTTGGGGTTAAGGGTACGCCATGAATCGTAAAGTTGAAAGTCCTGTAGGATTAGATTTACTTTTTGTAGGGCTTTATATGTTAGAGTTGAGGTTCCTGTAGACGTATATAAGATTGGTTGCAAAGGAATGTTGATGTCCCCACCTACAATCAGTATACCTGATTGAAAGGTGATAAGTTTTTCTGTTACTGAGTTAAGGAAGGATACTTGTTTTTCGTTTGTGCAATATAAGTTTACCAATGTGTTCGGCCTGTTGAATATGACACCTGCCATCTTGGTCTGTGAGGGCGTCTGTGATGGATATAGGGAGATGTTTGGAAAAGAGGATCAAAGCTCCTTTGGTTTTTGCAGGACTGTTGGTGGCATGGGTATTTGATTTGAGTGGAAATGAGTTTGCTGTATGAAGATCACATCCACCTTCATTTTTTTCACTAACAGAAGAGCTTGAGAGCGCGTTTCTGGTTTATTTAACCCTTGTGCATTGATAGAAATTATTTTTAGAGTTTTTGGTGAAGTAATGGTTCATTGTGTTGCCATTTTGGTAGGGGCGACTGGACCTGGTCATAAATAATGCAGGGAAGTGTTAGCTTTGATTGGTGGAAGGCGGAGAAGATAGAGACCTCCGAGTGAGGAGTCTAGGAATAGTAGAATGGGGCAAGTTAGTAAATTAGGTTAGATTCCCTCCTAGTGGAGTCTATATCGTCATTTCACGATTAGTGTAGGTATCGGTTCTGAGGCGCATGTCAAATTGGGGTTGTCAGTAGAAACTGCTCTAAGTATTCATTGCAACTACTGTAGGGGTAACATTAGCAGTAAGATTCGGTAGGTAGCATACATGTAAACTTCAAAAGTTAAACATTAAACAGCTAGAGTATAGTAAATTGCTTGAGCATAGAAGCGTTGTTAGTACATAGTATTCATTTATGTCTAAGCAGCTGAGGGATATAAGAGCGTCTCGACCGCCAAGGTGGACGCAGCTCCACCAAAGTTTTCCAGCACAGGTGGACGCAGCCTTGCATGAATATAATTATGCAGGCGGCATTGCAACTATTGGTATGGTAAAATGTATTTATTTATTTATTTTTTTGACAACTCAGATGGGGATTTAGGTTTTCCCTTGCTGCACTGGAAGCCAGGATTGCCGGAGGGGGCATCGGTTCAAATGGTGATTTACTGAGATCAGATAAGTCAGGAAATACCAGGAGGAGGTTGTCATGGTGTGTTGGGATCTGATCTCAGAACTATTAATTGTTAGGGATTCTGGTGATTACATACGTGCTAGGGAGTAGTCCCATGGAAGATAGTCTGGAAGGGACAGGATCGTATGGAAAGTTTCCTTTGTGCAGGTTTGGTTGCCTGTTCTATTTGAATAGCTTTTCTTCATCGTTGGGGATCCTATTTTGTGTGTAGGAGGACTTCTGCAGAAAGAGGCAGACAGCTGCAGTGTTGTCCCAGCTCATGCTGATCGAGGCGTTTCAGATCTTAAGATCACACATTGTATGCAATGCAAAACAGTATGGATGGGTATTCATTAGTCTAGTAATTGATGGTATAGTCTCTGTATTCGTGGGCTAGTCAAACTTGAGGAGCTAGAGTGGGTAATTTGGGAAGTCATGGTATGGGGTTGTGGCTTTAAGTCTGTGGCCAATATTAGATTAGAACAGGTAAGTAAATGTGCGTAAATGCAGGTAAATGGTTTATTAAGAACTCCGGTCAACTGGACCCATTAACAGTATGTAACAAAAAACGTATCTGGAATGGTGTACTTCTGAGCTATCCGGACTTGTTGGATGTGAAGAATCCTGTCTGTGGGGCTAGGGCCAAAAAGAGGAATGTGGCCTGCTGGAGAGTGCGAGCCAGGTCCACGAGATGTATCTGTATCTGGAAGCTTAGGTGTCCATTCAATCTTTGTTTGAGTATCTTTCTGTGGGTGTGGGCACATGAAATTCTCCATACCAGTCAGGAACTGGTATCAGCGGTATTCCAAAGTGGTCGCAGAAGTGTGGGAGATCTTCTGGTACTTTCAATATGGCTGTCTTGCCTGCTAGAGAGGCGGAGATGCAGAATGGGAACTTTCACCTATCATGTGCCCTTTTGGCTCGTAAAGCGTCTAGGAGAGGATGGAGATCTTTACGGTGCTGTAAGCTAATGTTAGATAAATCTTAGAATAATTTTATGTCTGCACCATCATGCGTGATATGTATGTAGTTGCGATCTTTCCTGAGTATGTCCTCTTTGAGACGAAAGTTGGTCATGCAACATACTATGTCTCTTGGTGAATCTGTGTCTCTGCCTCTTGGGCGGAGTGCACAATGAATCCGCTTCATATTGATGGAGGTGGTCCTGGGTCTGTCCAGGTCATTAAATACGACCGTGATTACTTGTTGGATCTGGTTCTGTTCTACCGAGTCTGGAACCCCACATATTCTAAGGTTGTTTCTGCGACAACGGTTGTCGAGGTCCTCGATGTGTCTGTGCATGTCTCTCATTTCCAATATTTGAGTGTCTTGCACTGTAAAAATTTGTTGACTATGTGACTCATGCTGAGATGTGAGTGTTTCTACATCTTGTACTCTCTCTGCAATCATCTGTATATCCTGCTTTAGATCATTGATTGTGGCTGAAAATGCTGATGAGTTTTTTATATCTGCTGCCACTGTGTGTAAATCGTGCAGGCTGAGAAAAGGAGCTTGAGTATTAAGCAGAGCTGGGCTGGGGCTAGCAGACTGGGTAGAGGCTGGCTTCTATGGCAGGGGTGTCTGTGGGGATACTTGTGTGCCTGAGGGTGAGGATGTTGCCATGTTGAAGGCTTGAGTCCGGAATATCTCTGGTATTTGCCGGCTCAGCTGTGTCCCTTGCATGCTTTGTTCCCACGGGGAGCAAGACCGGGAGGCAGAGTTACTGCGGGATGATCTTCCTATGTCTGAAAGGCTTCTTGTCTCTGTGAGTGCCCACCTGAAGTCCTGCTGTCAGCCGGAGCTCCATGTCTAAGCGTCCATTTCCATCCGAGGTCAGACAGCCCCCCCACTAGTATACTTTGATAGTGTGGCGTGATCATTGAAACCACTGTATCATTACTCATCATGCTCTGGTTTGCCAAGTAGTGTAGATGCCAATTGAAACGGTGCCCTACAAAGGGCTGTGAGAGTTAGGGAAGCAGTTATCTGAAATAGGATTGAAATGCAGATAGCCCAATAGGAGGAATTGATGAGGCTGACAGGGGCAAATTAACATCTTTTACAATAGGTTGATGGCCAAAGCATTTTAGGGGTAACAGAACCCCACCGTTTCATGGTTTTGCATATTAACATATATTGAAAGATGTTCATTTGCACCTAACTACATCCTTGATGAGTCCTTCTGGTGTTCCTTTTCATCTACACTTTTTCAGCAAGGATCCTTCAGAGAAAAGAAGGTAACACTGGTTTAGAAGCAGCCTAACTGCTATTACCGAAATTATTAAAACCACAGTACTTCACATCATCAGAAGTCAATTAGACCCATCCAAAAAATATTTCTATAGGAAATAGGTGACCCAAACATTTATCCTATCCAGTAATTTATATATCCAGTATTGGATAAAAGCTGGCAGGGTAATTTCTTTTTAAATCTTGGCTATCCTCTTGGAAATTTGAATTCCTACCCACCAAGAAATAGGCCATCCATTACAGCCCCCATACGTTTCTCATAATAGGTTAACTTTAACACAAAACAAAATATTAAGACTTCAGTAAGAGGAGAGGAACCAGGGTCCTCATGGAGAATTTGGAATGTACTTACTCTTCTACAGAATGCAAATGACGTGTTTAAGTTTAAGAATTTGGGTTCTGTAATTCACCTTTTGTAGACAGCTTTATTAAATTATATCCATATGTTTTTTATGAGTTACATTGGAAAAGGCAGATTACTCACTCCAGTTGTGTCTTACTAAAATTCTGCAGATGCTCTATGGGGTTTAAAAGTCAGCGCTGTGACCAGAAAGTGAACCCTTGTGATTACTACTGTCAGAATGAGGGAATTTGCACGTTAACAGCGTTTAATGAACCCAAATGCAAGTAGGTTAACCTTCCACTTAACGCTGTTTGTTGTTTGACACCATCTACCATCATTCGGCACTTTGTTTTCAGACATCGGTGACCTGACGTCTCTCACTTTTATTTCAGAGCGACATGTGAATATGATGTTCTTTTAAAGCAGACCCATCATACCAAAAATCAAACATTCATCACAATTGCTAAAATCAAATTGAAATTGCAGTATAATAGTTACTCATATCCTTTTTTTATGAGAAAAGTAAATTGTGAAATTATATTTATTACTACGAAGAAGAGAAAAATAGAATTCCATGGCAAGAACTATTGCTCTAAACGGCATGCGACCATAGCGAGCCAATCAACACCATGAGGTGCCCACTGGAAAACTTTTGGGCTGGGTTCACACTAGTGCAAATCGTATGTGGGTTTCCCGCGTCCAATTCACATGATAGTAGAGTGTGCCTGGCTCTTAATTGAGCTGGTTCACATATCTCCATGAACTGGATTGCACAGGGGTCCTGTGCGTCTTTTGGCTCCGTTTAATGGCCAAATTCAGGCAAATATTTGGGCCCGGTTCGTCCCTTAAACTGATAAATAGGGACGCATGGGACCCCTGCTGTGAGCGGCATCTGGTTTAAGTTTGAACCCAGCTTTATACCGCTTTGGAGTTTCCAGGAAGCAATGGGCATTCTCTGTGACAGCCTCATATATATATATATATATTTATTTTTTTGCCCAGATAAAGGTAATGTCACGTAGACATGTCAAAATTCTAAGGAACTGCTTAGCAGTAATACATTGTAATTGGCTCATGTAATAAAATAACATTCAATAATTGCTGGCACCAAGTACAAATGTATTTCTTCTTTTTTTTAAATATTAATACAAAGTGAAGTATATTTGCCAAAACTTTTTGCACTTGCCATACGATTATTGCTCTTTGCAATGACTCATTAAATAAGCCTTACACATGTTTTGTTAGCACCGTCTGTTCACACATTGGATAAACAAAAGGGTGACAGGTCTGCTTTAAAAAATATTTTGGCATTTCAACATGATACATTCATCATTTGTGATATTTTCGCATATGGTGTGTCACTTCATTTGCAAACAGAGCTTTCCAGTTAAAAAAATTAATAAAAAAATAATAGCAGTGACAAGGTTTGCTTCCATAGTGTGTAATGAAATAAAAAGCTATCGGAGAAGCCTCCAATGCAAGCTGCAGCTGGAACATTGAATTCCCATTCTGGTTCTGGGACAGCTGCATAGGTTACAATTTACTAGTACCCAAACCACACAGATACTTTTTATGAAAGATTTCCTAAATAAAAAAATATATGTAGCAACCAGATTTCAGCTGCAAATTGAGCAATGGAAGCTACTTTGCTTGCGGTGGGGGGAGCATTTTCACTTTTGCTGTTTTCAAGGTTTTTTGAAGTTTTTATCTATACTGAAGATATGGGCGTGATTTAAATAAAGGCACATATAATAGTGTATTCACATATCTTGGGTCCCTTGCAGGTGCCTCTTTTGACATGTATAATCTTTTATCCAAATGTATGGGATCTACATGATCCATCTCAAAGAGATTGGGGTACACAGCTGGGGGTTTATAGCTATTTGAAGCCTAACACAACCAGTAACCAGCTACACTGAGATGATCCATTATTTTTATAGGATGTCTCATTGTGCCTATAGGGCTATGCTCATATTCTGCGCTTGCACGGAGGAGGTGTTGCGTGGCGCAGCGGCAATAAACACTCAGTTGCAGGAAACAGAATTTGTATTAAATAAGCAATGTATGGGGTTTTTTTTAGGTGCCAATACACAAGAAAAGAAATTTAATATAACACTAAAAAGTTATTTTATTTGTACAAAATGTTAAAAAATAGTGTATAAAAATAATTGTTTTACATATACTATTCCAGTAATCCATTTCACTCTACATGTTTCACTATGATTTAGCTTCAGGAGTTGGTTATGGACTGCACATGAAAACACTACAAGAAAAAATATATATATTTTTTTTATATTTCATTAATCAAAGAAAAACAATACATTGGACAATCATATAAGAACATATCATATTTCAAGTCTTCAAACCACATATCTTGCAATGCCTACATTGATAGGTCCTCAGGAGGGAGTATAGGTCCTGCAAACATAGACCCAAACAAATAGTTCACAATGGGTTAATCAGCATGGATACTTGAGACATTAGTGGATCGACCCACGAATGTTTTTGGAAGATATCAGCATACCATAGCGAGAGATAGACCAAGCAAGGTAACACCTGGAAGGAGACATATAGATCATAATATATATTATAGGAAAAAAAGGGGAATTTTTTAAAGCGTAACTCCACTTTTGTTGAGAAAAAAACATTCCCCTCTGGGTGATCTCTGTACATTACAAGGATTTTAACAAACTTTGTTGCAGATTCCTACCTTTTGTTATTCTGAAGAAATCATTGTTTGTTCCTCTGTGCTGAGTGGGTCTAATGGGAGTGGTTTCATAATTATCTATCAGCTGTGGCAGCTGCAGGCTCTAATGAGGAAAGCTGCTGGGCCTGCATCCCTTTTAGATGTGCTCCTATTGGGAGTATCTCACCAAAAATTACATTTTTATTGCAGGGGATGCCAGAAATCTGATTTGTATCTCAAGCAGACTTCTGGGAAAATTAGTGAGCCAATCACACAAGCAGGAAATTATGTTTCTGGGGGGTGGTCAGTACACATTCAGTGTACGGAACAGCTCCAGGTAGCCATATTGCATTGCAATTTCAGAAAATACAACAGCTGCAGATTGAAAACGTAATTTTTAATAACATTCAAATACAATATGATTTGTGTCACAATTTTATACACTATATTGTTTTTTCTTTATTTGCTATTCCCCCCCCCCCCCCCCCACAAAAGTGGAGTTACCCTTTAAAGTTAAAGTCCGTAATTCACAACAAGCCCAGTGGGAAGGAACCCAACTGGGAACATTCACTGGATATAAGAGTGATGTGTAGCAGAGCAGGTCTCGGGTGTGCTGACAGCATCTGTCTTGACGGTTGAAATGCGACCTGGCCGCTCTCTCTGTACCCAAATCGGTAGGCTTCCAGGAAGGATGGTGTTTCCCTATCCTTTTCCTACTTATCTGAAACCTCTCCCTGTTGCTGTTAATTGTCCCTGACAGACAGGTGACCTGTCTCTACATTACCCACACTTTAAAAGCATGCCAAGCCCTAGGGCCAGGATCCCTGACCCAAGATGGCTGCCAAAGTCACATGGGGTGGCAGCATTAATTGGATAGTCTCCATAGTGACCAAGGAAACCATAGAGAAACTATGATCCTTTTGACTCCCCCTCCAACTGCAATGCCACTACAGTTGCACGCCACCTACAGTGGAGAAAAAAGACTCCACCTTGCCTAAATGTTTTGTGCTAAGACAAGTCAGGTTATTTATAGATTTTAAAGAGAAAACAGGTAAAGCTAGCCATACATCTGAAAAAGAAGTATGGCCTAAGCTTTTTTGTCATACTTCTCTTCTGAATAACAGGGGTGCATGTATTATTGCTCTCCTGCGACCCAAAGTCAGCTGACAACTGGCTAATGCCCATTATCAGCTAATAAGGCAGAGACATTCCAGGCTCTGGAAGGGTCCTTACCATATTGTCAGGATCCATCCGGCTGTCTGATAGACAGCTGTCCCCACCTCTCAGCATGCAGCTAAGAGGTGGAGCCAGCTGCACGCTCTCTCCAGCACTCAAGTGAGGAACAAAGTGGAGAGTGGTGACTGACAGTCACCGCTCTCTACTCTGAGCAGCCAAAAAATGGAGTGATCAGAGGTCACCTGATTGCTTAGTTCCCGGGTTTAGAACTGACGTGAGGAAGCTGCAGCGTAGATAAGAGTATGGATGTTTGATTCCCCCATCCATGCTAAACAGCTTGGATGGACAAATCTGCAGTGACAACCAATGCATGCATTTAATTGGATGTAGAAGCTGCTCAGCTGATAATTTTCCACCTGGCTCCTTCAATAAAAGTAGAAAAATGTACTTTTGTTGGTGAAGGTACCAGCAAGGTCGCCTATAGAAGGGATTCTGGCCAAGAATCAGTTTTGAGGAGCGATAGTCTGCAACTCCTTGCTTGCTCTTTAAAATCTTCAAAATGTATTGATTCTCCATAAAGGTCAGGAGGCCATTGCAGCTATGTGACTGCCATTCTGCACCCAGGTAGCTCTGAAAAAAAAAAAAATCTTATTGAGTAGTAGCACCCTGCTACCTATGCTTTATTTCAAGAATTAGTTTGCCATTGCTAATTACCCATCTTGCATTTAGGGGCATACAGACGTATTTTCCGCAGGGAATTCAATTCCTTCTGGAAGGACTAGCAGAAGATTCTGTATAAAATATGTACTTAAAGTACTCATGGTTATATGCTTTTAGATGCATTCGGAAAGGTCTTCTAGTGACTTTATGGGGTGCACTTACCTTGCAAGTGCACAAGTGCAGTTGCACTTATTTTCCGCATCCATCATCCAATCATGTGCAAGCAAAAATTTTCCTTGCACTTGATTGGGTGTTCTTTACAAAGTTAAGCTTTACCACATTTACATTCACAAAGGATAAGTTGCGCTAAATATGAAATAAAAGAATTGACAAAAATGACAAAAAAAGATACGCCTCTTCCCAACTTCGCCTCATATCATTGGCGGGCAAAACTGCCACTCAGGATAGATCGAAACATCGTACACCCTATTGGTCAATGGGGGAGGAGTCAGGTCCAGGATTGGTTGCCCCATCAGAACGGCCGCAGACTGGCTTCGATTTATACCCTCTGACAAGCCGCCTACTATCTGGAGGATTACAGAGGAGAGGTTTGTTTGACATCACAGCATTCTGTATCCCCAGTGTTGTTGACCCTTGTGGTCCCATTTCTCTGGTAAGCAGGTTTTTTGTGTGGTGGTGGACACGATTTTTGGTGGTGGAAGTTTACTTGTTCGCAATTTCTATCCAATTCAATATTTCCTGTTTGCACTCTCACTTTTTCCACTTAGTTTGGACTTTCACTGCTTGTGTTTTCATTTTTATTTTTTATCACTAGCTATATTTCTTTGTCATTTTTGTAAAATTTTTTATTTGATATTTAGCACAACTTATGTTTTTGCCTATGTTTGTACAGTGTGTGTCAATATCTCACTTTGAAGTTGCAGCTCTAGATTGGTTTATTTAGCGCAGTTTATTTGTATGATTATAACTGATGTATGATTATATATGATCGACCGATTATCCGCAAGGCCGATATATCAAGGGCCGATATGCACTTTCACCGATATATCGGAATCGGCCTCGGAGGTTACCAATATTGCCAATATTTCGGAAAGTGCTTGTACCGGAGTGATGCCTGCAGCTAGAGGCATCACTCCGGTACCGGCGTCCATAGCCAACGGTCGGCTGTCTTGTAATGACAACCGATGCGGCTGAGAAGCCACTCAGCCAGGAGCGGGAGGGGGGGGGACGTCCCCTCCCGCCGCCTTCCATGGCTCGCCCGGGTCTCCCGTCCCACCAGGAGACCCGGGCAACCAGCCTGCATGGCCCCTGAAGACCCAATCAAAGTCGGCTCTGATTGGGTCTCCACGTAAAAACCAGGAAGTGAAATCACTTCCGGGTACTCGGCGCCAGATTAAAAAAAATGACAGCGTTCAAAACAACCAAACTTGGCGTTTTGAATGCTTTTAAGTGCAGTGGAGGGGTTTGGGGTCTTTTAGACCCCCAGATCCCTCCACAAGAGTACCTGTCAAGTGATAAAAATAAAAAAATATATTTTTTTTAAATGAACGAAAATATCGGCCGATACCGATATGCAATGGCCAAAATATCGGTATCGGCAACGAAAAACCGATATTGGTTGATCACTAATTATAACATTTACTAAGGAAAATGAGTGCAACTGCAGTTGCAAAGTGCAGAGTCTATTTTCCTTTAGTAAATCCATCCCTATGTGTGTGCGCATAGATGTTCAAATGCGTAAAATCTGCAGATCTGTATGGCCTCGGATGCAGTTGTGCCCTACTTTTTTTTTGTATGCCACCAAACACAGCGCACATTTTTGTTTGTAGATGCAGCTGTGTAAATAGTCCTATTGATTCCTATAGTACTGTGTTTAGATATGAACAAAACTATATACTGTATGTATCTAAATGCGTAATTGTATACGCCTATACAAATGAGCTCTAAAAGAAAGAAAAGATTTCCTCAAATCTTTGTAGTTTCCATTAACACTGTTATATTTTTTTTTTACATTTTTACATGTGACCGATGGTTTTTAAAATTAGAGCACAGCCTTGAACATAGCTGGCCTAGTTGCACGCTCTTCCTCCCCTATGACTAGTACGGTCATACATGCCGAGCATTGTAAGCATTTTACAAGCTTCTGTTTTAAGTGTCGTTTCCTGCATTGTGCAAAACTGCTGACAAAAGAAGTGTTAAGGCCAGGCTGTGATAGAGTTTCAGGTGCTTTAATTTGAAAATAGATGAGCAGAGACAGCATTACAGAGCTGTGCAGCTTCTGTTAAGCTGACCCCCCCTATCATTCAGCTGTCATTCTATCTTGGATGACAGCAATGCTCGGAGCCACAAGTAATATTTTGTTAGCGGCATACTCTATTTTATTTAATAACATGTTCAATTTTCTCAACACTCGGATAATTGAAACTTTGAGTGTAGAAAAAAAAAATCTAGCGGAGTCCCCGCTGTGTATTTTTAAAGGAGAAGTAGACCAAGCATACAAAATATGTAAAAAGAGCTACTAACATTTACAAACAAGTAACTGAAAATGTCAGTGCTGTAGAAAAAAAGATAGCCAACGTGTGTAATATTCTGTGCTTTAGCCATTTTAGGCTTAGGGCTGGGTTCACTCTGCCACACGGAGTGGCTTACAGTAGGGGTCTGGTGCCTACCAGTTTATCGTTTCAGGTCCAATTTCAGTCTGAATTGTTGGCTGAATTCGGACCAGAAGACGCATAGGACTCCTGTGCAAATGGCACCTGAGCCGCTCTGGAGATTTTTAACCGGCCTCCATAGAGAGAGCCGGTCACAATCTCCTGACATGCAAATTGGATGCGGGGAAACCCACATCCAATTTGCAATAGTGTGAACCCAGCCTAAAACTTAAATCTGTATTAAACCCAAAACCGAAAATGATAATATATCTCAGCTTACCACACATAGATGTGGTGGCTGCATTGTTTTTTTTTTATTTTTTTTGTTTTCACTTGGTGATCTGGCCAGTAACACACTTGCTGTATTATGGCACTTTTCCACTGCAAGTACCGGCTAGTACCGGCTCAGCTCTACTCGGCCCTGCTTGGCCCGGTTTGCTTTTCCACTGCTGGT
This sequence comes from Pelophylax lessonae, assembly GCF_965119305.1. Taxonomy (NCBI): domain Eukaryota; kingdom Metazoa; phylum Chordata; class Amphibia; order Anura; family Ranidae; genus Pelophylax; species Pelophylax lessonae. Next base: position 290,217,244 of record NC_138773.1, read on the forward strand.
ACCGCATGGTATAGTGTCGGAACGGTTCGGTACGGTACGGTATAGGTTTGCTTTTCCACTAAAGTAGTACTAAAGTTAAGTGGGTGGGATAACAACGGGGTGGGTGGGATTCTCTGACCAATCAGTGGCTAGTAGTGACTGCATGCAAAGGATTGTGGGATATGGTACCAGTTTGGTACCTGTTGGAACCACAATCGAGTAGGTACTGTTTTTTCAGAGCCGTACCGTACCGTACCATTCGGTTCCATGCAGTGGAAAAGCAAACCTATACCGTACCGTACCGAACCGTTCCGACCCTATACCATGCGGTACCAGCAGTGGAAAAGCACAAAAGCGTGCCGAACCGTTACGGTTCCATGCAGTGGAAAAGCGCCATTAGAGTGCCACCACTCTGGATGAAGGAGCACAGGGGCACCTTTAGACAGCAGCATTGTCAGTCTGAGGGAAAGGGAGTGTTAGATCTACTAGCAGATTCTAATACACTAACAAATTGAAGCCAACCTCCAGCTCACACCTTATAAACAGATACAGCAAACAGTGTTTTTCCTTTTGGGATAAAGATTTTACATGAATAAATTAAAGCTGATCATTATAATCACCTTTGCCAGTGGTAAATGGTTTGTCGAATCCATGTAAACTGATACATCCCGCTGGAGAACTTGTACTTTTGAAAACAACTGACTTGCTGGCTGCATCACCAGACGAAAATAGAAGAAAGAAAGCTTAAAAAGGAAAACAAATTCAGACATGACATCTAAGAACTGGTAAGCAGCAATATAATAAGCATTTGCTTTTGGGTTTAATATCACTTTAGGAGTGCCAGCACACAGGAGATCTAGGTAGAGATTAGGTAGTGTTGACTGTTTATGAAGGACTTGTAACATGGCACTCATGTAGCATTGCTCAGGATTCAGCTACTTATATGGAACACATCTGGTTTCAACAAATAATGGGCATCAAATTGGTCCATACTAGGGATTGACTGATATATCGAAGGCCGATATGCACTTTTCCCAATATATCGGAATCGGCCCCGGAGGTTATCGATATTGTTGTTATTTCGGGAAAGTGCTTGTACCAGAGTGATGCCTGCAGCTAGAGGCATCACCCCCGTACCAGCGTCCATAGCCAATGGTCTGCTGTCTTGTAATTACAACCGATGTGGCTGAGAAGCCGCTCGCCTGTCATTACGTCCTCCCCCTCCCGCCGCCTTCCGCGGCTCACCCGGGTCTCCCATACCACTGGGATACCCGGACAACCAACCTTCATGGCCGCCGAAGGCCTGATCGGGTCTCCATGAAAAAACCTGGAAGTGATGTCATGAGTGACATCACTTCCGGGTACTGTCTGGCGCCAGATTCAAAAAAATTACAGCATTCAAAACAGCCAAACTTGGCATTTTGAATGCTTTTAAGTGCAGAGGAGGGGTTTGGGGTCTTTTAAACCCCCAGATCCCTCCACAAAAGTACCTGTCAAAAAAAAAAAAATAATAATAATTTTTTTATTAAATGTACAAAAATATCGGCCAATATTGGGCAATACCGATATGCAATGGCCAAAATATCGGTATCGGCAACGAAAAATGGTATTGGTCGATCACTAGTCCATACACAGAGAACTCCACTGCTACACTTTTACGTTTAGAATAAAACTTAAAAATGGCCGTCATGTACTGGAATCTGTTGGCTGTTATAGCTGGAACACTTTCTTCCCTTGGGCTTCATTTTTTTTTTAAATCAAGGAGAATTTGTCACTCTCAGTTACAAAATATTGACAAATTCTCATCAATATAGAGAACAACACTGAACACACGTTATGCAGACAAAGAAAAATGCATAGAAAAGAGTATATAAGTCAAAATAACCCAACCATTATCTCCTCCGCCCCGTCATGGCTGCCCACATCCTCATTCATGAACATGAAATCAACATTAAAGAAAAAAACTCTGAGTAACTTTGGCTGCTCTGCCAGAGTGCGGGTTTATGCCTTAAATGTATTACTTAAAGTATTAGTCTCCCCAGTATCATATGCATTGGGGCCAGACCTGGAGTATCTAACCCAGTGGTTCTCAACTCCGGTCCTCGGGACCCACTAACAGGGCAGATTTTTAGTATTACCTTGGGGAGATGCAGACTAGAATACTGCAATCACTGAGCAGCAAATGAGATCACCTGTGATGTAATTTAGTTATCTTGCAAACCTGGCCTGTTGGTGGGTCCCAAGGACTGGAGTTGAGAACCACTGATCTAACCAGTTGTCCCTTGGGCTTCTTTAAAAATATTTCATAAAAGGGCTTACTGTTATTCTAAAGCAGCCATTCTCCACCAGGGTTCCTCCATAGGTGGCTAGGGGTTCTATGAGATGTGGCTAACTTACCTACTATGTGATGATGCGTGCAAAGTTCCAGGTCCAACAGCACTTGGCAGAGCCAGAGGCATGACTGTAAGAGTGACCACCACCAATGTAGGGAGCATTTCCCCAATAACCACAAATACACTAATCTTAATAAGGGTTCCCTAAGACCTGAAAATTATTACAAGGATTTCTCTGGGGCAAAACAGTTGAGAAAGGCTTCTTTAAAATAATCTTTTTTATTAGAGGTGCCTGCACATACCTTTAAACAACTTTCATTGCCTTCATTGCACAAATGTTAAGCTACTCAGAACAGGCAAAGTGTTGGCACATGAGATGGGAGGGGTGGCAACCACTATCTCAATGTGCTTATTTAAAATGGCCTGGCAGCTTACTTTAACAGAAGGCAATAATAGGGGGTTAATAGAGCTGCTGCCAGCCGTGTGCAAATTATTTGTGCACACTGTACAGCTGCAAAAGAGCCCCTAAGCCTTCTGGGACTTCGGGATCCATTTATACTAGCTGTGGGCCTGATGTGGGTGAAATCTCTCCCACTGTCGCATAGTTTTGGACATTTCTCACTACTATTTAGCTATCCTTTGATACACAGTAAATAAATTATTTAATTAGCCAGCAGTTGCATGGAGGCCCAAAAACTGGTCTCGAGCAAAGGCTCTTTAGCGACTCTTTTGCCACTGGTTCCTGCAGGTATATGCGGGTACCTCTAAGTGAAAGAGTTACTTTATATTGAGAAGCCTTGTGGCAGTCATCCCATTAAAGTGCATCCATCGTCTGTGTTAGCAATCCTGGCATTGACTTGCACTGGAGCCTGTAATCAGTGCTTCTCTGTCTGCCTTGGGAAACAATACAAATGAACAGGACTGCAGAATCAATGGAGCTAGAAGCTGCAGTGTGTGTCTCATTTTAATGAAGAGCAATGTGTACATTTCACTTAGTACTTATTTATAATGAACCATTTGCCTTAATGTACCCTTGAAGACACAGGCATCCAAGAGCACCTGTTTGGGCAGGACAGAGTAACAATGTTTTCACGTTGGCCACCGCCTCCAGGCATGTATTACCTTCCCAGCCATGCTGCCTGACAGCTGCAGCATCCACACCTGCCTAAGTTCCGGTGCCGACTACAGTAAAATAAAGCCAGATTAAACCTCCACCAAATATTTTTCTTGGGTCCCTGGAGCTTTTAGCCATAACATGCAATTATGCTTAACCTAGCTAGTGATCCCTCCAGTACTGCACTTACTGGGCTCCTGTCAGTCAAAGGCTTTGCCATCTCCTGGTCTTCCATCCTGATTCCAACTCCTTGGCTGTTTTGACGTTGTTCCTGCACATGCGCACTACAGCCACATCATCATAACAAAGAGCAGCGCCATAAATACAGTATATGCAGAGCTGCCCATGCGCTGCTCTGTGTACACAGATTATGCTAGGTAGGGAAAAGGCTTTTAGACAAAAAAGGCCAATAGGGTGTCTTCTGGTCTAAAATTATACCTGACAGCATTTTTTTTCTAAATTTAATTTAGACATGTGCATGATGAAAAAAAAATTGTTATGTTTTGTTTCATTTAGATTCATTAATTTAGTTATTAAGTTTTGTTAAATTCAGGTCATTCGTATTTAGGATTCATATTCAAAATTTGTATTCGTAATTCGTTTTATGTCTTTTTCAAACTTTTTTCAAATTTACCGATTTTTTTTCTGTTCGAAATGTTCGAATCAATACATTTTGAATTGGTCGAATTGAAAACCTTTGATTTTTTTTTTTGGATTCGATTGTGCCAAAGTGGAAAAACAAAAGAAAAATCCTGCTCAAATGATTACAATTACTCTTTAAATCACCTGGCTGAACAAAAACAGCATTATTTCAAAAAGCTACTTTAATGACATATACAGTCTTTGATTTCTGAAATATTTTTACAGTTCAAATTCGACTAGAATTCTTTGTAAAATTCAATTCAAATTTGAATTTGAATACGGAGCATTCGATAAACTTCATTTATACTGTAATTCGGGGATACGGATATATCAGAATCTCCGAATAATGAAAAATTTGTCCGAATACTTGTTCGGGAAGAAACGAACCGCACGTGTCTAATTTAATTCCACTTTTATAGCTTTCTGGCAGATGGAAGGTATTTATTTGTACATGCAGTGTTTTTAAAGTGACAAACCATGGAGAAATGCATAGATATACTGAATACATGTGTTTTTTTTCTTTACATTTTAAAGGAACCCTGTCACCAGACCATTTATCTCAACAGCACTCTACCTATAAGATTATATGAGCATCTGATATATTTAAGACGAAGACAAATAGAGGCGCCTCTAAGTATAGACTTTATGCAACAGGTTTAATGAATAAAATTATGCACTCACGTTAGTAAGCATATATTCATGCCCATAGAACAAGGTTCCAGTGTGGAGAAGTGTACATCATCTGGTCATGGACATCCGTCCTGCTGGAGCTGAAATTCTTTCGCCGTGGCCGGCTTGTACGGTAAGGTTAGAACCAGGAATTAGGCTCGGTGTATTTTCTTGACAGCGAGGCTTGATGGATAGTCGAACCTGGATGATGTCATCTGCATGCGACGCGTTTCCGAGCATGCTTGCTGCCTGGGGGAGGGCAGCCACGCTCCTTCTTCACGGCAAGATACTTCCTGGTTCTAACCTTGCCGTACAAGCCGGCCACGGCGAAAGGATTTCAGCTCCAGCAGGACGGATGTCCATGACCAGATGATGTACACTTCTCCACACTGGAACCTTGTTTTATGGGCATGAATATATGCTTACTAACGTGAGTGCATAATTTTATTAATTAAACCTGTTGCATAAAGTCTACACTTAGAGGCGCCTCTGTCTGTCTTTGTTTTAGCCCTGTGGAACCCCTGGCTTTGGTTTCTGGATGGCTGCCCTACATGGTGGACTTTTCTCCCCCTGTGCCATTAATGACTTTTAACTCTATGGACTTTTGGTTCAATATGTGATCAAGCGCCTGTTAACATTGTGTATTATTGATATATTTAAGGCATGTTATTTACCTGTAAAAGCTCAGAGACTGCTGCTGGATGCCACCATCTTGGATGTGATTTCAGCAGCTCCAACAGACTCAGAGCTCTCACTAAAGTGACATTCTATAGCAGTGATGGCAATCCTTGGCACCCCAGATGTTTTGGAACTACATTTCCCATGATGCTTATGTACTCTGCATCATGGGAAATGTAGTTCAAAAACATCTGGGGTGCCAAGGTTCGCCATCACCGCTCTATAGTATTTTCTTCACTACTTCACAGGCAGCTACATAAAAGATTACATAGGGAGATAAGGGGCTGAGGAGCTAGGCCTGCACAGACAGTAATTAGGAGTGAAGCCTGACATGCAAAGAGGGAGAGGACTGTGCTAGGGAGTGGACTCTTTCTTAAGTAGTCACATTTCCTAACCAGTTCAAAGGCACATTGCAAGTCAAAAAAAATATTATGTCAATGAAAAGATTATGTCATTAAGCAAGTCTCCATGCTTTTACATACATTTTTTTTTTTTAAATTGATGTCAGAGACTCTTTAAAATAATTTTTATGATACATGCTTTTCATCAGGTGTACAGCAAGTGTAGTCAAACACACAATGTGCCTATGCCCTGAGTCATTACTGATTTTTTTTCCTTTAGTTTATTTTTTATTTTTTTCTTAAAAGTGAGATATTTCCCACTTCCCACTCCAGATTATCTTCCCCCAGCAGCAGATTAGTCCTTTGATAACTTGTATAGATTTATCTATTATTCCACAGTACGCTACCACATTCTGACATCCTCACACAGAGCCACTGAATTTCATTATCTTGTATTTATAAACCAACAGATCTGTTGTATAGTACTTTGAATAAAGGGAATATTCAATATTCTTGTACATTCTTTTGGACATGCGTGACCATTACATACAGTATCTCACAAAAGTGAGTACACCCCTCACATTTTTGTAAATATTTTATTATATCTTTTCATGTGACAACACTGAAGAAATGACACTTTGCTACAATGAAAAGTAGTGAGTGTAAAGCTTGTATAACAGTGTAAATTTACTGTCCCCTCAAAATAACTCAACACACAGTCATTAGTGTCTAAACCGCTGGCAACACAAGTGAGTACACTCCTAAGTGAAAACGTCCAAATTGGGCCCAATTAGCCACTTTCGCTCCCCGGTGTCATGTGATTTGTTAGTGTTACAAGGTCTCAGGTGTAAATGGGGAGCAGGGGTGTTAAATTTGGTGTTATCACTCTCACTCTCTCATACTGGTCACTGGAAGTTCAACAATAGCACCTCATGGCAAAGAACTCTTTGAGGATCTGAAAAAAATGAATTGCTCTGAGTTGCTCTACATAAAGATGGCTTAGGCTGTAAGAAGATTGCCAAGACCCTGAAACTGAGCTGCAGTGCGGTGGCCAAGACCATACAGCGGTTTAACAGGACAGGTTCAACTCAGAACAGGCCTTGTCATGGTCGACCAAAGAAATTTACTTGTTTGTGCTCAGCGTCATATCCAGAGGTTGTCTTTGAAAAATAAACAAATGAGTGCTGCCAGCATTGCTAAAGAGGTTGAAGGGGTAGGGGGGTCAGCCTGTCAGTGCTCAGACCATACACTGCACACTGCATCAAATTGGTCTACATGGCTGTCATCCCAGAAGGAAGCCTCTTCTAAAGATGATGCACAAGAAAACCTGCAAACAGTTTGCTGAAGACAAGCAAACTAAGGACATGGATTACTGGAACCATATCCTGTGGTCTGAGGAGACCAAGATACAGTAAACCTATTTGGTTCAGATGGTGTCAAGCGTGTGTGGTGACAACCAGGTGAGGAGTACAAAGACAAGTGGGTCTTACCTACAGTCAAGCATGGTGGTAGGAGTGTCATGATCTGGAGCTCCATGAGTGCTGCTGGCACTGGGGAGCTACAGTTCAATCAGCTCTGTGATGTCATCATGGAGGAGTGGAAGAAGACCCCAGTGGCAACCTGTGAAGCTCTTGTGACCTCGAACCCCTAGAGGGTTAAGGCAGTGCTGGAAAATAATGGTGGCTACACAAAATATTGTCACTTTGGGCCCAATTTGAACATTTTAACGTAGGGGTGTACTCACTTTTGTTGCCAGCGGTTTAGATATTAATGGCTGTGTGTTGAGTTATTTTGAGGGGACAGCAAATTTACACTGTTATACAAGCTGTACACTCACTACTTTACATTGTAGCAAAGCGTAATTTCTTCAGTGTTGTCACATGAAAAGATATAATAAATTATTTACAAAAATGTGAGATACTGTACATACCTTTTTGACATGACTACATGTACAATAAGTTATGAATGGATGTGAAAGTCATATGTAGACACCCACCACAACAGCCCAAAGTCTCCAAGCTTTTTTTTTAAATATAAATACTAAACACAGGAATTATTTATCCATAATTTCATTCAGAGGGTTATTTTTTCATGATGTTAAAAAGGTCATAATAAACATTGGGGATGCATATACAGGGGAACTGCCTTCATGCTCTGTTTTTTTATCATGGTATTTATTTTATTGCTGCAGAATCCACCATTGGCTATTATCAATAATGTAGTGATTCTTGAACACACCTGTTGTGACCCTGGAAAACACCTGCTGATGTTGCTGGAACACACCTGTTGATGATTCTGGAACAAACCTACTGGTGATTCTGGAACACATTTGTTAGTGATTCAAAAAAATACCTGCTGGTGTTAATACCTGGTGATTCTGGAACAAACCTGTTGGTGATTCTGGAACACACCTGCTGGTGATCCTAGAACATACCTGCTGGCGATGTTAGAACACACCTGTTGGTGATACTGGAACACACCTGTTGTTGATTCTGGAACACAGATGCTGGTGTTAATTGAACATACCTGCTGGTGATGTTAGAACAAACTTGTTGGCGATTCTGGAACAAACCTGCTGGTGATTCTGGAACACACGTGTTGGTGAATCTAGAACACACCTGTCGGTGTATTTGCTTGACAGCGAGGCTTGGTGGATAGTCGAACCTGGATGATGTCATCTGCATGCGACGTGTTTCCGAGCATGATACTGGAACAAACCTGCTAATGATTCTGGAACACACATGCTGGTGTTAATAGAACATACCACCCATTAGTGATTCGGGAAAAAAAAACTGTTGGTCATTCTGGAACACACATGCTGGTAATGCTAGAACATACCTGCAGGAGATGTTAGAACACACCTGTTGGTGAATCTGGAACACACCTGTTGGTGAATCTGGAACACATCTGCTGGTGGTCCCAGAACATACCTGCTGATGATGTTAGAACACACCTGTTGGTGATTCTGGAACAAACCAGTTGGTGATTCTGGAACACGCAATATGCAGAAAATGGAGAGGACATTACGCACCTCAGGGTTCAGAAAGTGCACTTCTACTAATGTAGTATAATGCCTCGTACACACGTACCGATCGTCGGCCGACCGATCGGCCGTCTTTTGTCCAGGGCTGTCCTGTCCGCTGAAAAGTGCAAAAGACTGCACACGAATTTTGTCGGCCAACAACAGCCGACTGCAGAAGTGATGTCATGTGATGGTTAACTTTCCTTGTCTTTTTTCTTCTCTGAGCATGCCCAGTCTTGCAAATCTGCTGATTGTCGGCCGAATTCTGTACTGACTGGCGAACAATCGGCCGTTCTGGTGTTGGCCAACAAAAATTTTAATGCCTGCATGACAGATTCTTTTCGGCCGAAAGTGCGCTATCGGCTGTCGGAAGCATCATACTAACAAGCCGACAATCGGCCGATCGGTTGTCGGCCGAATATTTACGGCCGACAATCGGTACGTGTGTACGAGGCATAAGGGTGTATGCTTTTCCTGCAGCAGATTTCACACAAATGAGATACATTTTAATTAAATAAACATTCTGACTTTAGTAAAACTGCAGTAATTACTGGATAACATTAACCACTTGAAGGCCAGGCTTTTTCTGGCACTTTTTGTTTAGAAAGTTTAAATCAGTATTTTTTGCTAGAAGATTACTTATAATCCCCAAACATTATACATTTTTTTATTTAGCAGAGACCCTAAGGAAAAAAATAGTACATTTTACAATTTTTTATGTCACACGGTATTTGCGTAGCGGTTTTTCAAACACAGTTTTTGGGAAAAAAAAAATTTTTAAAAATAAAATTTTTGACATTTAATGCAAAAAGATACAATCCATAACCCATTTTTTTTGTAAAATATAAAAGATGTCACACTGTGTAAATAGATACCAAACATGTCAGGCTTTAAAATTGTGTACGCCCCCACAACGGCATACATTTTACTATCCATAGATGACCCTTTAAAAGCCTTTACAGGTTACCACTTTAGATGGACAGAGGAGATCTAGTACTAGAATTATGACCCATGATCTGAAGTTCACGGTGATACCTCACATGTGTGGGATGATCGCAGTTTGCATACGTTCAGGACCGACGCACTCATTCACCTTTGTGCGCTAGCACGGGGGGGTGGGGCACTTTAATTTTTTTTTTTTTTTTTATTAATAATTTATATATTTTTTTTATTTTTACTCTGTTGCTTTATTTTTTTTATTTTATTGTTGATTACTTTTATTGCTGTTACATTGTTAGCCGCATCGGTTGTTATTACAAAAGAGTCGGCCGTTGGCTCTAAAAAATGGTATCGGGGTGATGCCTACAGCTGCAGGCATTTGATTTGGTGGCACTGAATGCTTTCTTGTGACTGTTCATTAACATTTACAAAGCTGATGGTAAGCTTTGGAATTTTGGATACAGGATTTTTAAGGCAGCCATAGGTAGGATGTGTTCATGGTTTCCCTTACCACAAAGTGTATCTAGTTATATGGGTTTTTTTTTTTTTTTTTTTACTAATGCTGGAAAGTGCAAAATCAGGCTTACATCTGCTGAAAAACCAAATAGCTTCTAACCTCAGCTTGATCAATTAACCACTTTACCACCGGAGGATTTTGCTGTCTTACGTCTGGGCCACTTTTTGCGATTCGGCACTGTGAGACTTTAACTGACAATTGCGCGGTCATGCAACGCCGTACCCAAACAAAATTTCATCCTTTTTTTCCCACAAACAGAGCTTTCTTTTGGTGGTATTTGATCACCTGTGAGATTTTTACTTTTTGCGCTATAAACAAAAAAATAGTGACAATTTTGAAAAAATAACAATATTTTTCACATTTTTTTATATGAAATTCCCCCCCAAAAAAATGTAAAAATCTAAATTTTTTATCATTTTAGGCCAATTTGTTTTCTGCTACATATTTTTGGTAAAAAAAATCGCAATAAGCGTATTTTGATTCGTTTGCGCAAAAATTATTGCGTTTACTAACTAAGGGAACGATTTCTGTCGTTTTCGGTGTTTTTTTTTTTTTTAACGAGTAATGGCGGCGATCTGCTGTTTTTTTTGCAGGACTGCGACATTGCAGCGGACAGATCGGACCCTTGACTGACATTTTTGACACTTTTGGGGGTACCAGTGACATTACTTCAGTAATCAGTGCTATAAATATGCACTGTTACTGTAAAAATGACACTGGCAGGGAAGGGGTTAATTTTATTGGAGAGGGAGGGGTTAATGTATGCCTGGTGCTTATTGACGTGTGTGGGGGGAGGTGACTGAGTGACACAGAGACAGATCGCAGGTTCAGCTATGCTGAACCCTGCAATCTGACCCTGCCTGTCACTTAGGAGATCCGCCCGCTTTGTTTACACAAGCGGGCGGATCTCCAGACTCGATACCCCCGACGATCGGGGAAGAGCAGCGGCGATCGCCGCCGCTCCTCCCCGGGCCCGACTCCCGCTGTGACTGAATACAGCGGGAGCGAGCCTCCGGCGCCGAGAGAGGGTTATGTCTGGCGGCATTGTCGAGCCACTTTGCCGCAGTAGAGCTCTAGTGAGCAGCGGTAAAGTGGTTAAGCTTTGGCAATAAAACCTGGAAGCTGATTGGTTTCTATGCAGAAGTGAGACTGATTTTGCAACCTCCAGCTTTAGTAAATAAACCCCATAATGTCTATTGATGGTCAGGGGGGCCATAGTCTTCAACTTGATTGAGCTTCAAACAAACAGCAAAATATAAAGATAAAATACATACATATATGGGAGCTATTTTGCCTACCAACACATTTTCATTTCTGTCCATCCAGTTTTGAGATTTACAAAGCTCTGCCTTGCAGCACAGTCCTGTCATTTGAAGGTTGTGCCCCTTTAAATGTCAGTGGTAAAGCAACCATGGGTGGCAAAACAGCCACCTCTGGTGGTGACAACAACGCATTCTCAACGCATGACAGCAACACATTCTCATGTGTAATAAACGGCTGCAGACTGCCAACAGAGTTTATTCAATTTATTGGTGGAATAATGCATCATGCAATAGTGTACATTAACATCAGTCTCAGCCTTCTAGGAGCTAACAATCTAAGGTCCTCTAACTCACTTGCATACATTTAGACAGGAACTTATTAAACTACCAGCATGTCTTTGGAATGTAGGAGGGAACCGGTGTACCAGGAATAAATTCAATCAAATGCAGGGAAAACTTGCAAACTTTAGGTTGTGTAATTTTTTTTAAATTCCAGCTGATGACCCCGGTGCTGAAAGGCAGAAAGTGATAACCACTAAGCAACTGCCCTGACATGAACTTTAGGTTATTCATAGTTGGGCTGTCCAACTTCAGTCCTCCAGGGCCACATAACAGTCATGATACATCTGCAGGCGATTTTTTTAGTGAATTAATTGTTTCAGGAAAATTCTGAAATAATCATTATGTCCCTGGAGGACTTAGCTGGACAGCACAAGCTAAATATAATCACATTATACTCAAAGTTAAATTCAACATTTCACAAAACTTTGAAAAAAAAGTTTGCTTTACTTAAGAAAAAGAAAGCAGCAAGAGACAAGATCATTCTGAGTTTTTTTGTTGAAATGTCTATGCTTTCCGGTTTTTAGTGTTTATATGACATACTCTTTAGCAGGTTAGCTTGCTAGCAGCTGGCGTACATTAATTTTGCTGTTTAATTGGATCTTTGTAGATGTTCAGCCAACTGGTCAGGAAAGCAGTGTGAGAGGCCGGCTCCCAAGAGCAGCAAGTCTGACAATGCTGGTTCAAGTGAGTATCTCAAATTAGCATCCACAATTACTGGCAACTTATTTTGAAGTTTAAAACATAATCTGAACAAGTTTCTCACCCAGTAGTAATGATTACACAAGGCTGTGTAGGCAGAGTGCATAGATCTGTTCTTGTTAATTTTTTGGCATGCATTAAACGCTGATGATGAAATAATTCTATTATGAGGGTAGAGGTGTTTTTCTTATAGTTTATTAAAGCAGATCCCATCATGTACCAATTTCAAATAATACCAATATGCCAAAATTGTAATTCATACTGGGATATATAATGGTCATATACAGTAGGTTATATTACCAAGGACACCTGACCATTGCATCTATATAAGCTTGTTGGAAATCCTGTTCCAAAACCATGCCCATTCACATGAAATTTCCCCTTCGTTTGTGGGTACAACAGCCTCCACTATTCTGGGAAGGCTTTCCTTAAGATTCAGCCACAAAGCATTTGTCAGGGCATGTACTGATGTTGGATGAAGAAGACCTGGTTTGTAATTGACATTCCAATTCATCTAAAATGTGTTCAGTAGCAGTGTTGAGGTCACGGTGTGTAGGCCGGGAAGGCTTTCTTCAAGATTCAGCCACAAAGCATTTGTGAGGGCATGTACTGATGTTGGATGAAGAAGACTTGGTTTGTAATTGGCATTCCAATTCATTCGAAATGTGTTCAGTAGTAGTGCTGAGGTCACGGTGTAGAGGCCACTTGACTTCCTTCATGTCAAAGTCAGTCTGTTTTTCTTATGAAGATTCCATCGTGTATCAATTTCAAATAATACCAAGATGCCAAAATTGTAATTCATAGTGGGATATATAATGGTCATATACAATAGGTTATATTACCAAGGACACCTGACCATCGCATCTATATAAGCTTGTTGGACATACTATTCCAAAACCATGGTCATTCACATGAAATTTTGCCTCCGTTTGTGGTTATAAGAGCCTCCACTCTTCTGGGAAGACTTTCTTCAAGATTCGGCCACAAAAAATTTGTGAGGGCATATACTGACATTGGATGAGGAAGACTTGGTCTGTAATTGGCATTCCGATTCATCCCAAATGTATTCAGTAGCATTGTTGAGGTCACGGTGTGTAGACCGGGAAGGCTTTCTTCAAGATTCAGCCACAAAAAATTTGTGAGGGCATGTACTAATGTTGGATGAAGATTACCTTGTTATTGGCATTCCAATTCATCCCAAATGTGTTCTGTAGTAGTGTTGAGGTCATGGTGTGTAGGCCACTTGATTTCCTTTATGCAAAAGTCATCAAATTATGTTTTTATGAATCTTTCTTATACATATGGCTTATGCATAAACCTTTCTACAGGGCTGCAATTACACAATAATTTAACATGTCTTTATATGCTGACTTTTTTTTTCACATTTTCGAATGTCCACCTACTTTGGTCCTGTAGTGTATTTGTGATGGACAAGAGTTCACAAAAGTTTGTCTATATAGTGAATCATGAGAAAATGATGCTGTAAGGTAATATAAGAATAATAATACACCAGGCACCCATTTGCTATTACTCAAGCAAGGCTTCGGTTTCCACCAGCTCTTCCTTAGCTTAGCACCCTCCGCTCCATGATAACTCTGTATGTACTAAAACCAGTGACTTTGGTTCAGTAATTGGTATAAGATAAGATCTGCCATAAAGCAACATACCTGTGGGATTGGGCTGTCATGGAAGCAGATATTCCTTGACTAGTTTTGTTGCACTAAAGCTAAAACTTTTTACTGGTGTTGTTGCTGTGGGGCTCTGCAGACCCATTAGGAAGTGTTATTTTTTTCACTTTGTTGCAGAGCCCCTTTAAGTGTCATTATCTATTCATACCTGGATGTCACTATACAGGGGATAAATAGACAAAAATCAGGGGTGGTTAGCTTTAAAATTTAGGAGGTTCAAAATGGGAGCACTTTCCTTTACCGATTTACCTTCAAGGCTTATTTTGAATAAAAAGCTAAATACACAGTTATTATTCAAAAATTTGTACTGTCCTACATGCCAAAAGATTGATTAATTCTGTTCTGCCAATTTTGTGATTCAGCCACCCTTTCCAGACAGTATAGGGATCATGGATCTCACTCTTTATTTAGTAAGAAATACTGCTTTAAAGCTGATCTGCCCACCTGCCAGATGGGGACAATGAAGAAGCATCACTGCACTGCTCAAACCATCCATCTACTGACACCGCCTGAAAGCAAACTACCAGTGTTAGATTAACAGCACTGTGAAATACTGTACCACCTGATTACCTAACCTGTGCCAGTCTGATGGGCAGGGGATTTCAGGAGGCTAATAAAAACACATTTTCAGATATTTACAATCCATACCTAAAATAATTTTTACATTTTCTTAAGGAATGCATTTCTGGGATTTTATAGCAGTCTACACAACTGCTTAAACTGAACTTCCAATAAGATATTTTGTAGTATTTTTACATATATTTGTACAGTTTGGAACTATTTTATGAAACTTTGAAAATGTACACAAAACTCTTATTGGCATACCCTGCCCCAGTGCCACTCTCATTTTACAGTCCCATCCACAGACACTCTGAGGCACATTTTGTCAGATGCCAAAATACGTAAGCAGTTTGTGAAAGGAAACTCAAATTCCCAGAGAAAAAGCAACTGTCCTGGAGAAGGGGTCCCTACTTGTAACTAAACTCAGAACCACAGTGGTTCATGGATTCCTTGTTTAACCATGTGCTGCCATGGTGCAAATATGTAATTTTTCATTTTAGAACTAACTATATTACTAATGTTAACACTTTTCATTTTCTGTGACAGGCAGCATTGCGATAATTGTGCCCTTGGTTCTACTTGTGACCCTCATAACAACCTTGGTAATTGGTCTTCTGCTGTGCAAAAGACGGAGAAGGTAAATTTCATCTTTTCCAGGCGACATTGAAATAGAACTTACTCTGAAGAACAACAATCCACTTACTAAGTGCCCACTTTCTCAGAAAATAGAATAGAGTGTATAACTCTAAACCAAAACTTTTTTTTTGTTGCTATGGGATAAAGAAGGAAAAGGGTTAGAACCTATGTTAGGCTTTTTATTGTTCCCATTTGGAAGATTTTCCTGTGTTCCCTATCCCATTGACAAAACTTTGTTTTCCAAACCTTACCTCTCACTTTATGCAGAACTAAAAAAAAACAGTACACAGTACAATACAAAATTCACCAGCACTCATCACCATTAGCAACTTAAAGTACAACTAAATACTTCTGCATGACAGTCTAAACAAGCACCAAAACCAGTTACTTTGTAATGCAAAGTCTTTCAGGACTGACCCAAATCATCCTTCATTTGTGTCTCACATGCTCCCCTTTCCAAACACTGCAGCTCACAGTGGGAGGGTTTCAGCAATAGAGCCAATGCTGCCAAAATATAAAGCAGTAGGCAGGACTGGGTGTGATCAGGTGATGATTGACAAGCTACAGGCATGTGAATCATCAATGATAATGCTAATAGCCACACCACCTGCAACATCTTCTCATCCCACTTTGATACAAGCAGGCAGCCTACATGAGAGTGGCAACTCTTCTTTAAATTCAGAAGCAGTACAGAATTGTTACCACCCCATCGTAGGAACCTGTGTTGGCTGGGCTTCACTTGCAGGATGAACAGGTATTTGAGGGACTTAGCACAGGAACTAAATATACATAGTCCTTTTTTTTTTTTTTCAGTCGGTGGGTGGACTAATAAAAAAATTAAGGAATTTTTCTATGCACACACGTGAGTTGGAGGAATCCCCCCTCTTCTGGGACATTGTATTCTGAGATTGACACCTGCCTCTATCAGAATACAGTAATCAGTGGCTGCAGCTGATTGGCTGCAGTTCAGATTGAGGAAAATCTTTCAACATGTATCAACATGGCAGGCACAACCACACACTGTTTAAAATGTGGCTGGTCCTTGCTGAACCCGCTGATTTTCAATCAGTGTATGGTCACCTTAATAGAAAATAGTGCAGATATGGTTATAATTATTTGCTACAGCACATTTTTATTTAATAGGAGGCCGTAGTTCTGCTTAAAATACATCAAATTATAGCACCTACCCTAATCTGCACTGTGGCAACTCCTATGAGAGCCTTATATTATTTTTTGAGATTGGGAATCAAGTTTAAAAGTAAGGAACTCTTTTTTTTTTTTTTTTTGCAGTGATCTTTATTACTAACTTTTATTCTTCTATAAACAGGGCAAAAACAATAAGAAGACAACCTATAATCAATGGCGGAATGAATGTAGAAATTGGAAATCCATCTTATAATATGTATGAGGTGGACCATAGTCACAATGATGGAACGCTATTAGACCCTAATTTCATCATAGAATTAGATAAGGTAATATACTGTCTCACACAATTTCTTAAGAGTAATGCTTTGCTTTACGACTGACTGTTCATAGATTCTCTGTTTGTGGTTTTGAAGTTTGTGCACTGATAGCCTTTGGAATATGCAGACTATGTTTTGTTTCTCTAACTTAGTTCTGATATTTTGAATGTTTTAGTGAGGCCTTTACAAGACCAGCTGTAAATATATACAATATACATTTCCTTCAAGTTCAGTCTTTAACAAAGTTTATCAGTGTATATTTAGTCGTGAAGAAGAAAAAAAACCCAACTGTAACTGAGCAAAAAATCCTTCCTGATCTTGTTAATGTTGGAGTAATTCCCTGGGTCAAATTGTTCCCACAATGTCCTTTAGTCCCTGTGGTTGTAAAGAAATTATCCATTTAATTTGTATATTTAAATAAATAGATGGGTTGTGGAGATGAGGAAGGGCTATGGATATGAGGAGAGGGGATGAGGAAGGTTATGAGATAAGGAGGGGGAGGAAATGAAGAGATTGTGGAGCTCAGGAGAACGGGGGAGATGAGGAGGAGTTATAGAGATTAGGAGGGTTTATGGAGATAAGGAGGATAGGTTATGGAGATTAGGAAGAAGGATATGACAAGGGGTTATGGGGATAAGGAAGGAGGTGAATAAAGATTATTGAGATAAGGAGGAGGATGGAAAGCAGGGAGGTTATGGAAATGAGGAGGTGTTATTGAGATATGAGGGGAGAAGATGAGGAGAGCTTATAAAAATGAGGTGGGTGGGGTAAGATGAAGAAGGGTTAATGGAGATGAGGAGGGTTTATGGAGACAGGAGCGGAGAAGATGAGGAGAGTAAAGTAGTTGGATGGGGTAAGATCAGGAAGGATTTTGGAGATGGGGGGGGGGATGAGGAAGGGTTGTGGAGACATGGAGGGAGGAGATGGAGAGGGGTTTTGGAGATGAGAAGGGGGGAGGAGATGAGAAGAGGTTATGGAGATGAGAAGGTGGGAGAAAATGAGGAGTGGCCTGTGTTCTTTGTAATCCTTTAGAACTGAAGCAGGCTAACAACACGTGCTTTGGAATTCGGAGCCACATATATACTGTTTTGTCATATCAAAGAGCAAGGTGCACTATATTTCTGGTATATAAGGTTATTTTTCTGTTCTTTTTTTACTTTGATATGTACTTTATTCTAGGGGTGTCCAACCTGCAGCCCAAAATGGCTATGGGTAAGGCCCCACACAGAATCGTAAACTTGTGGATTCTTGGGGTGGGATTTTTTTGTAAAAATGTATTTACACTTTGCAAACTCGAAAAATGTGACAGTGTCTCTTTACTGGACTTTTATAAGTTTTATCTTCCCAAAGAAAATATCCCACGCTTCACAATCATGCCTTATTCATGTCATCAGGTTTTGGCAGCACCTATAATGTGAGAAACTATTTTCAAGGATGAAGCACACGAAGGGCAAAGTTAGAACCAAAATATCTGATTTTGACCTTGAGAGTTCATTTGGAATTGCTACTCCATCCATCCAACCTGATATTGATGCGTTAGTTTATGAAAAACAGTGTCAAATATCGCACTAGTTTTATGTTGCCCTCTTTTATTTTTATAATAAAAATGATTACAAATAATGAAGTTTTATTACTCAGATAGGTATATTATCTATACCAGTGATTGTTAACTTGTGATCTGCCTTATTTTTCCTGTTTATCAGCTATCCTTATTGTTAGTGTTTTTTATATGTGGCCCAAGACCATTCCTCTTCTTTTAATATGGCTCAGGGAGGTCAAAAGGTTGGACATCCCTGATTTAATCATTCTCTACTATATCCAAAAATAAAACAAAACGGTTTTGATTTGCATTCACTTTAGCTTTGAAATACAAACTCATACTCTAAAGCAAAAAATATGCAGTAAGAAAAATACTGTATTTAATAAATTGATAATTTGGGTTTACAAAGATGCAGACCTCCCAGCTGGATAAATAATATTTACTGTAAACACAGCCGACCCTCCTTCTACCTGAGATGATCATAGAGACAATGTGATCCTGCTATATAGGATCACATGTCTCTATGGTCATCTCAGAAGCCACGCCCCCCACAGTTAGAATTACTCCCATAGGGTCACAGCTAACCCCTTGATCACCTATACAGTTAACCCCTTCCCTGCCAGTGTCACTATTACAGTAACAGTGCATATTTTTAGCACTGATTACTGTAGTAATGTCACTGGTACCCCCAAAAGTGTCAAAGATGCCAGTTAGGGGTCCGATCTGTCCACCGCAATGTCGCAGTCCTGCAAAAAATTGCAGATTGCCGCCATTACTAGTAAAAAAAAAAAACAGTAAAAATGACATAAATCTTACACGTAGTTAGTAGAATTGATGACTTTTGCGCAAACCAATCAAAATACACTTATTGCGATTTTTTTTTTACCAAAAATATGTAGCAGAAAACAAATTGGCCTAAAATGTTAAAAAAAAAATTGATTTTTTTTTTTTTTTTTTTGAGAATGTCATATAGCAGAATGTGCAAAATATATATATATATATATTTTATTATTTTTTTTCAAAATTGGCGCTCTTTGTTTATAGCGCAAAAAATCACACAGGTGATCAAATACCACCAAAAGAAAGCTCTATTTGTAGGAAAAAAGGAGGTCAATTTTATTTGGGTACAGCGTCGCATGACCGCGCAATTGTCCGTTAAAGTAACGTAGTGCCAAATCGCAAAATAGGGCCTGGTCATTAAGGGGGCAAATCCTTCCAGTCTTAAAGTGGTTAATAAATGGATTTTACTATGCTAATGGGGTATTTTTTACAGGAAGCTCTTGAACAGAGGCAATGTTTCACATTCAATTACTGCACGGATCTGGAAGAACCACATAAACAACAACAAGTTTCTAATAAGAATACACAGGTCCCCTGTGCAATATATTGATAATATTTGCCTGTTCCAGAGTTTAGCTTGAATTGTATCAGACAGCAAAAATGTGAAACATTTGGCAAACACTTTTTTTTTTTAAATGCCAAGGCAAAATTCAATTTTTATACAGAGTGCTAAACCTTTACTTCTCATCTGCTTCATTTTTAAACAGATGCTATTGAACTAGATTTCTCATTATGTTCAGGTATTTTTGTTATGCCTTAGGAAGGTTAAGCAAGTGGGAATAAATTGTAGATTTGGACTAAGAGCAATGAAAACAACAACATGTTGTACTTTAAAGCCATTTTACAATTTGGGTTTCAAAACATAAAAGTGTTTGTCACTGCTATAGCTTGCAGTTTCTGATAGATGAAGAATAAATCATGCACAGTTAAAAGGAATAAATACCTTGACCAACATTTAAATATGTATTGAATTAGTAAACATAAACATTTATTCTGTAAAACTGGAGCTGTTTGCCAAACTTTGAAAATCCCCAATGTTCTAAATGTTTCTTACAGAAATATTTTTTTATATGTTTTTTTATTGTTTAACCACTTCAGCCCCAGAAGGTTTACCCCCCTTATGACCAGGCCATTTTTTGCAATATAGCACTGCGATACTTCAACTGGCAATCGTGGGGTCATGTGACATTATACCCAAAACGAATTGATGTTTTTTTTTCCCACAAAAAGAGCTTTCTTTTGGTGTTATTTGATCACCTCTGCATTATTTGGTTTTTTTTTTATAAACAAAAAAAGACAATTAAAAAAAAAAAAAAATATTTTGTACTTTTTGCTTTAAAACATATCCAATAAGAAAAATTGAAAAAATCCAATTTCTTTATCAATATGTATTCTGCTACATGTTTTAGTAAAAAAAAAAAAAAATGCAATTAGCATATATTGAGTGGTTGGCGAAAATGTTATTGTGTTTACAATTTATAGCATACATTTTTTTTTCTTTTACTTGTAATGGGGGCGATCAGCAATTTTTATCGGTACTGCAACATTGCGGCGGACAAATCTGATACTAAGTGACACTTTTAGGGGACCAGTGACACTAATACTGATTAGTGCTAAAAACATGCTCTGTCACTGTACTAATGACACTGGCAGGGAAGGGGTTAACATCAGGAGCGAACAAAGGGTTAAATGTGTTTCCTGGGAGTGCTTACTAACTGTGTGGGGGAGCTGCTTTGACTGGGGAAAGACATAGATCTGTGTTAGCAGAAATGCAAGATCTCCATATTCCCCTCTCACAGAACAGCGGTTCGCCTTGTTCACATAGGCAGTTCCTTGTTCTGCCTCTCTCACAAAAAATTGTGGGTGCCAGAGAACATTGGGGCCACGGGACCTGCTGATTGGATCCCACTGTGTCCAATCACAGCAGAAGCTGGTCGCCGAAGGCACACGTGCCCCAGACCCAGTGCATAAAGTTACATACAGGTACGTCATTTCGCACAGGAGGGCCACCCTACCGCAGTATATCTGCGTGGGGCGGTCCATAACTGGTTAAAAAAGTGGAACTATGGGAAAAATATAATTAAGATACATATATGAGACATATATAGTCAGACCCTAGCCTTAAAACAATAGTTTTTATTTTTCCAAATATCCCCTATAACATAGAAATAATACTTTACGATCCTGTCAGTAGACCTCTTATTTTTCCTCCTCCTATAACAGGGTGGCTACGTTGTTCATTCTGCACTGAAATCACATAGCAGCGTTGTCACCTTGTGGACAGAGTACACAATTCTATATTTGGATGGGACTTTTCAGGCATTCTGCATACACGTGTACTGTATATAAGTCTATAAAATGTATTTTATCACATATATTGCAATTCTTAATAAAAATCAAGACAATACATAAAGCCACAATAGTAATCAAGATATGTTGGATATAATTCTCTTCACTCTCAATGCGTTTCAAATAAACTTAGTGTCTTTTTGAGGAAACAAGAATCTGCAATCTAAACAATAATTATTAATCATCCAATATTATATATAATACAACTCATGTAGGTATAATGAACAAACTATACACTTTCAAGACCAAAAGATTCCAATACATATAGGGCCAGGATCCCTGCTGTATTGACAAGCTGAGTGGCAAACTCCCAGATAAGCTTATCTGAGGGTTTGTCAGTCAGTTTTTTGGCTCTGTATATTTTGCTGATTTTAGTATGATATATACTATTGGTTAACTATTTAATTATTATTTAGCTTGCAGATTCTCGTTTCCCTATGGATGCCACTAAGTTTTTTCAAAACACATTGGGAGTGAAGAGAATTATACCCAATGTGTCCAAATTACTATTATGGCCTTATGTATTGCCTTGATTTTTATTGTGTATTTTAATATGTAATATGTAATAAAATACAATTATAGACTTATATACATGTACATGCAGAATGTCTGAAAAGCCCCACTCAAATATACAATTGAATGTTTAAAAATTTAGGGATGTTGGCATTCACAATAAGGGTTTGACCACTTGGTTATTGTTTCTTCTGTAGTTAAGACTACACATAGTCTTTACTGAACATGTAATATTAAATGGAGTAAAGTTGCACTTTCAAACAAATATTTGCATGAAAATTATCAGTACATTTGTTGACTTACATAGTTATATACTAAGTCAGGTTTAAAAAAGACACTAGTCCATGTAGTTCAACCTTGATGAGACTTGATTATTGTCTTTCAAAAGTACTTTAATATTGTGTTTTCAGAATTGATATTCTTTTTTGGGGGTTAACTAATCTTCAAGCCTAAAATAATTTTTTGTAAATGCGTGGAAAAAAAATGCAATAATTACTAGTGTCTGTCACTACTAGAGGCTGTCCATGTTTAAGCAGAAACTCCAGTTGTTTCTTATTTTGCTCCTGAAGTTGTGCCTGATGTTGGCGACTTTGCTCATGACATCTCCTTTCAAGTTCAAGGTGGAACTCCTTCTGTTTTTGCCTTCTGTCCTCTGCCTCCCTCCTTTTGGAGTCAGCATCAAGTTGTCACAAACCATCTAATAGAGGCCCATCAATGCGGATGGCTCCTGCTGAGGCTAACCTTTCATCTGGGGGGCTACATGTGGTTTAGGGCTCTTACTGACCATGGTCCTGTAAATTTATGTCCAAGGCCAGCTGTTCTAGCTGCATGCAAACTGGATGCAGCTAATCATCTGGTTTGTATGAATCCATAGCACCGGATGCTGCTACATCCAAATGTGGAGTTTACCAGCATCTGAATGCTTTAATCCAGCCGCCTCTAGCCACCCATCCAAATGAGCCCTTACACAAGGCTGCAAAATCATCTGGCAGTTTAGGAGGTGCAGGCTTTCTCTTCAGGTTAAGGATTTCAAGGAGATATTCTATGAGGTGTGATAAATGTTTTTTTTTGTCTAGCAGGTGCTTTGAAATTAGCTTTTGCAGTCTTTACACTGCAGAATCAGCATCCGGTCATACCTGCATCAGCTATGATGAATCTCACCACTGCCTCTATACGCAAAAGGGTTCTTTAAATGACCATTAATAGAAGCAGTAGCTTTCATCAAGTCCTTTTCTTTTTTCTTTTTTTTTTTTATACATAGCAACAAGCAAAACCCCCATGAGCCATGCCTTAGGCTGCGATCCTGGCTCATGGTGGCTTTGTTTGTTGCTTTGCAAGATAAATACTTTATAGGAGTTTCTCCTTAAGCCTACATCCATTTAACCTTTCTACTTCTAGACCATTTTTTTTTTAAATTTTGCACTCACATATTAAATGCACATTTTTTTTTTCTTGGAAATGCTCTAACAACCCCAAAACATTATAAACTTTCCTTAAGTAGAGATCCTGCAGAAAAAAATGATTGTAGTTGCATCTCTTTTTTTTTTTTGTTTTTTTTTGTTTTTTGTTATATGATATTTGTGCACCTATTTAGCAAATCTTTCATTTCAGTAAAAAATATACTCAAACTAATTTTAATGTACATGATGAACACAAAAAAATCTCTATATTTTCTGTAAAATATGAGAATGAGCTGAGAAAATAAATACTAAATTTTTCAAGACACAAAACTGTTGGACATGGAAACAAATAGGCAAACTTGTTCATAGGCAGTGCTTTAAAAGCCTTTAGAGTTAACTATATAGTATATAATGGCTCATGAATTATTCTTCCCATTCTGGTGTACATGGAGATGCCCAATGTGTGTTGCACAATCTTTGTTTATGTGCAAATGTTTGCTATATACATTCGTTCCTGTACTTAGAAGCATTTTGTACTTTTTAACGTAATTGCTATCATACAGGGTGCTGATGCTCTTTATGGAGAAATAGGGTTCTTTTGGACCCTAGTACATTTAAAGAATCTAGTTGCAGACGCAGCGTTCTTGTTCGCTGCTTTACCCGGATCTCTTAGCCAGGTACTGATGGCTCTAAACCCTTAAGTGCTCAGAGTTTAGCACATGTTGGTTTACACTTCACTGGATAGATGGAGGAACGGACATCTTTCCCCACTCGGCATCCTGATATCTTGCAAACATGGGCTCCCAGGGGAATCAGGTAAACCTGGAGACTGAAGACAGCAATCCCACTTGGGGTTGAGAGAGCACATAAAAAAGCACTGTAGAAGTGATTGGTTGGCTGCACAGCCACCCAATCACTACAATATAGCAGGAAACCAGCTCTAAAAAAAGTCATTAAACATGGCTGCTATTACTCATTTTTTCTAGTCCCTCAAGAATAAGTTGCAATACATACCATACTTCTTGCTCCATCAGGCTGCCTCCATCTGTATGACTGGTACTCCAAATCCTCTTCTGTATTTGTGCCATGGACTATATTTGCACAATTACATCATCAAGTACAACGCAGGTTCACTAGCTGTGCTTGTAGGTGAGGATGGCAAGGGACAGCCCCCAAGCTGAAATTGAGGAGAATGTTGGAACCTGCCATACTTATCAGTAGGGAAGTATTACACTTCATTCCTCATCCCCTTGGGTAATAACTATTTAACCTATAGAAATAATTTTTTTATTTTTTTTTGTAACTTCTGGAGTTGGACTTTAAATGGATGTAAGCTAAAGCAGTAACTTCAATAAAATGTTTATTTCTGAAAGCAACCAACAAAACCACCATGAGGCATGCCTGAGGCTGCAATCCAGACTCATGGTGGTTTTGTTTGTTTCTTTGCGAAATAACAATTCTTGATGGAAGTTACTGCTTCCATTTATCCATTCAGAGAACCCTATCACCGAAGGTATTTGTCATGGTGACAGGAAGGCTGGGACAGCAATAAAATATTGTGAGAGTTCTATACCTTCCAAATTTACTAAACTGTGTTTTTCTAAAGGTTTTGCTGCCTGTTGGAGAGATTTCTCAATTGCTCATCACTTTCTATCCTGACTTAGAACAAATAGTAGTAGAAAGTAGGATTGTTTGCATTAAACTAATTTAATTTACATTTATCCAAAATGCTGCATGTATACTTTAAAATGAAGAAATTATTTGGGTGATGCAATTGCCTAAAAAATACATTTTTCTATATTTGTTTTTGTGGCCCCCATGGTGAGAAGGTATAGGGGGGCTTTGTGTGGTTGGAAGCTTGCAACTGTGTTCTTGTGTTAGCAGAGAATTCAATTTGATTAATATTTAACATCATTTACAGAAAGGGCTTTGTAAATTAGTTATTATGGAAAAACGTGAAAAGTAGTTAGACAGCGAAGAGACATGATGGCCGTTATAAACAGTGCAGTTGGGTAGTTTCCTTATTGGATTTTTCATTACACCTTTTTGTCTTGCTGCACAATTAAAGTGGATTGTGTTGGATGGCTGCACTTCTCCATTGTTATTCCACTAGTGCAGCTTGTTACGGAAGAGCCTAGAGGCCAATTAAAAGCAAACAATACAAATACAATACTGACATTTGAAAGGCTGATTCCATCCAACACTAATATTTCAGATTTAGGAGGCTGCCTTAATCACAGATCAGTCTCTTATCTCAACGAGACTCCATAGAGTAGATATCTCTAATTTCATCCACAAGGCCATAAGGAAAAGGTGTACGTTTGTCAGAGCTGAGCTTAACCACTTTAAGACCGGAAGGATTTGTCCCCTTCCTGACCAGGCCTTATTTTGCGATTCGGCATTGTGTTACTTTAACTGACAATTGCCAGGTCATGCCCAAATAAAATCGATGTCCTTTTTTCCCCACAAATAGAGCTTTCTTTTGGTGGTATTTGAGCACCTGTGTTATTTTTATTTTTTGCGCTATAAACAAAAAAGTGCGACAATTTTGAAAAAAAACAATATATTTCCCATTCTGCTATATGACATTTTGGTAAAAAAAAATTGCAATAAGCGTATTTTGATTGATTTGCACAAAAGTTATCGCATCTACTAACTACGGGAAAGATTTATGCAATTTTATTTATTTTTTTTTTTTCCTAGTAATGGCCGCGATCTGTGATTTTCTTGTGGGACTGCAACTTTGCAGTGGACAGATCGGACCCCTAACTGACATTTTTGACACTTTTGGGGGTACCAGTGAGATTACTACATTGCTAGAAATATGCACTGTTACTGTAATAATGCCATTGGCAGGGAAGGGGTTAACCCTGTGGGTGATCAAGGAGTTAAATGTGAGCCTAGGGGAGTGATTCTAACTGTGGGGGGCGTGGCTTCTGAAATGATCATAGAGACATGTGATCCTATATAGCAGGATCACATGGGCTCTATGATCATCCCAGGGAGAACAGCTGACCGTCCTTCTCTCTCAGCAGGGAAGGATCGCGGGTGTCAGGCGGCAATTGGAGCCGTCTGACAAAGGCATTGGCTTCCCCGCTGATGGTGCATTACCCTTTGACACCTTTAAAAAGTTTATTAAAAGCCAAAAACATATTTGCAAAACATGAAGAGTAAAATCACATATCAAATATCCACTCCTATGCAGAAAAGGACACGTCACTGTGCTTGGACCGCTAAAGCTTTCAGGAGACATGCTCCCTTCCTCAGAGCTAGTCCATTATCCTAGAGACTCAAATTCATACTAACCATGCAGGTATAGGTTCCTCCCCCTCCGTCATGCACGCTGAGTGGAGCTAAGTGATAGAAAATGAATGAATGATGAAAAACACCTGATGCATAAGGGGGAGCTGGTGGGGATCCTGTGCATAAGGCCCCTGTAGAGTCCGTCGGCGGACTCTGTTTATCTCAATGGCGGATCGATCTGCTGATCCCCCGCTGAGCAGGCGGATGGCTGCTCTGTCTCCATGCTGTGTGCGGAGACAGAGCTGTCAGGTCCCCGCTGTTCTCTATGGGGGAATCGGATGGGAACTGACCGTCTGTCCATTCTTATCCGATCCCATCCACTGGATGGATGGAAAATAGGGTTTCCATCCACCCAGATTTGACGGATCAGATTGGATGTCAGCGGACATGTGTCCGCTGACATCCAATGCTCCATAGAGATGCATGGGGCATCCATTCAGATCCACCTAAAAAATGGACAGGCGGATCTGAATGGTCCACCTGTGTGAAAAGGGCCTAAAAGTTTTTTTACCTTACTACAGAGAATGTATTAAGGTAAAATCCTTCTGCCTTTAGAGCCACTTTAAAGCTGAATTTAAAAGAGAAGTATGGGGTTTCCTTTTTTCCCCATTTATAGTTACCTAGGTGAATGCAGCATCGGTCCGATGCTACATCTGTCCCCCGGCACCTCTACACTCGGTCGCTCACTGCACTGCCTCCTCCTCACTCATTGAACCGCTAAGCTGTGGAGAGGCGGGGAGCAACCGTCTCAGGCTCTCAGCGGCTCGCTGAGAGGCTGTGCCGGGTGTCAGTCCAACATCTGTGATGTCAGCAGAGAGTGGACTTCAGCCCACTCTCTGCTGTAACTGGGTCACAGGAGTGCAGAACCAACTGCACTCATGTGATTCATAGGAGATGTACAGCCAAATGAGCTTTGGCTGTACATCTCCCTTAAAGCTTACATGCACTGCAACAAAACTATAGGAAGCCAAGGTGACATGTATTGAAATGTATTCTATAAAGTAAAGGAAGAATTCTGTATATTATTAGGTTTAATAATTAGGGTTTACATACTTTAAATCCTAGCTCAATTTTTTTCAGCCTCGAGTAGGAAAGATTCAGAAACTCTTTCAACTTTTTTATTTTTGAATTGTTTTGAGGAGTGGATGGGTATTCCAATCTAATTTGACAGGAGTTGGCAGCTCCCATAACCATGATGGGCCCAGGTTTTGACCTCAACATAACATCTCAAGATTTGTAGATTTAAATACAGTTGACAGTCTAGATAAACTTTTTGTTGCTATAATTTTGTTAAAATTGGCAATGCATTTTGTGGGTTTGCTTAACTAACAAGTAGGTCTGGCAAAAAAAAAGCTTTGAAATTCGGGGGATTTAAATTCCATAACAGAAGGGCAGATTGAAAGAACATCAAAAGCACCTTCAGGAGAGAAGGTCTTGAACAGAAAAAATGCTTGATGCCTCTAAACACCAGACACGTTTAGGCAAATTGGAACGTTAATGCATTTCAATGGCTAGAAGAATTCTAAATTCTGCCCACTGGAAGCCATTAATGCTCAAGCTCTTGACATGGCTTTAGGCACATTTTTATGTAGCTTTTCTTCTCCCAGGCTTTCTGTTTTTAGAGGAGAAAGGCTAGCACCCAGTATGCATAAGGCCTCACTGTGATGAATAATAACTATCTGGACTGACAGCCATGCTTTAGGGCTGTTTTTTTTTTTTTTCTTTTTATAAAACTTTTTTTATGTATGTCTGTTCCCCCACTTCCTGTTAGGTGGCATACAGAACAGGAAGTGAGAGGAAATCCACCCAACATGGACAAAGGAATATTAAAAAAGAATAGCGCACACATGCAAAAGAAATGACTATCAAATATGGAGACAATCCATAAATAAAAATGGGGATTTAGTTCCACCATATGGCCATATCGTGCTCAAGCCCACCACTACGTCAAAGTACCCCATTGTCAGTGGGTCCTACAATATCCATAAAAAAGGGATGAATCCAGCCTTTCTTACCCTTGGAGACAACACTCCTTGCTGGGATGGATGTGCTAATGCACTGCAGGGGACTCCTCCTATATCTACTTGATAGTGGACACTGATAGAGTACAGGTGTGTGTGGGGGGTGGGGTGCTCAACCCCAGAAGTCTGGTCAGACCGAATACATAATAAACAAGCAAAAAATTGGGGGAGCAAACCCTGAACATGTATATCTAAAGCCGGTGCAGCTATGAACCAAGCGAAATGTATATTAAAAAAGAAAAGCGCACACATGCAAAAGAAATGACTATCAAATATTCTTCTTTTTTAATATACATGTTGCTTGGTTCATAGCTGCACCGGCTTTAGATATACATGTTCAGGGTTTGCTCCCCCAATGTTTTGCTTTTTTATTATGTATTCGGTCTGACCAGACTTCTGAGGTTGAGCACCCCACCCCCCACACACACCTGTACTCTATCAGTGTCCACTACCAAGTAGATATAGGAGGAGTCCCTTGTAGTGCATTAGCACATCTCTTACAGCAAGGAGTGTTGTCTCCAAGGGTTAGAGAGGCTGGATTCACCCCTTTTTTATGGGTAGTGTAGGACCCACTGACAATGGGGTACTTTGACATAGTGGTGGGCTTGAGCACGATATGGCCATATGGTGGGACCAAATCCCCATTTTTATTTATGGATTGTCTCCATATTTGATAGTCATTTCATTTGTATGTGTGCGCTATTCTTTTTTAATATACATGTCGCTTGGTTCATAGCTGCACCGGCTTTAGATATACATGTTCAGGGTTTGCTCCCCCAATTTTTTGCTTGTTTATTATGGACAAAGGAAGCAGAAAAAAATATTAGCAAAGTGTGAAAAATTGAGTTTATTTCCTTTACTTTCTGTCTAGGTGATAAGAGTCAGACAGAAAAAAAATCTCTTTCAACCTTTTCTTGTTTTAATAAAGAAAAAAAAAGTTTTGTTTTGTTTTTCAAATTGAGCTTTAATGGTTTATCTACAATTTATGGAGAATCCCTCTCCTTTGCTTTTTGTAAGATTCACATCATTTGGACTATACTAGGAAGTCAGTGAGTCAGGATTCTGCATTGTGGGAAAAATATTTAAGTATAATTGTGTAATAAAATAAAATATGAGATGTTTAGAAATGTTTTCTTCAGCAAAGTCCTATTATTAGAGACTTGTGCATGGGAATAATCTTCCACTGTGTAGGTGTGTTCTAATTGTATGTTGTGACACATTTATATTTGTGAATTGTTTCTGTGTGGGTAGGTCTGAAACTCTGAATTTTGTCATTTTTCAATATGGCAAGAATAACTTGTGGAAGCTTACTGCAACCAGTCCGTATATACCCATTCTGAATGATCTAAGCTGATGAAAAACAGTCTGAAGATTGCTATGTATAACGGCACCCAGAGCCAGTGCAAGGGTTTTTGTCTACACAGGTGAAGGTGCATTTTGCTAGCACTTTCAGAGGATCAACAATGGCATCTTCCATGATTTTTTAGTATTGGTTGCCTTGAGTTGCCTAGTTCACAAGAGAATAAAGAAAATTATTTTTTCTGACCCTGACATTGTAATGATATTTATTTGGTAAAATTTACACATTTTTAAAAAAAATATCATAGGACATTGGTTCTGAACTATAAAGGCTGTTTTTAAAGAGACCCTGCCACCAACTTTAAAAAAAAAAAAAAAAAAAAAAAAAAAAACAGGTAAAAGCAGTGATTAATCAAGGACCTAACATGCTTACTATCTATGTTTTTCCTTTCCAACGTGCCTTTGAACTTGCTGAAAATTTTGATTATTTCAGGAAGTGTCAGTTCCTTAGTACAGTCCACTCATAGCCGCCTCCTCTTCTGGGGTGAAGAATTATTGTGTGTGCTGTCTCAGCTGCTCTTCCTCTACCTTTATCTCTCTACATAATTTTGTATATAGTTGCTGGGGGAAGTCCAAAGGGAAAGTCTATAGAGGGCCACTTGAGTGACAGATTTGAGTCTGCTGGGATTGCTAACATCACATTGAACATGGCGGCATCCAACAGCGGTCTCAGGGCTTTTGGCTGTTTATACCTTTTTTGGTAAATAGCATGCATAAAATGTTAAATGCACATGTACCTTACTGGAATTTTTTTTGTTGAAATGGATTGTCTGGCAGCAGGGTCTCTTTAACCTGTTTCAGTATACACTGTAAACAGCTTATAGCAAAGGATTTCAAGAGTTGAGTTTGTAGACATACTTTTGCAAATGTTTACTGGTTGGTAAGAACAGTGTTGGAAGGTGATCTGGTTTGCTATTTGTGCGTCCAAATTTAAATGTCACAACAATCCCTTTTAATGATCTGGGACATCATCAAGCATTATATTTAGACATGAAGATTCCTGTATTGTTTGAAAAAGTCTTTATGTATTTTGCAAAAAAAGAATTCTACAGGAACCCCATACTAATATATTTATTATTTGCATACAGTCCAGGTTCATAGCGGGTGGGCCTACTGCTTTCAAAATAGCCCACACTGCACCTCCTAGCTACCTAAATTCAGATCTGAAAGGACCGCTAGCACCAGGGGTGAGACTCTCTTCACCTGACATTGCCATTGCATGATTATTGAGTGTTTGTATTTTTGTTCTGTATTTACAACTCCATCATGAAATCATCAGATTCTTTTGTTTGATGTGGCAAGGTTTAGTGAATGTTTCTCATCATGTGTAATTTTGTGTTCTTGTGAAATTGCTTTAACTGTTGTTTTTTTTTGGTTTTCTAAAAAGAAATGAAAATGCATTATATTATTATATTTACAACACTAGCTCAAAACAAGATGACTAGAAGAAGGTTACAGGGTTTAATGATACTTTGACTATCTACCTCAAGTGGCAAAACATTTCCACCCTTGCTCCTAGGGTCAACTATATGGTGAAAAAAAACATTATTGCCACCACTAACGTTTTTAGCAAGTCTTCACTCCTCTCCTTGGCATTAGCCACCTGGTAATGACCCAAACATTAAAGACCTGGATAAACTAAGTTACCAATTCCTTTCAACAATCCTTTAAGCAATGACTTAGTATAGGTACATATGGGCATTTTAAGTATTAGCTTGCAAAAAGTAGACCAAATAGCATCATGCAAGCATTTGAAAAGCATTTAAGAATTTCAAAAGTCATGGTTGTAGCTTTGAAGTTTGTCTGTACTCCATTTTAGACTTTTAAATGTAATGGCATAAGGATATTTTGCGTTTTGGCATTTTGACATTTCCTAGAGACTTCAAACTGAATTAGAAACCCTTGTTTACAGAGCTCAGCAGCTCAAGCTGAAAATGAATGAGCACAGTAACTCAATTCCCTCCAAGTCAGCTTAGTGCAAGACTTCAATAAGGACAGCATGTCAGAAAGGAAACTTAAAAATTTGGATTTTTGTACTTACTGTAAAATCCATTTCTCTGAGTTCATCGATGGACACAGCACTCCATAAATCATAACTACTTAGTTACATTCGTAAACATTTAGCCTCCTCCAGGATTAGGACTAGGCAGAACAAAAAACACCTGGCTACACCCATGGGCCATCCTCAGCTTGGTATATACCCCCCCTCTCTGCTCTAGGTAATCAGTTTAGTAGCAAGCAGTATTAGAAGTATCAGAACTCCATAGAGGGGTGGGCGCTGTGTCCGTCAATGAACTCAGAGAAATGGATTTTATGGTAAGTACAAAAACAAAAAAACTATTAAACTTGTAAAAACAAAAAACAGTAATCCAGCATTTTGTTTCTTTGTTTTTGTTGCTTAAAAGGACTAGATGAAAAAACTTTGATAAAGACCAACCTGTAAACAAAAGTGTAATACTTGTCCTACTGTCTGCACCACTGATCTTCATTCTTTTGTAAAGCTCTCCTTTTGAGAGATCAGCAGTTTATGCGGTGGGACAGGTAAGAATTAGAGCCGGTTCACATTAGAGCAATCCGACTTTCCGGGGCAACCTCACAAGTCATAACATTGAAGTCAATGCAGGTCGCTCTGGGTCGCCCCAAAGAAGCTCCGGACCCTTTTTCTAAGTCAGAGCAACTTGTGTCACTCTTATTAGAACGGGTCCATAGCTTCTCTATGGCAGGCGACCTACGGCGACCTGTCAGGCGACCAGGTCGCCTGACAGGTCGCCCCAGTGTGAACCGGCTCTTAGCCATTTTCTTTACAGGCAGGGTTTTTTCTTAATTTGTTTTTATCTAGTTAATTATCTTTAAATGAAAAAGACCCAACAGTCTGAGACCACTAAAGTAAAGTCTAAACAAAAAAATAAAATAATGCTTTTTTCTTTGCATAATAAAGCTTATCTAATGTTCCCTATCCCAACAGCCAACAAATTACTCCAATCCAGTGTATGCAAAACTTTTTGTGGATGGGCACAACTGTCGGAATTCCTTAATCAGCGTAGAAGAAAGACGTGAACTTCTTCCAAAGAAAATAGAAAATGCTATCCGGGAGACTGTGGCTTAAGCTCCGCTGTTCCGTTACCTTTTCTACTCTGTATAAATGTATAAAATATGATTACTTTTCTATGTACCAACAGTATTCTAATTGTTTTGTCATCAGCATTACCTCTTTTTTCATTTTCGGTTTGTTTTGCTGATGACTAGACTGACCATTTGTATGGTATTTTTATGAAAAATAAACTGCACTACAGTACAATTTAAAAAAAAAAAAAATATATGCTGCTGTAATAGGAGACCGTTTTATTTGCTAAATCGAAGGACACACTCTTCCTTTGTAGGGTAAGAAAATGAAATATTCATTTTATATGAACTTTTTTAGGTTCACTATTGTCTTTTCATTAAATAATCAAAAAAAAAAACAAACAAAAAAAAATGACATTCAGTTTGTTAGCTATTGGTTTGCGATCTTTAGAATATTTTAATTATATATGCAGATTTATGCTTGTATTTGGGTGATAATTTACAACAATTAATACAGACACAAAATCGATGTGGCAGCCGTCAACAAAGGATTGAAGACTATTCGTGAATGGACGTCAAACATGCCTTTTTTTATTTAATTAAAGGGTCGCTTAAAAAATGATTATCTGTTTTCTATAAAAGCGGTTTAAATAATGTTGATGGATTTTTCATGTTTCAAATGTTTATCAGAACAGACGATGGTCTACTTAGTTTCCTGTAAATCAGGCATGTCAAGCTCAAGTAAAAAAAATGAGTTGAATTGAGAGGGCTCAATCTTAAAAGAGGCTGCATTATGTCTACTGAGGGCTGCGCCTACTTAATTGTAAAAAAAGACAATGGCACCTTGGAACTTAATATTATAGTAAAAATTGCAACTTACAAAATGTATTCTTGTATGTAAGGAAGTATAATTTGCCAAATGGAGAATAGTAAAGGATATATTTATTAGTTTTAAATCCTAAACCGCTGAGGGGCACAAGAAGGCCTCATACAGTACTTCAGTCTGACATGTTTGCTGTAAAGTAATAGAAGGAAATACCAACTATCATTTCATGTCCAATCTTGCCTCAAATGCCATGAATGAGCAACAGGTTCTTTACATCATGTTCATTTTTTTTTTTTTTCAAGTTTACTGGTTGTTTAAAGTAGAAGTCATTTTTTTTTTTTTTATTATTATTATTATTATGGAAACACTATGAAATTACAAGTTACAGATAGTGCATTTATGCATAATTGCAAATCTGTGTTTCCTGTGGCTTTCTCAAAATGTTACCGAGCTACAGCACAGACATAGCAGCAGGACCTAATATTCTCTTTGACCTCATGGCTTAATCACTGCTGGCTGCATTGCTCAGAGGTCAAATAATTCCAAACCTTCCTTAAAGTATGTAATTTTATTACAATATTTCCATAAGGCCTCATGCACACTGGGTGTTTAGCCCTTGTGAATGATGTTCTGGCATTTAGGTGTGGGCCAGAAAGCACAGATGCACTGATAACCTACAAGCTGCTGCACCGTTGATGAGCTTCGATAGTGCAAATGGTACTCGGAGAGATCCCTGGGTGCATTCCACCCTAAAAAGTAGTTACAGGCAGCCAACCACAACAGCTTTCAGCATATAATAAAAGTTGATGGTGCATCTGTGCCTTCTGCCTGCACCTAAGGTGCCTTCTGCCCGCACAAAGCCCATTCATCGCTAAATGTCCCGTGGGCCTAAGCGGCAGAGCATATCACTGCACAGAACAATATGGCTCCTCCCAGTCCTGCCCTGTGGCCTCTCTCCTTTTTTGAGTCACAACTGGATTTTTGGAAAACTACTAATAAGTGGCTGATAAAGGAGCTGGGGAGAAGGAGGATTATGGTGGAGATGGAACCAACCTATTATTCTATACAAAGAAAAAAAGTAATTCCTACAGAGAACATCCTGTTAAGAAATAATTTCATCACTCAATTCAGACAGTAGTATGCTTTCATAACCTCCCACTAATGCTGAGGAGATTCAATTGAATATACTCAGCAAGATGGCATTTTTAACATAAGGATAAAGGAAAAGATAACATTGATTTGCTCTAATGCATGCATGCACAATTTAACTTGCATAAAAAAAAGGTAATTTAGTATCTTTATGCTTTAAGAGATTATTCCACCCAATTCTCTAAAGCTTTTGAACAGAATCTGGCATGCTAATCAACATCTACCTCTATCATTTATCTCTAGAGTTTTAGTGCCAAGATCCAACACTCTGGGTTCAATTTACTAAAGACAAATAGTAAAGGATTTTTCCCTCTTTCTTAGTGAACGTGGTAAATACTGTATATACCCAATCACGTGTAAAGAAAATTAAAAAAAACACAGTTTTTTTGGGTTTGCACATGTTTGGAAGATGAAAATCACCAGGGCTTCACCTCTCCCCAACCCTTCTCTTCCCTTTCATGGTTTTCTTTAGGGAAAATGAATGTTTGAAAGGGCTGATGGTTGAGGGCCAACCCCTCTGGTGGAAACACAAATTGTTAGAGAATATGGGGTTGATTTACTAAAGACAAATAAACTGTGAACTTTGCGCCAGAGCTTAGTAAATGAGGCACACCTTTACTTTGCAAAGAATAACCAATCACGTGCAAGTAAAATAAAAAGAACAGCATTTTTGTTTGCACATGATTGGATGATGGAAGTCAGCAGAGCCTCTGCTTATTTCCTAAGCTCTGGAGCAACTGCACTTTGCAAAGTGCACCGTCTGTTTGCCTTTAATAAATCAACCCCACGTCTCAATTGCTTCTGACAACCCTTTGGACAAAATTCTTATCCTCATTCAGCAGATCCAACATTAATACTTAATTTGGCCATACAGTATATCATTTTCTCATTCAGTTTCCTTTAGATTTATATTCAACTATGTAGTACAAGGACCTGCCTGATTGCATACAAATTAAAAATGTTAAGGTTTGACCTCATATTATATGATTTTGGCTAAAGAAAAATTGCACAAGAAAATTGAATAATGTATGGCTATCCTTACATCACAGTACAAATGATTTTTTTTACCATCAAGAGTAACTATGATGTTCAAACTTGCAACCTATGTCTAGTGTTTATGGTTTACCTCGAATACCTACAATTTTGGACCACAAATACAGTATCTAATTTTATTTACATCTTTATGTCCTAAACTGCACTTTTAAATTAGTTCCAAGTCTTCTTTTCTTTTTTTTTTTTTTTCTTTTTTTTTTAGTTATTTATACAAAGCTCTAAAATGAAAACCTTTAAAAGTAAATTGCTATGTAAAAAATGGCCTCAATGAAAACCAATGGATTACACCCGGTCCCAAATTCTGAAAAAGATCTTGCACAAAAACAATTCCTTTAAGCTGTTAAAAATAGACCAATATTCATTACAGAGCGGTGTCCATGGTAAAAAAAGAAAGTATATAGTTTTGACTTTTTAGAGTAACGTTCCATGCCTTATGAATGTCTCAATAGGTATCTGAAAAAATAGATCTGAATCATATTGTATTTTCATTGCTAGTAAAATATTTTTTTAAAACTGTCAGAGCTATATCTAAAGGTTATATTTACATTCATATAAATGTGCACTTTGACTTAATGGGAACTTAAGTTCAGAATGTAGCTAAGGGGAAAGAGAAGAACTCAGGAAAAATGTGTTTAAACAGTTCTAGAAGAACGATGGGTTATTGACCGAAGTCATGTAATAAAATGAACCAGCATTCAATTTGAATATCCAATCATTTGCCAAGGAATTTCAAAAAGTGGGAATTTTCTTTGCACAGCATTGGATGATTGAAGTGAATGTAACTTTAATAAGAGATGTGAAAAATATACTTCTTTAGTCTCCAATAACCTGAGATACATTTTAGAAGGAATATGAGCTCTTAGGATAGCACTACCTTGGAATTAGTATGCAGTAAGAATTGACGACTGCTTCCTTCACAGCATTCTCACATGGAAGTTCTTTATTCCAGAATTCCTTCAACATGCAAAAGTGATATAAACTTTCTGATAACTATACAGGAACAACAACAAAAGTTTAAAGCTGAACTCTAAGCAGGTGTCTTTTATACCTGACACAAAATGATGCAGTTCTATATTCTTTATTACATCAATACATTTTTTTTTCTAATACACGCAGTGTAAGTATCTGAAATTTGACTTAGCATTAGCCTCTTGCAGTCTCTGTACGGTACAGCTCAGACTGGGAGCGAGGGATGCAGTTCAAGGAGCCAATCTGATATGCTGCAGAGCTCATGTACCAATTAGGGGCATGCTGATAGGAGAAGAGAGATGAGTTTGCCAGTCTTCTGTCTTTCCTTTTCTTGTCCAGTCACAGGCTTGGGGGGGGGACAAAACTTGTAAGCTTTGTATATCTCCGAACATGTTGGAAAGGAACAGAAATCCTTTGTATACAAAACTGCTTACTTATACAGTATGTATATTATCTGTGAGTTTAGCGGTTTATCTTGGAGCAAAACCTTAGTTTTGTAAAGCCCAACTGCCCAATTGTGACATACCTAAAGTTTTGTCAAGACCACACTTGGGATAAAATGTGACCTAAATAGAAGAGAGACAAAAGGAAGTAGCACACACACTTTTCTTGATTATATATATATATACTATAGTCCTCGCCAATGTGAACAAATGGGTGACAGTCAATATTTGATGAAAGAAACAGAGTTTATTGACTCTCACTCAACATTCTAAGAAGAAAGGGTTAGGGCACAGGACACCCATTGATTTGGCAGACTCTAAATCAAATACAATAATTACTTGCAGGCTTCACAGATAGAAAATGTTTAAGCCAACCCAGCAATCTGAAATCTCCTGACTGTAAGACACTAGTTGGTTCAACTACAGACTTGATGAGAGAAA
Source organism: Pelophylax lessonae (assembly GCF_965119305.1). NCBI lineage: Eukaryota > Metazoa > Chordata > Amphibia > Anura > Ranidae > Pelophylax > Pelophylax lessonae. The sequence continues at coordinate 290,255,398 of NC_138773.1, forward strand.
CAACCACACTTCAGTTAGGGACCAAGCTTCACCCAGATTCTCAAGTTCACCAGCTAGACAGACGTTTCTACATGGTGCTTCAATCCCACTATTGCAGCATTCTAGGCCTAAAACTTAAGCCGCTATTCTGCCACATGGCCACCCTTCTCAAACAACAGGCCTGAGAGAATCAGAGACTGAATCCCCAAGGTTCCTCCTAAATATGTATACCCTCTCCCAGCCTGCACCACTGGCAATAAACCTATTAATGATTGGACAGTAAGATATAAATATTCATAACACTGATTAGGGCAGCCCCTCACATGTTTTCCAAGGACACTCCCCAGAAGCAGGCTGAAGCAAAAAATAACCAGCGCTCAAGAGAGACTCAAGAGGATGAACTTTAAATCCAGCTCAGGCTAACTACAGTCTAGAAAATACTAAATTTAAGGCAGAGTGGCTACACTTGTATGAGTACGTTCTTTGTAGAATCAATTGTTTCTTTTAATTAGGAAAGCTTGTTAATAAATATTTAAGGATGCACTCCAGACAATTATAAAATATCCAAATGAATACAGCTCTGTATTTCTGAATATGTTAAATTCAATGCAAACAGTGTAAGTACCCTAATTGGATTTGCCAACCGCCTCTTGTTTCCCCTGTACAGCAGAGCTTAGACCTGGGAATAGAGAAGCAGTGCAAGGAGCCATTCAGTTGTGCTGCAATAAGCATACTGATAGGAAGAGAGAACAGGGTGACAGAGAGATGAGCTCATCATTTTGCTATTTCTCCTTCAACTTAAAGTCTTATTTTTTTTTAATCAGCACAAGGTTCGGTACTTACATTCAAGAGGTATGTCCCTTGTGCTGGTTAAAATCTTCTGTCCTTACCCTTTGCCCCCACCCCTATCCCATACCTCCCTCAGCAGTAATCTTCTAGTGCTGTGGAAGTTGATATGAACCACTGGAGCTATCGTAGACACTTGTCAATAGTGCTGATTATACCAGACCTTTCCACCTACCTAATGCATTCATGGAAGTGATACTATAGCTTCCAACAATAAAAAGCACTCTATGAATGGAGGAGGAGAACCTTTCATCCATTATTTATACAGCTGGAAGCTAGAGTGCAGCTTCTATGAAAGGAGGAGGGGGTACAAAGGAAAGGCATAGTAGACAATTTTGAGGAGTGCCATTGACAGGTCCATTGGCTGGTATTAACCCCAGCAGTATCAGAAGATTACTGGGGGGGGGGCAGAAGATGAAAGATTTTAACCAAAATAGTAGCCAACAGCATTGTCCTTTCTGCTAATTTTTTAAAATTAAATGTACTAAACTTAGACTGGGGGAAGAAAAATACCTGTAAGTGTTATTTAACTGCAGCAGAGAAAAAATAGGCCTCCTCCCCTATCAAAGGGAGCTGTACTGAGTGACAGGACTGTGTAAATCTCAGAACTAAATGGACAGAAATACAAATTATTTGGCATATAAAACAGCTCCCTTATATGTAGTTTATCTGATCGTTTAGCTGATTGCCTGGAGTTCGGCTTTTACCCTACGTAGGCATTATTTTATTGGTTGGTAGAGGTTACCTGTCCATTTTTTTTTTTTTTTTTTTTTTTTTTTTTTTTACTTCTTGTATATTGTTATAAAAGTCAGAAAGTGTATTATTTAGTCATCAGAGTGAACAGCTGTACATATTTCTTAAAAAAAAAAATATTTATACTATAGATCTTTAAAAGGCACAAAATATGCAGTTACTATCGAATCATACGAAACAGGGCTTCTGAATATTCATTATATACAGTATATATTTTTTATCATAACCAAATAGACTAATTGTGTATTTGTTCTTTTATTTTCCTTTGTACAAGGAAAAAAAAAAAGAAAAAAAAAACTTTTGTACTTCTTTTGTTGTACAATGTGCATGCAGACTACCTATTTCTAAAATCTGCCATCTTGGGGCCTTTATAAACAATTTCATTTATGTAATATTTGTGCAATTTTGCTCGACAGAAAAAAGAAAAAAGGTTCTGCGTATAAAAGATACCCAAATTCTTGTTATAGTCTATTTAGTTTACATTTTTTCTTCTCAAAGAATTATTCAATTCTGTTTCTATAAAACAGGTTTTATAAATTATAGATACAATAGCTGATGGAGTGATACAACAGAAATTATGCATATAAACTTAACTGCAGTTTGTATAGCTTATCACTAACAGGTTGGTAGCTTAATAAAGTTAAATTATTTTGTCCACTGAAAGAACGGTAAAAATGACAATCAAATCCATCACTGTTTTATGACAAAGACAACCAACAGAAAAAGTTTTTGAGAATTTTTGTGCTCATGGTATTTTCAATAGTGAAAGGATGTCCTTGTACTATGCTCATTAAAAAGAAACCTTGTTTTTTATATTCAAATGTTGCTATGGGTGACTTTTATACTAATTTTTCAAAAACACATTTTGTGCCATTAAAATGGTTTTACAATTTGAAATTGCTTTTGTAGATAAAATGTTAATGCGTGTATTATGCCGGTAACCTTTGTTTTTGTTAGGGTAAATGAGCATTGGTCAAGAAAAAAAAAACTTTGTTGAGCCTCGTATTTGCAGGTGTGCAAGTTTTTTGTAATTGCAGTTTATGACTATTCTTCACTCATTGTGCAGCACAGTAATCATCCCAAGTGCCAATTAAAGCAGATTATAGAATGGGTATTTTTGAATAAGAGCTAAACATTGTTTGGCTCAGGAACAGAAAAGATATAGATACTGGCGCAAAGAGGAAAATATGGGACCCACCGGTTCCAAACTAGGGACCTGAAAAAATGGACAGGACAAATCTCTATGAAATAGCAAACAATAGTCCATATGACAAAGTCCATATCAGACAGTTCATGTACACTCCATATGCACTGAACTCTGAAGGCTGCTCTTGTGACAAGTAAGAAGAGGGGACTTGAAGAGTGAAGACAGCTGTAAGGAGAACACAGGCGCCACTCTAAGTGCAGTATGAAGGATTTATTTGATTAAAAATCATGTGCAAATGGTACTCACAAACGAGCATGTAATTGAGCATAAAAGGTATCCATAAGGGGAAGATCCGTCTGTCCGGTGCTGTAATTCAGGATAGCTCCAGCGGTCACGACTCCCAGAGTAATCTCCGGTGGTTACCGGCACTTCCTGGTTCCTGGAACGCACAAGGGGCTCCTCCTGACGTCACTTCCCGGATGTGACGCGATAGCGCAGGCGACGCATTTGCAGAGCATGCGCTCCTTCTTTAGGCCTATGTTATGATGAAAAAAAGGAAGGCAAAAAATATTTGATAAAGAGACAACTGTCACCTTGCATACATAGGGTAAAATGAGAAAGACTCTTCCCTCCCAACCCCCTTATACTCACCTTGCCTGCCCTCCCTCAACTTCCTCTGTTACATCCAATTACACTACCTGGCACTTCTAGGTACAAGGGAGCAAGTAACCTGCCCTGCTGTGACAGTGCCTAAAAATAGCAGTCGATTTCTAGGCCTGAGAACTGTCACATGACTGGAGAGTGATGTCACCACTACCCCTGGTTGTGGACACCGGCTGTGACAGAGGAAGAAGTGTCAAGGGAGCACAAAAGGGGTCGGGTTGTGGGCCTTTTCAGAGACATTTTCATTTTGCTCTGCATGTGACAAAGAGTTGATTTTCTAAAAAACTGGAGAGTGAAAACTGCAACCAATCTGCCTCCAGGTTTTTTGTCAAAGGTTATTTCAACAAATTGAAGTTAGAAGCTGATTGGCTACCATGCACAGCTGCACCAGATTTTGCATTCTCTGGTTTTAGTAAATCAAACCCCAGTGTCTCCCCAGGCCTCAAGATGAGTATCCCACGGAAGTGACTCACAATGAATCCAATACTCCTAAAATGAACCTGTGTTCACTTTTTAATAAAGCTCATAAACTGAAAGCAAACACGTGGAGCAGGCACTTTACCATGCCTGCACATACTGTATGTTTTCAAACTTTCTAGAGTGTCCCTAGATCCCTGAAGGCAAGAATGCAAAGATCAACCTATGGTTCAGCGTTGGCCATTGAGGATGTCCATCATAATGGTGGTCCAGTAAGGAGGCACAAACATTGGGAATGGGGCGGGGTCAAATGTAACTTCTGTTCTTGAAGGCACTCTAGGGATGTTAGAGCTTCCCAGGCTTTGGGATTCCTGAATCTCTAGAAGTTGTGCAACCTTACATGCATCTTTGAAGTGCCTGCTTCACATAAACAGTATCTCACAAAAGTGAGTACACCCCTCACATTTTTGTAAATATTTTATTATACCTTTCATGTGACAACACTGAAGAAATGAAACTTTGCTACAATGTAAAGTGAGGGTACAGCTTGTATAATAGTGTAAATTTGCTGCCCCCATAAAATAACTCAACATAGCCATTAATGTCTAAACCGCTGGCAACAAAAGTCAGCACGCCTCTAATTGAAAATGTCCAAATTGGGCCCAATTAGCCATTTTCCCTCACCGGTGACATGTGACTCGTTAATGTTACAAGGTCTCAGGTGTGTTAAAATTGGTGTTATCGCTCTTACCCTCTCATACTGGTCACTGAAAGTTCAACATGGCGCCTCATGGCATCTCATGGCAAAGAACTCTCTGAGGATCGGACAAAAAGAATTGTTGCTCTACATAAAGATGGCCTAGGCTATAGGAAGACTGCCAAGACCCTAAACTGAGCTGCAGCATGGTGGCCAAGACCATACAGCAGTTTAACAGGACAGGTTCCACTCAGAACAGGCCTCGCCATGGTCGACCAAAGAGGTTGAGTGCCAATTCTAAGCGTCATATTCAGAGGTTGTCTTTGGGAAATAGACGTATGAGTGCTGCCAGCATTGCTGCAGAGGTTGAAGCGGTGGGGGGGGGTCAGCCTGTCAATGCTCAGACCATACTCCGCACACTGAATTAAACTGGTCTGCATTGGCTGTCATTCCAGAAGGAAGCCTCTTCTAAAGATGATGCACAAGAAAGCCCGCAAACAGTTTGCTGAAGACAAGCAGACTAAGGACATGGATTACTGGAACCATGTCCTGTGGTCTTATGAGACCAAGATAAACTTATTTGGTTCAAATTGTGTCAAGCGTATGTGGCGGCAACCAGGTAAGGATTACAAAGACAAGTGTTTCTTGCCTACAGTCAAGCATGGTGGTGGGAGTGTCATGGTCTGGGGCTGCATGAGTGCTGCCAGCAATGGGGAGATACAGTTCCTTGAGGGAATTATGAAAGCCAACATGTACTGTGACATACATAAGCAGAGCTTGATCCCCTCCCTTCGGAGACTGAGCCGCAGGGCAGTATTACAACATGATAATGACCCCAAACACACCTCCGAGATGACCACTGCCTTGCTAAAGAAGCTGAGGGTAAAGGCAATGGACTGGTCAAGCATGTCTCCAGACCTAAACCCTATTGAGCATCTGTGGGGCATCCTCAAATGGAAGGTGGAGGAGTGAAAGGTCTCTAACATCCACCAGCTCGGTGATGTGGTGATGCAGGAGTGGAAGAGGACTCAATTGACAACTTGTGAAGCTCTGGGGAACTCCATGCCCAATAGGATTAAGGCAGGGCTGGAAAATAATGGTGGCTACACAAAATATTGACACTTTGGGCCCAATTTGCACATTTTCACTTAGGGGTGTACTCACTTTTGTTGCCAGCAGTTTAGACATTAATGGCGGTGTATTGAGTTATTTTGAGGGGACAGCAAATTTAAACTGTTATACAAGCTGTACACTCACCACTTTATATTGTAGCAAAGTGTAATTTCTTCAGTGTTGTCACATGAAAAGATATAATAAAATATTTACAAAAATGTGAGGGGTGTACTCACTTTTGTGAGATACTGTATGTTTTAGTTTACTTGCTTTCATTTGAACATATATTAATTTTCTATTGTCTGTAGACATTAGAGTTTGGTCAGAGGACTTGACTACTAGATCCCAGCATTGAGTACCCGAGCATCCATGTTTATGTGCTATTCAGATGTGACTGGTGCCGATCTTACCTAATGAGAACAAAGATGATATGAAGGAGAAAGTCCATCCCTATTTGATTGATCAGTTGGTTGGGAAGCTAGCATACATAATCATTACTTTAGTTCAATACTAAAGCCTCATCACTGGTGGTCAGGGTGGCAGATGCCAACAACTGCTGGCGAGCTTAATGACCAAACACATGATCTTAGGATGCAACCTAGATCCAAGATGGAGAGGTGCGCAGTGTCACATCCAAGATATACCTGTTTTGACGATAGAAATTAAAGATAAAATAGATAGAAAAAATAAACGATAGTAAGCAATAATTATTCCTACCAACAGAAATGTCAGAAAATGACATTATGTGAACATGACATCACAAATTAAAGATTTGCTTTCTTATATGGACATCAAGAAACAAGAATTGTGCCTAAGCAGTTCCCCCAGAAGAAAACATTTTATTGTAAATTCCTAATAAAAATAGCAATGCACACCCTGTGCCTTGAGCCTCATAGGTTTACATCTGCAATGCAAGATCATCTGACCAGGCTTGGTGAAGTGAGATTGGGTGATATCACTACTGTGGTGCTTGATGGAGAAGAATCTGTACCTGAACATCTGAAGCACAAGGATCTCCCTGATTCTGGTTCAATCATTATGTGAATCTGTACTTTTTGAACTTTTGTTGCTGCCTACCCCACCAGTCATCAGTTTACAAGTCATTGGGGAGTCAGCTCTGACATAAGAAAGGAAGGCCCTGCTGATATACCAAGGTGGCCTCCTCCATACAGAGACACAGTGCAGATGAAATCATGGTAAGTCAGTAATGGGAAAAAAGATCAGCGGCAGGTGGTGGCCAGTCATTTTTCTTCTGCTTACCTTTTTTTTTGGATTAGCTTGCACAATTCAGGTCTTCTTTAAGGATACATTTCAGGAGTAAACATGCCCACAGGTGATCAGAAATATCTGTGGACAATAACAGTAAGCAATTCTCATTATTGCTCTCTAGTAAGCAATGCTGAGTGCATTATGTTTATGTCCAAATTGGTCACCCTGACTCTTTGCTTTACAAATTAACTTCTTATACCCATCATCATCAAGAAATTCTAATTTATGTTAAGGCCTCATTCACTTGGGTGTATCATGGCAGACATCAATGTGAAGGGCTCGCCTTGTCTGTATGGAGTGCACAGGTGTTCTGTGCATCCACATGTAGGCAGTCCCATTCATGTCTATTGGGATGCAGTGGCTGCATGGATACAGCCACTCTTTACAATTTGATATTTGTGCGGGTGTGTGTCCATGTACGCCAGACAATGTGAGTTTCGGGACATGCATTTGTACGGAGGTACATTTTGGGCCCAGAATCTGGGGCCATGGAGCCACTGCTTTTCAATAGATATGAATAGGACCTTCTGTATGTGGATGCGCTTAACGCCTGGGCATCTTGTGTGGGCAAAAACTGTCCTTTGCACAGGTATGTCCATGTGGATGAGGCCTTATACTTGTTCATTAATTGAATAAACATCGTCTACCTCAAGGCCTCTCTGAGATGCCAGCTTAGCAGAACTCCTTGCTCCTTGCCATGAAGTGCATACAGATAACCCTTGTGCCTAAAATGAACAGAATGGATGGAATCTCCCTTGCAGCTTCTCAGTAACACTCTGTGTAGAAGTCTGTTTGAGCACACAAATAGTTGGCGATTCCAGAGATAGAAACAAATTCTCAGAAAAGGGTAAAAAGTATCAGTGTCCAGCCAAAAGATCCTTAGGGCAGCTCCTCATCAGATAAAAGGGATATCTGCAACATACTAAGAAAACACAAGAGCTCACCTCTAAGTGCAGCAGTTAAAAAAATTATTCTTTTATTCAATACATTTTCTAATTGCTGCACTTAGAGGTGCCCTCCTGTGTTCCCTTCTCAGTAACACTCTGGCAAGGAAACAATCACACTACTTTACTCCACATTCCCTATTACATAGTCAAATACTTTGCTTGCTTCCTACACAAACTCTTTCATCAACCTAAAAATTGCAGGTAAAGGAACAAAGAGAAGAAAAAAACAGATAAGTATATGCTTATGCTTACTTGCAATGTTTCCTTTTCAGTAAACAATTTTGTAGTGATTTGATGTGCCTATGAACTAGCTAGTAAATTACAGAAAGTGTCAGTTCTTTAGTACAGCCCCCTCCCTGCTTTCGGGTCACAGCCCTTTCCTCTTCTGGGAGTGTCTAATAAGTCTCTGTGCTGCTGCAGCTCCTCCACCCCTCTCCTAAGCTACCTGCATAATCTTTACCGTAACTGAGCAGCACTGAGATGTAAAACATTTTTTAGATCTATTTTTAGAGGGGTGCTGGAGGCAGATATGGCAGATTGGGTGCTCCCAATTCAGGGACTCTCTGGGTATTTTGGAAGAAGCTGGCACATACTTTGAGTACCTCAAAAGCTCCTGCATTCACAACACTCAATATGCCATATCTGCCTCCAGCTCCAACCCCAATTCCAACTTGTATCTTCCTCTCCTCATCCTATTGTGTAATTCTCTGAGCTTCTACAACCAACTAAGAGGATGTTGAATATGAACTTCTGTTTTCAGAGCTGAAAGTCCACATTGGCATTTTGAAGGCCAGGCACCTGGGTGCTCTGGAAGATTACAATAATACATTCTACGACTTCTAGTTTTTGTAACACACTTAACCTCAACATATAGCTGTTTTCTGCTGCGCAGCCTTTAGAGCAGCAGAGCCTCTTTTTCCCTGTTCCCAGATGTAAAAGTCCAAAAGAAGACCTGTTTGCCCTGGGCCACGGCTTCTATTAAGTATGAAGCCTGAGTAAAATGCCCAATATGGAAATTACACAAGAGCCCTAGAGCCAAATAAGAAAATGCTCTAATAATTTTGAGATATTATGAGCCTGAACATTTTGATAATATGTCAGAATCTTGACACTTTTAGCATTTTGTACTTGCCCAAAGGGGTTTTCCAAATCAAGTTGTCATATTCTGGTTAAATATTACTGCTTGGACAGCAGAACTTAATATATTAAAGTACAACAGTGGCCAAAACTTTCCTTTTTGTGTTCTGTTTTTTTTTTTTTTTTCATTTCGATATTTTTATTGAAATATATTAGAAAATGGGGAATAATTCACAAAGAGAAGACATATCTCCAGTATTGTTACAGAAATGAAAACAATAAACAGAACAGTAGGAAGTACAATGTAAACACTGGATGATGAGTATACAATGCAGAATCACAAGTTTCGAAGGAGGAGGAAGGGGGGGGGTGTCATAGGTGGGGGTACAGGAGGTGGGGGAGATATGGGGGAGTGGGGTAGGAAAGGAGGGGGGGAAGGAAGAGCAGGGGGAAGGCAGGTTTGAATTAAGGTGCGTGTATCATTATAGTGTTGGTATAAAAGGAGCTGCGCTAAACACACATATGATTAGTGTAATATTTAAGAAAATTTTTAGCATTCAAAAAAAAATGCAAATATTAAAGATCCCAATAAGGCAATAGTCCCAAATCAAAGATAATGACAATTTTTGATATTCAGCCCTTATGGGTGAAAATAAGTGACCAAAACACCTGTGAACAAAAAAAATATGAGAAATGAAAATTATGCTCCAGTATAATATCGAATAACCACAATGAGTATAACCTCCACCTGATAAATTGTATGCTTACTGCATGGTATTGACCCCCTATCACGGAGGGTCAAACACACTTGCGGCTACTACCCAGCCAGGGCCTTTGATGTTCCCATCAGTATGGTTGGGCCTCCAAAGCTCTCAATAGATTGAAAGGGCAAGGATGGATGTCATATTATCCCCAATGTATTGAAGGCAAAGATCCTCCTGCACACCGTGGATCTCATAAAACTCATAAATCTCATAAAACCCGCCATAGTGTAAAACCAAACTAGTTTAATCAAATAAAAAGAATTGTACTTACATCAAATGCGTATACATAGCACATAAATAAGCGGTCCGCCTCCAAAATAGCACCTGTCCTTCTGGGATTGTCAGAACAGCGTGGTGACATCAGCATGTCGCTCCTCCCAACGTGTGTCATCACAATCTGACGTCGTCCCAGGGTCCACCTCTGCAATAGGCAGTCTGTCAAAGTCTAGGGCAGGCTGTAATTTGACTGAGATAAACTCTGTACTAAGAGGCACCCACAGTTAGGGCCTTTTGTGTTCAGAGATGAAGGTACAGAGTGCAGAAGGTCCGCACTCCAGGCCTTCATCCTCGAACACCTAGAGCTCTAAATATGGGTATGTAATTAACCGACCTCCAGTCATTCATCAATGGCAATAGCAGGACATCAAATTGCAATTTCAGTGATTTAAAGGATCAGCATGTCAGATCAGGCTGCATCCGCGCTCATGGAGAAGAATAGAGGCTACAGATAGTGTAAAACCTCCAAACTATTTATTTAAACAATAAACAGGTACTTACAAAGGTAAAAGAAAATGGGGGGGGGGGGGAATGGAACACTGCTCGTAGCCCTATGTGCCCTGTGTGAAAGGAGGGTAAGGAGGATTCTGATTATGATTACTTACACTAGAAAAGATGACCCAATTTAAATATTTCCCCTCTGTCCTCTTTTTGTCACAACTCAGTACAGTGGTATTTAGGTGGTCAGGACATTTTCTACATGGAATTTGTATGTTCTTTCTGTGCTTGCTTGAGTTGCCCTTCCACACACAAAACCATGTTTACAGGTTAATTGGCTCCTCTCTATATTGGCCCTAGTATGTGAGATAGTTTGTAGGTGTGTTCCCGCTGTGTTCCTAAATGTGAGTGCCACATCCCAGTATGAGAAGCATATTTTGGAAAAATCCCCTTTGGGGTGGGACTTTTTAGGTCACTCAAAAAAAGTAATTTGAAAAAAAATACTTAAATAGTATGAATTTTATTTATTTGACAAAAGGATATATAGAAAGATGACATACAGCAATATATATAACGTTAAAAATTTGACAAAACTGGTGTGAGTAAAAAGATGTACATATACATTCAACCAACTATTTCGTGTGTGGTCCGACGTTTCGAGGTGAAGACCTCTTCTTCAGGGACTGTACTAGAAATAGTATTATCTGTAAGTATTAGAGAGATATTGTAACAAATAATTGTTGATGCATAGAAGCCATAGAGAAAATATAAATGCAATGCGTTTTAATACATATGCATATTTGTTATATTGAATAACATTTAAAGATGGATACAAATTAGACTTACATGGTTGAAGAAGATATGGACACCAGTATCGTTTTGTCATGAAGTAAAAGCATGGATTTTTGACAACACCCACAAGAGCTAGCAGTTGTTTGATCTATAAAAAGGAGGTTTGATGCAAGCAGCAAGCCAGAGTAGTGCCAGTGAACATACGACAGAACGAGATGTGCAAAATGGGGGCCCAATGTCACAACTGAAGTCCAATGTAGCCTGAACAGACGGGCAAAGGCCAATCAAAAAGTGCTGTAAATAATAAATACATATAATAAATAAATATGTATGAGAAAGGAAAAGTTTCTCTGTGAACATGTCATGCAATGATGTGCAGCAGTGCAACAGAGCAAACATAAGGTATAAAATGCCACAAGGGGTATAATCTCAAACGTATCTAGTCATGTCATAAAGGGATTCTCTCTTTAAAAAAGAATAGCTGTATGTATTGGATTAGTTTGTTCAAACAGAACATGTTTCCATATGTGTATAGGGCCAAAAATAGAGCCCTGGTTACTCCAACAAGCGATCGGTAATCGGTGGAGATTAAATCCAATCATGGGTAGATGTGGCATGAGAATGAAGCATCCATAAATGTTGCCCAAATGACATGAAATAGATCACAAGTTTTTAGAAACTATAAAGCATTCAAAATTGCATAGCAATAATGATAGTAAGTACTGACCTTAGACAGATATCATACGGCAAACCTCCTCCCAGCAATGGATGCGCAGAGTGATCCACGCTGGGAGTGGTGCCTATATGGGGATACTGTCAGGTGAGAGCAATCACTATGATTGCCTCTCAGCCCCCTGACAGCTGTGGGCTCCCCGGGAGGCGCTCGCCAGGCCCGCCCCCAGGACCGGCCCCGACGCGCACAGGATGTGCGTCATCGGGGGGGGGGCGGGAGCGTAGTCGGCAGGGCGTCTCCCACCAGCACGGGATGTGACGCCGCTCCCGCGTGATCACGCAGGTAGCGGCGTGTCCCGGAAGCTGGGTGGACATCCAAAGGGATGTCAGCAGTGGAGGTACCCAACCACCGGAAAACATAGGACCTGAAAATAGGTCCCGGACCCCGTGCTGGGTTGGACAGAGGGCTCCCAGGGTGCACATATATGCGTATGGAACTAGAAGATTAATAAAGAAATAAATATGCACACATATTGTATTGAAATAAAAAATATGTATTAGGGGATGTATAAAAGGATTAACCATTCTAGAACTGGATATGATGTTATAGTGATAATTTCATTATTATAATAATGAAAAAATATAATATAAATATCCATACTACAAGCGTTTGCTTGCAACAAAAAGGAAATGAATAACTAGTACAAGAATCACTAAGAACATGTATTTATGTGTTCTTAGGCGCATATAAGCGTCCACAATTGTCAACGAATGTGGGTGGTGTCAATGCCGTGCTTTTTTACAGGTTTCAATGACTATATATGCACGGACATCAAACTCAAACTAGAACATGATGGTATACAGTAGAAGTTAAACAGATGTGGTATAAGTCTAAATATAAAAAAAAGAAATAAATTAGAATATTGTACTACACATGGAATATTGAGGAAAAAGTGGTATACTTATTTTTCAATACCTCCAGACGCGAAACCCTCCAGAAAGGGCCTAAAAGAAACCATATCGTTAAGGCCCGGGGGTTCCGTTGCTTTCAAGGAGTGGATCCATCTCAGCTCCAATTGGAGGAGGCGCTTATTCCAGTCGCCTCCTCTGGGACTGGGATGGATCCGATCCAAAGCTAGAAATTTTATTTTGGGAAATTTTCCACCATGTATAATAGACACATGGCGGCCCAAAGGTAAATCGGGATCGCATTTCCGCATGCTTCTAATGTGTTTATACATGCGTTTCCATAGTTCTAACTTGGTCTTGCCAACATAGAAGCATTTACATTCGCAAGTTAGAAGATATACAATTCCGATAGTTCTACAATTAACAAAATGTTTGGCCTTGAACTTTTGGCCATTGGGGAGGATGGGGTCCCGTATAGTATGCATAAAACTACAATAGTGGCATGCCCCACACATGAAAGTACCTTTGTACTTACATGGATCAAAGTTGGACTGGCTTTTAAGTTCACTACGAACTAATTTGTCCCTAAGGGCCGGTGCCCGTCTATATGTAATTAATGGTCTCTGGGGTAGATGTGGGCTTAAAGCCGGGTCTAAGGCTAGGATATGCCAATATTTTGTAATTATATTTCGTAAATCTTGATGTTGTTGAGAGTAGCTGGTGATTATTTTCAATGTATTGTCATTTTTACGGACCTTAGGGACCAAGAGTAAATCTCTGTCACTGGCTAGTGCTTTTCTATATGCAGATTTTAGCAACTTATGGGAATATCCTCTTGCCAGTAGTCTATCTCTCAGGTCAATAGGTGCTGTTTTAAAAGTGTCTAAGTCGGAGCAATTTCGATGCAGACGCAGGTACTGGCCTGTTGGAATCGAGCGAATAAGAGGCTGAGGGTGAAAACTTGTGGCATGGAGGATGGTGTTCCCGGCAGTGGGCTTACGATAAAGCCCACTGCGGAGAACACCATCCCCATCACAAAACACCTCAACATCTAAAAAAGTTATCTTGGTGGCATCAGCTTGCATTGTGAATTTCAAATTGAATTCATTACGATTTAATCTTTCTATGCATTTGTCAAGAAGTTCTCTAGAACCATCCCAAATTACAAATACGTCATCAATATATCTCATCCATGTGCGTATACAGTCTGTATACATCATGAAATCTTCATCAGCCAAAAAAGTTTTCTCCCATTCCCCCAGGTACAAATTGGCATAGGATGGGGCACAGCATGTCCCCATCGCTACGCCTTGCACCTGGAGGAAATGGGAGCCTTGAAAACAAAACACATTATGTGTCAAAATAAATTCCAATAGAGACAGCATGAACTCCCCATATGCGTCCAGACCGGAGCTGGTGGTGATCGTGTGGTGTACAGCTGCGACCCCCCTGGAATGGGGGATCGAGCTGTACAATGCCTCAACATCGATTCCCACCAGGAGACACCCAGGAGGTAAAGTAAGATCACTAATTTTTTGTAAGAAATGTATAGTGTCGCGTGTGTAGGATGGAAGTTTTGCAACAAAAGGCTTCAAAAATTTATCAAGGACTTTGCTTGCACTGTCCGTGATTGACCCACATCCAGAAATGATAGGTCTACCTGGGGGGTCCCTGGGGTCCTTATGGACCTTTGGGAGGGCATAAAGAGTTGGAACCACCGGAAAGGCTGGGCGGATGTACCTCCAGTCATTCATCAATGGCAATAGCAGGACATCAAATTGCAATTTCAGTGATTTAAAGGATCAGCATGTCAGATCAGGCTGCATCCGCGCTCATGGAGAAGAATAGAGGCTACAGATAGTGTAAAACCTCCAAACTATTTATTTAAACAATAGACAGGTACTTACAAAGGTAAAAGAAAATGGGGGGGGGGAGTGGAACACTGCTCGTAGCCCTATGTGCCCTGTGTGAAAGGAGGGTAAGGAGGATTCTGATTATGATTACTTACACTAGAAAAGATGTCCCAATTTAAATATTTCCCCTCTGTCCTCTTTTTGTCACAACTCAGTACAGTGGTATTTAGGTGGTCAGGACATTTTCTACATGGAATTTGTATGTTCTTTCTGTGCTTGCTTGAGTTGCCCTTCCACACACAAAACCATGTTTACAGGTTAATTGGCTCCTCTCTATATTGGCCCTAGTATGTGAGATAGGGACCTTAGATTGTAAGCTCCTTGAGGACAGGGACTGATGTGAATGTATGTAAAGCATTGTGTAAGCTGGTAGTATTATAATAATGCCTGCAGTAAAAAAAAATATATATATATATATATAAAAATATAATATATATATATATATATATATATATATATATATATATATATATATATATGTTATCCTTCACTTTCAGTCCTGGTGGCAACGCTTGTCAAAACATAGAAAGTTAGAAAGTGTAAATCCCTCTAGCATGGACAAAGACTGCGATAAATCCCTTAAATAGTTCTAATCTGTCACCAACTCACCGAAAACTATAGATGCAATTTAATGTTGCCAGTCGTATTTGCCCATTTTCACTGATGACATCTAAATAATAATCAATCACGTGCGCATTTCCACTCCATGCTTCCAATTCGTAAGTGATTAAAGTGTCCTTTACAGCCCAAGCTTCCAAAAGTGGCGCCACCGCATGTGGTGAGTCACATGGATAATCTGTCTGCTATTTTCATTACAATCATTACTATAAAAAATGTATGTTCAATGAACTTTTTATTTAAAATGTCAGCGCCAGACATTTGTTAAGATATAGCAAGAGTGGCTGTAATTTGAATTGTAAAACATAACTGGCATCGCGGCGGTAATGACACTACTGTAGATCCAATTAAGTGTTAATCAATGCAATCTCCCCAATGTAGCGGAGTGACATACACGAGGGTGACAAGACACTAACCACATGAGGCTCGTTGAGAACAAATTAAAGTAGCTTAGTTCTCCAGTCGTGCTTGAAACACATACACAATGTTCTCTCATTAGCAATTCTTTACTCTTAACTTTGTGAAAACTATCACTTTGAAGAAGATAGTTGCTGATGTGAGGATGCAGAACCATTTTTGGAACTCAGACGTGTGACAGTCCTATTGGTTGACAGGTGGCTAGGAGGCAATATGTTGCCTCCTCGCTGCCTGTTTGAACCCTGAAAAGGTTGAACCACCATGTGGCAACAACATGTATTACACGCGGTTGCAAGGCAGTTGCAGTGTGGCCCCATTCACTTGAGTAGGTTGCATTTGGCAGAGGTACTGTCTGCCAAATGTGATAAGAGGCTTAATTTTTACTACGGCATGTGTATAGTCCTGAGCAGCTGCATGTCTGTGTCTAGATGGGCAGTCATCAAAACTGTGATTCAACTACCTGCTTTTACCGCCCCCTGGCTGACCATGTGAGTGAGCCCTTAAAGCAGAAGATACCTGTATCTGAGCTCCGCAGACTGAAAACACGATTTAAATATTTTTATTGTTTAGAGCAAACCCATCCATCCATGTATTTCTCCATGCTTTATTTTGTTGAGAAATCTTTGAAAAACACAAAACACCGCGCGGAGATTCTACCCAAAACCAATAGGTTGATTAGCACAGGCATGCAGACAGGTGGGTATGCTTAGCTAAGAAAGCCCCTCCTCCCCTCCTGAAGACTCCTGGGATGTATGACATTACTTTGGCCTAGGTCAGAAACCAGGAAGCAACTGAAGAAATGTAAAAAAAAAAAAGAACAAGTAAATACAGTATACCTACCTATCTATTTACTAATGCTAGCAGCATGAGCATTAAAAAATAGTTAATGTTGTGTGTTGAGCTTAGTCCCGCTTTAAAGGCTAAGTTCACTGTTCTAAACATATTATATGTTACACCTATATTTAGGGAATAGCATGTAACATGTTTAGCATGCACCCCTTCCCTGTGACAGCGGGTGAAGGGAACCTCTACCCGCACCTGCTGACACAATTTCAGAATCAGAATACTTTATTAGTCCCAAAGGGAAATTTTTGCGACACAGCCACACTCAACAAAGACAACACAAGATCACCACAATGAACAGACACAATGACACAACAAAGTTACCAATAACAGCAATTAGCACCAATAAAACAAATACTGTAATAACTACACTAATAAACCATCCATACATTTAAAATACAACATAAATAACACAGATTAAAAATTAACAGAACATCAAACTACCAAAATGCAAACAATACACCACTTTCTCTAGCATTACCCCAAATAATAATTAAACATAATACCAACATACTGTAAAAACTACATACAAATCCTGATCATAAACCAGATTTAAACAGAGCTGCTGTGTGAGGCTCCGCCCAAACATCTGCATCATTCATTCATTCACAGTTTCCTAGAATGAATAGACTACAAGTGCCATCCGCAATTATGCCTGACAGCTTGTATTTCTCAATGAACTGTGAGGGCGCTGCTGATTGCTCTCACAGTTCATTGATCTTCCTGCTCTGTATTAGAGGAATGGGTAGAAAGCTATTCTTAGAGTTTGCAGAAGCCTGGCATTGCTCCGGTGATCTGCTGATCATGGGCGCAATTCTCTGCAGGCTCCTTAGAAAAATAAAATGCATGTTTTTTTACCTGAAAGAAAATGTGCATTTATTGTTTTTTTATTTGTTTTTATTTTTTAAAGGTAACGTAGCCTTCAAGCCTAGACCAATATTGATGAGTCTCCTATCAAGGGATCTAAAGTATCTAAACCAGAAAACAAAAACTGAACATATTGTGGCTTATCAATTTTCATACATGGTGGCTGCATTGGTTGTTCTATTTTTTATTAGACTTTTTTCCTTTATTAATATGCCTCAGTGTACAACACATATTATCTTGATCCCCATTAAAGAGGTTGTAAACCCATTCATTTTTTTTTTCAACCTGAAAGAGAAACACATAATGAGCTAGTATGCATCGCATACTAGCTCATTATGAAATACTTACCTTAGAACGAGCCCCTGCCGTGCCGCCCGCTTACCTGTATGACGGGCGACATGTTCAGTCGCCCGTCTTCCGGGATCGCGGCATCCGGCCATCTGATTGGCCGAAGCCGCGATGACGTCACTCCCATGCATGCGGCGCGCGGGAGCCGACGGCATGAGGCTCTGAAGGAACAGCACCAGCGGCCGTTCCTTCAGAGTGCATGCACCAGTGATGTCAATGGCTGCATGTAAGGTAAATATCTCCTAAACGGTACATGTTTAGGAGATATTTACAGTACCTATAGGTAAGCCTTAGTATAAGCTTACCTATAGGTAAAAGTTGAGGAGGAGGGTTTACTTCCTCTTTAACTAGAATAAAGTGCTACAGTGTATAAATTATAACACAAAATCAGTTAATCTACAAATACAATTCTCTTTGCATCCCAAACAATTTTCTTGGCAGTTGTGGCTGAAAATGTATTTGGTCCACCTGACCGTGGTTTGGTTTCAACAGAACCCCTCATTTTCCACTTCTTGATTAAAGTTTGAACACTGCTGATTGGCATTCTCAATTCCTTGGATATCTTTTTATATCCTTTTCCTCTTTTATACAGTTCAACAACCTTTTCCCGCAGATCATTTGACAATTCTTTTGCTTTCCCCATGACTCAGAATCCAGAAACGTCAGTGCAGCAATGGATGAAAGATGCAAGGGTCTGTCAGGAGTCCAGAAACTCATTGACCTTATATACACACACACTAATTACATGCAAACAGATCACAGGTGAGGATGGTTACCTTTTTTTTTTTTTTTTTGACGAAGGAGCACGGATGCTCCGAACGAGTGCAACCCCTATTTTTCTCCTGCCAGGAAGTGATGTCATCAGGGATCAGAAGTCGGCAGCCGGAGCCCTGTTGTGCATGCTCCGCCGCGGCCAGTGACAACTAGCAGCCCCACAGCGGCTCGGCTATACCTCTGGAACCTCACCACCTTCTCCTATGACCACTATCCTGGAAGAGGAAGATGGATGACCCTAACAGTCTTTGTGTACCGGTCTCACCCAACCTCGGACAGTGAGTCACCAATTTTAACAGTGTTAAATAAACTTGTACTATACTAAGCTGGCGCCGCTCTCTCCTTTCTTGCAATAAATGGCTTTAGCCAAACACTAACCATGAGTAAAATCTATTTTTTTTGTGTTATCATTCATATTCTATGAAAAATGGCCAAGAAATCATAAATTCTGCCAGGGTATGTAAACTTATGAGCATGACTGTACATCACCTACATTTAAAATTCTCCAGTGCATAAATAAAAAATCCTTAATTAACCACTTGCCAACCTGCCCGCCGTAATATTACTGCAGCAGGGTGGCTCGGCTGCGTCCAGTCACGTAGTGCTACATGACTGCAGTGCATGTAGTTTCGACGGCGCACGTGTGCCGCCGGAGCCGCGCTCCCGCGATTGCCGCTGCCCTCCCGGAATCGTCGGAAAAACCGAGAGAAGACCCGCCTGCTTATGTAAACAAAGCAGGCGGATATTCTCTCAGACAGGCAGGGAGACATCAGCAGTTTCAGCTAAGCTGAAACTGCGATCTCTCTGTGCCTGTCACAGAAGCCCCCCCCCCACACAGTCAGTAAGCATATTAGGCATACATTTAACCCCTTTTATCACCCCCAATATTAACCCCTTCCCTGTGCCAGTGTCATTTATACAGTAGCAGTGCATTTTATTCAGCACTGATTACTGTAGTAGTGTCACTGGTCCCCCAAAAGTGTCAAAAATGTCAGTTAGGGGTCCGATCTGCCGCAATGTCGCAGTCCCGCTAAAATCGCTGATCGCCGCCATTGCTAATAAAAAAAATTTAAATAAATAAAAAGTCCAAAAATCTATCCCGTAGTTTGTAAACGCTATAACTTTTGAGCAAACCAATTAAAATACGCTTTTTGCGATTTGGGAATACAAATTGGCCTAAACTGATGAAAAATTACATTTTTTAAATTTTTTTATTGGGAATGTTTTATAGCAGAAAGTAAAAAATATGGATTTTTTTTCATAATTCTCTTTTTTTTTTGTTTATAGCGCAAAAATCTAAAAATCGCAGAGGTGATCAAATACCACCAAAAGAAAGCTCTATTTGTGGGAAAAAAAGGACATCAATTGTATTTGGGTACAGCATCGGATGACCGTGCAATTTTCCGCAGTGCCGAATCTCAGTGTAACGCAGTGCCGAATCTCAAAAAATGGTCTGGTCATTAAGGGGGTAAAACCTTCCGGGGCTAAAGTGGTTAAATAACAAAGTGCCTTCCCTGTATTTTATGAATATTACTCAACTATGACAATGCTGCAACAAATGTCCAATCAAAAATATGTGTCCAAAAATGTTTTTTTTACAGAAAAGCCTGTATCAAAATGATGTATAAATTCCACTTTATAAGGTGCTCAGTGCTCTATGGGCAAAAAATGGTTCCTTCTGTGCTTCAAATCCACCACCGTGAATCACAACCACACTGGAGAACTCACCAGATGGCCATGACCTCTCATTTAAGAGTAAGTTCTCAATGTGCTTTTTCCCCAAGAGGTTAAGACATCCAGGGCATCAGTTTTTCTTTCTCACACCATGATCACCATTACCATAAAATCAGAGAGGAGAAAACTTCAATAGTGTAAAATCTTTTATTACTTCAATGGGTTACATAAAACATTAGTTAATAAGCTCACATTATGCTCACATTAAACCTGCACCCAGGCTTACGTTATTGCCGGCTGGCTCCACTCTACAGTGCGATTGTGGTCAGTGCCCAATATCTCACTGCTTCCAGGTGTCTGCTCACAAATGGAATGGCTTTCTTCCTGTACTTACATTTTGTCATATTCACATCTTCCTTTATCAACTGGTGATCCCACCAATTACTCACTTCTTGTCCTAGGGTACCAACACTCACCCTTTGCACTGTGTCAATGAAAGAACAATGTTGCCACCTAGACTGCTCTCTTGATTTGGGTAGAGATAATCCTGCATACATACCTGAGTTCTGAATTTTATTTATACAAAAGCAAACAGATAAAACAAAAAGTCCACTAAATGTGACTAATATATACAATCTGATTGTAAAATATATTTTTGATCTACCATCAACTATGTAGTATAAGACGACTGAAAACAAAAAAAACAAACAAAAAGGCGCACCGGCCTAGTGCATTATCCTCTAAATAATGCATTAGGCCGGTGCGCCCTTGTGTTTGTTTTTTTCATTTTCAGTGGTCTTAGACTACCCTGGTCTTGTAAGGGGCTGCAAGGCCAAAGTTGTCCAGTGATGCCAAGTCGAAAGTTCTCAGCAGCTGCATGATTGTGGCTGAGGTGGTTAGAAGATCACACTACTCAGAGCACAGGAGATAGGTGCTTACACCAATTTTTTTGTTTGTTGCATGTAGCCTAGCTAGCCTGATTTGATCCAATTCAACCACTTGCCGACCGCTCACATGGAGCGTACTGTGGCAAAGTGGCTCGTTCCCGTCCAGCGACGTAGACCTACGTCGCTGGACTCCTCCCCCTGTAGGCGGCACTCGCGCGCCGCCGGAGGCTCGCTCCCGCTGTTTTCATTCACAGCGGGAGTCGGGCCAGGGGAGGAGCAGCGGCGATCGCCGCTGCTCTGCCCCGATCGTCGGGGAATCTAGTGAGGAGATCCGCCCGCCTGTGTAAACAGAGCGGTCGGATCTCCATAGTGACAGGGACTAACAGATCGCAGTGTTCAGCATAGCTGGACATCCGATCTGTCCTTCTGTCACTCAGTCACCTCCCCCCCCCACACGTCAGTAAGCACCAGGAATACATTAACCCCTCCCTCTCCAATAAAATTAACCCCTTCACTGCCAGTGTCATTTTTACAGTAACAGTGCATATATATAGCACTGATTACTGCAGTAATGTCACTGGTACCCCCAAAAGTGTCAAAAATGTCAGTCAAGGGTCCGATCTGTCCGCCGCAATGTCGCAGTCCCGCAAAAAAAATCGCAGATCGCCGCCATTACGCGTTAAAAAAAAAACACCAAAAATGACAGAAACCTTTCCCTTAGTTAGTAAACGCAATAACTTTTGCGCTTATTGCGATTTTTTTTACCAAACATAGGTAGCAGAAAACAAATTGGCCAAAAATTTAAAAAAAAAATTGATTTTTACATTTTTTTGGGGGGGAATTTCATATAAAAAATTTTTAAAAATATTGTTATTTTTTCAAAATAAACGCTCTTTTTTTGTTTATAGCGCAAAAAGTAAAAATCGCACAGGTGATCAAATAGCACCAAAAGAAAGCTCCGTTTGTGGGAAAAAAAGGACGTAAATTTCGTTTGGGTACGGCATCGCACGACCGCGCAATTGTCAGTTAAAGTCGCACAGCGCCGAATCGCAAAAAGTGGCCTGGACGGAAGACAGCAAAATCCTCCGGTGGTTAAGTGGTTAAAGGATTTTTTAGTTGTGTCCTGGAGCGAGGAATAAGGAAAGTATTTCATGGAATTCCAGTCCCCTAGACAAAATAGCATATGACCCTTGCAGTACAGAGGGGGCCACGCTGCAAGGATCACTTGTTGTTCAGATTGGAGTTCAGCTTTAATGAATGGGCATATCCATTACTCATCATTTTTTTCTGTACGTAATGTGAAGGAAGCATGACATACTATTTAGCGCTGACTGCAAGAGGGCTTAGGGTCAGTGTGCCCAAAGTTAGTAGACTTTCTATAGTTATATGGTTGGTGTCAGTCCTTCTGCCTACACTGGTCAGTTCTGAACCACTTTACTCTTTTACATTATTTTATTATTAGTATTTTTTTTTTTTTTTTTCTAAAAGCAAATGTTAAGATTGTAACATTTTTGGATCACTGGCACAAGCCAGGTAAATTTGCTGCATATATTTTTAGGGGTAACTATAGGCAAAAAAAAAACATATACAGGTGCATCTCATAAAATTAATATCATTAAAAAGACAATTTATTTCAGTAATTCCATTCAAAAAGTGAAACTCTTTTCATCCCAAAACCTTTCTCTTAGGTCTCTCGTCTGCCTCCTTTTCCAAATTGGCTAAAAAGCTCCTCGCAGACATGCTGACTGCCGCACGATGCTTAGTTAATCCTATATGGAAAAAGTGGGAACCCCCCTCACTGTTTGAATTGCACTCCAGGATCCGAGATGTGAAGAGGATGGAGTACCTGACTGCTTCACTAACTGACACTCTTAAAGCCCATAATCAAATATGCGAATTATGGGATATACTGGAAACCCCCTTAATCTCTGTTCCCTCGACTTAATGGCGCTGTGACTAGGTGGTTTGCTGTGGACTTTGGTGGGATTTTGTTTTTGACACAGGAGAATCTTCGTTACTGCCCTCTCTCTTCTATCGATCTCTACTTTTCTCTCACCTTTTAGTTTCCCTTTCTCCTCTTTTCCCTTTTCTTCTTTATTTATTTATTTATTTTTTTTTCTCTTGTGTCTCATATACCTTCATTTCTGATGGGTTACGCGTGGCAGCCTAGCCGGAACTTAGTTGACATACAATGGTCTGGAGTAATACACATTAAGCTTGATGTTGACGAATGATATATGTTTTACCCTTAGATTGTATTTTCTTCAGCTGAGCCTCATTGTTGTATGTTGAGCAAGTTGACAACACTCATGGATCTTGTCAATCTCTTCGTATCTCTTTTTTGTTCCTCCTTTTGATATCACTTTGTATTTACATTTTGAAAATCAATAAAAAATTGTCAGTTTTCAAAAAAAAAAAAAAGTGAAACTCATATATTTTATATAGATGCGTTACACACAGAGTGATATATTTCAAACATTGCTTTCTTTTAATTTTGATCATTATGGCTCATTATTGTGAAAACCCAAAATTCAGTACCGCAGAAAATTAGAATATTACATAACACCAATAAAGAAAAGGATTTTTAATACAGAAATATTGGCATACTGAAAAGTAAGTCCATGTAGAGTAAAGTATGCACTAAACACTTGGTCGGGACTCTTTTTGCATGAATTTCTGCATCAATGCGGCATGGCATATAGGCGATTAGCCTGTGGCACTGCTGAGGTGTTATGGAAGCCCAGGTTGCTTTAATAGCAGCCTTCAGCTCATCTGCAATGTTGGGTATTGTGTCTCTCATCTTCCTCATGACAATACCCCACAGATTCTCTTTGGGGTTTAGGTCAGATGAGTTTGCTGGCCAATAAAGCACAGTGATCCCATGATCATTAAACCAGGTATTGGTAGTTTTGGCAGTGTGGGCGGTGCCAAGTCCTGCTGGAAAATGAAATCAGCATCTCCATAAAGCTGGTCAGCAGATGGAAGCATGAAGTGCTCTAAAATTTCCTGGTAGAGGGCTGCACCTACTTTGGACTCGATAAAACACAGTGGACCAACACCAGCAGATGACATGGCTCCCCAAATCATCACGGACTGTGGAAAATTTTGCATTTCATTTGAAAATCAAGGTCCGGAGTCTGGAGGAAGAGTGGAGAGGCACAGAACCCAAGTTGGATGAGGTCCAGTACTATATTATACTGTACATGGACATACTATTCTGTAAACCAACATTTCTGTATTAAAAATCTTTTGTTTTTTTATTGATCTTATATAATATTCAAATTTTCTGAGATACTGAATTTTGGGTTGCAACTAGCTGTAAAACACTTGTAAACACAGCAGGCTGTTGTTCTCTCTGAAATGATCACAGAGCGCCTGTGATCCTCCTATATAGGATCACAGGTCTCTGTGCTCATTTCACAAGTCCCTCCCCCATACAGTTAGAAAACACCCCCTAGGCTCACACTTAACCCTTTGATCACCCATGGGTTAACCTCTTCCCTGCCAGTTTCATTATTGCAGTAACAGTGCATATTTTTAGCACTGATTACTGTAGTAATGTCACTGGTCTCCCCAAAAGTGTCAAAAATGTCAGTTAGGGGTCCGATCTGTCTGCTGCAATGTCGCAGTCCCACTAAAAATCGCAGATCGCCGCTATTACTAGTAAGAAAAAAAAATGACATAAATCTTTCCCCTAGTTTGTGGATTGCCCAAACCAATCAAAATACACTTATTGGGATTTTTTTTTTTTTTTACCAAAATATGTAGCAGAATACAAATTGGCCTAAAAGGATAAAAAAAATTACATTTTTATTTAATTTTTTTTTTGGGGGGGGGGGGATGTTATATAGCAGAAAGTGAAAAATATTGTTTTTTTTCCGAATTGTCACATCTTTTTGTTTATAGCGCAATAAATAAAAATCGCACAGGTGATCAAATACCATCAAAAGAAAGCTCTATTTGTGGAAAAAAAAGGACATCAGTTATATTTAGGTACAGCGTTGCATGACAGCGCAATTGTCCGTTAAAGTAACGCAGTGCCGAATCGCAAAAAATGGCCTGGTCGTTAAGGGGGCAAATCCTTCCGGTCCAGAAGTGGTAATGTTTATAGAGTAATTATATGGTGAACTTTCATCTTAAGGATTTTCTCACCCCTGTTGGCATTTCTGTAAAATAAAATCATGAAGTGCTTTTAGACAGGAACTGTCAGGCTGTAATACCACGTTTTCTGTCTTTAAAATTGCAGCTCTAGTTCTGCAAGACAGCGAAAATCCACTTTTGATATAAAGTTTAAAAATCTCTTTAAATTACTGCTGTGGTTGTGTTAGAAAATAATTAGCTGTCATGTATAGCAGCCTTAACTCAACTGCCTGGTATTATATTCAACATATGTGCCTGGTATGACCCATGAAGCGCTAAAGGTTATACTTTTCGGAGACCTCCTCTGCTTGTTTGATTGTCTTCATCACAAATTATGCAAATCTATGCTCGGCGGCTGGGTCATGAACAACAATGTGTGAACCTTGAAACAGTCATGGCGCAGACATTATAATTAACGAGATACGCAAATGTGAGCTTATATGGTAATTGTGGATTCATATTACTTGTCTTGAACCAATGTCAGCACAAGGTTTATTTATTCTTCTATTAGACGCCGATTTCCTTTTAGGATAAAAAAAAAAAAAAACACCAAAATAATTTGACCTGATAAGAAAAATTGCGCCTTTTATAAATGTGACCTTCGTAGGAAATAATATTATGCAATAAGTAATGTTATTTACTTTGACGGCTATAGAGGTGGATATTTGTGACGTATTTGACAAGTTTAATATGTACTGCCCTTGCTAATGTCATAGACAGAGAATCAATGGGATCAAAAACCATTTGAGAACCAATGGGATCAAAGAACCAACAGGTGGATAAACTTTCATTGGCTCCAATGAGTATTTTTTTTTTTTTTTAGCCCAATGGACGCAAATACTAAAAATGACATTAGGGTGCATAAAAAAATGTAAGAAAGATAAGCCTCGCCTTTTGTTTTCCTTCTAAATCAGCCATCAGCTCCAGTGCAAAAAATGTATGTAATCCCCCAATTCGTTTTTCAGTATATTTAGTATAATACTTCAATGTATACATTTTTCTTAACCAATTGCCAACCACCCTACGTACATATACTGCGGTGCAGTGGCTCTTCTGTGCAAAATCACATCCTGGGTCTGCGGCGCACATACGCACTGCAGGCAACCTGCTCCTGCTGTGATTGGACACAGCAGGAGCCAATCAGCGGGTGCGGCAGACCTGATGTCCACCGGGACCCTTCAATTGTTCCGAGAGGGGCAGAATGGCAGTCTGCTTATGTAAACAAGGCAGATCATCTTTCAATGACTAAGCAGAAACACTGATCTCTGTCTTCCCACAGTTAAAGCTCCTTCCACACAAATGACAATTGCCGTGATAATGTGCCCAAACCCCTATTACTGTGTACAACAAAATACTAAGAGAAAGATGGGGCTTTGTATGGGCAATTGGAGAGAGGATGATCACAATTATCACACCATATAATTAATTAAAATTGCTCTCTTTATTGAACAGACATATATATATATATACATATATATATAAAGACAAAAAACAAAATATACTATAACTACATAGAAGGACTGGATAAAAGAAAAACGCATATGTAGAAATATATTCCCATGGGGAATGCTGATACAGTGTATCTCATTAGATATTACGGTTTCTAGATAGCAGGGTCTAGGGTCCCCAGCAAGCCGATGTGTTTCGCAACAGGGCTTCCTCAGGGCCAGAGAGACCAAGGAAGACCGATATTTCCAGCTGCGATAGAGACCTTGGCAGACACATGCGTTGAGGGGCAGATCAGTGCAGGCAGATATATGCAAGAGGTTATATGCAATAGAATAACTGCAAATATGTAGATTTTGGGGGAGAATTCACAGTCAGTATCCTCTCAAAATTATCACAGGAACCCCCCCCCCCCACACACAGTTAGAAAACACTCCCTAGGGACACATTTAACCTTTTTATTGCCCCTGACGTTAACCCCTTCTCTGCCAGTGACATGAGTACAGTGACACGTACCAATACCTTTGCAGTGCGATTTGAGCCCATACAAATGAATGTGAACCGAGGCTGAAGTAGGGTTGCCACCTGTCCAGGATTCACCCAGTCAGTCTGGGTTTTGAATCATAAGTCCGGGTTTCAGTCCACCTAAAACCCGAACACATTATTTAGACAGGGATGTGGCTTGAAACAGGGCTTAAAAGGAGGGTGATGCGGCATTACTAATCTCTTTTAAGTGCCCAAAGGTGTCCCAGTTCTGTTACAATCCTATAGTGTATACAAAAAAAAAAATTACACCTCTAAAGTTCGGGTTTGGATTGAAGGAAAAGTGTCAATCCTAGGCTGAATTCATTATGACACGCCAGGGTGCACATAGGAGCTGTGGGGGTGTTTCTTGGTCTTACCGTTTCCGCTGGTTCATCCGAGAAACAATCCAATGGTGCTGAGGGCTATTCCCAGAGGCGATGAAAAAGTACATCCACCCTTGGAGGTATGGAGCGATGTCACGTCATCACTTCCAGGCCAGGCTAGAAGTAAATAAAGCAAGGTGACTTGTGGATTCTTAGGAGACATCTATATATATAAGGAAATGTTTGGAGACACAATACAGCATCTGTTTCATGTACAGTTTACAAAACTTGAAGGAAAAGTCACCTGAATTCACACCAGACACTGCAAAAATTACTAAATGAAAATATATCTATGTTTGATTTGTTTTCTTCATGGAATCACAGCCTAGGGTATTATTTCTTCAAATGCTTTAATTGTAAGGGATATAAACATATATATATATATATATTTAATGTGATTTGAGAAGTAGTTCAGCCATTGTCTTTAATACATCTTCCATTTTATGTAGAATTTTCTGTGTTTACCAATGCTGACAAGTCAGCATGTCCACAATTAAGCAAGATGGCCTTTCTGGCCACATGAGTGTACAGCCAATTACTCTGTAAATATTCCCAGGATGCATTGCAGAAATGCCCTCCCACTGTCATAAAACCTGATGTGTCACTGGCTGGGTTTCCTCCACTGTCCAACAAGCTCCCTCATTGGATACAGTGGGGACACTCCCACAGACCCAGTGAATCACAACTGGAAACATGTGACAGGCAAACTAATAGATCAGGCTCCCCTGATAAGCAGCAGGAGCAATAGATGCTTTTTTTCCTAGCACCTACCTACCTAGGAGGGTGATACACATGTATGGTATATGCATAGTTACATTAGTTCAAACTGCACCAAAGTAATGTATGTGAGATGCAGAAATATCTAGACATGGAATTCTTCTTTATTACATCATTATTTTAAATGCCGGAATGATACCTGGTATTAGTTCTTGCAGCATGCTGAACAGAAGGGGTGAAGTATGAGAAAAATAAGCAATACAAGTTGCTAGTCAGTTCACTGGTTAAGAAAAAGCATGCTGATAGGAGGAGAAAGCAGAGGGACAGAGAGATAAGCTCATCGCAATGCATGCTTATTCTTTCACAATCAGTGCATTCTCAGGTTGGGGCAGAATTCACCGGAAGTGAGGTGAATGATGCTGAACACCAAAATAATGTCACTTAGTGGCATAAAGAAAGTACTGCAGAAGAAACCTCTGGATTGAAGGTGAATATTGCAGCAAAGGCTGATTTTGTTATTTTATCTTTTAATTAAGTATTTATTGTTAGGTTGGAAAAAAGTCCATCTCCTTTAGGCTCGGTTCACACTGGGGCGGCACGACTCTGTACTACTTTGGGGGCGACTTGTGAATTCCCATGCACCACGACTTTGGAGCGACTTGCAAGGACTTCACATAATGGAAGTCTATGCAAGTCGCTCCGAGGTCGCCCTGAAGTAGTACAGGACCCTTTTTCTAAGTCGGAGCAACTTGTGTCGCTCCTATTAGAACGGGTCCTGTAGCAGTCAATGGACCGCGACGGAGCGCGACTTGTCAGGCTGACCAAGTTGCCTGACAAGTCGCGCTGGTGTGAATGGAGTCTAAATGAATAGTAAAAAATAAATAAATAGAAAACCTCAATATGCAGGATCTTATACCCACAGTTAATCCAGAGTGAGGCAAAAAAACCTTTAAAGCATGATCCAATTTGCTCCATTGGGTTAAAATACATTTCTTCCTTTATCTTATTTTTTTGTGGCTGGAATTCAGCTTCAACAAAAATGTATATATAAAAAAAAAGAATGTGAACATGTTTTTTATTTACAGTGTTATACAAAACTTTTGTTGTGTTTAAGATCTATCTTAATAGGATTAAACACACCACACATGTTTCCATGTTAAAGAATACTTCTAAATACAATTTCTATCTTTCAATAGAAAAAAAAAACACCCATTCTTTGCCTGTAACCACTGAGTTTAACAATGAAATACCTTATGATTTACATCTCGCTAAAGCCTTAGTACTTGTCTTAGAAGCTGCAGAGTACAAACAGAAGAGTTGCAGTGATTCATTTCCCAAAGAATGTGTTTGTTGCATATTTTGTAAATTTTTCTCTGTTGAGTGATGTATGCTAAACTGCACCCAAGGAACCAAACACATTGAACAATTCAATGAAAATAGTGTAAAGTGAAGATTCAAATATTCATCTGTTTAAGAGCTTTGTGTATTGGCAGAATAGAATCTGTTGCAGAGGCAACTATGTAAGTATTGTAGTTTGTCTTGGGTTGGCTGCTGTAAAGCTGATAATAAACATCAGATGTTGTATGAATGTGCCAGGGCATTCTGAACAGTAGAAGATGTCTTTAGGTCCTGTTTAAGGTGTAAACATTGGAACTGTGCTCTTTTTGGGCTACAGAGAAGGTACTCGTCATCACATGCAAAAGAAAAACAGTGCCTTGAAAAAGTATTTATACTCAATGGAATTTTCCACATTTTGTTGTCATGTTACAACCAAAATCATAAATGTATTTTATTAGGATTTTTATGTGATAGATCAGGGGTCTCCAAACTTTCTAAACAAGGGGCAAGTTTACTGTCCTTCAGACGTTAGGGGGGCTTAACTGTAGTGTGAAGAAAAAGTCCCGACGTCAGTGGGAAAAAAATATGCCCCATCTTTGGTGTCAGTGGGAGGAATTATGCCCTATAGTTGATGTCATTGGAAGGAATTGTGCACCATTATTGGTGTCACATTGTTGATTTCAGTGGATTAAATAGTGCCACAAAGGCCACATAAAAGCAAAGGCCACATAAAAGCAAACAAAGGGCCACAGTTTGCAGACCCCTGTGATAGACCGACACAAAGTGGCACATAATTGTGAAGTGGAAAATGATAAAAGGTTTTCAAAATATTTTACAAATAAATATCTGAAAAGTGTGGCACACATTTGTATTCATCTCCCTTTACTCTGATACTCCTAACTAAAATCTAGTGGAAACAATTGCCTTCAGAAGTCACCTAATTAGTAAAAAGAGCCCGATCCCCGCTGAGCAGGTGAATGGCAGCTCCATTTCCGCTCTGTGTGCGGAGATGGAGCTGTCAGGCCCCCACTGTCCTCTATGGGGGAATCAGATAAGAACAGACTGCCTGTCCGTTCTCATCCGATCCCATCCAATCTGATCCGCTAGACGGATGCAAAATAGGGACTTCGCGGATAGGATTGGAAGCGGATAGCAGCGGGTGTCAGCAGAGATGTCACCGCTGACATCCGCTGCCCTATAGGGATGCATGGGGCACCCGTTCAGGTCCACCTGAAAAACTGACAGGCAGATCTGTTCGGATCGTTCGTGTGAAACGACCCTTAGACAACCTTAGTAAACAAACACCATCGTGAAGGCTAAGGAAAATCAAAGACAGGTCAGGGATAAAGTTTAAAGTAGGGTTCTGTTGTAAAAAATATCCAAAGCTTTGAACATCTCCCGGAGCACTGTTCAATCCATCATCCGAAAAAGGAAAGAGCACAGCACAACTGCAAACCCACCAAGACATGGCTGTCCACCTAAACTGACAGGCCAGGCAAGGAAAGCATTAATTAGAGAAGCAACCAAGAGGCCCATGGTAACTCCGGAGGAGCTGCAGAGATCCACAGCTCCACAGGACAATTGTTTGTCGTGCACTCCACAAATCTGGTCTTTATGGAAGAGTGGTAAGAAGAAAGCCATTGTTGAAAGAAATCCATTAGGAAGTCCCATTTGCAGTTTACAAAAAGCCATGTGGGGGACACAGCAAACATGTGGAAGGAGGTGCCCTGGTCAGATGAAACCA
This sequence comes from Pelophylax lessonae, assembly GCF_965119305.1. Taxonomy (NCBI): domain Eukaryota; kingdom Metazoa; phylum Chordata; class Amphibia; order Anura; family Ranidae; genus Pelophylax; species Pelophylax lessonae. The sequence continues at coordinate 290,286,791 of NC_138773.1, forward strand.
AAATTTAACTTTTTGGCCTAAAAGCAAAATGCTATGTGTGGCGGCAAACTAACACTTCACATCACCCCGAACACACCATCCCACACATGAAACATGGTGGTGGCAGCATCATGTTGTGGGGGAAGAGGAAAACCGTAGAGTCTGCAAAAGACTTGAGACTGGGCCAGGGGTTCTTCCAGCAGGACAACGACCCTCAACATGAAACCAGAGCTACAATGAAATGGTTTAGATCAAAGCATATTCATGTGTTAGCATGGCCCAGTCCAAAGTCCAGACTTAAATCCAATTGAGAATCTGTGGCAAGACTTGAAAATTGCTGTTCACAGACACTCTCAATCCAATCTAACAGTTTAAGATATTTTGCAAAGAAGAATGGGAAAAAATGTAATTCTCTAGCTGTGCAAAGCTGGTAAACATATACTAAAAAAGACTTGCAGCTGTAATTGCAGTGAAAAGGGGTTCTACAAAGTATTGACTCAGGGGGGCTGAATACAAATGCACGCCACACTTTTCAGATTTTCATTTGTAAAAAAAATTGAAAACCATTTATTAATTTCCTTCCACTTCACAATTATGTTACACTTTGTGCTAGTCTATCACATAAAATCCCAATAAAAAATATTTTTGTTTTTGGTTGTAACATTACAAAATATGGACAATTTCAAGTGGTATGAAAACTTTTTCAAGGCACTGTATACAGAACTGTGAAATGACAGCAATTTATGGATGACAGAACAGCAATAAAATGTGGTTTTCTAATTTTGGTTAATTATTTCATTTTGGGATGTCTCATCCGATGAGGGTTACGATACAGTAGACGTTAGGTCATTGACCAAAGTGCTTGAAATTGTCCAGTTTGAGCATGAGTTAACAGATAAAGGCATTGTACACTTTTAAATGTTTTTGTTGTTTTAACTAGTTAATATTGTCTTTATGTTCCCTGTGTTGTTTTTTTGCCTTACCTTGTAATGGTGGGCTCACATGTTGTGGCTGAAGTTTGTAGTGTCATGGCCAATCAATTCCCAAACGTCCATGTATTCATTCACCAAGCTTGTCCCTGGGGATAGGCAACTTCTTATTCTGGGTCATGCAGTGTCCAATCAACGTCTCACCATTTCCTCTGTGTTGCATCACAAATGCAGAAGTGCTAATATGATGAAAGACTACATGTGATCTATTTGTTGATGTTGTTCCAAAGGGTACAAGTTTTTTTTACCTTAATGCATTAGCCACTTCAGCTCCAGAAGATTTTACCCCCTTCATGATCAGCCTATTTTTTGTTGTTTAGCACGGCCCTACTTCACTTCCTCTCCAGCAATGTACCAGCAGCAAATTTACCAGGATTTCCCATGCCACCCAGAGTCCAGATCAACCAGCCTGATCAGCGTTGTTGGGCTCTATGATATAGTAACCAGGAAGTGATGAAGCCACATAATTTCAGGTTTACCTGAATATAAACTTTGCCAATTTTAAAGATCAGAAGCATTGGATCTTACCGATCCTGGTGTGATCAAAAGCTTTTAAGGACAGAGGAGGGATCTGGGGTTTTATAGACCCCAGATCTCTACATAAAGAGTCCCTATCACATGCCTATTGCTGTAACAAGGGATGTTTACAGGAGGTAAGTGGCTATACTGTGCAAAACTATTTCACAGAGCAGATACAGTAAGTATAATATATTTATTATTGCAAGGAAAAATAATATATGTCTTTGCAACCACTTTAACTGTTCTACCTCTTTGAGGTTGTGTCAGATCTAATTACTATTTAGCTCTCATCTGCAGCTGTGCTAGACTGAGAGACCTAAGGATTTTGGATTTGTAATTTCTTCACATGAAGTGTCAGGTTTTAGACTGTGGACAGAAATAATGCATTATCCTGTACAGTGCCATGCAGCATACCTCTTGTTTGAACAAAAACAGAATCTTCCGATGCCTTCCCTTATAATGATGGGCTCATATGTTATGCCATTTTTAAAGTTTCACATTAAGCATTACTAAAGTAATGCTAAAATAAAATATTTGGTACATAATACCCATGCCAATGCCTGTCCCTTCCATGACAATTGTTTGACAATCCCTTGCCTATTAGCCTAAAAAATGTCCAGAATATTTTTTTAATATTTGACTCCCATTGACAATGGGGGGTCGGATTGGGCATCCCAACTTGAGTCATGCCCTGCAAAGCTTGCCTTGAACTAAACCCAGGTACATTTAGCTCATTACTACTTGCAAACAGCAGCACATGTGACATTGTCTGCAGTGCATGGGTGTGTTGTATGTCAGGCTTCTTAACTATCTAGTTAGACATTTTTCCCTATCAAATGGTGCATTTGATATACAAAAATAATTATCAATTCACAAAGCATATTAACTACTGAACATTGTGTACTGTCTGGAGTTCTAGTTACACTGACAGCAAATGAAGAAAACATTTTTTTTTTTTTTTTAGTTTTTCTCCAACAGGGAGTAAAAAGAAAATCTATTTGAAAGGTGAGATTGTTTTTCATGTAAATGAATTACAGGGCATGTATTAGCTCCAGGTTTTAGCACAATAACTTACTATTGCAGCGTCTCCGAAAACTATTAATGCAGATGAAGATAGCTTGTTTCATTAGAAAATGTGAGAAAATAATTGTTTGCACTGCCTCCTTTTGTACTAATTGTAGAGGCCTTTGCCTTATGTAGGAGTTCAGAGCTGATGTACCTTATCCATTCCATTACATGTTTCCAATGGGGATTCCTAATTAATTATATTCATTTGCTTCCTGAAAGAAATTGGCATAATGGAATATCATTTTGTATGTACAACATTTCTGTTTTTAAGCACTTGGGTAGGAAAGAATAATTTCAAATAGAACATTGTAATTAACAAGGAGGAAGTCAAAACAATAAATAAATAAATAAACAAAAAAAAAAACCCATGACTATTATTGATGACATTCATGAATTAGCCCATCAGACTTCATATCTAGCATCAATTTATGTTGAATTCTTTTTTAGCGTTAAAGTACATTTTGGATAGAATAAACAAGGGTTATAACCCCAGTCAGTTTTGTGGGCCACCTGTGTCCTATTGAGGAGATTTTCCTTTACTTCCTACCCATATCCAAAACAGGAAGTTAAAATAAATCCCTCTGAATGGTAAAGTAGAAATCCCTCTCTGGTCTCCAGGATCACTGGACACCAATAATTTCCGCATTGGAAGATTTCCCCTTTATAACTGTTTTGTGGAAAACCCAAAATTTGGGGTTTTCTTTTCATTTCACTACTGATGACAAGGTTGGTGGAAGCACCAACAGTAAGGTGTTTTAATCCCACTCCACTCTATCCAAAACTAAAAATAAAATGGCTGTAGGTATAATAAGACTGAAAACTGTTATTTTCATCTATGTTCATAAAGGGCCAAGCCACAGGTTCACTTAAATTAGGACAGAAGTTAAAAAAAAGAAAATGACCAAGTACAAATGTAGCACTGCCCCCTTGGGAGCTGCCGAGTGTGGATTCCCCTGGGTTACCCATAGCAACAGTCTGTAAAATGTATCACTTTAATACTTGGCTCAGACAATGAACAGTCCAGGGGATTTGGTTTTTGTGTTTTATTATAGAACTTGGATGGGAGAAGGGATGAGTGGGATACTCCAACTTGAACTATGCACAATTTCTGAGAACACTAACTGTAATGAGTGTGGCAAGGCCGCTGCTTCACCTTGCTACTGAAGTGAAGTAGAAAATAGGTTCCTGACTGAATTTCTCTTCAGGGTCCTAACTTGGCACCCCCTTTATCACTTCCTGTGCATGCTAGCCCCTTGTCCACTGACTTTCCACTGAAGTGGTCCCCTTCCTGGGCGGACCCCTGGCAAGCCTCCTGGTACTCATAGACAGCTTCACTTGTCGATATCCTGGACCTCCTGGCTCAGCATCACACACTTGGTCCACTAGGCCGACTGCCTGTGACCACCTTCCTTGCTGAGAGGAGGAGAGACAAAACCTCACCCTCCTCCTGGGACCTGGCTTCCCACCCAAAGACGCCCTGTCACATGTGCCCCTGGCTTTTATGACCTATCCCAGGATGCACCACTCTTGTGCCCTCACACTGGGAGAGCCACAAAAGCCTGTGTGTCACTGGCTGGGTTTCCTACACTGTCCAACAGGCTCCCCTATTGGATACAGTGGGGACACTCCCTCAGACCAAGTAAATCACACATGGACACATGTAACAGGCAAAACTACTGATCAGGCTCCCCTGATAAGCAGATGGAGCAAAACAATGCCTTTAGGTAGCACCTGCCGAGGAGGGTGAAATAAAAAATGCAAAGCTTTTGACCCAAAACTCACCTTGTACCTGAAGCTAATCCCTCCCCCCGCACAGTACTTCTTTTCCACAAGAATCAGCCAGCATCATTTAGCCCAAATCTTCTAAAACCCCTGTTCAGTACTACTGATGCTGCTTGGGGAGCCTAGACATTGTTGATTGGAGTGCTACTCAAGGTGTGTACCAGACTTCTTTGCATTTTGTTGGGGCGATAACCCTTTTTGTTCTGAAAATAAATCAATGCAGCCTTGTCACCATGTGGACAGGGTAGTCTTAGAAGGAAAAGTCATTTTAAAACAGACTTTAATTGACCTGAAAGAGATGACATATTCCCCACAGCTTTTGTTTGTAATTAATCAATCAAAGGCCGTACGTCAGGGTGTGTTGACATCCCATTATTTTCAAAAGGCTCTCTCTGCATTAAGCAAAAGAAGCGGCTGATAAAAAAGTAAAAGGGAGGATTAGGGAGAGACAGAAGTGCTCCATTATATGCCCAGTTCCTGACAAATAAGAAAAATAGTTCCTACAGGGAACTTCCTGTGACGGTAGCACCACCTTCATCACCTCCCACTAATGCTGTAAAAGTAAAAAGAACCGACTGCCTTTTTATTGAGAATATTTTTTTAAGTTACAATAGAGAGAGAAGAGGCACTGTAAGACCATAGATAAGAGACAGTGAACAAACAAAACAACACTCGAGTATACAATGACCTTTTCAAAATGAATCTGTGTGACTGGCTCTATAAGAAATGGGTAATAAAACTGCATACACTTACAATAAGTGAAGAGACTCAACTGACAAAGGCTGAGATTTAAGAGTGGACCAGTCAGCAAGTGCAATTGTATAAGAAGTAAGAATGTAGTTTCAAATTATATTAAAGGCAGATTTTTTTTTTTATTTTAATAACAAACATGAACAAGAGATGAAGTTGGGAGAGTGCCACGTCAGAACAATACGCACTCAAATAGGATCATACCCCTTTTTAAAAAAAAATAATAATTTAAGATTAGATCTACAATTCCCACATAAAACAAGGCGCTTCTGTATGCAAATTTTCAACAAGCAGATGACAGCACATCTAAAGTGGAGACCAAGGAGGTACGCATACACGTATGGACTCATATCACTTCACTTCCCTCTCCACCCCCTTTTTTTTCCCTTTTCTTACACCCCCTCCTCTCATTCCTGTTTAACCCCATATCTCCCCCTATATACCCCACACCCCTCCCTGACCCATTCCCATATATAATTATGCAACGGACTCGTTTAGAGCTCTACTTCATCCTTACTTTATACTTCTTTAGTTCACACTAAATAAAACCCTGGATACTAAATTCACACAAGAATTTAGCAATTTGATGACTATACCCGACCCTTTAGACGTACTAAATCCACGAGATAATGACCCCCAAGCTTGGCTTTTCCACTTTGCTCTCTGAATGATTTTATCGGTAGTTTTTACCTTTTGACGAAGCCAGAACTGTATTGGGAAAACGGGTTTGATGTTTCTAAGTTTACTTACCTGAATGCTTTTATGTTTACTTACCATGCAAGATACCTACTGAAACTAGATAGGTTTTCTTTCTTCTTCTATCTACTTGTAATCCTAACATGATGTAACAGTTAATTGTTTTGGACTAAAGTTGACATTTTGTATTGCTCTTTGTTATTTGACAATAAAAACATTTTGTGGGAATAAAAAAACAAAAAAAACAAACATGTCATAATTACTTGCTCTGTGCAGTTGGTTTTGCGCTGACCAGTTCCGATCCTCCTCTTCTCAGGTCCCCCGCCAGTGCTCCTGGCCCCTCCCTCCTTCCGTGTGCTCCCATAGCAAGCAGCAATGATGGCCAGCTTTAAGGTGGGCAGTCATAATGGATATCGTTAGGGTTTCAGATAAGTACAATAATATCAGTAGTATGGACATTTTATTGTTTGCAATGTAACCAAAGAAGGAGATAGGGAGTGATTTCTATTAAAAAGGAAGTTTATTGATTTTATAATTGGGGAAGGAAGGTTTGCCTTATAGAGTGCATCAACAGTGGGCATCAGTTTCACACGTAAGTATTTTAATTCTAATGATTTCCAGGTATAGTTGTCCATAGGAGTTAGGTCATTTAAGATCTGTTGGGGAATATTAACAGGAAGGGCCTTTGTTTTGGTGTTATTTATTTTGTAGCCTGAAAGAGAACCATAGAGATATAATTCTTTGTGGAGATTAGGGAGGGTGACGTGAATTTTAGTAAGTGTCAAGAGAATGCTGTCGGCGAATTGAGAGATCTCAAATTCCCTATTGCATACCGGGATACTATGAATATTAATATTCTGCCTAATGCGTGCTGCTAGATCTACACTGTAGGGTCAGAATAAAGGTGCATGATAGCTCGAAAAAAAGAACCTTTTAGTCCTATATGTCTGAGGGTCGAGAAAAAACATGACCAACTGAGCCTATCAAAAGCCTTCAAGATCCTCATCATGATCCGACTTGGATGCGACTTACATTCAAATCAATAGGCTCACATAGGAATCCATTGATCTTTGACGTGGAAAAACACATCTGACGCGGCTTAACGCTGTATATGGCATTAAGCAACATTTAGCAGCCTTACCAGCGTCAGGCCAATGAAACTTACAGCTTCGAAATGTCTGTGTGTGCATGTGGCCATAGAATAACATAAAGGGGCGTTTTAAAGCTGCCAAAAAAAAAAAAAAAACGTCTGACGCACCTAAAAGCAGCTGTAAAAACGCCCTGTGTGCAAGAGGCCTTTAATTGTTGGCCATCCACTGATTAAAGGAGGCCAACTGCACTTCATCTAAATGTGTACAAACATATATTCTCTCCAGTCTTCCTCTTTCCTTACAGACTCTCTCTCAATGGCAAGATAATATGTGGGAAGCAAAAGAAACTGCAGATCGTTCTCATGTGTTTTATTGAAAATAGTTAAAAAAAAAAAAAAAAAAAACTCACATCTCAGCAAATAAAACTAGACATGTCACATCCATATTCCAATATATGGCATCCAGACTTCGCCCACTGTGATGACCTCACTGCTAGCCTAATGCAACGCGCCGTCAAGGCTTTCTCAAAAGCTACCATATTGACTTTGGAATGAATATATTCAATATCACTGTAACATATGGATTGGTTGTGCTGTTTTTTTTTTTTAATGATTTACATGATTTTATATATTTATATATATATGTATACAGCTATTTTATTTAGATAGTGTTTATAATTTATTGATTTTTTTTAGGAATAGGAATAATGATAACATCAAAAAATTGGACTTTTTTCACTTTCACTTGTTTATTTAAATACTTATAGATTTTTATGTCACAATCTGATACAGTTTATATGATTTATCAATTTTATATATATATATATATATACATAATTTTATGAAATTATTGGGATCACATTCACATATATTATATTGTTTGCACAATATTCTTTGCACATTTGCACAATTGTGGATATTATTTTCACATTTGCACATTTATTTTTAGCAATCTCTGTAGATAGCCCCTACCAGGACTATTTCTTTTTACACATGATTTTATACTACTGCTGCTGCTATACTTATAGATTGTCATTTAAATTTTAAACATCATACATAAAAAATCTTAGGCGCGGGGAGTACATTTTTTTAAGTGTTACTTTTTATACAATTTTTAGAATTTTTACTGGATACATAGAGTATTTACTAATTTGAAATTTAAGTGGCACAGCACTGTTTTTGATAATACTAGAGATACGTTATCCGGTGAAAACATACTTAGTGATAGCGGCCGCTTATATATTTATTTAATCACTAGTACACTATTTAAAATTTTTCACTGGGTGATTAATTGGTTGCGCTGATATTTGCTTATTTTATTTATACAGTGCATTATCCCTGGATAAAACAGAGGGGCTGCCAGTGAAAGGGGTTTTAAAGGTAACAACCACTTTAAGGTCCAAGGTGGGTGCCCCTAAGGTACTATTGTATTTTTTGGATCACTTTGGGAAATGCAAGGGCGTGAAGAATATCAGATTTGCTACATAAGTGTGGGGTGGGGGGTGAGAGTGGAGTGTGCCTTGTTATCTCTAATAGATTGAGGGGCTATATTAGCCACATTCTCCTGCAATTTCTGTGTTAGAAGCATATGGGTTTTAATGACCTTATTGTAGAATTTCTTGTTTAAGCCAAGACTAGGCCCTGTCTATTTTATCTATTTTACCCACCTCAAGGTCTGCTCTTGTTTGGAAGATGTCCCTAAGTAAGAGTAATGAGCGAGATGATAGAAGGGTAGTTTTCAATAGTTTTAATTGAACAACCATTGTATAACTCTAGCATTTTTCTTAAAAGTAGTGGCCAAGGCAATACAAATTTGCGCACTTCTGAGAGCATGGTAGGAGAAACCTCTGGGGAGAGATTTTCCAGAAAGTAATTTTGGACAGAAGATTCTAAATCAGATTTAGAAGGGTCATGTTCATTAAGCCACCAGTGCCAGGATTTAAGGGTGGCAGAGGATAGTGCAAGTGATAGGATGACTAGTACGTAATCTAATCAGGAAGTATGGTGAATGTTGGATCAAAGTCAGAGAGTAGTTAGGATTTAAGCATTGACAAAGAAAAAATCTACATGTAAGTGAGATTTTTGGGGATGTGAGTAGAGTAAATTGTAAAGCTATCGGGTTGGCTATGCATCATGCCTCAAAAAAGACATGTTTTCTGGTCAATTGGTGGAGGAGTAAGGATTGGAGGAGTAAGGATTGTTTTATGTGAAAAGGGTTGAGTTTGTGGCCCAGAATGACATGTTTATCCATACATAACGAGTAAGGAAAATTTTGAGAGAAAAGCGATTTGGTTTGAATAGGGGGAGTACAGGTTGCAGAGAGTAAGATCTGTGCCATCCCTCATGCCTGTACAGATAACATTATGGCCCAAATCATAAAGGTGTTTTAGGTAAAATATGGAGCTCTTTTTATAAAAGAATTGCCACATCAGCCTTGGGTTTGAGGTTAGAAAACTTTTGAGGGTAGAACTTGTGGGTGAAGGAACGAGTCCTCATTTTGTCCAAATGCATCACTTTATATCTGCTGTGGAGCATTAGAATTCATGTAAAGCCAGATGTCTCTTATAGTTAAAGTTAAGACCCTTGACATTAAATTAAATCAGGATGGATGCAAAAAAATACAAAAGTGCTATATTTAGCTGAGCCAAGAAGATTGTAAGTAGGTGTGGAGTGCAGGCAGACTGTGGTCCATAGTGAGCAACCATTGGAGGAAAAGCAGACGATGTTCAAGACCCCCCGCACCGAAAGCCATTATGTGGATGTTACACTGGAGAAGGGAGGCATAGAAACAATGCAACAGAAAATCAGACACAATATAGGTAAATAATTCTGCTAGTAAAAGAGGTAGAGGGGCCCCTCTGTGAACCAAATTATGCAAAATACTAAACAAGATATCTATCAGCACACTGAGGAGTTGGACAAAATGGAAACTAGGTGGTCCCAGTGGGGAGAGAGGCTGAATTAAACCTGCACACCATTGGCTTCCCAATGCATGCACAGTTACCTTGTTATATGGAGTTCCCACTGAATACTATGGTTGATGAGAAAGCCAAATTATAGAGAAAGGAAAATAACCTAATTTTACTACCAAAGCTGTGTTTCTTAAAGGATGTACCTATCTGAAATAAATGTGGGTTGGGTTTTGTACATCCCCTATTTATTATAAATATGCCTTATCCTGTCTATTCCTATGATAGTCTATCAAAGCACTGATAAGGTTAATAGTAAGGATATAATGCCAATGCTAGCTAACTAAGCAAGGATTCAATTTAGTATAAAGAAAGTAGAAATGTTAACATAAAACACTAAAAGGATACTACAGAGCATATAAAACAAACAAGCACAGATAATACTTTACATATGGCCGTCCTCTGTTTTCTGTATCTTTTAGCTGGGCTCAATGGGAAAGAAAAGCAAAGATTACTTTTAAAGTTCACTCAGACACCTCCCACATAAACACCCACTGTCTGCTTGTCCAATGACAATTCATAAGAGGCCACTCTTCCTAATCAACAGGAAGTATCTCATCTTTCCATGAAGCATGTTATATTCTCTACTAGGGGTGCCATACTTCCATGAATCACTGTTTTTGACCCGGGTCATCTTTCAGTAACAAGAAAGATTAAATAAATGCTCCTCCGCTTGAGAGTTGCTAGTAGCTAGGTTTTGTAGAAGAGTGGCTCCCCTTGTCAAGCCACTGTTTTAGCTGTGCTGCCACTCCAAACAGGTCAGGGAAACCCAGATAGACTCTAAAAACAATAAAAATACAGAGGACGCACCAGCCTAGCACTTTACCTGTGCAACAATTTATTTAAAAAAAAGAGAAATCATTCATACTCACAAACGAAATAACTTGTTCAAGCATGATAAAAATATATATACACGTGTGTGTGTGTGTGTGTATATATATATATATATATATATATATATATATATATATATATATACAGTGGGTACGGAAAGTATTCAGACCCCCTTAAATTTTTCACTCTTTGTTATATTGCAGCCATTTGTTAAAATCATTTAAGTTCATTCTTCTTCCTCATGAATGTACACATAGCACCCCATACTGACAGAAAAACACAGAATTGTTGACATTGTTGCAGATTTATTAAAAAAGAAAAACTGAAATATCACATGGTCCTAAGTATTCAGACCCTTTGCTCAGTATTTAGTAGACGCCCCCTTTTGATCTAATAGAGCCAGGAGTCTTTTTGGGAAAGATGCAACAAGTCTTTCACACCTGGATTTGGGGATCCTCTGCCATTCCTCCTTGCAGATCCTCTCCAGTTCTGTCAGGTTGGATGGTAAACGTTGGTGGACAGCCATTTTTAGGTCTCTCCAGAGATGCTCAATTGGGTTTAAGTCAGGGCTCTGGCTGGGCCATTCAAGAACAGCCACGGAGTTGTTGTGAAGCCACTCCTTCGTTATTTTAGCTGTGTGCTTAGGGTCATTGTCTTGTTGGAAGGTAAACCTTCGGCCCAGTCTGAGGTCCAGAGCACTCTGGAGAAGGTTTTTGTCCAGGATATCCCTGTACTTGGCCGCATTCATCTTTCCCTCGATTGCAACCAGTCGTCCTGTCCCTGCAGCTGAAAAACACCCCCACAGCATGATGCTGCCACCACCATGCTTCACTGTTGGGACTGTATTGGACAGGTGATGAGCAGTGCCTGGTTTTCTCCACACATACCCCTTAGAATTAAGGCAAAAAAGTTCTATTTTGGTCTCATCAGAACAGAGAATCTTATTTCTCACCATCTTGGAGTCCTTCAGGTGTTTTTTAGCAAACTCCATGCAGGCTTTCATGTGTCTTACACTGAGGAGAGGCTTCCGTCGGGCCACTCTGCCATAAAGCCCCGACTGGTGGAGGGCTGCAGTGATGGTTGACTTTCTACAACTTTCTCCCATCTCCTGACTGCATCTCTGGAGCTCAGCCACAGTGATCTTTGGGTTCTTCTTTACCTCTCTCACCAAGGCTCTTCTCCCCCGATAGCTCAGTTTGGTCGGACGGCCAGCTCTAGGAAGGGTTCTGGTCGTCCCAAACGTCTTCCATTTGAGGATTATGGAGGCCACTGTGCTCTTAGGAACCTTAAGTGCAGCAGAAATCTTTTTGTAACCTTGGCCAGATCTGTGCCTTGCCACAATTCTGTCTCTGAGCTCTTCAGGCAGTTCCTTTGACCTCATGATTCTCATTTGCTCTGACATGCATTGTGATCTGGAAGGTCTTATATAGACAGGTGTGTGGCTTTCCTAATCAAGTCCAATCAGTATAATCAAACACAGCTGGACTCAAATGAAGGTGTAGAACCATCTCAAGGATGATCAGAAGAAATGGAAAGCACCTGAGTTAAATATATGAGTGTCACAGCAAAGGGGCTGAATACTTAGAACCATGTGATATTTCAGTTTTTCTTTTTTAATAAATCTGCAACAATGTCAACAATTCTGTGTTTTTCTGTCAGTATGGGGTGCTATGTGTACATTCATGAGGAAGAAGAATGAACTTAAATGATTTTAGCAAATGGCTGCAATATAACAAAGAGTGAAAAATGTAAGGGGGTCTGAATACTTTCCGTACCCACTGTATATATATATATATATATATATATACACAGTATCTCACAAAAGTGAGTACACAAAAGTAATAATAAAAATAACAGTAATAAATACAGTTCCTTGTATTGGAGACTATTCATCTACACAAAGTAGTGGAGTCGGGCCGGTGTCTGGAACGCAAACGCGACCCCGTTTGGAGTCCTTGGCCAAAGTGCGTTCCAGTGACTGCATGCTGGACCACTCCACCCCCCCCTTTAGGAATGCCAGGAACATAGTATTGGCACAGTATATCATACCCTACACAGGCATGAACATCAGGTGTACAGCTAGGCACAGCATTACCTTGATGATGTGAACACACATTCCTTTGACACCATAAACTATAGGGTATGTAATAACTATTTAATGTACTATCTGTGAGGATCTGGTCATAGTGGGAGCTACAGCTATCATAAATACAGCTTTTAAACAAATCAAGAAAAATAGGCTATCTATGCAAGTGCATAATATGGGGTATTTATGTGGAAGTTTGAGCAATGTTAAGTTCAGATTTGTATATATCTAGCTAATTTTTTTTTGGTGTTTACATATGTATTAAAATCAATCTAATTTTTGACTCCTTGTCACGAACGCCCTGCTGGTTAAACACTATCAAAAGATACAAGAAAGCAACTCCATTCCTCGACTTCCCACTTGTTGGTTACTAAGCTTCGTTCTAAACAAGTGGATAAAAGGGGAGTAAGGATATGGGAACTGCGCAGCCAAGAGATGTAATACGCCCTCCATATTGCTAAATATAGACTAAGTGGACAGGATGAGTTTAGAGGAACATGCTAAGTTATGGGAGGGAGCCACAGACAACACTGCATAGAAAGTGACCAGAACCTACCTGTAACAAGTCACAAATATAACATATATACATACAGAAAAAAATTGCAGAGTGGTGAGGCAAAAACTCCAAGGCTCAAGTGCTTAAAAAATACAGAGACAGTTATTGGAATACTAATCTGCTAGATATTAATAACCACAGACCTAATCAGATTGAGGACTGCAGGATCAGTCATCACGTGTGGGAGGTCACCCCACTTAGGTGTGTACTCACTTTTGTTCCCAGCGGTTTAGACATTAATGGCTGTGTGTTGAGTTTTTTTGAGGGGACAGCAAATTTACACTGTTATACAAGCTGTACACTCGCTACTTTATATTGTAGCAAAGTGTCATTTCTTCAGTGTTGTCACATTAAGAGCCCATTCACATTAGCGTAACTTGTCAGGCGACTTGTCAGCCTGACAAGTCGCGCTCGGTCGCGGTTCATTGATTAGCACAGGACACAAGTCGCTCCGACTTAGAAAAAGGGTCCTGTACTACTTTGGAGCGACCTCGGAGCGACTTGCAGAGACTTCCTTGAAAGCAAGAATGTGGGACTTTAAATGAGGTTGACGAGACATGAAGGTTTATTACAAAAATACATACACATATAAAGATATTTATGCATAAGCACATACAGAGATGCAGCAAACAGTAGATAGCATGGTACAAACTGATACATATAAAATACAATATTTCTCAGATCACACACGGATCTCTCTGAAGTAAATAAGTACAATAGGACCTCATGATCTCTGTGTGCTCACAATCTAAAATATGTCACAATACATTAAAACATCTGAGTGATCGTAGGCTCGACGCGTTTCATGGACCTCCGTCCATTCATCAGGAGCTTAGATGTACGTCTAAAAAATGAGAATGTGGGTTGTATCAATATATTAATTTGAATAATGAAATAATTGGGAAATGTATGAAAAGGGACACTACCTTAGGCAGTATCAGGATTCATGAGCGATCCAGTCTGGGAGTGAGGGACCAGAGGAGATCCAGGAGAAGCCTGACCCGGGGCTGAGGCGTGGAACATATCCAGCAGGGGGACAGTAGGGGGGGGGGAGAGGACCACAACCAGAACAACTCAAGGAACTCCAGGTGTATCGCTTCAAAATATGATGGTGAAGGCACATTATGAACCAAGAGAAGGGGTCTGTAAGTATATATGAAAAAGCAATAAATATACTCTAAAAATATAATATACTGAGAAAACCATCTCAGGAACAGATTTGTCAACATTGTAAGATGCGTATACTCAATTGAATAGACCCAAAAATAGTGCCAATGGGGAAGCCACCAAGGAGATACAAAAATAGTATGGAGATAGCTGGGACTTACTGGTGAAGCCCATAATGAATCCACCGAGATGTGAGGAAAGTAAGAGGGGGGAGAAAGGAAGAGTGAAAGAAGACAAGGGAAGGGAAAGGGACACCTCTGATGGCAAGGGAGGGTATCTGTGAGACAAAATTTGAAAAAAAGAGGTGTGTAGCCAAGAAAAACCCTAGTGACAAAATATAACACTAAATGAGCAACAAATCAGGGTGATAAATAGTCCAAACCGTGAGAAGAGACACTCACTGCCAAAAAAGGGGGGGGGGAGTGCCAAGGAAGTAGTGAAAGGCTTTGAAAGGAGATACGGTGCATTAGAAAGACAATTGTGACACATTATGCTTACATGAGAACATGTAACCAAGTGATAAGTGAGATTGTGAAGCTATATGAGAAGAGATGTCTATTTACCCAGGATTTGCAACAAGTAAAGAATGCCAGTTAAGATAAGAGTTGGTCCCATCCAAGCCGTGTGTCCGCACTTGCTGGAATAATACCACGCCAACGCCATGCTAGCGTCAGTCTATATCGGCGGCCATAGAACCTCCCACATCCGGTTGGTTAGACTGGACATCCGTGGGAACGGCCCGCCACTGACGCAAAGGAGGATGGAAGTAACCCTGGCAACGGGACGCCAGATGGCCGTCACGCACTGGGTATGCTAAGCATGGCGCTGATGGGGGGCGTGACACCCCGCCCCCGACCCGGATGCTGTCGCAGAGACAGGCACAGGGGGGAGGCGGCCGGCCACCCATCGCAGCCCCGGACCAGGAAGTCCGGATCGGCTCAATCCCCCGAGCCCAAACTGGATGATGAAGGGCTCAGGAATCATTGATTGACATATATCAAATGGAATGTACTGGGATATTGATAATGGATGATGTAAGGGTTCCATAACCAATTGTACAAAAAAGATTGAATAAAAAGGCTATAGCAAACCCTAAAATATATAAATAAATAATGTATGAATAAGTAGATTCCTAAGGAATGTGGCAAGAGCATAAGACAAAAAAAATGTAATTTAATTAATTATGTATATATATACAGGGATGGAGGTCACTAGACTTGTTATGTGGCAAGCCATAGACGATTTTTCTTCTTTTGCAGAGACTTCCATTATGTGAAGTCTCTGCAAGTCACGCCGAAGTCGCGGTGCACAGCGGTGCACGCGACTTCACAGGTCGCCCCCCAAAGTCGTGTCGCGCTAGTCTGAATGGGCTCTAAAAGGTATAATAAAATATTTACAAAAATAAGAGAGGTGTACTCACTTTTGTGAGATACTGTATATACTGTATATGTACACATTTTTTGGCATTGACTACTCCCACTGATGTTGGAGCCTTTTCTTCTCACACTGGCCACAGTCTGACCCCCAAAAAGGTGAGGAACAGTAAACTGGACCTGTGTTTAGAAAGTTTGTAGACTCCTGGTCAATAACATAATAGACTGTGTTTCTGTAGTCCTCGAAGATAGCTAAGGAGAATGTGAAAGCCAGCATAGGCATAGAGCACTGGAAGATTTCTGGCAGGATCACTAGGTATTTTTTTAACTTATCAAACAGATATAACAAAACATTTTCAAGGGTATATTCAATTAGAGAATATGAGATACACTTCAAAAAAATACTTCAGTTCTACTTTGAGATGTATCCTCACTAATAAACAGTCTAACATTTTCTATTGCGAAACCCTATTTTGCAGTCATTTTCATATTTGCCTCTGATCAGGTGGAACAAACTGAAACATATTGACAAAGACGCTAACAAATGAAATCGTTCATAAACAGATCATCGACTCTGTTATTAATCTCTCACCTGCCTTCTTGTTCGGTGAATGCATTTGGTAAATATAAGAGGCTGCCCTGAGAACCTGATGCTATTAAATGTAATTGCTGCGGAGAAGCCTTACGGAGCTTCCTATAAATATCCCCATTTCCAGGTATTAATCTGTCACGCTGTTGCGTACGGCTTGTCATAAGGCCACGGAAGTATTTAAATAACATTCGTTATAAGCAAATAATTAGCGGCTTTACACCTGGGGGCATTAAAACACGGCACAAGCCATTAGGAGATAGCTGCATCTTTCAGGAGCATCTGCAACAAAATTCTGATGTAACAAGAAGCAAACCAGCTGGAACATCAAAGGTTTTATCGTCTCGAGAACCTGTCTTGATAATAGTAGCACTGATTCCTTAGGAAAGGAAAAAAAAAAAAGAAAAAACTGAAGAAGCATTCACAACTATGTATGCAAGCATCTCATTAGACAGATCATATGTTGGGGTATTTACTTTACAAACATGCAAATGCCTTCTGGCAACCCCTAATTAGGCAGCAGTCTAAATGATCTAATGCGTTTTCTCAGTTTGTTCGTTGAAAAGGTTGAATTAAAACAAACAAACCTCATACCTTAGAGGGAAATTATAATAGATTTCAATCAATATTATTTTGTGTTTGTGTTCTTAATTGTATATTTTATATATATATATAGGGCTCTGGTTGTGGTATTAATGATATCTTCAGCAGGTTCTGTGTCACCTTGCATATGAAGCCAGGTGCTGGGCTACAGCAGTATGGAGAAGGAAACATTGGGGTTGATTTACTAAAACTGGAGCTCTCAGAATCTAGTGCAGCTGTGCATTATGGCCATACAGCTTCTAATTTCAGCTTGTTCAAATAATCGTTGACCTTAAAATCTGGAAGCTGATTGGCTTCTATGTAGAGCTACACCAGAGCTTACGCTATCCAGGTTCAGTCAATCATTCCCATTGACTTTATCCTTCTCTTCATTTACTGAGATACTGATGTTATGCTGCACTATTCTCCTACAGCAAGCAGGGAATGAGCTAAAGCTAAGCAAGCCTACAGACTTCTATGCAGGGTGCTGAGAATCCTGCCTGGGAGTTGTAGTTTGAGATGGCAGCCATATAATGTGATGATTAGACTCCCTACATTATAGATCCCAATGGGCACTTGTGCAGTAGGAGGAGTGGGGAGATGATTTGTTTAATTTATTTATTTTTACACTGCCCCAGAATGTTTTTTTTTTCTTTTTGCACACGGAGGAGTTAGACTCGATTCACACCAGCGCGACTTGTCAGGCGACTTGTCAGCCTAACACGTCGCGGTCCCTTGCGGTCCATTGACTGCTACAGGACCCGTTCTAATAGGAGCGACACAAGTCGTTCCGACTTAGAAAATGGGTCCTGTACTACTTCGGGGCGACCTCGGAGCAACTTGCATAGACATTCATTATATGAAGCCCGTGCAAGTCGCGCCGAAGTCACGGTGCACTGCACTTCACAAGTCCCCCCGAAGTAGTACAGAGTCGTGTCGCCATAGTGTGAACCGACTCTTAGAGAGAGAGTACCTCTGTCTAGATATTTGCCCGCCAGTGGGAGACCATATCAACGGAGATCTGAGCCTGAGACTGGGTGTGAGGGCACCCAGGGGCAGTGCAGCACCACCCACATCACAGCATCTCCACCTCTGTCACAGGGGGACTAGAATGTCCACTCACCCTTTGCTTCCCACAGCTGATCATCAAAGGCTTTCTGGGAGAGACCAAGGCCCCCCCTTCTACAACAACATGTCACTGCAGCATCCCATGGACTGGTGAGAGGGCTATTCGCCCATTGCTGATACTGCTAGCAGGGACTAAGCCACTGAGAGCAGAACGCCATGTGTATTCAATCCATACTGCACTCTATACCTCACTTATTCCAAACCTAGACTGGACCTATACCAACCCTGTACCACATTATATACCTATACCTTTACTGCATCTGAACAACATCTACCTTGCACCTGTGTTGAGACAATACCATGCCTATACTGCAATAGCTTACAGAGGAACCTCCCAAATGACTGCCACTCCCGTAATAATTATTCTGCAAGCCCCCTTTGTTCTCCTGCCCCCTCTGCTACCATCCTCCATACTCAGTCAGTCTGGGACTAGGATCGCCACCATAAATGCACTCTGGTAATATAGTTCCAGTATAGATTAACCACTTAAGGACCAAGCCTATTTCTAACACATGTTGTTTACAAGTTATAATCAGTATTTTTTGCTAGAAAATTACTTAGAATCCCAAAACATTATACTGTGTATATTTTTTTAGCAAAGACTCTGGAGAATAAAATGGGGGGTGGTTGAAATATTTTATGTCACACGGTATTTGCGCAGAGGTCTTTCAAATACAATTTTGTTTTGGAAAAAATACAGTTCACTGAATTAAAAAAAAATAAACAGTGAAGTTAGCCCAATTTTTTTGTATATTGTGAAAGATGATGTCACGCTGAGTAAATAGATACCTAACAGGTTACGGTTTAAAATTGCACACACTCACGGAATGTCTACAAACTACAATACCTTAAAATCTCCATAGGCGACTCTTTAAAAATGTTTTAACGTTTACCAGTTTAGAGTTATAAATAACAAAGGTGATAACTGCGCTCAGCATAAAAAGTGCTATAAGTGCATTAATAAAAGTGCTATAGGTGCATCAATGCATTAAAGATTGTTCACAATTAATAAATATGCAAATACAATAGTGTATAAGTAAATATAGGCATTCATTAGGCTAGAAAGTCCTTAAAGTGCTCTGTGCGACTGTGCAAAACTAAATCTTCAGCAATCTTGGATTAGATGGGAACCTCCACCACAAACACCTCCACCCAGTGGTCAGATGATATACTCCTTACCAGAATGCGATGACCCCTTAATTACAGGGGGTCAAACCCGGCATATCACTCCACATTGGCTCAGGGTTATCCTCATCACTGTTATCGCTTCAAAGAATTTTGCCCGAATGCTTTAACAAGGTTCCGGATCTCCGGACATTAAGGTGCAAGAAAGATAAAGAAACTCCAATAGTGTAATACCGTTTGATACTCTTCACATTTCTGCCACGATCTATAAAAAATCATCGCCAATTAGCCATAAGTGATGATCAATTAGAATCAATCATTAGATGTGTTCGTTATATATTCGTTTTCTTTGTTTAGGCTTTTCTTCCCTCTGTTTTCCCCTGCTGATCTGGCCAGTAATACAGCACTCTGCAGCTCATTGGTCCAGGAATAACATTACAACACTACAACACTTCCTACTTTGCAATGGTGCATGATGGGAAATGAAGGTTTCTGGATGGACGCCTGATGTTACAGGAAGCGTGACCATCTAAAAGCTGACTGAAACAAGGTTTACACCGCCGTGGACTAAAAAAGTGATGAGCATGAGTTTGGTCTGAACTTGGGTTTGGCTGAACCCAGAAGGCAAATGTTATTCCTGGACCAATGAGCTGCAGAGTGCTGTATTACTGGCCAGATCAGCAGGGGAAAACAGAGGGAAGAAAAGCCTAAACAAAGAAAACGAATATATAACGAACACATCTAATGATTGATTCTAATTGATCATCACTTATGGCTAATTGGCGATGATTTTTTATAGATCGTGGCAGAAATGTGAAGAGTATCAAACGGTATTACACTATTGGAGTTTCTTTATCTTTCTTGCACCTTAATGTCCGGAGATCCAGAACCTTGTTAAAGCATTCGGGCAAAATTCTTTGAAGCGATAACAGTGATGAGGATAACCCTGAGCCAATGTGGAGTGATATGCCGGGTTTGACCCCCTGTAATTAAGGGGTCATCGCATTCTGGTAAGGAGTATATCATCTGACCACTGGGTGGAGGTGTTTGTGGTGGAGGTTCCCATCTAATCCAAGATTGCTGAAGATTTAGTTTTGCACAGTCGCACAGAGCACTTTAAGGACTTTCTAGCCTAATGAATGCCTATATTTACTTATACACTATTGTATTTGCATATTTATTAATTGTGAACAATCTTTAATGCATTGATGCACCTATAGCACTTTTATTAATGCACTTATAGCACTTTTTATGCTGAGCGCAGTTATCACCTTTGTTATTTATTATTCACGTTTTTACGTTTAGACTGCAGCTCGCAGTGTGGAAGCAATTCCAGGAAGTTAATTTATTATAATTTATAATTAATTTTAAAAAATATATTTAAAATTTATCTCACTTATTGAATGAGAAGTCCCTGGTGTCAAATATTATCCTTTGCGCAGGTCTTTTTGGTTAGCACCATTTTTTTCATCACCAGTTTAGAGTTGCAGAGGAGGACTTTTGCTAAAATTATTGCTCTCACTCGGACAATCACGGTCATACCTCACATGTGTGATTTAAACACCATTTACATTTGCGGGTGTGACCTACGTATGCGTTTTCTTTGGTGCACAAGCACACAGAGACGGGGGTGCTTTAATAAAAAAATTTAATTTATTTTTCCTATTTATTATATTTTTTATTTTTTTTTACTGTTCCTTTAAAAAAAAAAAAAATCTGATCACTTTTATTGCTGTCACAAGGAATGTAAACATCTCTTGTGAAAGTAATAGCCGGTGACAGGAACTCTTTTATGGAGGGATCTGGGGTCTAAAAATCCCCAAATCCCTCCTTTCCACTTATTCCAAGTATTCAAAAATTATTTTTTTCAGGTCCTCAGAGAGTTTTTTGCCATGGGGTGCCATGTTGAACTTCCAGTGACCAATATGAGAGAGTGAGAGTGATAACAACAAACTTAAAGGGGAAGTAAACCCTCCTCTGCAACTTATACCTATAGGTAAGCCTATGATAAGGCTTACCTATAGGTACTGTAAATATCTCCTGTACGTGTACTGGTGGCGTTCCTTCAGAGCCCCGTGCCGTGACTGTCGGCTCCCGTGCGCGGGAGTGACGTCAACATGGCTCCGGCCAATCAGATGGCCGGATGCCGCGATCCCGGAAGACATACAGGTAAGCGGGCGGCACGCAGGGGGCTCATTCTAAGGTAAGTATTTCATAATGAGCTAGTATGCGATGCATACTAGCTCATTATGTGTTTCTCTTTCAGGTTGAAAAAAAAAATTTTTTAATGGGTTTACAACCTCTTTAACACACCTGCTCCCCATTCACACCTGAGACCTTGTAACACTAACAGGTCACATAACAACGGGAAGGCAAAATGGCTAGTTGGGCCCAATTTGGACATTTTCACTTAGGGGTGTACTCACTTTTGTTACCAGCGGTTTAGACATTAATGGCTGTGTGTTGAATTATTTTGAGGGGACAGCAAATTTACACTGTTATACAAGCTGTACACTCACTACTTTACATTGTAGCAAAGTGTCATTTCTTCAGTGTTGTCAGTAGAGTACAGTAGAAGACAGTAGAGTAGTCAGAAGTCAAGCCGGGGTCATCCACGATTGATCAGAAGAGTCCTTAAACAAGCTGAGATTACAACCAGAGATCAGGCAGAGGCGAAATCAAGAGGCAAGCTAAGTCAGTAACAAAAAGTTAGGATATACACAAGGATACACAGAAGCATGGGTCACGGACAAGCTGAAGATCATCCAGTTACCATCTGTCATTGCTTCTTCCTGTAAATAAGGTTCTTGGCATCAGTCCTGGACCTGGATGTGCACGCACGCTTCCTTGCACACGCAGACGTCCATTGCTCGCAAACGAGTATGCTCACTCATACAGTATACTGGTGGAAGTGCCCAGCCTGTGTATTGGTGCACACACGCTTAGCATCCTGACACAGACACAAATGAATGAGGATTTGACAGGAAAGATAAAGAACTTATTTTTTTTTTTTTCTGAGGCTTTGTGTGTGACATAGTAACCGGATTTGGCACGCTGTCATACAGGAGCCTTCAGCTGTACTTTAATGAGATTTAAAAACATTGAACATGACTTTAAAATTTACAATAGCATGGTAAAGCTTACATGAAATTTAATTGACATTTATATGCAAATAATTAGCAGTTTTACACCCAAGGGCATTAAAACGTGACACAAGCCATTAGGAGATAACTGGACTCTTCAGGAGCACCTGCAACAAAATTCTGATGTAATAAGAAGAAAACTGGAACATCAAAGCTTTCATCATCTCGAGAAGCTGTCTGGATAATAGGGACATTGGTTGCTTGGCAAAGTAAAAAAAATCTGAAGGAGATCTCACAACTGTATGAAACATCACATTAGAAAGACCATATTTAAGAGGATATTCACTTTACATTACATGCAAATCTTTCTGGCAATCTCTAATTAGGCAGCAGTGTAAACAAACTAATCTTTATTTCAATTTGTGAGCTAAAAAAGTTAAATTAAAAAAAAAATGCACAAACCTTTTATCTTATAGGGAAACTATAATGGATTTAAATCACAGTTCTTTTAGTTTTTTTGCAGCTAATGTGTTTAATTGCAAGACACAAAACGAAGACAAATTTGGCTCAGTCAGGGAAAGTAGAATAATTTTTTTTGTGAATCACATCGTAACGAGGTTTGGGACTTGTTTATGGACTCTCACTTTCCTCAGTGGTCAGCATTAGCATAAACCATAGAGATACAGAAAGGAGCACCAGATCAAAACCAGATGAAAGAGACCAAGATAATTTTAAAGTCACATAAAAACTGCCAACGTGTTTCGGGGGCAACACCAGTCTCCCTTTATCAGAACTATATACATAAAACATTGTTATAATGATTACATTTTTTTTATGTGTGTACTTACTTTTGGAACGAATCAGTTTTATTTGAGCAGATTGCAGGAACCAATCTACATTGGTAGATTCACATCTAAATCCACAGAATGACTTCTGTACAACCGCCCTGTCAGATTTTCTACACTTGATCAGTGCTGCAGGCTATAGCTGGCTAACTGATCAGCGTATTCTGATGGTGAGTAAAGCCCCGTACACACGAGTGGAAATTCGGCCGGGAATTTTCGTCCGACGACCGATCTGCCGATTTTCGGCTTGTTAGTATGGTGCTTCCGACAACCGACTCTGACTTTTCGGCCGAAAAAATCCTGGTGTGCAGACTATAAAATTTTTGTCGACCGTCAAAACAAGTCAGATTTTCATCTCATTAGTACAGATTTCGATGGGGAAAAATCTTATGAGCAAGACTAGGCATGCTCAGAGATGAAAGAACACAAAGAAAGCAATCCAATACATGACATCACTTCTGAAGTAGAATTCGTGTGCAGTCTAGGCACATTCCAACCAACAGACACCACTCTGGACAAAAGACGGACAACCGGTCGGCGGACATTCGTTGCATGTGTACGAGGCTTAAGTCACCCCGCTGTCAGAATACAATAGCCCATAGGGAGTATTCCCCCGTCCACATCAAATGTGGAGATGGGGGGAATCTAATCTAGCCCACTGGTTGAACCGAAAAAAAAAAATGATTCATGTATGGGCTGCTTTAGTGTGTTTTAGTACTTGTTCTAGTGGCCAATTATTCCTATTACACTAGTACAGCATTTGGACTTGTACTTTTTTGCACATTTTCCTTTTGATGCAGTTTAGTATACACTATATTACCAAAAGTATTGAGACGCCTGCCTTTACACGCACATGAACTTAAAAGAGGAAGTAAACTTCCCTCTAATGTTTGTTCTTATAGGTAAGCCTACAAGAAGGCTTACCCATAGGTTCTGTGAATAACTCCTAAACTTGCATTGTTTAGGAGATATTTACTGTATACTGCATCAATGATGTCATCAGTGCATGCACTCTGAAGGACTGGCAGCCCATGCCGTTTCTTCAGAGCCCTGTGCCGTAAATGGCGGCTCCTGCGCACATGCACAAGAGTGACATCACGTGGCTCCAGCCAGTCACACAGCTGGAGTTCATAGACCCAGAAGTAAGACAGGTGAAGATGTATGCGGCCTCCAGCGGGGATGAGAAGGGCTTCATTTGCAGGTAAGTGTCACATAATGTGCTAGTATGCGATGCATACTAGCACATTATGCCTTTACTTTGCAGGTAAAAAAAAAAAAAAAGCAGAGTTTACTTCCTCTTTAATAGCATCTCAGTCTTAGTCTGTAGGGTGTAATATTGAGTTGGCCCATCCTTTGCAGCTATAACAGCTTGAACACTTCTGGTAAGGCTGTCCACAAGGTTTAGGAGTGTC
Source organism: Pelophylax lessonae (assembly GCF_965119305.1). Lineage (NCBI taxonomy): Eukaryota > Metazoa > Chordata > Amphibia > Anura > Ranidae > Pelophylax > Pelophylax lessonae. The sequence continues at coordinate 290,311,413 of NC_138773.1, forward strand.
TCTATAGGAATGTTTAACCATTCTTCCAGAAACACATTTGTGAGGTCAGGTTCTGATGTTGGAGAGAAGAACTGGATTGCATTATGTGCTCTAATTCATTCCAAAGGTGTTCTATCGGGTTGACATCAGGACTGTGCAGGCCAGTCAAGTTCCCCCACCCCAAACTTGCTCATCCATGTCTTTATTGACATTACTTTGTGCCTTAGTGAGCAGTCATGTTGGAACAGGAAAGGCCAACCCCAAACTGTTCCCACTAAGTAGGGAGCATGAAAGTGTCCAAAATGCCTTGGTATGCTGACTCCATAAGTATTCCCTTCACTGGAAATAAGGGGCCAGGTCTAACCCATGAAAAACAACCCCAGGTTTCTGATCCTTATACTCACGTTTCGATAGTGTCTGCAGCACAATCCATTTTCCCACTTTCATAGTAGTGGCGGCACAAGCATTACACTGCACACTGGCACTCATGATTTTGTGACTAAGCTTTTTTTACAAGTGTGAATCCCCCTTCACCCCTCCAGACTCACTCACAAATCAGACACAAACAATTTTTGCTAGTTTACTTTAAAAAGTCATCCTGAAGACTTCCACACAACAATGAGAGATATATCTCAATCCTCATTTTACAAAAGAAGAATCAGAACAGAACTCAGAAGAAGAAGAAGAATCAGAACAGAATCAAACGTATTAATATTCTGTCTCTTGGAATAAATGGTAATAATCTGGATAAATACTACAAGGATTGAGCCAGGTGGTTCTCCTCACCAGTGATCCTGCACCACATTTTGGCTGATATTCCAGATACCTGCTGGAGATGCCTAGATGGCTCCCTCCTACATATTTGGTGGCAATATCCTTTGATTCAATCATTTTGGTCAGAAGTCTTCCATCTTATCCTTTTTTATAAGTGATAATATTTTGCTCTTTCAGCCCACCCCATGCCCCCTTCACCACATCATGATGACCATGAAATATTAAACAAATGTTCTTAATTCCTTACTTACTAAATGCGGCCAAGTGTTTAATTCCGCGACACTGGGGATCAACCCATTCACAGGCTCTCCAGAATTAACTTTCCCACAACAATACAGTGGTCACTATGGCAGAATAGTCTACATTTTCTGTTTATCTAGACTAGATGGCACCTCTTTAAATATACAGAAGGCTACCACCACTTGATGCCCCCCACTACCGATCTGCCCCCATTGGCATAAACAACCCTTCTCAACCCTGTTCCTGCCACAAAGGCAAATTATGTTCACTCATAGGGGGTGATTTACTAAAGGAAAAAGAGTGCTCTTTGCAAAGTTCAGTTGCCCTGATGCTGTTTTTTATTTTATTTTCCTTGCAAGTGATTGGGTACTATTTGCAAAGTGAAGCCTTACCTAATTTCCTAAGCTCTGGAACAACTGCACTTGCAGAGGGCAACTGTACTTTGCAAAGTGCACAGTCTTTCTCCCTTTAGTAAATCAACCCCATAGAATCAGTCAAGTGTGGGCAACAGAACATGATAAATAGGCAAGCAACAGTTTACACCTTGGGGACCTAGCAAAACAGGATGCTGTAGCCCCATCTCCCCAAAGCGCCTCCTATCCTCACTAACCCTCTGTCCATTACCCCCTCCCCTTTCTGTTTTATATCCATTATCAAAATCACACTTCCCCTTCAGATTCTTATTCACCTCCCCTTTTTTCTTTTTCTTTCTATACAACTCAGGTACTCTCCTGTAAACTCCCACATGCACTTATATTTTCTCATGTCCCTTACTAGACTTCATATGGAGCACTGGGAGAAGAGAACTGCATGGAAGGACACAGTCCTTTCTAAAATTATAATTTAATGCAAGCAACTGAGCCTACAGAGACCTGGAACTATAACCTCTACCTTACATAACTCCCTCATCCTCTGTATTGTTGTAATATGTAAACTAGTGCATTGCCGTGCGCACAGGGTTTGCCGAAAGTGCCTTGGCACACCATAATTACCCCATGTGCGTCACTCTGTGTTGGGGCAGGAAGATAGGAAAGATCTCCCTCTATCTGGCTATGCCATAAGATAAGTGCTGGGGTCATATACCGTATATGTAGACACACACACACGTGTGTTTGAACTTTAGGGTGCACACCCCAATGCATTAGGCTGCACACACTTATGCATTAGTGTTTTGTGTATTGCTCTATCCACTTCTTTTAAAAATATTCAATTAAAACTTTTGGGGGGGGAAAAGTTGAATTTTTTGTGTTCTGCTTTGTTAGTATAGATTCTTCATTCATTACTTCCAAAGACAAAAGAGGATGTCTTTTAAAGTTTTCAAATCTATTCCTTTTCATTCTTCTCTTTACAGTAATTTCACTGGAAAGGTATAATTAGCTATAACTCTGCATAATTGTCTTTAAACATATGCATTAAAATGTGTCCATACTCCGTGACTAAACTCTTTACTACATACAGCAGATTCTAAAAAGAATATCTTATATTTGTCAACTTTTTCAGTCTTTTTAATTCCTAGGAAAAAACAGAAAAACACAATTAAGTGTTCTAAAGGAAGAAAAAATCATTGCCAGAATGTCCTGTATCGATAGAAAACTTAGGCTACGTTCACATGTGGGCGTAGTGGATCGCGGGCAGAATCACCGCAATTCTGCCCGCGATCTGGAAATCATTGCAAATCGCGGGACACCTGTGCGATGCCCATGATTTGCAATGGCACCCCAAACGCTGTGCAATGTTGCAAAAAAGGTACAAGAGCTTCTTTTGTGCATCATGCGTCCTGCGATTCTGTTTGCGCGATGTTACCACGATTCGGCAGGCGTAAATCGTGGCAACATCGCACAGTGTTTGGGGTGCCATTGCAAATCACGGGCATCACACAGGCGTCCCGCGATTTGCAATGATTTCCGGATCGCGGGCAGAATCGCGGTGATTCTGCCTGCGATCCGCTACGCCCACATGTGAATGTAGCCTAAATGATTAAAAGGTAACTGCCATCTTTCAGTCCTTAAGTTCTTATTTTGGGTTATACATTTTATGTTAGGTTTTCATATTGCACATTTAACAACTTGTTACCCCATATTTTCAAGATCATTTTTTCATATTCAGATGTCTAGGTGTTACTTTTTGTCAAAACTTTTTTTTTTTACCCTACGTATAGATAGAATAAAAAAGGGTTAGAAGCAAATGGGAAGACCTCCCCTGAAATACTATATGATCATATGTGGATACCAATTGGGAAATGACTCTTCACTTATAAAAGCACTCTCTTTTTATACAGTGAGAAAGGATTAGACTCCTCCACACCACTTTTGCTAGTTGTGTCATCAATAAGCAAATTGTATTATGCTGTGGCTTGCCCTGTCCACACGCATCTTTCCTTTTGCTATATACATACATATTTATATGAAATATATAATATCATTTCATGTATATAAATATAAAACATATTTCAATTAATATGTATCTATTAATAATATTTATATATTTAATATATATAATATATTTATATTATATTTAATGAAACATTGATATGAATGATTGCCATTGTTGGATATGGTCCAGACACATATTAGAGGGTCTTCACCTGCCTTGAGAGATGTTTGGCATCTGATTTGTTGTTGTACCTATAGAGTCCATTCACATCAGGGCTGTCTACTGCTGTGCATTTAATGTATGTACTGAATGTTAATGCCCGTTACACCCCACAATAACTTATCTTGTGGTAAGACAACCCATTCACATCAATGGGCTGTCAAGGCACTTCAAAAGGTTTTAAATTGCTCCTGAACCAAGTTTGCTGTGGGAAGCACACCGCATTACATGGTAGTGTTGTGGGCTGCAACAGAGGTACATTGTTTTAAAGAAATGGCATTGTGCCTTACCAACATAAATAACATGCGTTACTGCAGTACACTGGTTTGAATGGGCCCTCAAGTCGGATGGGACTTTCTCCAAACCATACCTACACAAAGGGTTTCTATTTTGGATGTAGATATAAAAAGTAATATTGCCCTACCACTAAGTTTTTGAGCTAGATGGATGGGTTTCTATATTGGGAAATCAGATCCCATTATGATGCTCAACTGATATAATGATATAATACAAGTGCAAATGATGGTACCTTAAAAAGTATTGTGACATATGTAGCTGCTCCTTTAAATGAGCGAGTGAAACATCTCTAGTGACATATAAACCAAGGGTAAGGCAAGCAATAAAGTCTTTCGAAAACCACCTGGAGTGTGGTCACAAAAGTGCTGAAATACAAAAATACCGCTCAGACCAAGGATCAAGACCAGCACTCACCCATCCTGTCACACTGTCTCGATTCAGCTGTTACTGCGTCACTGAACCCCCTGCTCCACTGCTTACCAAAATTCCAGTTTCTGGGGTCTGAAACGCACACCCTCCATTCGGCTCCCCAGACCCCTGCCTCTCACTTCTGGGGGTGGGGCCACACCACCACTGTGGTTCCCATTGTCAAAGACACCTCCAGAGGGGAAGAGGGGGAGTATCTCTGGGCACAATCCATGGCCACTCCGACTCTCCAAAACCCACCCACCTTGGTGCCTACCTTGCTAAAGAAAAGAAAACTGGTCCCTGTCATGTCGTTCCGGAGTCACTGCCGGGGGGGGGGGGTGAAAGGGCACGCATGTCACATCAGCTAAGCATCTCCCCCTGGGACTCTATACCAACCCACGCCAGTTATCCAGATTTCCCCATTCACTCGCCCAGACACTTGTGGAAAGGGAAGGATACCTGCCGATGGATGTGAGCCTATCTTTTGGGTCACACAAAAAAATTAAATAAACTAAAACATGTAAGTGCACACTTTTTATGTACTTGTTTCCTGAGGGATCTAGAAGTGGAGCGGAGTGGAGTTATCTAAGGAACAATCTGGTTTTCCAATAACGTTTTTCCTGACCTTTGGTAAAAAGGGGTCATAAACTTCTGGGGAGTTACCATCCATTTATTGAGTACTCGTGGTGAAGGAATCAGCAGACAAGATTATCTAGGAGCATTTTACTTTTGGTGTTGGGATTGTCACATTGGACTTTTATTACACATTTATGATTTTTGTTTTTCAGCACTTTTGTGACCACACTCCAGGTGGTCTTCAATGGACGTTATTGCTATTATGGTTCAATTTATGATTTTTATATTGTGAGTGCCTTCTCTTTACACTTGGTTTATATGATATAATGATATAGTGACAGGTATTGTTACTATAAGGGTTTTTTTTGGTCTCTGTTTTTTCTGTTTATTTATTTATTTTTCTTTTGTGCTTACATTGTTTTCTTTGATATTAAATTATCTGTATGTGAAAAAGCCATATTCAGAATTGACTACCTACAGCTGACCCCTTTTTGGGTGCTTGCTATTTTATGTTCAATATTTTTATTAAGGTTTATCAAAATTACCAAGTAGGATAAGCAGTATTTGCCATACTGTACATTATGCTTTAGAAAGTAGAATCAAATGAGTGGATACAAGTGACGTAACAAAAGTAACAAGCTTAAGTGAACTGCGGGATCAGATCCAAGTATTAACTATAGAGTAAAGGGCCAGCACCCCCAGTCACCCCACCTGGGATCAAATTGTGTCATGGGGGGGGGGACAATGGCTGCTAGGAGGAAATGGGAGGCAATACATTCTTATATGGGGATAAAAATTATCAAGACCTACTGTATGCCTAGAAATGCGAGTGCAGGAGAGGGTTTCGTATCTACTTTGGTCACTTCAGAAATTAGTTGGAAGATGATCCTCCAGAAGGTGGATACCCTGGTGCATTCCCAAAGGATGTGATACAACGTTCCTGTAGCCCCACAGTTCCTCCAGCATAGGGACTTGGTGGTTGTATCAAATTTGTGGATCAAAGATGGGGTGACATACCAGCAGAGTGTGAATTTATTATGGACCATTTTGTGGAGGTTGGAGGAGTGGGATGCATTGCGGTTGAGTTTTAGGGCAGCTAACCATTAGGAATCATTAAAAGATTGGCCTATGTCTTCTTTCCACTTTAGCATAGGGGTTAACTTTTTAAAGAAGGTTTTGTCCTATATGAGGTTGTAAAATAGGGTGATTTCTTTGGAGTGGGTGTCTCCTGCATGCATGAATACCCAGAGGTTGGGGTCATGGAGAAGGAAGAGGGTCACTTGTGTACATTAGTAATAATCTGTTGATGGAAGTGCGAGTAACTTTTGGAAGGTTGTAAACAGTTTGAGGAGATTGTTGGAGTAGAGGTCAGAGACATTTAGAAGGCCCTTGTCCTGCCACTTTTTCAGAGATAAGTTAGGAATAGTTAGAGAGAGTGTTTCAATTGGCACTGGAATGGTAAATGGCTTGTCCCCTTTAGGAGCATGTAAGAGAAGGTCAGTGAAAGCCTTTACTGTGGCCTTAATGATTGGGGAGAGATCCCTGTGTAGTAAGTTCACTTTGGGTGCGCTAAGTAACCAATTGCTCAGAAGATGGCCAGGGACTTGTAAGGATTCAATTTCATACCATATGCACATGGGATTGGCTGTGAACCAGGTTTTAGGTTGTGCTAGGAGGGAAGCTATATAGTAGTCCTTAATAACTGGGAACCTCATGCCTCCCACTGATCTATGTTTCATGAGGTTGGCCTGTGCGCATCTAGCTCTTCTTTGCTGCCAAACGAATTTGCCAAGAGTGCTTTGTATGGAAGTAAAGAAGGACATGGGGATTGGGAAGGGAAGTGACCTAAACATTCCCAGAATATTTATACTGCTCTGAATATAACAGTGTCTCCATTTATGTAAATAAGCAAAGATTTGTAAGGTAGGAGAATCTCAACTCATTTCCATAAATCATTATGTAGCGAATTCTTTTTAATCAATTAATTTCTTTTTAAAAGCATATACCAATCTTAGTGAAAACAGTCTACAGTAAGGAATATATAAGGATATTTATTCACAATACATGTATTCACAATAAATGATCAGACTTGAGATGACACAAAAAGATAACTTTACATAAAATACAAACTTCAAACAATAAATTCAATGTGATGTGTAGCTCAATAATGAAAGTAAAAATAAAGCAAGATTACATTTTCCCCAGGTATAGTAGAAACCATATTTAAGTGTTCTATATAATCAGACCACAATTGTCTGCGAATTGCGCAGCGGGCAGTCACCCCACTGCAGATGGAGCGAGAATAGGCTAAGCAAAACGGTTGACTAATACGCTAATAATGCGCTAAATCTGGTATTCATAAAAATGTATAAAAACAAAAATCAGCTTTTTGGAGAAAAATCTACCATGGTTTATACGGCTGGGATTGTAATCTCATTACCCTTAAATATGGAATGTAAAACATTTAAGGAAGTACATAAACAATATTGAATAATAATCAAATAAACAGCAAGGTATATTTACCATACTTAAGATGGCTGCTAGCTTAAAATGGTCGTTACCAGAGTCTTTAAGATGGCTGCCTTCCCAAAATGGTGGCCAGTTAGGGACGAGTTTCATTTGGCATCCTTCAAAGTTTCAGATACATGATGGAGCAAAATGGAGTATGTATATGTATGGATGTGAGTAGCGTGTGTGTTGTAAGTGTAATGTATGTTGTCAGTAATGTGTAATGTGTCCCTCACATCTGGGTTCTCCTTTTTATATTGTATTGAACAAAAGGGCTGTAAAATTACCATAAGTCAAACCCAGAAGGAGTAACTTTATCCCCATTGGTTAGGCTAACTTATCCATTAACTGGTGAGGTCATTGGGCAACACCTCTACTGGTTAACCAATATTGAATATTTAAAACTATATGATAATTTCTCAATTTAAAAATATCATAAAAACAACATAATAATCTTATCCATACTCTCATCTAATATACATGTCTATCTAATATATCCATCATGTGTTTAAGTAAGGATTGAATCTGGTAACACCATTTAATAAAGAATATATTATCAATATATATATATCTATATATATATTGGAAATGACTGTCTAAACAAAGACTTCACTTAGTATCAGTCACCAAAGATGGCAGTATTGTATTGCTCTTTAGATTTAGTATATAGCAATATAACAAATAAACTTTGAACCTTATATTGACAAAGAGCCTATAATCCCAGACCTTCTAGACTAGACATCTGGCAAGGTCAGAAAAAGTTTTATGATACTTTACCACTTACTAAGGTTTACTGAAATCTTTCTTGACATGCAGTGATGAGTCATCAAAATCAGTTAAAGCTAGAATTTAGCAAGAATGAAACAACTTTAATATATGAAGTTTTCCTACATATCTATGTATGTTATTCATATATATATTTCATTGTTAATATCCTTTTACATAGGATTATAATATATATTTAAATCTTATTTTTAAATGGGTTTAAACACAGAATACTTGATTAGGGCTTATGATCACCACACAAACAAGATTATCTTGGTATAGCGTCAGCTAGACTTTATCTAAAGAAAGTTAAACAGACTATTTATTTATTTAACAGCATGTCTGTGTAAATCTTTTTAAGAATCTCCTGAATAGATACTTTTTGTTAAAGGAGATTTAACCTTTCAGTAACCTTAACAAAAATGGATGTCACTGCTTAATATTTCTATATAGAACAAAATATGACATATTTCCATTTTTCTTTTATTTAATCTCCCCCAATAATCCTGACAACATATAAATCAATCGGGGTAGAAGAAGCATTTTAAATGCTGCTAACCAGCCTGACCAGATTCCGTTCTACTTCCTTGGGGAGATTGCTTAAAAAGGGGGTAAAGTTGGCTTTAAACAAAGATGATACTGAGGTTGTTAGGTTGACCAATAGGTAGGAGATGGAGTCTTTAGCCCATGGATGGGGGAGTTTACTTTGGAGCGTAGATTGCAGGTCCTGTGGTAACCCTAAGGGCAGGTTGAGTGACTTGGTGTCGTTTACCTTGTAAAAGGATATACAGTAACACTGAATTCAGACAGAATGCATTGTGCCGAAGCTAGGGAGGAATCAGGGTTAGATAACATGATTATAACGTCATCTGCAAACAGGTTAATTTTATGCTCTTTTGAGCCTATGGTGAAACCAGTAATATCAGATTGAGATCTTAATTTTTCTACGAGGGGTTTCATCATGAGATACTTGGACACTGGTTATTGAAAAGGGTTTGGATGGCATAGAACAGTGATGGCAAACCTTGGCACCCCAGATGTTTTGGAACTACATTTCCCATGATGCTCAACTACACTGCAGAGTACAGTAGCATCATGGGAAATGTAGTCCCAAAACATCTGGGGTGCCAAGGTTTGCCATCACTGGTATAGAAGAACTGTATACATAATCTGAAGGCTGGTAATATAATGCCAAATTTGCTGTGAGAATGTGGCCCTGGAAGCCAAATTTCTGAAGTCATAGTTAAATACTGCCAGTTGACTCTGTCAAATGCCTTCTCTGCATCCATAGAAAGGAGCAGAGAAGGCATTCCTTGGCGTTCGGCATGATGAATGATGTTGAATGATGTTACGGTGGCACAGCATCTTGTTGCAATAAATTGAAAAAAAAAAATATTTTTTATTATTGCAGTTGCCTGGGCTGCCAGTAACTGTCAGGTCCACAGAGTGTACTGTGCCCACTGCAGTGCCACTGTGTGCCCACCCACCACTGATATATAAGGTGGCACAGCAGCTTGCAAAGTAAAAAAAATATATATATTTTTTAATTGCAGTTGCCTGGGTGCCAGTGACTGCTGTCAGGTCCACAGAGAGTGTACTGTGCCACTGCCCACCCACCACTGATATATAAGGTGGCACAGCAGCTTGCAAAGTAAAATAAAATATATTTTTTTAAAATTGCAGTTGCCTGGGTGCCAGTGACTGCTGTCAGGTCCACAGAGAGTGTACTGTGCCACTGCCCACCCACCACTGATATATAAGGTGGCACAGCAGCTTGCAAAGTAAAATAAAATATATTTTTTTAAAATTGCAGTTGCCTGGGTGCCAGTGACTGCTGTCAGGTCCACAGAGAGTGTACTGTGCCACTGCCCACCCACCACTGATATATAAGGTGGCACAGCAGCTTGCAAAGTAAAATAAAATATATATTTTTTAAAATTGCAGTTGCCTGGGTGCCAGTGACTGCTGTCAGGTCCACAGAGAGTGTACTGTGCCACTGCCCACCCACCACTGATATATAAGGTGGCACAGCAGCTTGCAAAGTAAAAAAATATATATATTTTTTTAAATTGCAGTTGCCTGGGTGCCAGTGACTGCTGTCAGGTCCACAGAGAGTGTACTGTGCCACTGCCCACCCACCACTGATATATAAAGTGGCACAGCAGCTTGCAAAGTAAAAAAATATATATATATTTTTTAAATTGCAGTTGCCTGGGTGCCAGTGACTGCTGTCAGGTCCACAGAGAGTGTACTGTGCCACTGCCCACCCACCACTGATATATAAAGTGGCACAGCAGCTTGCAAAGTAAAAAAAATATATATATATTTTTTAAATTGCAGTTGCCTGGGTGCCAGTGACTGCTGTCAGGTCCACAGAGAGTGTACTGTGCCACTGCCCACCCACCACTGATATATATGCCTGCAAGAGAAAAAGCCAGCCGCAGAGAAGCCGTATTCCTGAAAATATAAGAAAAATGCTTTTTTTTAGGGGTTCTGGACATGCTACAGAGCTGAAACTTGACAGGTACACTTTTTAGACCCCCCAGACACTAAATACAAAAAATGACATGCCTGCCTAAAAAAATGCCCGCTAAATGCCTGCAAGAGAAAAAGCCAGCCGCAGAGAAGCCGTATTCCTGAAAATATAAGAAAAATGCTGTTTTTTAGGGGTTCTGGACATGCTACAGAGCTGAAACTTGACAGGTACACTTTTTAGACCCCCCAGACACTAAATACAAAAAATGACATGCCTGCCTAAAAAAATGCCCGCTAAATGCCTGCAAGAGAAAAAGCCAGCCGCAGAGAAGCCGTATTACTGAAAATATAATAAAAATGCTGTTTTTTAGGGGTTCTGGACATGCTACAGAGCTGAAACTTGACAAGTACACTTTTTAGACCCCCCAGACACTAAATACAAAAAATGACATGCCTGCCTAAAAAAATGCCCGCTAAATGCCTGCAAGAGAAAAAGCCAGCCGCAGAGAAGCCATATTCCTGAAAATATAAGAAAAATGCTGTTTTTTAGGGGTTCTGGACATGCTACAGAGCTGAAACTTGACAGGTACACTTTTTAGACCCCCCAGACACTAAATACAAAAAATGACATGCCTGCCTAAAAAAATGCCCGATAAATGCCTGCAAGAGAAAAAGCCAGCCGCAGAGAAGCCATATTCCTGAAAATATAAGACAAATGCTGTTTTTTAGGGGTTCTGGACATGCTACAGAGCTGAAACTTCACAGGTACACTTTTTAGACCCCCCAGATGCTAAATCCAAAGAAATTTTTTATTTTTATTTTTTTTTTAATTTTTCCAATAATTGGCTCTCTATCAAAAAATTATAATTTTTAAGAACTTTTTTTTGCGTGATCCCTCTCCGGCATGCCACAGTCCAGGTGTTAGTCCCCTTGAAACAACTTTTCCATCACTATTGTGGCCAGAAAGAGTCCCTGTGTGTTTTAAAATTCGCCTGCCTATTGAAGTCTATGGCGGTTCGCCCGGTTCGCCGGTTCGCGAACATTTGCCGATGTTCGCGTTCGCCGTTCGCGAACGGCGAATTTTAGGTTCGCGACATCACTATTAGACACTGAGTCCTTGTTAAGAACAAAGAAATTTAGGAGTTGATCCTGTAGGATAGCTGCGTATTGATCAGTTTGTAGAAGCCCTGTGTTCAGACGCCACAGATAGGCTCGAGGACAGCTTGGACAATCTTCTATAGTAATGTTTATTGGAGAATGGTCCGACCAGGTGATGGGAAGGATGGAGGAGTCGGGTACTTTCTGGAGAGTCCACGAGAAAGAGGTCAATTCTTAAGTAGGAGTTGTGGCAAGGAGAAAAGAATGTGAAGTCACGTTCTTCCACATGTTGGCCACGCCAGACGTCGTGTAGTTGGAAGGTTTATAGAATGGGGCACAGTGCTGGTTTGCATCTTTTAGATTGTGATGAGGAATCAAGTGAAGGGTTTAATAGAGATGTTGAAGTCCCCACAACAGATAATTGAGCCCTTCTAGATAGTACTGACTTGCTTGTGGAGTTTGTGCAGGAAGTGCAGTTGGTGCACGTTTGGGGAAAAGACGTTGACAATGGTGTACATTTTGCTATTTATTGAGCAGCGAAGAATGAGGAAACGTCCTTCATTGTCTCTGTTGCATTCACGTAGTTGGAAAGAAAGGGAGTTGCTGATGGCCACAAGGACGCACTTTTTCTTTGCTGAAAATCTTGTTGAAGTTCTTGTTGGAAAATCTTGGTGAGTTAGAGGCATGGAAGTGGGTCTCTGGTGTGCAGAGAATGTTACATTTCGACTGAGTTGCTAGCTTCCATGACAAAGCTCTTTTTGCTGGATGGTAAACGCCCTTGGTGTTGAGGGATAGAATTTTGAAGGTCATGGTAAATGAGATGTGAATAGGGAGGTAAGATCCGATGGAGCCAGAAGTTTCAGGTGTTAAGACAATAGGAGGCCACCACAGATAATAAGAATATGGCTGAAGTATGGCTCTGCAGACTGTGAGCAGTCTGAAACTTTAAATGATATATAAATCAATCAGTCTGCCAGTTTCCACTAGAGAGAAAAAGAACTGATGAAGGGCAAGGTAGATCTTGATCCAAAGAAAACAGTAGCTAACGGGTAGAAAAGTGGTGCAATAAACAAAAATAGAAGGAAAAAAAAAGGGCACAGCACCCAACACACTTCTTGGGTAATGGCACTGTAGCGCCAATGAAGGAGCAGTGGGGGTAAAGAGTTCAAAAAGGCCAAGTGCTGCTACTCATCAAGTGGGATATTGGCATTGCAGGTTAGGCCAAGGCAAGTGCTAGCTAGGTTTAAACTTACCGGAACTTTGTGGGAGCGAATGCTCCTGACGAGTACCGTCTGAACTCCATTGGTGTAGATGAGGAGGAATCAAAGATAATGTTCCAGCTTTGTAAGAGATGTAGACCATCTTGGAGAGATGACACTAAGTGCTTGGTACCGTTATGTGTGATTACGATTTCAGCTGGAGCAGCCCATTGGTACGAGATGTGGTGGTTACGCAGAGCCTTTGTAATTGTGTTGAGTTGTCTGTACGTTGCAGGGTGTGCTGCAACAGATCCATGAATAGCAGTAGTTGTGTGTAAGGGTCAGGCAAGGTGCCCATAGATCTTGCTTTCTGTTGTTCTTTAATATGGTAAAAATGGATGCAAAGTATGACATCCTCAGGAACTGATTCGGATAGAAAGGGGGGGGGGGGTTTGGGGAGTCTATGATCTATGATCATTTCAATGTTCTTTACATCTGGCAATAGGGCTTTAAACAAGCCTTTAGTATATGTGGAAAGGTCATGAGCATGCACAGATTCTGGGACGTCACAAATTTTTGTGGCGGGACCTATCCTTGATATCCGCCAGTTTGTCTTTGATCCACTGATGTTCTTCAGCATGATCGTTGTGTGTGTCGACAAGATCATTAATGGTAGAGGTGATGGCTCCCATATTTGGTTCTATATGGGACCTCCTATTCTCTAGAATGGTGACAGAATGGTTGAATTTCTGAAATAGAGTGAGCATATCTGCTTGAAGGGAGCTCCTCAGGGACATGAGCATTTCATTTAGTGTGTTGTCCATAACAGGTTGTCCCATAGTGGGATAGGAGGCTATGGGGTCTGACTGAGAACCCTGGGGTCTCTGAGTGGCAGGCTGCATATTTAACTCATGGTGGACTGGGCCTTTGGAGTCTAGCCTGATCCTGGCTTTAATCAGCTGCAGGGGTACCCAGTGGAGGTGGTAGTGGGCTGCTGAAATCCTGCTGTAGTGGGTCGGCATGTGGAGAAGAGTCCTGTGATGGCTGAGAGGCTGACAAAGCAGCTGGGCTGCGTGTCAATGAGTCAGCCATGGCGCGTCTGTCAGTTTTCTCGGACGTCTGTCCCCCTTTCTTTTCATGGACATGCCGCTGGGAAAGGGACAGAGTGTGGGTAGGATTTGGTTGGCTTACTGCGCGTCGGAGGAGCTGTTGGACGCTGAGATCCCTGCCTGATGAGAGGAGCCTGTAGTTTAGGCGTCCATACTGTCCGTGCGCTGGCCACGCACCCCCCCCCCCCAAGTGCTTGATATTTTAATGGGGAGCCTCTCCTGACTGTGGAGTCATGATTAAGCGCTAATGTGGCATGAAACACATATGGGGCTTATTTACTAAATGCAATTCGACTGTGCACATTTGCAAGTGCAGTTGCACCAGTATATAGTAAATGAGGTAAGGCTTCACTTTACAAAGAATACCCAATCACATGCAAGGAAAATAAAAAAGCATTTTTACTTGCACCTGATTGGATGATGGAAGTCCGCAGAACTTCTGCTCATTTACTAAGTTCTGAAGCAATTGCACTTTCAGAGTGCAACTGCACTGGCAAAAGTGCACAGTCTATTTACTTTTTGGAGTGCGGCTATGCAGACTCTTGGATTTCATAGTGGGAAAATTGGGGTATCACTAAACTTAGGTGTCCAAAACTATACTCATTTACTGGAAGAGCAAAAATGTCCAAATAATGAATCTGTATATCCATTTTCCAATGCTTTCTTCATTTAATATCCTCAGATGATAATGTTGTATGAAGACAAGAGAAAATAAGCAGAGGGACCATCAGCGTTGAGACAAATAGCCTTGAACATCAATTCAAAACATGTTAAAAAAAAAGAAATAGATTCCTTTTAATTCTTCCTCTTACTCAATGCTGATCTGAGTAATTAAACCCCTTTATCTAGTTTCTGGTAGTTTGTGGCTGCATAGCAACTGTTACACTGAAGGCAACATTATTTAGCTTGCATTTGTTCACAGAGTTAGGGTTGGATTGTTTACTGTAAAAGCCAAAGGCAAAAAGAAAAAAGAGAAAAAAAAAAGAAAAGAAAAGAAGAATGTTATGTTGGTTTCTGCATAATTGCTTTAGGGACAGAAAGGAAATAGTAGTGTCTTTTCACCAAGGGAAAATCTGAAAAGCAATTTGATGTTTTCGTAATAGAATTCTTTGTTGGTTCAGTGTAAAAATGAGAAAATAACTTAAATATAAAGCATATAGATGTGCAGGCAGGGATGGTGGACTGTAAATAGAGACAAGACTGCCTCGGAAGAAGCTGCTCATGACATATGGGCAATATGCACAGGTAGTATAATATTAAGGTGAAACATTACAGAGAAGATCTCCTCCAGCCTCCCCCAGGTTAGTATTGGACGGTTGATCAGATGGGATGGACCAACAGAGCTCAAGAAAAATTACATAAAACCAAAATATATAGTATGTAGAACATTAAAAGTTATGTATACCTTTTTTTTTCTTTAATCTTTAATAAAAAGGATGGACCTCTAAAAAAAAAAAAAAATTGATACTCACCTAGGTGGATGCAGCATGAATTCAATGCTGCCTCTGTCCCCCACCTGCTCTGCACTGCAGTGAGAACTGAGCGATCAAACATTGAGTAATCATTGACTATCAGTCCCTGACTTTCTGCTCTGCCCCCACCCCACTTGGAGTGCTGTGCTATGGAGGGGATGGGAGGCGCTGGGTCAGGCTCTTAGTGAATCACTGAAAGGCTGAGCCAGGTGTTGGTCCATGGGTCTGGGTGGATCCAAACCCCATGGTCCGGATCCTTTTCAGAGCCTGGACTAGCTCTGTGGTGCCAGCCATTAGCGGGCTCTAACGGTTGTCTGCTGAAAACAGGTCACAGGAGTGTAGAACGAACTGCACTCCTGTGACCTTCAGGAGAAGTCTAGCCAAAATTGATTTTGCTATACTTCTCCATTAAAATGCACTGATTGGTAGCAAAAAACTTGCAACATTCAGACCTGTTTGTGCTGTTGCGGCGTGTGTCTTTTTCTGGTAATGTGTGTATATCTGCATTTTTTTTTAGTTTTGGATAGAGAATAGAAAAGTAGGACCCTCTGCCTAGTTTTTATTATGATTTATGTCCCTGCTAGGATAATGCACCTATCCTCTGTTTGACCTGGTGTCATAGAAGACAGAAAGCATATGGGAATCCTCTTGTTGTCATGAGAGCAAGAGGTGATGGACAATAGTGTGTTCTGGTGGTGTATGTCTAAAGACCTGCTGTAGTGATATAATAGTAGTGGTAGTATTAATTAATTATTACTATAATGTGAGTTATTCTTGCAGCGACCCAATTCTCCCAGAGAAATGCATTTATTGAGACTTCACAAAAGTCAACAGAGGTACATACAAGATGGATGACAGGACATTTCTTTCACCTTCAGAGAACCCAGCTTCTCCTGTCATAACTTAGACAAAACAACCCATTTCTAATATACCTTTTTTTCCTCATTGGTGACCAGGATAAGCAATTTGATTGGCCAGTGTTATTAGGCCTTTAATCTGCTTTTGTCTTTCCGGGTGGATAATGCCCCTTTGGCTATGGACAACTGCAGTCATAAAACCCTTCAGGAAATTTCCTAATTTGCATTCTTTGACTACTAATTAGGTTGGCTCTTCAAAGGCTGAGGTGGTCTTTTATTAAAATTAACATAGCACAGGGTCATTATCTGCCCCTTTGATATGTAAAGGTCCACCTGGTTTGGTCAGTCTCTGTTCTGGTCAACAAGCTGTAATGTTCCGGTTCCTCTGGTACCCTTGTCTCCATATTTCTCCTCTCCTAATTGCGTCCAATCTTGTGTAACAAGGGACGCATATACCTTTAAGACCGGATGACATCATTGCCGAGCGCCGATATGAGCGGCTATTTCAATCGCTGGTTTGCTCTCACTCATCGCTCGTTCAAACCCACATGTTCATCGCACCTACGCCTGAGAAGTCGGAGCTGCTGACATATCTCCCTTGCTGAACTGAAGCCGGAAACCTCGCTGGTGATCCGTATCTCGCTACGGGATCACCCTTCTCCAATGGACACTGTTATTCCTAAACCTATCTAAGTGATAAGTACCCCGCAGGGGATTCTTGCTAACCAATCTCCTACTGTCATCTACTGCAATTACCAAGACTATCTGTATCTATCTATTCACTATCATCTGCATAGACTGTTAGCTCTTGGGACTACCTTCAACTATCCTTGCACTAGGTTACTCTGTCTAAGTATACTCCATCTGTGTCCTCTTACCATCTGCACTATACTTGACATCAGAACCTATCTGCTTTACCATCACCTGCAACTCTCCTAATACTACTTCTAGTGCTCACCATACAATAGCCTGTCTCTCATCTATATATCCTCATATACTCTATCCCTCCATTAAACATCTATTAATATATATATATATATAGTATATAACAGGCTGTACACGGTGATGAAGTCCTGAGAGTTGGATATGTTTGTTCAACAGATTCTCTACAAGGCTACTGAGTGTAATAATTCTGCAGCTGTAAATCCATCCACTAACAAAAACGCATGAACGTTACAGATTGAACGAGCCTTTAAAAAAAAAATATGGATTCAGCAGAATTATCCACTCATGTACTACAATTAAAACAGCAAGTAGATGCATTGATCCTTGCGCTTACAGAGGTACAAAATGAAAATCAGACCCTGAGACAGCAGCTTGGCCGTCTCACACAGCCTCCTGCTGCTCAGCCCCGTGAGCCTAAGATAAACCCTCCTATAGTGTTTTCTGGTGATCGGAGCAAATTCCGTGAATTTAAAAACGCATGTCGATTGTTTTTTTTGTTAAAACCTCTAACCTACACCACTGACCAAATTAAGGTTTGTACCATCATCTCCTATTTAACGGGTGAACCCCGGGCCTGGGCAGATGCATTCTTTGAAAAGGATGATCCACTCCTTAATTCTTATCCCTTATTTCTAGCACAACTTGCTACTTTATATGAAGACCCCAACAAGCAGAGTACCGCTGACACCCAATTACGGGCCTTAAAACAAGGAAGGAGACCTGTTGAAGATTTTGTGGCAAATTTTAAAAGATGGTCCCCTGATTCAGGGTGGAACGACACATCTTTGCGAACGCAGTTTAGACTCGGCCTATCTGAGGCCGTTAAAGACGAGCTCGCCTGAGCGGATTTACCTGGCACTCTAGAGGGACTGATCCAGACCAGTATCAATATCGACAGACGACTACGAGAAAGAAAGGCTGAGAAGATGGGCTCACCATTTTCCAGTCTGTAATGTTCTGGTACCTTTGGGTACCCTAATTACTCTTTCATAAGTGTATGCGCCCCACCATTCTCTTTTGGTAAGGTGCGCATACACCTTTAAGACTGATGCTGTCATCACTGAGCGCCGGACTGGATGGCTATTTAGATCGCCGGCTCTCACTCACATGTGTTCGTTCAAACTGCTTTGTGCCTTGATGCTAACCTGTCTTGAAGCTCTCATGCTTGCAAGCATACCTCGCTGTCGGAACCACGCTGCGCTGATCCCTGTATCCCGCTACCGGAT
The DNA here is from genome assembly GCF_965119305.1 of Pelophylax lessonae. Taxonomy (NCBI): domain Eukaryota; kingdom Metazoa; phylum Chordata; class Amphibia; order Anura; family Ranidae; genus Pelophylax; species Pelophylax lessonae. The sequence continues at coordinate 290,329,933 of NC_138773.1, forward strand.
CATCCGCTCTTGCCGAACCTCTCCTCTGCTACATTGCTATTAGTGATAAGTACCCCACAGGGGAAACCTCTATAACTTTCATACTAAAGCTTACACTATCTAGCTCTGCATACTAAGGACTATTACTACATCTGCATTATCTAAGATTGCTAGCTCTTGAGCCTACTACAACCTGTTCTTGCACTGGGTTGATCTCTCTTGTATGTCCACCTGCTACTCTGTCATCTGCTACCATACATGATTGCTAAACCTATCTGCATCCCATCTGCTACTATCTTACTTTCAAGAACATTTCCTTTCAAGTGTCTGTCATCTACCATCTCTACCCAACCTGTCTCTTCAGCCTATCATCACTGTGTTACTATATACATAAGTCACTCTAGGAAACATCTTATTGAGTGTGTGTATTTACTTGCTGAATTGAGATCATCCACACATGATGAGTCATTGAGAGTTGGAAATGGTGTCTCAGCGTTTCTCTACATGACTACTGAAGTGGAATATTTCTGCAGCTGAAAATCCACATCATACATAAAACGCAGAAGCGTTACACAGTCCTTCTCGGATGTTGCCTGCTGACCCTACTCCTATGGAAGTAGGAATGATACGTCCACCTCTGACCCTTTCTGAACGTGCCAGGAGGAAAACCGAACATCTTTGCATGTACTGCGCATCCCCGAATCATTTGGTAAACGACTGTCCTCTTGTCCGCAGAAAAGAGGGTGAGTGTTCAAATGTCTTGCTAGGGGGACTCACAACTTCCTTTTCTAATTCTTATCTTTTTGTTCAATTAACATTGCAGTGGGACCAAACTAGGATCACCACCAAGGCTATGATTGACACAGGATCTTGTGGAAACTACATTGACATTTGTTTTGTCTCCCTTAATAAAATACCTATTGTTTCAAAACCCAAACCTGTCTCCGTTAGTTTTATTAACGGTACCCCTTTGTCCTCTGGTCCTATCACCAGTCAGACACAGGCACTTCTTGTAACTGCTGACGAGTCTCATGTGGAGACCACCACCTTTGATGTATTAACTTCACCACATTTTCCAATCATTTTGGGAATTCCCTGGTTACACATACTTTAACCAATCATCGATTGGAAAACAAGAACGTTAGCCTTCTCTTCTCACTATTGTGAGACGACGTGTAACCTCCCCACACATGATAGGATCCTGTCTGTACTGCCGGATGACATTATTCCTAAGTGTTATCAAGATTTATCGGAGGTTTTCCTTGAGAAAAACGCTCAAATGCTACCTCCCCATAGGGACTATGATTGTTGTATCGATCTGCTCCCTAATAGCAAGTTGCCTTACGGACATGTATATCCTCTCACAGGATGAACTCTCTCACCTTAAGGAGTATCTGGATGAGAACTTGGCAAAAGGATTCATCCGACCTTCTACTTCCTCCACTGCTGCTGGGCTCTTCTTCGTCCGCAATAAGGACTCTAGCCTTAGGCCTATCATTGATTTCAGACAATTAAATGCCATCACAATAAAGGATCGTTATCCTTTACCTCTTATTCCTGAACTTATCGAACAGGTGCGTGGGGCTTCTTTCTTTTCAAAATTGGACCTAAAAGGGGCATACAATTTAATTCAAATCCGTAAAGGGGATGAATGGAAGACGGCATTCAGAACCAGATACGGACTGTTTGAGTACCTTGTAATGCCATTTGGGCTATGTAATGCTCCCGCAGCCTTCCAACGGTTTATAAATGAGATATTCCGAGACTTGCTTGATGTTTGTGTGGTAGTATATTTGGACGATATACTTATCTATTCTCATTCCTTACCTGAGCACATAAAACATGTGAGACTTGTGTTGTCAAGACTACTTGCACATAACTTATATGTTAAATCAAAGAAATGTTTGTTTCATAAAGAGGAAGTACTATTCCTAGGATATATTATATCTAAAAGTGGAATCAAAATGGACATGAGCAAAATATCCTGCATTCTGGATTGGCCTGTGCCAACCACTCGCAAAGCATTACAAAGGTTCCTAGGATTCTCTAATTACTATAGGAAATTCATTAAAAACTTCTCTGCGATTCTGAAACCTCTCACACAACTTACAAGCACGAAGAAACCATTTAATTGGACAAAAGAAGCAAATGGAGCATTCTCTCTGCTGAAATCAAGCTTTACTACTGCCTCCATACTATGCCATCCAGACCCATCCCTTCAATACATCTTGGAGGTAGATGCGTCTAATATGGCAGTAGGAGCAGTTCTCTCACAACGACCAACAAACACCTCACCTCTTCACCCAGTTGCTTTCTTTTCAAAGTCATTAAGTAGCCCCGAGGTGAACTAACCAGTAGGTGAGAAGGAGTTATTAGCCATAAAACTGGCATTAGAGAATTGGCGACATCTACTTGAGGGCACTCAATTGCCAATTCTGATATATACTGATCACAAAAACCTTCAATACCTTCAGACTAATAGAACTCTTTCCCACCGGCAGGTACGGTGGTCGTTATTCTTTCTGAGATTTAATTTTTTAGTAACTTACACCCCCGCAGACAAAAATAAAAAAGCGGATGCACTCTCACGACTAGCCGAGAAAGATTGCACTGAGGTTCCCTCAGTTCTTATAATACCACTTGAGCGTATTATCGGAGTCGTTCGCTCCCTGAAGGAGGAGATTTTGCACAGCATAGGGTTGGATTCACCTCCACCACAACTAACTACTGACGCAGAACTTCCTCTACTACAACGATAAATTATACATACCCCCTACTATGCGAACCAAGATCTTAGAATTGTCGCATGATGTACCTATGGCAGGACATATGGGTATGACTAAAACTCTCAATCTACTCACTAGGCAATTTTGGTGGCCAGACATGAAGACAACCGTAAAAAAGTTCGTTTCATCTTGTGATATCTGTGCAAGGTCTAAAATTGACAACACGAAACCATCAGGGTTACTTTGTAGTTTACCGATACCCCAGGTTTCCGTGGGAAGTGGTATCCTTAAACTTCATAGTGGAACTACCACCTTCCAAAGGATTCAACACCATCTTGGTGTCAGTGGACCATCTGACCAAGATGGCACATTTCACTCCTATCCGAAAACTACCTTCATCCAAACAAACAGCGGAATTACTTGTGAAACATGTCTTTAAGTTACATGGTATTCCAAAAACACTGCTGTCTGACCGTGGTTCACAATTCATCTCAAAGTTTTGGCTAGCTCTATGTCAGATACTGCGAATAGAGCGTAACCTTACTTCTCCCTACCACCCTCAGACCAACGGACAGACAGAGAGAGTTAACCAGTGCATTGAACAGTACCTGCGTTGCTATACTTCGTATCTACAGGACGATTGGGCAGATCTCCTCCCGCTGGCGGAATTCGCCTATAACAACGCTACTCATAGCACTACTAAGCAAAGTCCGTTTTACCTGAATTATGGGTTTCATCCCACACTCCTTCCTCCACGTATCTTGCCATCAAGTAATCCAGTGGCATCTGATTATCTTGCCCAGATAAAGGATTCTCTGGGATTACTCAACAATACCATATCTCATGCTCATAGCCAACAAAAAAAGTACTACGACCTCCGTAGGAAACCCTCTCCCCAATATGCCATTGGGGATCTTGTTTGGCTTTCTACAAAAAATCTGAGACTAAAAATCCCTAGTAAAAAACTTGGACCTCTATTTCTGGGACCTTTTCCAATAGAGAAGCTTATTGGAAAAGCTGCAGTACAACTCACATTGCCAGTAGACCTCAAGATACATCCTGTCTTCCATGTGTCTCTACTAAAGCCCCATGTTCCTAACCAAGGAATAAGGCCTACTATCTCACCTCCACCTCCTGTACAAGTGGAAGGTGGAGAAGAATTTGAGATAAAAGAAATTTTGGATTCCCGTTTCAATAGAAGAAGACTCCAGTATCTTGTACGATGGAAGAATTATGGGCCCCAAGATGACACCTGGCTGGATACCTCCGATATACATGCCCCTAGACTGATTCGCAATTTCCACTCGAAATATCCAGAAAAACCAGTTCTAGAGGCCTTCCGGAGCCGGCCTTAAGGGGGGGTACTGTAATGTTCCGGTACCTCTGGTACCCTATTCTCGATATTTCTCCTCTCCTAATTGCGTCCCATCTTGTGTAACAAGGGACGCATATACCTTTATGACCGGATGACATCATTGCCGAGCGCCGCTATGAGCGGCTATTTCAATCACCGGTTTGCTCTCACTCATCGCTCGTTCAAACCCTCATGTTCATCGCACCTACGCCTGAGAAGTCGGAGCTGCTGACATATCTCCCTTGCTGAACTGAAGCCGGAAACCTCGCTGGTGATCCGTATCTCGCTACGGGATCACCCTTCTCCAATGGACACTGTTATTCCTAAACCTATCTAAGTGATAAGTACCCCGCAGGGGATTCTTGCTAACCAATCTCCTACTGTCATCTACTGCAATTACCAAGACTATCTGTATCTATCTATTCACTATCATCTGCATAGACTGTTAGCTCTTGGGACTACCTTCAACTATCCTTGCACTAGGTTACTCTGTCTAAGTATACTCCATCTGTGTCCTCTTACCATCTGCACTATACTTGACATCAGAACCTATCTGATTTACCATCACCTGCAACTCTCCTAATACTACTTCTAGTGCTCACCATACAATAGCCTGTCTCTCATCTATATATCCTCATATACTCTATCCCTCCATTAAACATCTATTAATATATATATAGTATATAACAGGCTGTACACGGTGATGAAGTCCTGAGAGTTGGATATGTTTGTTCAACAGATTCTCTACAAGGCTACTGAGTGTAATAATTCTGCAGCTGTAAATCCATCCACTAACAAAAACGCATGAACGTTACACAAGCCCCCTTTGAAATGCCTAATTAGATAAATATCTATTCCCAAATACCAATGTGGCCTTACCTTACTTACTTTTTGATGTGTTCAATAGACTTGTCATTGGCCTGTCCTATATGCCAGAGTATGTGAACCCATCACACAATGTATGTATGCACATATTATAATATATACAATATATATATATATATATATATATATATATATATATATATATATATATATATATATATATATATATATATATGTATATATATATATATATATATATATATATACACACACACATACACACACATATATATATATATATTGTGAGGGATTAGCTCGGTAGCGGGTGTGGATAACCCCTTTTGGGGGGGGGTTCGTCACACAGGGAGATAGCCGAGGAGTGGTTGAAAACAACAGTTTATGGTTTATTCTTCCAATTTCTTCAAAACAGTGCATGCAGCAAAAACATCAAAATAAAATAAAACACAAAATAAATCCTGGCCACTGTGGGCGTCTACCTTCTCACACACCGGAACCTATCTAAGGAGTCTTCCCAACCTACTCTTTGGGCAGACCCTGCTGGTTCTACAGCAGACACTCAAATGTCCATTTGTGTTTTCTTTACACAGAAAAAATTCAACACCTCACCTTTAGAAGTCTCTCATCTGACTGCTCTCCCCAGCTTACACAGCCTCAGGAGACAGCAATCAATAGACTCCCTTTGGACAAGTTATAGAGATCTTAATTGCCTCATTCTGAACAGCTGAAAGTGTTCTCAACTTCCGTACACCTTCCTGCCTACCTCTGCAGCCGACACCTGATAGCAATTAGTGAATTGTCTAAACCAAGCAGAAATATATCTCCCGTCAGTGACAACACCCATAGATTTTCCTGACTTCCTGTCACATACCCCCCCCTCTTGTTTCAACCCTAGGGTTGGGACACAGGTTGACAGGCACGCATGTGCACGGGACAAACCATCTGCATTCCCCATTTGAACACCGGGGCGATGCGTTACCACAAAACTAAATTCCTGAAGGGCCAGAAACCACCTATTTATTCTCCTATTGGTCTCCTTGTTCTGTGCCATCCACTTCAATGGGGCGTGATCCGTCACCAGTTCAAACTGTCTACCCAGGAGGTAGTATCGGAGAGAATCCAAGGCCCATTTCACCGCCAAACACTCTTTCTCAATGGTGGCATAATTCTCTTCATGGGCCTTCAACTTTCGGCTGAGGTACATAACAGGGTGTTCTTCCCCATTGATAATCTGGGACAGTACAGCTCCTAAACCCACATTTGATGCATCTGTCTGGACCACAAAGTCTCGTGAAAAATCAGGCGACTTTAAAACTGGCTGGCTACATAAGGCCTGTTTTAAAGCCTGAAAAGCTGTTTCTGCCTCGGGAGTCCATTTGATCATGACAGACTCCTTCCCTTTGGTCAGATTGGTCAGGGAAGCAGCCTGTGAGGCAAAATGGGGAATAAAACGGCGATAATAACCTGCAATCCCCAAAAATGCACGAACCTGTTTCTTGCTGGTGGGACGTGGCCAATCCTTAATAGCTTCAACTTTGTTTATTTGGGGCTTGATTAGACCTCTACCAATGGTATACCCCAGATACTTCGCCTCTTCTAGCCCAATGGTACATTTTTTTGGATTGGCTGTAAACCCAGCTTTCCAGATGGAATCCAACACAGCCTGAACTTTTGGTAAGTGTGAGTCCCAATCCTCACTGTGAATGACCACGTCATCGAGGTATGCAGCAGCATAGGCTAGATGAGGCCGAAGGGTCTTATCCATGGTGCGTTGGAATGTGGCAGGAGCATTCTGTAACCCAAAAGGCATCCTCCGATATTGGAAAGATCCGTCTGGAGTTACAAATGCTGTTTTTTCCCTGGCCGACCCCGAGAGAGGAATTTGCCAATAACCCTTGGTAAGGTCTAACGTGGTCATGTACCGGGCAGTGCCTAGGCGATCAATTAGTTCATCTATGCGGGGCATAGGATAGGTGTCAAACTTAGTGATTTTATTCAGGCGGCGAAAATCATTACAAAACCGCCAACTTCCATCTGGTTTGGGCACTAAGACAATGGGACTGGACCAATCACTATTTGACTCTTCTATCACCCCCAACTCAAGCATTTTTTTTACTTCCTGGCGAATGGCATCTCGCCGGGCTTCTGGAATTCTATAAGGCTTTAACTTGACCTTATCCCCTGGGGTGGTGATAATGTCATGTTTAACTCCCGAGACCCAACCTGGCAGGTCTGAAAACTTCTCCCTATTACGGAGCACAAATTCTTTAACCTCCTGTTTCTGAAGTTTGGACAGAGTCTCTGCTATCCCAACTTCAGGGACAGCCAGGTGAACTGGAGCAGAAACTCGGGTAGTCTCAGCGACCAAGGACTCTCTATCCTTCCATGGTTTTAACAAGTTCACGTGATAGAGCTGCTCAGGTTTTCGTCTTCCTGGTTGGCTAATTTTATAATTCACCATCCCTATTTTCTCCAATACTTCATAGGGCCCCTGCCATTTGGCTAGGAATTTACTTTCGACCGTGGGGACCAACACCAACACCCTATCACCAGGTGCAAAAGAACGGACCTGGGCCCCACGATTGTAAATCCTTTGTTGAGCCAACTGGGCTTGGGCTAAATGTGCCTTCACAATCGGCATCACTTGGGCAATTCTATCTTGCATTTGGGCAACATGCTCAATCACACTTCGATGAGGGGAACTCTCACTCTCCCATGTTTCCCTGGCAATGTCAAGTAGGCCCCGGGGGTGCCTCCCATACAGCAACTCAAACGGAGAGAACCCTGTGGATGATTGGGGAACCTCTCTTATGGCAAACATCAGATAAGGGAGCAGATAATCCCAATTCTTTCCGTCTTTATCCACCACCTTCCTCAACATTTGTTTTAACGTTTTATTAAACCTCTCCACTAACCCATCTGTTTGAGGGTGATATACTGAGGTACGTAACTGGGTCACTTTCAGGAGTTTACAAAGTTCTCTTGTCACCCTGGACATAAACGGGGTGCCCTGGTCAGTTAGGATTTCCTTAGGTAGACCCACCCGGGTGACAACTTGAAATAACTCCTTGGCTATGGTTTTAGCAGAGGTATTTCGGAGAGGAATCGCTTCTGGGTAACGGGTGGCATAATCCATTATCACCAAGATGTGCTGGTGCCCTCTTGTGGACTTCAGTAAGGGCCCAACCAAATCCATGGCGATCCTCTCAAAAGGAACCTCGATAATGGGCAGGGGTACCAAAGGACTACGGAAATGGGGCATGGGTGCATTAATCTGACACACTGGACAGGAAGAGCAGTACAATTCCACTTCCTTAGTGATCCCAGGCCAATAAAACCTCTGGGTGATTCTCTCCCGGGTTTTTTCTGCTCCCAAATGTCCCCCAAGAATGTGCCCATGGGCCAGTTCCAAAACCATCTTGCGGTACGGTTTAGGCACTACCAGTTGCTCAACAGTGTCCTCTATCCTCTGTGACACTCGATATAAGAGGTCCCTCTCAATAATGAAGTAAGGGAGGGCAATCCTCTCGTCAGGGTTAACTAGCTCCCCATCTATCTTCACTACATTCTCCCGGGCTCTTAGCAATGTGGGGTCCCTCAATTGCTCAGTGATAAAATTTTCTCGGTGCACCTTAAGGTCATCCAACCCTAACGGCCGCTGTTCCTCTTCTGAGGTAGCAGGCTCCTCCCTAGGGACTGGTGTTTCCCCGGCTAAGACTGAGCACGGAAACTCAGGATAATCCTCACAGTTAGAGGATTCTGGAGTAGATGGTTCAGGCTCAGAAGAACCACCTACTGGGGAATCTGGGCAATCCCAGAGTTCCCAGAATTTTGGGAAATCCCTTCCCACAATGGCGTCATGTGGCAGTTTGGGAACTAAACCCACTTGGTGACACAAGTTACCGAGGGAGGTTTCAAAGGAAACTGTAGTCACCGGATATTCTCGAGTGTCCCCATGTACACAAACTACCGCCATTTTCCTAGGATGTACGTTTTTTTTCACCACTAGATCACTTCTCACTAAGGTAACCAGGCTACCTGAATCCAACAATACCACAACATCTTTACCATCTAAACACATTCTATATAAAGGTTTCTCATTCCCCTTTACTGCAGTGTATGTGGTTGCAAAAAAGGACTGTCGTCTCTCTGTCAGAAAGTCACAATGCATGGGTTCATCATCCACTGGGCAAACCGCTGGGCAAACTGCTGCTACATGTCCCTCTTCCCGGCAACGGTAACAAATCAACCTTCCAGTCCTCTCCTGTGGGATGGGTCTTCCAGGTCGCTCTCGCCAAACATTAGTAGTAGTCCTACTAACACCTCGAGTTGCTCTTTGGATCCTCTCTCCACCCCCATCCCCTGACGCAGTCTTACTTATAGGTGGGGAGGGTCTGGTCTTGGGGTGAAAAGTCTGTGCATCTCTGGAAAAAGAGGTCAAATTCTCAGTTGTTAGGTACCTTTCGACCAGGTCTACTAATTTGTCTGCGGTTTCCGGACCACCATGGCTTACCCATTTCTGCAGGGTGTTAGGAAGAGACCTAAGAAATTTGTCCATGACTACTCGTTCCAAAATTTCTGGTCCGGACAGAATTTCTGGCTGCAGCCATTTCTTAGCCAAATGGATGAGGTCATACATCTGCGACCGGGGTGGTTTCTTCAGCTGATAACTCCAATTGTGGACCCGCTGAGCACGGACATCCAAGGTTACCCCAAAACGTGCCAATATTTCCACTTTTAATCGATCATAGTTTTTTGCATCTGCAAGTTCCAAATCAAAATATGCCTTTTGGGCTTCTCCAGCTAATAGGGGGGCCACTAGTCCAGCCCACTGTTCTTTAGGCCAACTCTCTTTCTCCGCTGTTCTTTCAAACGTGGTCAGAAACATCTCAGGGTCCTCATCTGTAGTCATCTTTGGCAATAAGTGGTTTACCCGAAAAGTCGGTATGTTACTGGCCTGACTCCCAACCTCGGTCTGCTGTCTCTGAAGCTGTTTCACAATGGCCTCCATTTGCTGCTGGTGTCTCTGTTCCACGCCTTCAATGGCCTCTCGGTGAGCTTGTTGTTGAGCTGCAAAGCTCCGCTGAAAATCCGCATTTGCCTGCTGTTGAGCTGCATTTGCCTGCTGTTGGGCTGCATTCGATATAATCAGTTGTTTCAGTATTTCCTCCATTTTTTTGGGTTTACTTTAACTGCCCGCGGCACTCCACCATATGTGAGGGATTAGCTCGGTAGCGGGTGTGGATAACCCCTTTTGGGGGGGGGTTCGTCACACAGGGAGATAGCCGAGGAGTGGTTGAAAACAACAGTTTATGGTTTATTCTTCCAATTTCTTCAAAACAGTGCATGCAGCAAAAACATCAAAATAAAATAAAACACAAAATAAATCCTGGCCACTGTGGGCGTCTACCTTCTCACACACCGGAACCTATCTAAGGAGTCTTCCCAACCTACTCTTTGGGCAGACCCTGCTGGTTCTACAGCAGACACTCAAATGTCCATTTGTGTTTTCTTTACACAGAAAAAATTCAACACCTCACCTTTAGAAGTCTCTCATCTGACTGCTCTCCCCAGCTTACACAGCCTCAGGAGACAGCAATCAATAGACTCCCTTTGGACAAGTTATAGAGATCTTAATTGCCTCATTCTGAACAGCTGAAAGTGTTCTCAACTTCCGTACACCTTCCTGCCTACCTCTGCAGCCGACACCTGATAGCAATTAGTGAATTGTCTAAACCAAGCAGAAATATATCTCCCGTCAGTGACAACACCCATAGATTTTCCTGACTTCCTGTCACAATATATATATATATATTGTGACAGGAAGTCAGCTAAATCTGGGAATGTAGTCACAGGAAGGAGATACATTTCCACCTGATTTAGAAAGTCCATTAATTAATTTAGGGTGTTGGCTACAGAGCTAGCCAGCAGGAAGTTGAAAGGCCTTCACCTGTTCAGAATGAGGGAGTTAAGGCTCTATAATTTGTTCAGAGAAAGTCCTATTGTTTGCTGCCTCCAGAAGCTGCATCCTGAAGCCATGTGGGCTGGGAGCAGGAGGACAGTCAGCGTGTGCCTCCCGACAGGATGTGTGGGCCTGGGAGAAGACCCCCCGGAGTGATGTGTGCCCGGGACGGTAACCAAGGGTGAATACGTCTCAAAGGTGAGAAGACGAACTGTTGATGTGAAAGAAACAAAAGGACTGTGTTGCCCTGTGAAGCTATTATAAAAGGACTATTGAGTGTCCGCTGTAGGACAAGGAAGTCTGCCCGACGGTAGGTTGGAGACAGACACTTAGGCAGGTTCCAGTTGTGAGAAGGTAGCCGCCCACAGAGGCAAGGATTTATTTTCTGTTTTATTTTATTTTGGATGTTTTGCTGCATACAGCCTGGTGAAGAAAACACCATTTAATAAACCACACTGTTTGTTTGCAAGCACTTGTCGGCTACCTCTCTGGGAAAACGCACCCCCCAAGGGGTCATCCACGCCTACCACCGAGCTAATCCCTCACATATGGTGGAGGTATGCAGTGGGCATAAGCAGAGATCCCTGCAAGGAAGTGCAAATGTTTGATGAACTTTATCTGGTGCATGAGATTGCACAATCTATGTGTGCAGGAGAGAAGATCCTGACAGAAAAAAAAAAAGTGTTTTAAAGAGACAGCGGTCTCAAAATTATTTGATGAACTTTGTTGTGTCTGGTGCAAGTGACTGCACAAACTGTGTGTGCAGGAAAAGAGATCTTGCAAGAGAGAGAAAAACTACATGTGTTAAAGAGACAGTGGTCTGAAAATTTTTTGCTGGACTGTGAAAAATTTGTTTGTGGAGTTATTGAAGATGGGGCGATCCAAACGCCTGAAAAATGCAAAGATAGATGAAATGAGAGACCGAATTCTATGGATGGAGGGGATGCTACCATTTGAACCAGCCCCATCCATGCCTGAACGGAATCGGCTAAAGAGAAAAGTTGTTGTCCCTAGCAACACTGGGACAAATGAAACTGCTATGGAGACGCAGGGTTCTCAGATAAAAAGTAAACCCAAAATGGGGGAGATGCTGAAACAGCAGAGCTTTGCAGCTCAACAAAAGGATCACCAAGAGAGCATGGCAGGCTGGAAACAGAGACGCCAGCAGCCAATGGAGGCCATCGGTTTGGAGGAAACCGAGTATGTGTGCAGGGCTGAGTTGGATGCCTTGCAACGGAAAATGGAAGAAAAGGAACAAGCCTTGGAATTGCTTAAAATGGAGCATAGAAACTTGCAGGAAACAAATGAACTACTCAAGTCTCATGTGTCACAGTGGGAAGAATCCACTGCTCTTCTTTTGGTCGAGTTGCAAAAACGCAGAGAGACTATAATGGAGAAAGATACCATCCTCATGGAAAAGGAAAGTGAAATTCAGACTTTGCAGAAGCAAAGTATGGCTGATATGTTGGAGTTGCGTAATCAGCTGGAAAAAAGTCTTCAGTCTTTGGGAGCTACAAAAATAGACCTGCAGGAGTCGCAGGAACAGAATGTGGCTCTGAAAGCGACATTGTCTCTCAGCGACAAAGAGAAAAGTGAAAGAGAGGCTAAATTACTGAGTACTGTGTATGAGCTCACTACTTTGAGCAATGTGGTAGATGAATTACGTGCAGACTGTGAAAGTTGGAAAGGTGAAGCCCAACGTTTCCAGCAGCAGTTAAAGGAGAAAGAAGCCTGTGTGGCAGAATTACAGTCTCATTCCCAGAAGCTAGCCAATGAGGTGAAAGCTCTTATGCAGGGAAAAGGAGATTGTGAACATAAGAGGGAAAAAGTAGAGGCACAGCTTCTGGAATCGCAAGTGAAGGTGTCAGAAGGTGACCGATTGTGTGCTAAGCTGTCAGAGAAGGCAAACCGACTGCAGGTTGAGTTGGACAATGTTACAAATCAGCTTTCTCAAGCAGACAGCAAATCTAGAGAAATTGCGGAAGATTTTTCTATCTTGGAATCGCAGCTGCAAGACACGCAGGAACTCTTACAGGAAGAGAGGTGTCAAAGGCTGAGTTTTAGCACAAAGCTCAAACAAATGGAAGATGAGAAAAATGGCTTCCTGGAACAATTAAAAGAGGAGGCGGAAGCAAAGAAAAACCTATCAGAGCAAGTCGCAACATTGCAAGCTCAGATAGCGGTTATGAAAAAACGCATGAAGAAAGCGTTGGTTCATTACAGTGTGTTGAAGATGTGAAAAAGAAGTTTGATCAGATGCTTGGTGAAGAGAAGAATGTGTCTGCAAAATATGCAGAAGAACGCGCACGTGCAGAAACGGAGGTGCGTGATAACGAGAGCAAAGCCCTGTTCTTGGCTCGCTCTTTGGAGGAAGCTCTAGAGTGTAAGGCTGAACTAGAAAGTGTTAAACAGCTGCGTACAGAAATGGAAGAATTGGTCAGCTCCAAGGATGATGTTGTGAAAAGCGTTCAGGAGCTAGAAAAGTCTAAGCGAGCCTTAGAACAGCAACTAGAAGAGATGAAGATTCCGTTGCAGGAACTGGAAGAGGAATTCCAGGCAACAGAGGATCTGTCCCAAAGAGGGGATAGTGTGCCTGATGCAGTTTTTAAAAGGATCAGTGTTTTGGGGTCTGTCCTGAGTGAGCCTCAGAAATGTGATGACACGTGGCTTGAATCACCCCTTTGGAATAAACCGTTCCTTCAAAAACTTCAAGCATTGGAAAATGTATCATTAGAGCTTCAGCAAACAAAAGAGTTGTGTAAGAAATGTGATGATTTCTCAGTTCAGGCTGAAAACCTAGTGGAGAAAACTAAAGCGGAGAAAACTAAAGCAAGTGATATAAATCTGGGAGAAAAAAGCAAACGCCACCTAGTGGAGAAAACTAAGGCTGTTGGTGAAAACGTGAAGCAAATGAATAAGTGCCTTTCAGGGAGTGTTTCCAAAATGGAACTGGTGAAAGACGGGTGGCAGAAGTTTGATCGTGATCTTGAGATGCATTCCATGTGGAATTCAGATAGAGAAAAGGAACTAGGTGACTTTGAGCGGTCAAATAGTTCAGAAGAAAGTGCATTGAAGAAACCTGTAAAAGAATGTGTTGCAGTTCCATGCTTCTTCACTGATGCAGAGAGGAGGTCTATAATGGATACCACCCAGATCGCTGGGTTCAACTGTGTTGTTGCCTTTGACCCCTATGTTGGTGGAAGGAAAGTTGATGATGTTCTGGTTGGCTTCTTCTGTGAAGAGTTTGGCAAGAAATATAAACTCAATATCAAATCAAATAGTAGGCCTTTACTGCGACTCGCTCAGGAGGGCGAAAAGTTTAAGAAGTTGATGAGTGCAAATGCTTCAGATCTGCCTATGAATATGAAATGTTTGGTGAATGATATTGATGTCTCTGGGAAAAGGAACAGGGGTCACTTTGAAGAAATGTGTGACAGCCTGTTGTCTCAATTGGAAAATCCTCTGCACAGCATCTTAGAGCAAGCAAAGCTCAAGAAGGAAGATCATTCCCTTTTACAACAAAAAGTCAATGATTGGGTACAGCTGTATGGAGAGGCAACTCAAGTCACAGAGGGATGTCAAGAGTCCCTACTTGGAACAAAGCTTAGTGAAGCAAAGGTTCTCAAAGTTTTGTGGAAAACATTTATGGATTGCAGAGAGAGGCGTCTTAAGAATGTTGAAGACATTAAGACTAGCCCAATTGAGTTGCCTATGGATCACGGTCCTCCGTGGTGGATTGGACAGACGGTTATGAGGGACAAGCTGTCTGACATTTATGAGAAAGCTGTCAATGAAGATGACAGAAACGAGAAGGAGCGAAATGATGCCAAAAATGCAGTTGAAGAATGTGTATATGAGATGAGAGACAAACTGTGTGGCATTTATGAGAAATCCGTCAATGAAGATGACAAAACAGTTTCATCCGGAAGCTTGAGGATAATAGGAGGCTTATCAGTGAGTCAGCAGTGCTTGACACATGCGTGCCTGGAAATCTGTGTCCCAACCCTAGGGTTGAAACAAGAGGGGGGGGTATGTGACAGGAAGTCAGCTAAATCTGGGAATGTAGTCACAGGAAGGAGATACATTTCCACCTGATTTAGAAAGTCCATTAATTAATTTAGGGTGTTGGCTACAGAGCTAGCCAGCAGGAAGTTGAAAGGCCTTCACCTGTTCAGAATGAGGGAGTTAAGGCTCTATAATTTGTTCAGAGAAAGTCCTATTGTTTGCTGCCTCCAGAAGCTGCATCCTGAAGCCATGTGGGCTGGGAGCAGGAGGACAGTCAGCGTGTGCCTCCCGACAGGATGTGTGGGCCTGGGAGAAGACCCCCCGGAGTGATGTGTGCCCGGGACGGTAACCAAGGGTGAATACGTCTCAAAGGTGAGAAGACGAACTGTTGATGTGAAAGAAACAAAAGGACTGTGTTGCCCTGTGAAGCTATTATAAAAGGACTATTGAGTGTCCGCTGTAGGACAAGGAAGTCTGCCCGACGGTAGGTTGGAGACAGACACTTAGGCAGGTTCCAGTTGTGAGAAGGTAGCCGCCCACAGAGGCAAGGATTTATTTTCTGTTTTATTTTATTTTGGATGTTTTGCTGCATACAGCCTGGTGAAGAAAACACCATTTAATAAACCACACTGTTTGTTTGCAAGCACTTGTCGGCTACCTCTCTGGGAAAACGCACCCCCCAAGGGGTCATCCACGCCTACCACCGAGCTAATCCCTCACAATATATATATATATATATATATATATATATATATATATATGTCTATATGTATAGATACCCATAAAATTTACTACACCTGCGTTGATAGAATTTTAACGAAATGTGCTAACAAAAAAATTAAAGAATTGTGGCAGCACTAGAAAATAAGGAATAAAAATGTGTGTAGGAGAATAAGTGCGCTGAAAAAAAAAAAAAACTATACAATAAAAATGCATAAATAAATCATACAAATATTGATCAACAGTAATATTGTGGAATAAAAATAAACCACCAAAGTGACAACAACAGTGACATTTTTTTTTATAAAAAATGAATCTCTAACCAAAAAGTCTCTCAAATAAATAATGTGTATATATATATATATGGTGACGTCTTCAAATCTTGCAATGATAAACCAACACCATGTGATCCAGATCCAGAAAAAAGGAGTGTCCCCTTACCAGAATCCCCTTCCAATAAATGATACAGTGACCAAAGAATACCAATCTCAGTAATAGCCTGACATTTCAAGTGTCACCCAGTGATAACCATTGCTTCTTACCAGATTTTTATAGAGGGTAAGCTTTCAACCATATGTCTGGTGCAAAGATTCTCAAAAACGGATATCACACAGGCTTGGCTCCAGCTCATGGACCATATGGATGTATTCACTTCACAGTGGCATATGTAACTCCCATGTGTGGATTGCTGTGCCTGCCAAATATGCAACTCCCCAAAATAGGAAATACAAGCGC
This sequence comes from Pelophylax lessonae, assembly GCF_965119305.1. Classification (NCBI taxonomy): domain Eukaryota; kingdom Metazoa; phylum Chordata; class Amphibia; order Anura; family Ranidae; genus Pelophylax; species Pelophylax lessonae. The sequence goes on from NC_138773.1 coordinate 290,346,257, forward strand.
CAATAGTGTAGTATCCTTATGACAAGTTTATTGAAAAAAAGACAGACACCTACATGGCGATGAATCTTAACATGCATATATGGTTCCTCTGAAGATAAGCGTGGCTGCCTGCAGTGCGGACCACGTGATGTGACGGCACGGCTTCTCCACCCAACGCGTTTCCCCTCACAAGGCGTCAGCTGAGACTGGAGCATGCTGTATGTGTCTGTCTTTTTTTCAATAAACTTGTTATAAGGATACTACACTATTATTTATTTCCTATTTTGGGGAGTTGCATACCTGGCAGGGACAGCAATCCACACATGGGAGTTACATATGCCACTGTGAAGTGAATATATCCATATGGTCCATGAGCTGAAGTCAAGCCTGTGTGATATCCGTTTTGGAGAATCTTTGCAACAGACATATGGTTGAAAGGTTACCCTCTATAAAAATCTGGTAAGAAGCAATGGTTATCACTGGGTGACACTTGAAATGTCAGGCCATCACTGAGATTGGTATTCTTTTGGTCACTGTATCATTTATTGAAAGTGGATTCTGGTAAGGGGCCACTCCTTTTTTTTGCATCTGGATCACGTGGTGTTGGTTTATCATTGCAAGATTTGAAGACGTCACCATATATATATATATATATATATATATATATATATATATATATATATATATATATATATACACATTATTTATTTGAGGGACTTTTTGATTAGAGATTCATTTATATACAATTTTTTTCACAGTTGTCACTTTGGTGGTTTATTTTTATTCCACAATATTACTGTTGATCAATATTTGTATGATTTATTTATGCATTTTTATTGTATAGTTTTTTGTCGAGCGCACTATTTCTCCTACACAGGTTGATAGACTTTTGTTCACTTCTAGTGCATACTGCATTCAAATACAAGTTTATGGGGATACAAAACTTGCTTAAAGGGATATTAAAGTCAAAATGTAAAAAAAAAAACTAAATAAAAAAAAACTATATCATACTTACCTGCTCTGTGATGTGTTTTTGCACAGAGCAGCCCTGTTCTTCTTCTTGGGTCCCACACTGGCTCTCCTGGCCCCTCCCTCCGCCAAGTGCCACCAGAGCAAGAAACTTGTCCATTCACAACCTGCCCCCACTATCTCTTCATTGGCTCACTGGCTGTGATTGACAGCAGCAGGATTCAGTGGCTCCCACTGCTGTCTTAGCCAATAAGGAGGGAGAGTCCCCACAGACCTGAGGCTCTCATGTGCATCGCTGGAGGAAGATCGGGCTCAGGTAAGTAGGGGGGGCTCTGCTACACAGACATGATTTTTTACCTTTATGCATAGAATACAGTAAAACCTTGGATTGCGAGCATAATTCGTTCCGGAAACATGCTTGTAATCCAAAGCACTCTTATATCAAAGCGAATTTCCCCATAAGAAATAATGGAAACTCAGATGATTCATTCCACAACCATTTATTCATAAGTCCTTCAGTTTATAGTCCATATAAAAAGATTATAGCATTTATATAACCATAAAATGTCCATCTACAAATAGCCGCTTCCACAAGGGGATTAGAAGCAAAATCCAGCAGGAGCTACAGAGTATCAAAGAGTAGAAAAGTGCCTCTAAGTGTAGCAATATGGTTCCATTTAATGAAGGTACAACATTTAGCAACTCACATGGTTGATGAATAAAACAGGCACATCTAAGTATGCAGGCATCCGGGGTAAAGCTGTCCACATAGACTATCTTCTGCACCGCCGGCTGCCAGTCTGTAATCCTGACCGGGAAGACCACCCTGCAGTAAAGCGATCTGAAAGCGAGGGGAAGCCTGGAAGGGATGACGTAGATGGCGGTGCAGAGGATGATCTATGTGGACAACTTTAGCCTGGATGCCTGCATCCTTAGATGTGCCTGTTCCAATCATCAACCACGTGAGTTGCTAAATGTTGTACCTTCATTAAATTTAACCATATTGCTACACTTAGAGGTGCCTATCTTCTCTTTTATACTCAGCTGTGACTTGAGGCTACTTGTATATCAAGACATTGCTTGTATATCAAGTCAAAATTTATTTGGAAATTTTGCTTGTCTTGCAAAGCGCTCTTAAACCAAGTTACTCTCAAACCAAGGTTTTACTGTATATGAAGATAAAAAACTTTCAGCCATTACAAACACTTTAAAGCAGGCCAAATTATTATTCAGGAATTATATAGCGCCAACAGTTTGTGCAATGCTGATATGCAGTGCTGATAGGCCCTGATAGATGGCACTGATGGGCAATAATGGGCAATGATGGGTGGCACTGATAGGCGGGCACCTCTGATGGGGCTGTGCTGATAATCAATGCACTAATTATCAGTGCAGAACCCGCTCTCCTCTACTCGGCCTTATCAGCGCGAACTGAGGAAAGCCAATTACTGGCACTTCCTGGTTATTGCTGTGATCAGCTTTGAGCCTACATCAGAGATTAAACCACCACTAACACCACCGATCAACACTCTGTGGGACCCCAGGGGCGTGCACGAATGGCTTATTCTGCTGGACATCATATAACGTCCAGTCAGGATAACTGGTCCCCCGCCCAGCTGTCATTCTGCTATAGGCCGGGTGGGAAGGGGTTGAAATGATGTCAAACTGACACCATTAACACAAGCTCAAAGCCCACCAACAAAGGATCTAAAGCTGGCCATATGCTAGCAGATTTATGAACAATTTACTGTCACAATACATTTGAACGTCTTTCGAAAGTACTTCAGATTTTAACATTAATTTTTGATAATAATGTCATTTACCAAACAAACACTGCTAGAAATTCATTCATTTGCAAAATGAATGCACCTCAATAATAAAGAGGAAGAGCATTTTACGGGCTTATTAGTCTATCTGCACCTTCATATTCTTTTCATTGTCATCGCTAAATATAAGTATTTATGATACAAGAGTATTTAAGGACCATACTGTTTCTTCATCTAATACAAACCCACAGAATACAACTGTCTTATTTTATCCAATTATACAGCTCTTACATATCTGACAGTGCTTCACAGAGAACCCCAAACTGTTCACATCAGTCCCCATCCAAGAGAAGCTTACAGGTATAATCACTACAACATTTTACAAATCCTTTTTTAAGAACAATAATGGTTCTGTTCCTTTTAACTTTCAATATTTCTTTATTGAAGATTTTCCACATTACAGACCAAAATGCAATCATATTGAAAAATGTAAAAAATATAAGAACACAACAAAACTGAGTACCAGCATGTCAAAGGCAGCACATACTGTAAGGTCAATCTAATACAGAGTCAAGCTCCAAGTCTCTAATCAGACTACATTGAACTGAAAAAAGAACCATCTCACAACGTTACATTGGTAAGACAGTGGGTCATGGTATCAATAGGTCAAATTAGTAGTAAACCATTTCTGCCAAGCAATAGTAGCTGTGTTACAGTATATGAGCCATTGCTAGAAGCTAACATGGTTTCATACGTGCCATGAAGCTGTAAAATTTGGTTACCTCACATATATTAAGTATATGGTTGGCTTTCCAACAACGAACTAGGGAAAGTTTTGCTGCAAGGAGAATATGGATCACTACTGTTCTAAATTTAGGAGGGACCAGTTTGATTCCCAAGGATAGCAATGCTAAGTCTAAAAAAATTGAAGTGAGATACCCATAATTTGTGATAGATTCTGGAAAATTGTGAGCTAGAATATGGATAAAGAGGGCAACCCTAAAGAATTTTGAATAATGTATCTGCTTGCTTACAGCTTCTGTGGAGAGGTGGAATTGTATAATTTTGATATTCAGAAGGGGGTTGGGCACCACCTTGACTAAATGTTACATATTTACATATTTACATAGTTTGTGAGGTTGAAAAAAGACATCAGTCCATCCAGTTCAACCTATGATGTGTGTGTTTGCTGTTAACCGTACATTGTATACCCCTGTATGTTGTGGTCTTTAAGGTGCCCATCTAATCGTTTTTTGAAGCTCTCGATGCTCCCTGCTGATACAACTGCTTGTGGAAGAGAATTCCACATCCTTACTGCTCTGACAGTAAAGAGCTCCTTACGTATTTTAAGGTTAAATCATTTTTCCTCTAGTTTTAGTGAGTGGCCACGTGTCTTATTGTATTCCCTTTCTCTGAAAAGTTTGTTCCTTATGCTAGGGTCACCACCAGTACAGTATTTGTACATTGATATCATATCCCCTCTCAAGCATCTCTTCTCCAGAGAGAATAAGTTCAATGCTTGCAGTCTTTCCTCATAGCTGATGTCCTCCATTCCCCTAATTATTTTTGTTGCCCTTCTCTGGACTCTCTCCAGCTCCAGCACATCCTTCCTGAGGACCGGTACCCAGAACTGGATGGAATACTCCAGATGTGGCCGGACCAGAGTCTTGTAGAGTGGGAGAATAATCTTTTTATTTCTGGAATAAAATCCCCTTTTTTATACATGCCAGTACTTTGTTGGCTTTGCTTGCAGTGGCTTGGCATCGCATGCCACTGCCAAGCCTATTGTCCACTAGGAAATGTTATACATTAGTTCCCAAAGGTTCACACTTTTAGTGGCTGAATACGACATTTTAGGGGATCTTTGCCATTGGATGGAGAATATTTACAATTTAAATCTTTTTCCCAGGCAACAATAGGCACTGATTTATGGAATACAGATTTTTCATGGAGATAAGAATAGAACAATTATATGCCCTTCCTGTTAAAGGAAGCCTGTGTTTGAGGAGAATTACACACTGTTTGAGGGGTGGTGATGCAGAAAGGATGATATCCGTAAATATTTGAGGTATGAAATATTCTCCAGTTGGAATTCTTTTTTTAATCCACAAAAAGACTTCAACCTTGTGTTTGTGTGTTCTGTTCTTTTTAATTAGTGTTAACAATTTTTACTTTCAATATTTCTTTATTGGTGTAAGAAAAAGGTTGTACAGGTAACAGTATACAGCTTTGCTAACAGTAAATGTGCTAACAATAAGTGGTGCTGCACAGTAGGTTGAATATGTGTTAACAATATATGCTACTGCACAATAAATAAACTATGTATAAATCGCACAGCTGAGAATGCTAGTAAGAGTAGCTGTGAAAGCTAGTACAATTTTGACAGTAAATTATGCACAGCAAAACAAATAGAAAACAAGGGGGAGCAAACGGGAGCAAGAAAGAGGGAAGGAAGAGAGAGAGGCGGGGTTAGATAGTAGATAGAGGAATAGACAGGTAGGTATGACATCTACATCTTACAAAACTGGATGAAGAGTAAGGGTTAAAGAGACATAGTAGCAGCCCTCAAAATTTCCACTCGCCTGCTCGCATTTGGCGAGTGGAATTTATTTGAGGGCGACTGTTTCAGCTTGGCTCAGCTGGTGGCGGATCCGCTCGGCTTGGCTAGAGTGGGGGGCGGGTCTGCTCGGTCTTAGAAAAGCCGCATGAGCCGTCATCACTATGGAGCGGTCTGTGAGCCGCGCTGCATACTGGGAAGTGTAGTTTCCAGCACAGCTGGTGGCGGATGCGCTCGGCTTGGCTAGAGTGGGGGGCGGGTCTGCTCATTCTTATACAAGCCGCACGAGCCGACTCCCAGTCATCACTATGGAGCGCTCTGTGAGCGGCGCTGCACGCTGGGAAGTGTAGTTTCCAGCACAGCTGGTGGCGGATCGGCTTGGCTTGGCTAGAGTGGGGGGCGGGTCTGCTCATTCTTATACAAGCCGCATGAGCCGCCTCCCTAGTCATCACTATGGAGCGCTCTGTGAGCCGCACTGCACGCTGGGAAGTGTAGTTTCCAGCACAGCCCCGTGGATTCTCTGGTAGTGGATACTGGTCTGGTAAGCTGCTCCCTATAATATTCGCACAGTGGTGTCCCCTATTCGCACTTCCCTGTGGTTGCTTCATAAGAAGTTTTGGAAATAAGTTTCCCTTTCCTGGATGAATACTCACAATGTTGTTTTATTGGGACTTTTTAGCACTTTTTGGACTCTCTTTGGATTTCCTACCACTATTTGTGTTATATATTTATTAATTTTTTATATGACATGTATTTCTGTTTATCATATTCACATGTGATTTAATTAGTTTAGCGCTGCACTATTTTTTCTTTTTATTACTTTGGATCACTGTCTGTTTGGTCTAGTGTCAGCAGGTTGTTTAAAATTTCTTTCCCTCACTCCATTCAATATTTTTTTAGCGCAGAAATTCCCTATTGTTTTTTTGTATGTAAACATAAAAAAGTCAATAGGTATTGTGAACGGCTTAAAACATCCCAGTGCCAGGTTCCAAAATGGCCCTTTTGGAACCTGGCACTGGGATGTTTTAAGCCGTTTGTGGAGTATACGTTGGCACCCCTCAACCCTGCAGTCTGTATGTAGCGCATATTTACTTAACAAGGCAGTAATGATATGTACAGTGCCTATAGTAGGCAATCGTATTATATCCTTATTTCTTTTTATCAGAGTCAAATCAATGAAATATACTTTATGTTATTAATGTTAAAGTTGTTGTTAATATTTATTTTTGCAACCTAATTCTGCATACAACATTTAACAGTGTCACTTAATGAGATAATTTAAGAGGGCGCTTTTAGGGGTGGAACAATCAAAGGGTAAGGTTGGGTGGGGCAACTGGTGGCGAGTAACTCTTAAGGCCTGGCTAGTAGCTCAGGACTTGAAATTTTGAGCCCTGATAGTAGTACTTGTCACATGTTGATATTGGATACAGCAATTACTGTATGTATTAATCAACAGAAGGAGTAAATGTAAAAGGCAAGATGTGAACTGTTTTGAGCAACTGCAGACTCTCAGGAGAGCAGACCTCGTAAGGGGAAAGAAGGGTGTTTAACCGGGGGGAGGACACACATTGCGAGTAAGTTTGTTTATAGGATTAAAGGTAAGTTGCAGAAGGGAGGAGATATCCAAGGGGACCAGTGTTTGAGAAAGTTGTCCAGTTGGAGGTGTGCTTTGGTGAACATGAGTTTGAATAGAGCATGGTCATTCAAGGTAATTGTAGTGTTTAATAGAACAGGGGTGTGGCTTGTTTCCAATTTCTCGCTACGGTGAGTCTGGCAGCTATGAAGAGATGAGTCAGTGTAATATGGAATTTGAAAGAGTAAGAGTCCAGGCCTAGACCCATTAGCCAGTTTGGTGTATTAATGACAGAGGATGCCAGGAATAAGACTAAAGACCTGAATTTAGTGATATGTGGGCAGGTCCACCAGATATGAGAATGGGAGCCCAGTTAGCTGCAGTTTCGCCAGCATAATAATGATTGGTTTGGGTATATAGTGGCTAGTTGGACAGGAGTGTAGTACCAGTTGTTTATGAGTTTTTGTAGCGATTTCCAATGGGATAGGCAACTGGAATGTTTTAGTAGTAAATTAATTGCAAAGTTCCATTGTTTTGGTAAGGCCGTGAATTGTAGCGAGTGCTCCAAGCTGATCATAGAGGCAGATTTTTGTAGAGAAGAGGAACGGATGAAGAGTCCGTAGAAGGACGCCAATGTTAGTTTGAGATTCAGCTGGGTATTAAGAAGCATAAGTATGTTTTCATTTAGGGTAGAGTCTGTAAATGGTGGCAGGCTCTGAATAGCGTGGCGGATTTGAAGGTATTTCAAGAAAGTTGAAGATTTCTGAGAGTATTTGGTGGACAGCTGTTGGAAAGATTGTAGATTGTTCAAGGAGTGGAGATGCACTATTGAGCAGATTCCTGCTCTTTCCTAATCTAGTAATGATATGTCAGGAATGAGAGATTCTAATGAGTGCAATGAAAAAATATGAAGTGCTTGTTCAGATAATCCATGACTGAGTTCCAAACTTTAAGGGCTGCATTAACGGTGCCCAGAAAACATAGAGTAGGTCTTTTTTGAATCCAGATGATGCTCAGCAGTAGTTGGGATTAGTGGATAAGGCTGCACATTCAATTTGAGCCCAGAGTAGTTGTAAAGCTGGCTTCCTCCAATGTCTGAGTTGTGATAAGACCGTAGCTTTATAATATAATGATATGTTAGGTACTCCCATCCCAGAGTATTTTGCAGGAGTATGTGGGGTCTATCGCTTCGGTAAATTCCCCACAGGCAATGAGGGGTTGGGATTTGTAGGGTTGTAGTTTGTGCAAAAAGGTCTTATATACAGTAGTTTTGAGGCTTGGGAGTTTGGAGCATAAACATTAATCATAGTTAGAGGGGAATTATTTACAGAGGCTGATAGGATTAGGAAGCAGCCATTTAGATCAGATTCAACAGCATGAAGTTGAAAGGCCACTGAATCTTTGATGGCTATCATGGCTATCTTTTCTTAGAACTAGCATTAGCAAGAAAAATGTATGTACATTTTTGGTGGATGATGAGAAGTGGGTCTGCTGTGACTGTGATGTGTCTGTTGCTCTGTGCCTGGAGCCAGTGCCATCCTTGGTTCCATGAGTCTAGGAGTTGCAGAAGGATTTGGTCAGCCAGCAGGTTGCTGCGGCTTTCCCTCTCTTGCGGGACATGCCTGAGGGTGTGCAGGTGCCGGGCGTGTGTACTGGTGAGTTGATCGGCGGCTGGGGTAGTTGTGAGTTGCTCCGTTCCCCGATGTGTCGGCAGAGAGCACAGGCTAAGCGGCCATTCGGGATCATGGCCAAGCTCCGCCCCCTAGTGTTAACAATTTTTTATTACAAACTATTTTTTATTAAAGCTCAAGGACCATACAAGATACAATATTACAAAAATATGCTTAGAAATATTCTGTTTACAATACTCTATACATATATCAAGAGGTATAGTACATATAAGTGTAAAAAGAAAACCAACAACCATATCAAAAATATTTATCTTAATTCTGTGAAAAGAATAATAATATTGTGAAAGTAACAAATTATTAACCGCGCTCCCTTTTTAATAAATTCCCCATGAAAAGAACAACGTATAAAACATTGTGTAAGATGTCCATACATGGCCAACATGTGCTTCAAACTGTGAGAAATGGTGATGTTATAAAATCATCATAAATGGTTCTACACATAAGATTGAGCTGTGCTTTCTTCCACCACTATCAGATACACTCCCTACTCACCAGCCACAGGAAATTAAGATGCATAATAAATAACTAGGAATGGATCCTCTTATTCGGAAAACCATTCCAGAATCGCACCCCAATCCAGCCAGGAGGTATCTCAAGATTAGTATACCACATACAATCAAGGGGAAGACAAAAAGCTCCTCATGGTGTAGTATTTAAAAACATTTTATTGGTCACACACTATTAAAACACTTACAATATTGCAGATTAAAACGAGCATTATAGCATACTAGGGACGCTGGTTTGCATTTCACCTGCGTTCCAAGATGGCAAGAAGTGACATGCGACATAGATCCCACCGAACGCGTTTCGTCAGCAGCGTCTGACACCATCAGGGATCACATCACCAAAAGACTTCAACATTGTGTTTGTGTGTTCTGTTCTGCTTAACCACTTGCCGACTGAACGCTGCAGATGTACGGCGGCAGCTTGGCTCTCCCAGGCAAAGTCCCGTACATGTACGGCGCTCGCCTGGGAGGAGCTAGGGGGTGACCGCGTGCCGCCGGAGGTGCGCTCCCGCCCCCGCTCATCAGCGGGGAAGCTAATGCATGTGACAGGCGGCTCCGATGGCCACTGGCCTCTCGTGATCTCTCGCTGCTGACAGAGAAGGACGGACAGCTGATGTAAACACAGCCGTCTGTACTTCTCCCTGAAGTTATCAAGGATGTCATGTGATCCTGCTATATAGGATCACATGTCTCTGTGATGACTTCACAAGCCACACCCCCACAGTTAGAATCATGCCCCTAGGGTCACATTTAACCCCTTGATCACCCATACTGTTAACCCCTTCCCTGTCAGTGTAATTTTTACAGTGACAGTGCATATTTATAGCACTGATTACTGTAGTAATGTCACTGGTACCCCCAAAAGTGTCAAAAATGTCAGTTAGGGGCCCGATCAATGTCGCAGTTCCACAAAAAATCACAGATCTCTGCCATTACTCGTAAAAAACAAAACAATAAATGACATAAATCTTTCCCATAGATAGTAAACGCAATAACTTTTGCGCAAAGCATTTTAAAATACGCTTATTGCGATTTTTTTTACCAAAAATATGTAGCAGGAAACAAATTGGCCTAAAATGTTAAAAAAAATTGATTTTTACATTTTTTTTTGTTGAGAATTTTATATAAAAGAATGTGAAAAATATTGTTCTTTTTTTCAAAATCGTCGCTCTTTTTTTTATTTATAGTGCAAAAAATAAAAATAGCACAGATGATCAAATGTGACCAAAAGAAAGCTCTATTCGTGGGAAAAAAAGGACATCAATTTCGTTTGGGTACAGCATCGCACGACCGCGCAATTGTCCGTTAAAGTCACACAGTGCCGAATCGCAAAATAGGGCCTGGTCATTGAGTAGCCAAATCCTCCGGTCTGAAAGTGGTTAATTAGTGTTAATGTTTTTTTTTTTTTTTTTTTAACTATTTTTATTAGAGCTCAACGTACATGCAAGATACAATATTGAAGAAATATGCATAGAAATCTTCTGTTTACAAAGCTCTATGTATATCAGAAAGCATAGTACATATAAGGGAAAAATGATAACCAACAACCAAATCAAAACGATTTGTCTTAACTCTGCAAATAGAAGAATAACACAGTCAAAATGCAATGGAAAGTCTCAGAAAATGTTTTTTCATAACAATACAACAAAATTTGGGCAACTACAAGGCCTGAAGATATCACAGAACAGGTATATTACATTTACCCTAGAGAGGAATCAGTAGGAGGACCAAATGCCCCATTTATTCTCAAAAATATACATAGTATCACATATCTCTTGATGAATACTTTCCATCAGTTTAATAGCTTCCATTCTCTAAACAATATGAGACTGAGGAAGAGAGCCAATTGAGTGCAATAGCCCAGAAAATAGCAGAGAATAAAGTATGAGTATGCCTTAAGGAGGGGTTAGCCACATCTAGGATAGATGTATAGAGTAGGCACAAGGGGGGCCATAAGGGAAACCTGAATTCCTGTCATATGTGTGACTTTGTTGGCTGCTTTCCACCACAGAGGGCAAAGAGCTATATCGCTCCAAAAAACATGTAAGTATGTACCCCTGTCAGAGCATCCCCGGAAGCACAACTCACTAACGTAAAATGGCATGTAATCTGACAGGAGTGTAATATCATTTTGTGTGTTGTTTTACTATCATTTCCTTAACCACCTCAGCCCCGGAAGGTTTTACTCCCTTAACCACTTAAGCCCCGGAGGATTTTCCTGCTAAAAGACCAGGGGGTATTTTGCGATTCGGCGCTGCGTGATTTTAACGGACAATTGCGCGGTCATGCGACGCTGTACCTAAACGAATTTGACGTCCTTTTTTTCCCACAAACAGAGCTTTCTTTTGGTGGTATTTGATCACCTGTGCGATTTTTTGATCACGCGCTATAAACAAAAAAAGAGCGACAATTTTGCAAAAATAGCAATATTTTTCACATTTTTTTATATGAAATTCCCCCCCCAAAAAAATGTAAAAATCAAAATTTTTTAACATTTTCAGCCAATTTGTTTTATTCTACCTATGTTTGGTAAAAAAACCCCGCAAAAAGCGTATTTTTATTGGTTTGCGCAAAAGTTATCGCGTTTACTAACAAAGGGAAAGATTTTTGTCATTTTTGTTGTTTTTTTTTTTTAACGCGTAATGGCGGCGATCTGCGATTTTTTTTTGCGGTACTGCGACATTGCGGCGGACAGATCGGACCCTTGACTGACATTTTTGACACTTTTGGGGTTACCAGTGACATTTCTACAGTAATCAGTGCTATACATATGCACTGTTATTGTAAAAATACACTGGTAGTGAAGGGGTTAACTTTATTTGGGAGGGAGGGGCTGTGTGTGTCCCTAGGGGCGTGCTTTCTACTGTGATTGGCTGTGGCTTGAGCTGTAAGGACACTGATCAACGGATCTACATAGTAGATCCATGTGATCAGTGTCTTTACAGTGAGGAGAATGACAGGTGGCTTGTTTACACAAGCTGCCTGACATTCTCCCTCTCCCCCGCTGATCGCCGAGTGACCGGCGGACATCGGGTCCGCTGGTCACACGCGCGGGGGGGTCCGTGACCGCGCGGGAGCGGGAGCGCGCCTCCGCGGGCGCGCGCTCACTCCCCAGACCCTACCAGGCTAGTGACGTTAATTAACGTCACTCTGCCTGGCAGGGGCTGACCGCCGCAGTAAATCTACTTGCGGCGGTCGGCAAGCGGTTAATAATCAGGCCATTTTTTGCGATACGGCACTGCGTTGCTTTAACTGAAAATTGCGCGGTCATGCAACACTGTACCCAAATAAAATGGCTGTCCTTTTTTTCTCACAAATAGAGCTTTCTTTTGATGGTATTTGATCACCGCTGCGGCTTTTGAAAAAATAAACAATATTTTTTACTTTCTGCTATAAAACATTCCCAATAAAAAAAATTAAAAAAAAACAAATTTCTTTATCAGTTTAGGCCAATTTGTATTCTGACACATATTTTTGGTAAAAAAAAAAATCCCGAAAATCATATATTAATTGGTTTGCACAAAAGATATAACGTTTAGAAAGTATGGGATATAAGTATGGGATATATTTATGGACTTTTTAAAATGTTTTTATTGTTTTTATTAGTAATGGCAGCAATCAGCAATTTTTAGCGGGTCTGCGACATTGCAGCAGACAAATCTGACACTAAAGCCCCGTACACACGTACCGAATGTCGGGCGAACGATCGGCCGTCTTTTGTCCAGTGCTGTCCTGTCGGCTGAAAAGTGCAAAAGACTGCACATGAATTTTGTCGGCCAACAACAGCCGACTGCAGAAGTGATGTCATGTGATGGTTAACTTTCCGTGTGTTTTTTCTTTTCTGAGCATGCCCAGTCTTGCTAATCTGCTGTTTGTTGGGCCGAATTCTGTACTGACTGGTGAATAATAAGGATGATCGAACTTTTGAAAAGTTTGTTTCGGCCAGAACATCCAAACTTCCCGAAAGTTCGGCCCGGATTTCAGAACCCCATGTGTATATACACACATCCATATATTTATATACATACCTAGACATATATAGGTGTGATAGTAGCAGAAATATATGCTTGCGCTAATGAAATCATTTACAGTAATATATTTCTGCTACTATCACACCTATATATGTCTAGGTGTGTATATAAATATATGGATGTGTGTATATATACCACTATACACAAGTTCAGATGTTTTGCCTGCCTCAAAAGAACCCCAAAAAATGCCAAAAAAAACGCTAGCGTCAAAAAAAAAATGCCCAGGTGTGTTTTTGCTGGCATTTTTTGGGAGTTTATGGAGGCAGGCAAAACATCAGAACTTGTGCACAGTACCACTATACACAAGTTCAGATGTTTTTCCTGACTGCAAAGAACCCAAAAAAATGCCTTCTATTAAACCGGCAAGGTGTGAAAACCGAGAAGCCATATTGGTGAAGATCTGAAAGTTTTCTAATACATACAATCCTTTTTTTTTCTGGTTCTGGACATGCTACAGAGCTGAAACTTTACAGGTACACCTTTTAGACCCCCCAGATACAAAATCACACAAAAAAAAGTTCTTAACAATTGTAATTTTTGATAAAAAAGCCAATTATTGAAAAAATAAAAAAAAAAGAGATTTTTTGATTTTTACTTTGGATTTCAGATCTGGGGGGTCTAAAAAGTGTACATGTGAAGTTTCAGCTCTGTAGCATGTCCAGAACCATAAAAAAAAGATTGTTTGTATTAGAAAACTTTCAGACAGGGGGTTGGCTTCGCTGCTGTAACACCTTGTCGGTTTAATAGAAGGCATTTTCTTGGGTTCTTTGCAGTCAGGAAAAACATCTGAACTTGTGTATAGTGGTACTGTGCACAAGTTCTGATGTTTTGCCTGCCTCCAAAAACTCCCAAAAAATGCCAGCAAAAACACACATGGGCATTTTTTTTTTTGGACGCTAGCGGTTTTTTTTGGCATTTTTTGGGGTTCTTTTGAGGCAGGCAAAACATCTGAACTTGTGTATAGTGGTATATATACACACATACATATATTTATATACACACCTAGACATATATAGGTGTGATAGTAGCAGAAATATATTACTGTAAATTATTTCATTAGCGCAAGCATATATTTCTGCTACTATCACACCTATATATGTCTAGTTGTGTATATAAATATATGGATGTGTGTATATACACCACTATACACAATTTCAGATGTTTTGCCTGCCTCCAAAACCCCCCAAAAAATGCCAGCAAAAACACACATGGGCATTTTTTTTTGACGCTAGCGTTTTTTTGGCATTTTTTTGGGTTCTTTTGAGGCAGGCAAAACGTCTGAACTTGTTTATAGTGGTATATATACACACATACATATATTTATATACACACCTAGACATATATAGGTGTGATAGTAGCAGAAATATATTACTGTAAATGATTTCATTAGCGCATGCATATATTTCTGCTACTATCACACCTATATATGTCTAGTTGTGTATATAAATATATGGATGTGTGTATATACACTACTATACACAAGTAGTGATGTCGCGAACCTAAAATTCGCGGTTCGCGAACGGCGAACGCGAACATCGGCAAATGTTCGCGAACCGGCGAACCGGGCGAACCGCCATAGACTTCAATAGGCAGGCGAATTTTAAAACACACAGGGACTCTTTCTGGCCACAATAGTGATGGAAAAGTTGTTTCAAGGGGACTAACACCTGGACTGTGGCATGCCGGAGAGGGATCACGCAAAAAAAAGTTCTTAAAAATTATAATTTTTTGATAGAGAGCCAATTATTGGAAAAATTAAAAAAAAATAAAAATAAAAAATTTCTTTGGATTTAGCATCTGGGGGGTCTAAAAAGTGTACCTGTGAAGTTTCAGCTCTGTAGCATGTCCAGAACCCCTAAAAAACAGCATTTTTCTTATATTTTCAGGAATATGGCTTCTCTGCGGCTGGCTTTTTCTCTTGCAGGCATTTAGCGGGCATTTTTTTAGGCAGGCATGTCATTTTTTGTATTTAGTGTCTGGGGGGTCTAAAAAGTGTACCTGTCAATTTTCAGCTCTGTAGCATGTCCAGAACCCCTAAAAAACAGCATTTTTCTTATATTTTCAGGAATATGGCTTCTCTGCGGCTGGCTTTTTCTCTTGCAGGCATTTAGCGGGCATTTTTTTAGGCAGGCATGTCATTTTTTGTATTTAATGTCTGGGGGGTCACAAAAGTGTACCTGTCAAGTTTCAGCTCTGTAGCATGTCCAGAACCCCTAAAAAACAGCATTTTTCTTATATTTTCAGGAATATGGCTTCTCTGCGGCTGGCTTTTTCTCTTGCAGGCATTTAGCGGGCATTTTTTTAGGCAGGCATGTCATTTTTTGTATTTAGTGTCTGGGGGGTCTAAAAAGTGTACCTGTCAAGTTTCAGCTCTGTAGCATGTCCAGAACCCCTAAAAAACAGCATTTTTCTTATATTTTCAGGAATACGGCTTCTCTGCGGCTGTCTTTTTCTCTTGCAGGCATTTATCGGGCATTTTTTTAGGCAGGCATGTCATTTTTTGTATTTAGTGTCTGGGGGGTCACAAAAGTGTACCTGTCAAGTTTCAGCTCTGTAGCATGTCCAGAACCCCTAAAAAACAGCATTTTTCTTATATTTTCAGGAATACGGCTTCTCTGCGGCTGTCTTTTTCTCTTGCAGGCATTTATCGGGCATTTTTTTAGGCAGGCATGTCATTTTTTGTATTTAGTGTCTGGGGGGTCTAAAAAGTGTACCTGTCAAGTTTCAGCTCTGTAGCATGTCCAGAACCCCTAAAAAACAGCATTTTTCTTATATTTTCAGGAATACGGCTTCTCTGCGGCTGTCTTTTTCTCTTGCAGGCATTTATCGGGCATTTTTTTAGGCAGGCATGTCATTTTTTGTATTTAGTGTCTGGGGGGTCACAAAAGTGTACCTGTCAAGTTTCAGCTCTGTAGCATGTCCAGAACCCCTAAAAAACAGCATTTTTCTTATATTTTCAGGAATACGGCTTCTCTGCGGCTGGCTTTTTCTCTTGCAGGCATTTATCGGGCATTTTTTTAGGCAGGCATGTCATTTTTTGTATTTAGTGTCTGGGGGGTCACAAAAGTGTACCTGTCAAGTTTCAGCTCTGTAGCATGTCCAGAACCCCTAAAAAACAGCATTTTTCTTATATTTTCAGGAATACGGCTTCTCTGCGGCTGGCTTTTTCTCTTGCAGGCATTTATCGGGCATTTTTTTAGGCAGGCATGTCATTTTTTGTATTTAGTGTCTGGGGGGTCACAAAAGTGTACCTGTCAAGTTTCAGCTCTGTAGCATGTCCAGAACCCCTAAAAAACAGCATTTTTCTTATATTTTCAGGAATACGGCTTCTCTGCGGCTGGCTTTTTCTCTTGCAGGCATTTATCGGGCATTTTTTTAGGCAGGCATGTCATTTTTTGTATTTAGTGTCTGGGGGGTCACAAAAGTGTACCTGTCAAGTTTCAGCTCTGTAGCATGTCCAGAACCCCTAAAAAACAGCATTTTTCTTATATTTTCAGGAATACGGCTTCTCTGCGGCTGTCTTTTTCTCTTGCAGGCATTTATCGGGCATTTTTTTTAGGCAGGCATGTCATTTTTTGTATTTAGTGTCTGGGGGGTCTAAAAAGTGTACCTGTCAAGTTTCAGCTCTGTAGCATGTCCAGAACCCCTAAAAAACAGCATTTTTCTTATATTTTCAGGAATACGGCTTCTCTGCGGCTGTCTTTTTCTCTTGCAGGCATTTATCGGGCATTTTTTTAGGCAGGCATGTCATTTTTTGTATTTAGTGTCTGGGGGGTCACAAAAGTGTACCTGTCAAGTTTCAGCTCTGTAGCATGTCCAGAACCCCTAAAAAACAGCATTTTTCTTATATTTTCAGGAATACGGCTTCTCTGCGGCTGGCTTTTTCTCTTGCAGGCATTTATCGGGCATTTTTTTAGGCAGGCATGTCATTTTTTGTATTTAGTGTCTGGGGGGTCTAAAAAGTGTACCTGTCAAGTTTCAGCTCTGTAGCATGTCCAGAACCCCTAATAAACAGCATTTTTCTTATATTTTCAGGAATACGGCTTCTCTGCGGCTGTCTTTTTCTCTTGCAGGCATTTATCGGGCATTTTTTTAGGCAGGCATGTCATTTTTTGTATTTAGTGTCTGGGGGGTCTAAAAAGTGTACCTGTCAAGTTTCAGCTCTGTAGTATGTCCACAACCCAAAAAAAACAGCATTTTTCTTATGATTTTTAGTAGAAAACTAATGCAGTGTCTTTCCAGCTGTCTTTTTTTCTTTCTGGCAAGCTGAAATATGATATGCCAAGGCAAACATGCCTATCAGTTGAGCTATGACACAGACAACACTGCACACATGGGGAAATATGTAAAACAAAAAACAGGAAAAGGAAATTAGGTGACGGTCACAAAACATGATATTGTGATTGGCCAAATAAAAAGTCACCTCGCGATGAGGTCGCGCCAAAGTCGCGCTAAGTCGTGCCAAAGTCGCACTGGAAGCGACGCTACTTTAGTGGTAGCGGCAGTGTAAACCAGCACTAAAACATCCAGTGTGTGAATACGATCAGGTATGATGTTTTATCGGTCAAGTAGTGTAAGGGTTACGCCCGTCGCCCGCTTCACAGTGACAGACCAAACTCTGACAGACCAAACTCCCCGTTTAACAGTCAGTCAGTCCATTTGCACAACCGCAAACTCCCAATTTGCACAAGGTTGGATACCAAGCTAGCCATGTCCCGTTCCTTGTCCTCACTGACATCATTGAAGGTCTCTTCCTCCACCCAGCCACATACAACACCAAGGGTCCCCGAAAGGTGAGAACAAGCCCCCTGGGACGCCTGCTGTGGCTGGTATTCCACCTCCTCAAAGCCACCTTCCTCCTCTGACTTCTCTTCTTCAGACTCCTCTCTCTGCGTTGCCACAGGTCCAGCAATTGACAACGACAAGGCTGCTTCTGGTGGTGATGAGGACCACAACTCTTCCTCTTCATGCTCATCTACAGCCTGATCCAGTACTCTTTGCAGGGCACGCTCCAGAAAAAACGCATATGGGATGAGGTCGATGATGTTGCCTTGGGTTCGACTGACCACCAGGGTTGTCATCTCCGCAAAAGGACGCATGAGCCTACAGCCATTGTTCATGAGCATTCAGTAACGCGGCCAAAAAATACCCAGCTCCGCAGAAAGAATGAAAGAAAATGAATGTTTTTTTTTATGAAAAATTATCCTGCGGATCGCTTTTGGTCTGTACACAATGAAGCAACGACCTTATCATCTGGGGTGTGCCAACACAATCCTAGAGGTGATCGCTTCATTGTGATACGCAAGCCCCTTCACCACGACAAGGTAACGATCACGAAGGGGAATTGACACATGTATGTGCCTTTTTTTTTGTTTTTTGTTTTTTTGCAGCCACAGTGTAGCACCAGAGGCCAGAAAAATTAGGCATGTACACATGCATGAAAAAGTAGGTATTGTTGCAGCCGCTGCTGTAGCAGCGGCCTGAAAAATTGAGGTTTTAAGGCAGAAAGTGCACTAAAACATTGCTGCTTGAACCGTAGTTGGTGGCGGAGACGTCACGTAAGTCATCCGGCATGCAGAGAATGATTATATACAGCAGCGTGTGGACCATTTTTAGGCCAAGGCATCTCAGTCATCACCAGGCCTTTTTTAGTCAAATGCATCCCCCACTGTCAGTCCCTTCGGGATCCATGCCTCATTCATCTTAATAAACGTGAGGTAATCAAGACTTTTTTGACCTAGGCGACTTCTCTTCTCAGTGACAATACCTCCTGCTGCGCTGAAGGTCCTTTCTGACAGCACACTTGAAGCGGGGCAGGCCAGAAGTTCAATGGCAAACTGGGATAGCTCAGGCCACAGGTCAAGCCTGCACACCCAGTAGTCAAGGGGTTCATCGCTCCTCAGAGTGTCGATATCTGCAGTTAAGGCAAGGTAGTCTGCTACCTGTCGGTCGAGTCGTTCTCTGAGGGTGGACCCCGAAGGGCTGTGGCGATGCATAGGACTAAAAAAGCTCCGCATGTCCTCCATCAACAAGACGTCTGTAAAGCGTCCTGTCCTTGCCGGCGTGGTTGTGGTGGTAGGAGGAGGATTACTTTCACCTCTTCCCCTGTTGGATTCCCGTTGTGCTGTGACATCACCCTTATACGCTGTGTAGAGCATAGTTTTTAACTTATTTTGTAGCTGCTGCATCCTTTGCGACTGCCGGTAATTGGGTAACATGTCACAGACTTTCTGCTTATACCGGGGGTCTAGTAGCGTGGCCACCCAGTACAGGTCGTTCTCCTTCAGCCTTTTTATACGAGGGTCTCTCAACAGGCATGACAGCATGAAAGACCCCATTTGCACAAGGTTGGATGCCGAGCTACTCATGTCCAATTCCTCGTCCTCACTGATGTCATTGAAGGTGTGTTCTTCCCCCCAGCCACGTACAACACCACGGGTACCAGATAGGTGACAACGAGCACCCTGGGATGCCTGCTGTGGTTGGTGTTCCTCCTCCTCAAAGCCACATTCCTCCTCTGACTCCTCTTCCTCACACTCCTCTTCCAGTGTTGCCGCAGGTCCAGCAATCGATGGTAAGGCTGTTTCTGGTGGTGGTGATGGTGACCACAACTCTTCCTCTTCCTCTTCACGCTCATCTACGGCCTGATCCAGCACTCTTCGCAGGGCACGCTCCAGGAAAAAAACATATGGGATGATGTCGCTGATGGTGCCTTCAGTGCGACTCACTAGGTTTGTCACCTCCTCAAAAGGACGCATGAGCCTACAGGCATTGCGCATGAGCGTCCAGTAGCGTGGCAAAAAAATACCCAGCTCCGCAGAGGCTGTCCTAGCACCCCGGTCATACAAATACTCATTGACCGCTTTTTCTTGTTGGAGCAGGCGGTCGAACATTAGCAGTGTTGAATTCCAACGTGTCGGGCTGTCGCAAATCAAGCGCCTCACTGGCATGTTGTTTCGCCGCTGAATATCTGCAAAGTGCGCCATGGCCGTGTAGGAATGCCTGAAATGGCCACACACCTTCCTGGCCTGCTTGAGGACGTCCTGTAAGCCTGGGTACTTCTGCACAAAACGTTGCACAATCAGATTCAACACATGTGCCATGCACGGCACATGTGTCAACTTGCCCAAATTCAATGCCGCCAACAAATTGCTCCCGTTGTCACACACCACTTTGCCGATCTCCAGTTGGTGCGGTGTCAGCCACTGATCCACCTGTGCATTCAGGGCGGACAGTAGTGCTGGTCCGGTGTGACTCTCTGCTTTCAGGCAAGTCAACCCCAAGACAGCGTGACACTGTCGTATCCGGCATGTGGAATAGCCCCTGGGGAGCTGGGGGGGTGCAGTTGGTGTGGAGCAAGACGCAACAGCAGAAGAGGACTCAGCCGAGGAGGTTAGCAAAGAGGATGGAGTAGGAGGAGTAGAGGAGGTGGCAGCAGGCCTGCCTGCAAGTCGTGGCGGTGTCACCAACTCCTCTGCAGCAGAGCCACGCATTCCATGCTTGGCAGCCGCCAGCAGGTTTACCCAATGTGCAGTGTACGTTATATACCTGCCCTGACCGTGCTTTGCAGACCAGCTATCAGTGGTCAGATGGACCCTTGCCCCAACACTGTGTGCCAGACGTGACATGATTTCCTTTTCCACAATAGAGTACAGGTTGGGGATTGCCTTTTGTGAAAAATAATTTCGGCCGGGTACCTTCCACTGCGGTGTCCCAATAGCGACAAATTTTTTGAAGGCCTCAGACTCCACCAGCTTGTATGGTAAAAGCTGGCGGGCTAAGAGTTCCGACAAGCCAGCTGTCAGACGCCGGGCAAGGGGGTGACTCTGCGAGATTGGCTTTTTGCGCTCAAACATTTCCTTCACAGACACCTGACTGTGGGCAGGTGACGAGCAGGAACTGTTGAAGGTGAGAGGCGGAGGGGCGGGTTGTTGATAGGGGGCATGGAGGACAGCAGTGGTTGACGTGGCTGAAGATGCTGGACCAGGAGGAGGATGGTGGCTTTCAGTTTGTGTGCTGCTTTTACTCATGTGTTGATCCCATAGGCGTTTGTGATGTGAGATCATGTGCCTTCGCAAAGCAGTTGTACCTAGGTGGGTGTTGGACTTCCCACGACTCAGTTTCTTTTGGCACAGGTTACAAATGGCATCGCTGATATCAGAGGCAGACACACAAAAAAAATGCCACACTGCTGAGCTTTGCAAGGACGGCATTCTGGTGGTGGCAACAGCTTGCGTTGATTGGCGTGCTGTCTGGCTGACCCCGGGTGCCGAATCTACATGCTGTCTGACTGCGCCACTAGCTCCTTGCGATGACCTCCTCCCCCTGCTTCCAACTCGTCTCCTCCTCCTCTCTGTCTCCCCATCTGAACTTTCCCCCTCTTCTTCTGCTCTTCGAGCAGGCACCCAGGTGACATCCACAGACACATCGTCATCATCAGCCGCTTCACTTGACAACTCAGCAAAGGCAGCAGCAGCAGGTACAACATCATCATCATCACAATGTACGTCCATGTGTATAATGCTGCCTGACTGAGACATATCCCCGTTATCTACATCCTCTGGCACTAATAGTTGCGCATCACTTATTTCTTCAAACTGATGTGAAAATAACTCCTCTGACGGATCAAGTGAAGCGGCTGTGGTGCTAGTGTTGGTGGTGGTGCCGGCGGGCTGGCGAGTGGTAAATTGAGAGGTGCCCGAAGCTGAGCTGGAGGAGGATGGTGCATTAAGGTTCCGAGCGGAAGCTGTAGACGATTGGGTGTCCTGTGTAAGCCAGTCAACTATGGCCTCAGAATTTTTTGAGTTCAGGGTCTGTGGTGGCCTCTGAACACTGGGCATTATTCTAGGGCCTAAGGAAATCACAGCACCACGACCACGACGGCCCTTGCGGGGTGGCCTGCCTCTGCCTGTCATTTTTTTTTTAATGTGTTGTTACTGTTGTACTATGAGTGCAAGCTGCTGTGCCACCTTATATATCAGTGGTGGGTGGGCAGTGGCACAGTACACTCTCTGTGGACCTGACAGCAGTCACTGGCACCCAGGCAACTGCAATTTAAAAAATATATATATTTTTTTTTACTTTGCAAGCTGCTGTGCCACCTTATATATCAGTGGTGGGTGGGCAGTGGCACAGTACACTCTCTGTGGACCTGACAGCAGTCACTGGCACCCAGACAACTGCAATTTAAAAAATATATATATTTTTTTTTACTTTGCAAGCTGCTGTGCCACCTTATATATCAGTGGTGGGTGTGCAGTGGCACAGTACACTCTCTGTGGACCTGACAGCAGTCACTGGCACCCAGGCAACTGCAATTTAAAAAAATATATATATATTTTTTACTTTGCAAGCTGCTGTGCCACCTTATATATCAGTGGTGGGTGGGCAGTGGCACAGTACACTCTCTGTGGACCTGACAGCAGTCACTGGCACCCAGGCAACTGCAATTTAAAAAAATATATATATTTTTTTTACTTTGCAAGCTGCTGTGCCACCTTATATATCAGTGGTGGGTGGGCAGTGGCACAGTACACTCTCTGTGGACCTGACAGCAGTCACTGGCACCCAGGCAACTGCAATTTAAAAAATATATATTTTTTTTTTACTTTGCAAGCTGCTGTGCCACCTTATATATCAGTGGTGGGTGGGCACACAGTGGCACTGCAGTGGGCACAGTACACTCTGTGGACCTGACAGTCACTGGCAGCCCAGGCAACTGCAATAATAAAAAATATTTTTTTTTTCAATTTATTGCAACAAGATGCTGTGCCAACGTATATATATCAGTGGTGGGCAGTGCACTGCAGTGGGTACAGTGCACTCTGTGGACCTGACACAGCACTCACTGCAATTATGACAGAGGAAAAAAAAATATTTTTTAAAATGCCAGGTACTGTGCCTGTGCCACCCGAAATGAGTGTGGTGTGCACACAGTACAGTCTGTGGTAGGTCTGTGGCCTCTCACACACAGCGGGCAGGCAACTGCAGTGTACAATAGATATATATATATATATATATATATATATATATATATATATATATATATATATATATATAAAGAAAAAAATCTATTACCTTACCAGCCCTTGAAAGGGCTTTTGGGGACACTATATATATATATATATGTATATATATAAATAAAAAAATCCTCAATTACCAGCCCTTAAAAGGGCTTTTGGGGACACTAGATAGATATAGATATATATATATATGAAGAAACAACTCAATTACCAGCCCTTAAAAGGGCTTTTGGGGACGCTAGGTATATATATATATATATATATATATATATATATATAAAAAAAAAAAAAAAAAACACAAATACCAGCCCTTAGAAGGGCTTTTTGGGGTGCTGATATTACAGCAGTAGTGGACCATGAACACTGCAAGACCAGGAACACTGACTAACTGTCCCTAGCTTAACAGCAGCAGCAGCAGCAGCAGCAGCTCTCCCTACTCTCACTACACACACTGCTTCAGAATGATCTAAGATGGATGCTGCCCTTGCTTATTTATAGGAGGTGGGAGGGTGTGGGAGGGAGGTACGCTGATTGGCTGGAAATGTGTCTGCTGACTGTAAAGTTCAGGGTCAAAGTTTGCCTCAATGATGTCTTATGGGGGGCGGACCGAACATCGCATATGTTCGCCGGCAGCGGCGAACGCGAACATGCTAAGTTCGCCGGGAACTGTTCGCCGGCGAACAGTTCTATACATCTCTATACACAAGTTCAGATTTTTTGCCTGCCTCCAAAACCCCCCAAAAATGCCAGCAAAAACACACCTGGGCATTTTTTTTGACGCTAGCGTTTTTTTGGCATTTTTTGGGGTTCTTTTGAGGCAGGCAAAACATCTGAACTTATGTATAGTGGTATATATACACACATACATATATTTATATACACACCTAGACATATATAGGTGTGATAGTAGCAGAAATATATTACTGTAAATGATTTCATTAGCGCAAGCATATATTTCTGCTACAATCACACCTATATATGTCTAGTTGTGTATATAAATATATGGATGTGTGTATATACACCACTATACACAAGTTCAGATGTTTTGCCTGCCTCCAAAACCGCTAGCGTTTTTTTGGCATTTTTTTGGGTTCTTTTGAGGCAGGCAAAACATCTGAACATGTGTATAGGGGGTATATATAGACATATATGTCTGAATATATACCCCTAGACATATATAGGTGTGATAGTAGCAGAAATATATTACTGTAAATGATTTCATTAGCGCAAGCATTTATTTCTGCTACTATCACACCTATATATGTCTAGGGGTATATATACAGACATATATGTCTATATATACCCCCTATACACATGTTCAGATGTCATGTCTGACATCAAACATGTCCTCAAAAAAGCACTGGCAGTGGCAGCCCCTGCAACATAAAAAATGCTTGGCTGGTGAGAAGCCATATGCCTGTCCCAAAGCTATTCAGAGAAATGATCATTTCTCTATAGCGGTCACCCTGCTATGGAGGGGTTTTGTCACCCTGCCATAGCAGTCACTGCCAGTTAACCCTACACTACACTACACTACGGTCCCCTTACACTTAACACTTTCCCTACAGAAACTAAATTTTTGAAGCTAACTTAAGTGTAAAGGAGCACTCTAACTACACTAGATATCCCTTTCCTCACACTAAAAATAGCTAAATGACACTTTTAAAGTAAAATTAACAGAACTGCTTCCACTCTCTTCCATGTCCAGTATAACAATGCTAGGAATATGGCGGGGGCGATCTTATATACTGGGGGGCGTATTCACTAATGATTGGTCTAGGGACCCCCTAGTCAGTCCAATCACATTCCTAGCATTCTCCTGCCCCCTCAATTGGCTTTTACTAATGGTTCTGGTCCAATCACGGGCTTTTAAAGCCCATTTCCTGAAGCATTGCATTTTGGGCGGTTCTGGTTGCCGAATTCCGAACTTTTTTGGCAAAAAGTTCTAAATTCGGCCGAACCTCGAACACCCAATGTTCGGGCCGAACTGATGGTCGACCCGAACCGTTCGATCATCCCTAGTGAATAATCGGCCGTTCTGGTGACGGCCAACAAACATTTTATAGCCTGCACAACCGATTCTGTTCGGCCGAAAAGTCGCTGTCGGTTGTCGGAAGCATCATACTAGCAAGTCGACAATCGGCCGATCGATCGGCAGCCGGATATTTATGGCTGACAATCGGTACGTGTGTACGGGGCTTTGGTGACAGTTTTTGGGGACCAGTGACACCAATACAGTGATCAGTGCTAAATAATATGCACTGTTACTGCATAAATGACACTGGCAGGGAAGGGGTTAATATCAGGGCCGATCAAGGGGTTAAGTGTGCTCCTAAGGAGTGTTTTCTAACTGAGGGGGGAGTGGACTAACTGTAGGAAGAGAGAGATTGGTGTTTACTAGGAACACAAGATCTCTCCCTTCCTGTCTGACAGAACAGCGGTCTGCCTTGTTGACATAGGCAGACGGCCATTCTGTCAGTCTCCATCACAATTGCGGGAAGCCGGCGGTGATCGCAGCCGCCAGTCCCATGGACTGGCTCCCACTGTGTCTAATCACAGCAGGACACACGCGCCCCCTAGATCCTTAAAGCAAAATCACGTACATGTATGTGATTTTGCACTTAAGGGCTGCCCTGCCGCAGTATATGTAGAGTGGACGGTCCTTAAGTGGTTAATGGCAACTGATTTGGTGCTTTTATGCATTTTAGATAGCATCTCTAGCCAGTCTTCCATATTATATTATACCCCTAAGTCAGTTTCCCATTATATGGCTTGTTTTTATCCATAAAGGATGCTCCATAAAGGAGACTATATATGGAGAAGATAATAACTTTATATCAGGGGGGAATGGAGGCAAATCCGTTCTTATTCTGTACAAGGCCCTTCCCTTCAATGTACAAAGTATAATGACAGTGATAAAAATGTCAAATTTGAGTGTACCTGTAAAATTCTACCCTTGGGAGTCCAAATTTTTGTTGTAGAGTTAAAAATTATATGAAATTGTAATTATCCAACAAGGATTTAAGGGAAGTCTGGCCTGAGGTCTGCCAATGTGTGAAGGTCCGTCTAGCTCGAAATGCCATAGGAAAAGCAGGGTCTCCCAAAAAGGAGGCTGAGGGTGGCATAGGGGATGTTAGGCTATATTTAGCACTATAGAGTGGCCATAGGTGAAGTGTTTGACTAATTAGTTAATTTAATGGAGAAAGATCTTTAGGACTAACCGACTTGGTCCAAAGTAAACCTTGCAAATAGTACGGTTCCACTGAGGCTAATTGCAACCACTGAATAGGTTTTAAGAGAAGTATGCCAGTGAACTGTATGTGATAGTCTTTGCAAAAGATAATAATGGCAAAGATTTTAAGTCCCAAGCCACTTTGCACTCGTTATCTGCATATAATGGTCTTATTTAAAATGGGTCTCTTAACATGCCATGAAAAGTTATTGATCATCCCTTGAAGGGAATACAGTGTCTTTCTAGCTTTATACAATGGTACAAAAGTCAGATCCTTAGGCATGGTTAAATCTGGGCACCAATTGAATCCAAAAGAAGCTCTAATACTCTCTCTCTCTGGGTAGGTGGAAAACTCACTTGTAAAGCACAACATTTGGACAAATTAACACTAATGCCCAAAAGATCCCCCAATGTCTATAAAACTGAAAACGTGAGGACATCATCAGCATACTCATTTTATACTCACTGTCGCCTTTACAGTAACCATTGATATTCAGGTCAAGAGAAATAGCTTTTGCTAAAGGCTCCATAGCTAGGACGAACAGCAGAGGAGAGAAGGGAAATGCCTGTCTGAATAAGACCACGGGAGTTTAGATTCTTGTGCTCAGTTCCTGATAGAGAAGCATGATATCTGTGAACAAATTCTTCCGCAGGACCAAATCTACATAGGACCATAAGACACTGTCAAAAGCCTTGTGTATGTCCAGGCTTACAAAGAGAACCGACGTATGGAAGATGTTGGCATCCTGTGTAACATTCATGATTGTAAAGCTATTTTTTAAAATTCATTAAAATAACAAACATGTTATACTTACCTGCTCTGTACAATGGCATTGTGGGGTAGAGTGGACCCAATCTTCCTCTTCTGGGGTTCCCCGCTGGCAATCTCAGCTCCTCCTCTTCTGTGTCTGCCCCCATACCAAGCAGCTTTCTATAGGGGCAGATGCACAAGCTCGATACCGAGCCGGGTTGTTTGCACCTATAAAAACATACAGCAAGGCTCAGCTCTGCCCCCTCTCTCCTCACAGGATTTGAGGCAGCATATTGGCAGCAACAGGAACCAATGGCACCCGCTGGTGCCTTGGTCTCCTGTGAGAAGAGAGAGAGGGGAGAAGAGCTGTTGCTATTCAGGACAGCACTGGATCGAGATTGGCTTCAGGTAAGTATTTGGGGGTGTAGAAGGTGCAGACACATGAAGGTTTTTCACCATAATGAGAGAATTCAATAAGGTACAAAAAAACAAAACATTTTTGCCTTTAGACCCACTTTAAAGATAAAAGACCTTTTTATAAAAGATTTATATTTTTTATAAACATTACATTTTAATTTTTTTTTTTGGGGGGGGGTGCATTTTCAGCAAGCAGACGCTTCCAATACTATTTCACCCGTTTGATCAATAATTGACCCCCACCCCATCATTTTCCATAGGAGGACTGCAAAGGTTTCACTGCATCTATTCACATATTATTGTTTCCTTTGTTCAATTGATGGGCTGAACCAGGCATCAGTCATCTCATGAATATAGATAACCTATTTTAATAGCTATATGTCTCTATGTTCAATGTAACAGCTGTTAAACAACAGAAATATATTTTTTTTATCTTTGCACAAACAAGCCTAGTTTGAGTGATGCAAATGCTTTCCACTTTCATAAAATATTTAAACTATATGATTCAACATTTAGTAAAGGAGATTAGAAGGCATCTCATTGTGTTAATTAAAATAGATTTCATTATTGTAAACAAAGGGGTGGTAGATGGGAATAATTCACATCAAAGACACATTCAATGAAAGAAATAAAGATTGAGAAGCCACCAGACAGATGGCATTTAAGTATAAGTGGCACATTTAAAAGGTTGATCTTCCAGGTGTGTGAAAAGAAAAAAAAAACATTTTATTTCATAGGAGAATTTCATATCTGACATATGTTCTGAATTAATCCAAACAATAACCAGCTTTCATTTCCATGGTGGCTGACGGGGGATGCTGAATTTGTTTATATACAGTATGTAGAATATTGGGGAATGGGATTGACAAAGCACATAGTGTAAAAAAATAAAGACTCCAGAGGAAGTCTGCAAATGTTAGATGTAACTGAATATCTACATGAATGTCAGAGACCAAGAAAAGTTCTGTAAATATAAAAAAGGCCGAAGAAAAGCCTATGAATGCAACAAATCACAGAGGGGTTTGTGAGTCTCTAAAGGCTACAAAGCAGTTCCGTGAATGCAAGAGGTCCCAGATATGCTCTATAAATGTTAGAGATCTCAGAATTCTCTGTAAATATTAGAGATCTCAGAGAAGCACTATAAATATTAGAGGTCAGAGGGGCTTTCTGAATGTCAGCGGTCCCTGAGAAGCTCAGTAAATGTCAAAGGTCACAGAGGAGCTCTATAAATATCAGAAGTCCCAGAGAAGCTCTGCAAATTTCAGAGGTCACAGAGGAGCTTCATGAATGTCAGAGGTCCCAGGGAAACTCTTTACATTTTAGAGGTCACAGAGGAATTTTTATGAATGCCAAAGGTCCCAGAGAAGATCTGTAAATGCCAGAGTTCACAGAGGAGCTCTGCCTATGTCAGAGGTCACAGAGTAGCTCTGTGTAAGTCAAAGGTCCCAGAGAAGATCTGTAAATGTCAAAAGTCACAGAGTAGCTCTGTGTAAGTCAAAGGTCCCAGAGAAGCTCTATAAATGTGAGTGATCACAGAGGAGCTTCCTGAATGTCAGAAGTCCCAGAGAAGCTCTTTAAATGTAAGAGGTGCTAGAGGAGCTCTATGAATGTCAGAGGTCATAGAGGAGCACCATCGATTTCACAGGTCACAGAGGAGTTTTGTGAATGTCACCGGTCACAGAAAAGCTCTGTAAATGTCAGACAACACAGAAGAGTTTCATGAATGTCACAAATCACAGAGGAGTTCCTCAAATGTCAGCGATATAAAGATCTTTGGTAGATCTTTCACAGAGGAGCTCCATGATTATCAGAGGTCCTAGAGAAGCTCTGTATATGCCAGTGATCACAGAGGAGCTCCCTCAATGTCAGAGATCACAGAGGAGCTCTTTGAATGTCAGGGGGCCCAGAGAAGCTCTTTAAATGGAAGAGGTCACAGAGGAGTTACGTCAATGTCATAGGTCCTTGAGAAGCTCTTTCAATGTCAGAGGTAGTAGAGGAGCTCCATCAATATCAGAGGAGCTTTTTGAATGTCACAGGTCACCACAGAAAAGCTTTGTAAATGTCGGACGACACAGAGGAGCTTTGTGAATGTCACAGATCACAAAGGAGTTCCACAAATGTCAGGGGTAAAAAGATCTTTGGTAATGTCACAGGCCAAAGAGGAACTCTATGAATGTAACAGAGAAGCTCCATGAATATCACCTGTTACAGAGGAACTCCAAATCAGAGAGGATCATAAAGATCATAGAGGAGCTCTATAAATGTCACAGAGGAACTCTATTAATGTCAGTGGTCAAAAAAGAGCTCCATAAATGTCAGAGGAGCTCTGTGAATGTCACCTGCTCATTGGTGAGCAGATTAAAAGAGCTGTGAATGTTCTGTTCTCACTACACGTATGCCCCAGGCGTGTGCAGCTCAACATACAGCTAAACCTTCAATCCTACAATAACCAGTCCTTTTGTAACTTAAGGTTTTATTCCAGTGAATGAATGGTGGTCACAGGAAACAGGTTACAAGTCAGATGGATATGCAAATAGGATTATGAATATGATTGATAAGATAGGATTGATTTCAGGTGAAACTGTAAATAAACAGTTAACTAACAGTTCTGAGCATACCAGTGATGCTTCCAAGAAGAGTTCAGGAATCTTCCCACAGGCACATAGGATACTGTCTGCTCTTCCATGAGGTGTTCTAAAATGGAGATTTTCTCAGAGAGGGGTGGAACTAATACTCAGTAATAGAGAGCAAGAGATACCATAAAGTACTGTACAACAACAGTCTTTGTCACAGTGGCATCTTGTGGACAATATTGGTATTGCAAATTCCACTAACATTAATTATTTCTTAAGCTGGAGGCATGACAGTGAATAAGACCAGAAAGAGAGAAGATACCTCTGGGCAAATGAGGATTCATAACCATTCTCCAAGGTAGACATGTGCATTTTGTTTCGTTCTGAATAGAAACTCAAGCAAATTTTTCAATATTAAGTAATTATTGTATCCAGATTTCCAAATCACAGAAGGAACTTATTTAAACTAATCCAAAATAAATTATAATGAAATTCGTATTCAAGATCTAAACTAATTTGAAAACAAATTTGAAATGTAAACATATTGCTGTCTATTGCTGATTTCCTTCAAAAACTGAGTGTAAGTATATCTAAAAGAATTGGTGCTGTTTTGAAGCCAAAGGGTATTCAAATATTGATTTAATTTAGATTTTTCTTGTTCTGTTCACTCATTCTGCATTTTTTAAATTGATAAACATAAATAAGTAAAATATTTATTTTACTTTACATTATTTCTTCACATCTGCCTAAAACGTTGATCAGTACTGTACATAGAGACAGCAAAATGTTGAAGTCAGATATTTCTTTTATAACTTAGAACACTTCATGTATTCTGAATAAACTTTATTAATACAAAGACATTTAACATGTCAAAAAGCAAACGTTCAATATTTCTGGTAAATTAATAATTTTAGCATAATTTGTGTCCAGATCAACATAGATGCCTTTCATAACCTAAGACCCTACCATTTTTTCTGTTTCAGTCCATTTATTAAAGGTTTAGGCTGGCCATAGATGGTGTGTTTTTCATTTCTGTAACCAAGGGTGGCAGGAAAGAAAATCACTTGATTCCTCCATTAACACAGTCAGTGTTGATGGGAGAATTCCTCCTGCAAAGGTATTGTGTTCTCCCCGTGGCTTGTAATTTTTTTCTGCGATCGTGTATAATATTTCTAGTGTGATGTTTTATTGTATGAAACCAATACCCATTACACGAAATTCAGTTACGAGAAAAAGTTTTTAGTTTGCTACTTCGGTCATTTTCTTTTGGAAGGTCTGAATTGGCTCTTGAAATTTGTGTACACACTATATGAAAATCTTATGATCATTCTAAATACTGAAATGTCCCTCCAATTATCATATAATGTGTAGGCCTCATTAGTGATGGCCAAATCTGTTACAGGGTAGACTTAACATTCCATAGATATGGTTATACACACTTAGGATAAAAATCTGCAAAGTTGGACTAAATATGACATTTCCAACCCGATCAAAAAATGTTAGTTCCCTTTTGGCCATAGGGGAGGGGAAAATGTTAACTGAGAGGGCTTCCTCAGCTTTTGTATAATCTGTTGTACATACTATTTTAGGGAACATATCTGCTTATGACAAGAACCAGTTATGAAATACAAATGAAAGTTATTCTTATTCATATTTATCAACTTGACATAACCTTCCACTAATCTTTCTCTAATGAGCTTTAACTCTTCTGGGAAGGCTGTCCACAAGGTTTAGGAGCGTGTCTATAGCAATGTTTGACCATTCTTCCAGAAAGACAAGATTTTCCCCTCTATATGGAAAATTTAAAGGCATAGAAAAACGTACCAAAATAGTATATAAAGTAAGAAAATATTATTAAAACTTAATTCTAAATAATACATTTGCAAAGAAAATACATACATAGATTGTTCTAGAATAATATGACATAATAAAATGAACGAGGTATATATTACCACACCATATCTTGTGACAAAAACACTTAATATAACTGTATTAGTTTTATGATGCACATTGCACAAACAGATCCAACGCATTTCAAAGTATGTTGGCTCCTTCTTCAGGGTCAGTTGTGCATTTATTAGTGGCATGGTCTATAAGAGTAAAAAATCATGTTAAAACATTCATCAGATATACATATGTGGCTGGTTCCAATGACAGAAGGTGAGATGTTGGGCACTATTTACAATGTCCTCAAACCCATGGCTTAATAGCATTTATGTAAGATAAAAACATGGACAGTAAAGGAAAGTGCCATATCAGTTACTGACCCTCTATCCCCAACAGGTGGTAATGGGGAGATGTGAAGCCTCGGGGAACACAGAGCAGGACGGCCCTGACTCAAGTGCACCACAGGGCATTACAAGGAAGAGGGCAACAATAAGCAAAATGTATCTATAGTATTTAGATGTATACATTTATATAAGAATAGTAAGATAGTGTAGGGACTATCGGCCCACACCTCTGCCTACCTATGATCAAATACTGAGTAGTATTTTTATGTTGAGAAATGCCACAACATAGGGTCGGGACAGATGAGGGTTATGTAGGCCAAAAAGGCCCCCAATGGACCCGAGTGAAACTTCCTGGTAGGTAAATTAAAAATAGAAAACAGGGTAGGTATCTATGGATTGATATGCATTGTTGAATGTAAATATAGATATAAACTAAACTGTATATACATAATTGCAAGGGAGTCAAGAAGTAAAGAAATTACCCAACTATAGATTTCTATTGAAGATGACAATGGAAAGATAAGCAGAGTGTTAAGTGGATAACCATAAAGAGGTCACA
This sequence comes from Pelophylax lessonae, assembly GCF_965119305.1. Lineage (NCBI taxonomy): Eukaryota > Metazoa > Chordata > Amphibia > Anura > Ranidae > Pelophylax > Pelophylax lessonae. The sequence goes on from NC_138773.1 coordinate 290,379,114, forward strand.
TTAGAGCTCCTAACTAGTAGATGGCTGTGTATATAAATTATATAGTCAGTACACAACTGTCTGTATATAGATCATATCTATGGCATATGGTACGATCTAATCTTTAAAAGAAGTTTGTGAAAGAAGAACATACCCAGTTATATTTGTTCCTCAAGTCCACGTCCCACCATCAAACCCAGAGAGAAACAGTTGATTTGTGATGCACTATTCAGGAGCCTTTATATATAGGAACAAAAATAACTGGGTATGTTCTTTTTTAAAAGAAGTCACACACTTCTTTTAAAGATTAGATCATACCATATTATTCTTGAACAATCTATGTGTGTCTTTTTTTTGTAAATGTATTACGTACAATTAAACTTTGATAACATTTTCTTTCTTTATATACTATTTTGGTAAGTTTTTCTATGCCTTTAAAGTCCCATGTAGAGGGGGAAATTTTGTTTTTCCATATATTCTAGGGATGTGGCTAGAACAAGGAAGATAATTTAATCCTCCCCTTTCTTGCTCTCGACCATTCTTCCAGAAGCACATCTTTGAGGCCAGGCACTGATGTTAGACGAGAAGATGTTCTATTGGATTGAGGTCATGACTCTGTGCAAGCCAGTCAAGTTCCTCCACCCCAAACTCGCTCATCCATGTCTTTATGGACTTTGCCTTGTGCACTGGTGTGCAGTCATGTTGGAATAAGAAGGGCCAACCCCAAACTGTTCCCACAAAGTTGGGAGCATGAAATTGTCCAAAATGTTTAGGTATGCTCATGCCTTAAGAATTCCCTTCACTGAAACTAAGGGGCCAAACCCAACCCCTGAAAAACAACCCCACACTATAATCCCCCTCCACCAAATGATTTGGACAAGTGCACAAAGCAAAGTCCATAAAGACATGGATAAGCGAGTTTGGGGTGGAGGAACTTGATTGGCCTGTCCTTAACTCGATAGAATACCTTTGGGATAAGCTAGAGTGGAGACTGCGAGCCAGGCCTTCGCGTCCACATCAGTGCCTGACCTCACAAATTCGCTTTTGGAAGAATAGTTAAATGTTCCCACAGACACACTCCTAAACCTTGTGGACAGCCTTCCCAGAAAAGTTGAAGCTTTTAGAGCTGCAGAGGGTGGGCCAACTCAATACTGAACCCTACGGACTGAGACTGGGATGCTATTAAAATCAATGTGCGTGTAAAGGTAGGCGCCCCAATACTTTTGGTAATATAGTGTATATGCAAATTAGTTGCTGAAAAAGGGTATGAAATAGTTAAAAGGATATGAGAAGCATGTATGAGCAATGTCATTAGCTATACAGACCTCAAGTGTTGTTCAGATAGAGTCACATATAAATAACTTTTAGCCACTTACTATCTGCATGCATTTGCTAAAGCATCAGCTGTACATCATTGCTCTGGACTGGCTTCCTGTAACAATGGTGGGTGGTGCACCACAATGTATGTTTGCGTAGCTTGTAGTCCCCAGGGGCCCATGTGACAGGTAAAAATGCAAGTGTGGAATTGGGAGACAGCTGTAATCCACAACAGGAATTTCCCCAGCAAGAACCCCAATGGCAGGATGACCAGATATTACTTTAATGAAAGCAACAAATTGAAAAAGATTTAAAACATGTTTTATTAACATAGTAAAGCTTATATGAGAGTTTTAGTGAGTGCATTTACATTTTAATTTTCCATTGCTGTTATATTGTATACAAATGTGTAAATGTTTGACTCTCTGCTTGATGTGCATTCATAGAAAATTTGCTTTTAACAAATAACCTTGTGTTTTCAGCAAGGTCAGATTTGATTTATAGATATGCATTGAGAGAGAGAACAACGTGCAACACTACTAAATGATAAGCACATTACCCTCATCCTGGTCGAGGAAGTAGACAGCCCTCCACATCCCACAACATAATACTTACCCAAGAGTTTGGATAGTTTCACATAAAGGATACGAGTAGGTGCTAGTTCTTGCAAAAATATGTAGCCAGGTGCTTGACTAAGAATGAGGAATGACAGAAACACTGGCTGTAAATGCTCTCTGTAGCTGCTGTCCTGTGGTATTAGCAAGAGGAGGAATCTATTAGGCAAGAAGAGTTCAATAGTCCACAGTCAAGCAGCGTTTCACTGTGGGAACTAAGGTTCAGAGGAGAGAGACTCTACTGTAAAGAAAAGCTTTTGAACTGCATTTTCTAGAGGGAGATTGGCAGGAGGAAGCTGTACTTTCTCAAGCTGTACTGGACACAGCTTCCTCTTGTCGTGAGAGATTGGAGAGTGCACATCACTGTCCAGTATGGACCATCACTGCTGCACAATGGCGGCCAGAACAGGATTCAGAGAGCTGAGGGCAGACAGCAGAGAGTGGTCTAATTGCTGTGTGTGTGTGTGACTGGATGGTGAGCTGCAATATTGCTGGGACTGGTTAGTTGCAATATTGCTGGGACTGGTGAGCTGCAATATTGCCGGGACTGTGAGCTGCTGCTGTAGGGATTTACTATCCACCGCTAGAAAAAGAGACTGAGGCCTTTAAGAACTGATCATAAAGCCATCTAGTAGCCTTATTTGCTGCCTGAAAGTGTGACTGGGAGAGTACTCATGTGCACCAACTGTACAAATTGTCCCCAATGCTAGCTGGCTTGAAAGTTAGGACTAAAGACTAAAGAACATTTACAGCTGCTACACAAAGACCTTTACCTTTGGCTTATGCTAAGAGGTACCTCTCAGGGGACATTGCACCATATCCTAGCCATTCTCCTAGAGTACATTCTAGTCTGATTATAGAATTACTGATAACATCGCAGTTAATGATTATATGCACTGTTTATTATTGACTTTGCTAATTCATGAGTTAATAACAAGTCCAGTGGAACAGAACCATTTTTTCTAACCTGTACTAGTACATTGAGTTCATTTTCCACTGTGTCTATTTTCTGTTGCTTGTTCACAGCCGAATTGCAGGTATCTATACACATTTTCTTATAAATGCTTGCAGTAGCTTATAAGTGCTTCCAGTAGCTTTCATTCAACCAAGTGTGTCAGAGGGGCTGAGGTTGTTCTTGGAGAACAGAAAACCCAAATTACCAAGCAGCTCCTGCAGGGGTAGCGCTAGAAATACCATCGTTGAGATAGTTACTATTTACATATTTGGAGGGAAAACTTTTTGGCAGTGCTGCAAAATTAGATTTTTATTTTTGTGTGTATGCTGTCAGCTAGCTGCTATAAATGTTTGTTTAACAGCTAAAGTTGTCAATAGCATTGGTGTAATAGATCGCATATGTTACTACTTTACACCAATGAAAGTGGGAGCTACTGAAAATGATACTCAACACTTTCCCTTTGCTACTCAAATTGTAACTAAAATCAGCTCCTCACATATCACCGACTCATCCATAGTGATCTAGAAAAACAGAAAGGACCCCTGCGCTATCAGATGAAACAGTAGACAAGCAAGGTGATAGCTGTGGCTACCTAATCAGACTTACCAAAGCTAATAGATAAAGATAAATATGTGTGGAGTTGCGCTAATCCAAACAAAAGTGTAATCAAAATGTATGTGAATAAATATTACAATCAAATCTTGTGAAATCAAATGTCCAAACAATAGTGTATATTCATGAAAACTAAATACATGAGTGCAAATAAATAATATAAATTGTGGTGTACTAAAGTGGTACAGGTGAGTGGTGCATAATTATTATAACACACAAACAAGCCCATTAATTTTTATAAAAAGTCCATCAACGTGATAAGTGTAATAAAACCAGTGGTATCGGTGAACACACCAAGGTGTGAGCAGTGAACAGATGTTTTGGATAACTCCAGCACTATGGGGGTTACACAAAAGCAAAGAAACTCTTCTGGGTGTGCTAAACCCTTACCTTATTGCTGTAAGGTAGCAGCATGAAGCAAGCCACTGATAGTCATGGAGCAAACTTTTGGGTGAGGTGTGGAAAGTCCTAGGGTCTCCGACACAAGCAGAGCATAGAAAAGAGACTATTTATAGTGTTATATGTAAGACAATTTATTTGAAAAGAATGTATAAACTCACATTTAAGTAGATTAAAATCAGCAGAAGACATCCATTTAGTATCCCGAGCAGTCCGGGTTTGCCTATCAGCTGATGTCCTGACGCGTATCGTCACTTCCTCAGGGGATACTGATAGGCTAAAAGAAAGTGCCTAAAGCGAAGTTCCACCCAAAAGTGGAACTTCCTCTCATTTACTTCCTCCCCCCCTCCGGTGCCACATTTGGCACCTTTCAGAGGGGAGGGAGGAATGGGTGGCTGTTTTTAAAAGGTACCCTTCCCCACTTAGGGGAGACGGCGCCGCGACGCTGTTCCTTGAAAGTTTGGCCCCCTCCTCTTTCCCCCGCCACCGAGCCAATCCAAATGCACAGCGCCCTTCGCACATGCACATTAGGGACCCGCCCGTGAAGCCGCAAGGCTTTACTGCCAGGTTCCCTCACCGGCAATGGTGGCGGCAATACCCGACAGCCGATGGAAACATCGGCTGCGGTGCCAACATTGCTGGACTCCAGGACAGGTAAGTGTCCTAATATTAAAAGTCAGCAGCTACAGTATGTGTAGCTGCTGATTTTTTTAATTTTTGGAGGGGGGGGAGGTGAGGCTGGAACACCGCTTTAAATACTAGAGCGGTTCCGGTCTCCATTTTTTGGTAGTCTAGATGGATATGCTTAGGACTAGTGTGCGGCATCCATTTTTTAGTAACCATTCAGATAAAAACAACTTTAGTAATGAAATATTAATTATCCGAGGGTTGGGTTTTAAACATGAGGGCATGAATAATCTAAATAAAACAGGTTACCCCAAAACATGTTGAATCAGGTATATAAAAGACATGCTGAGGTCCCAGTAACTAAAATATAGAAATTGTCTTAAATACTACACTATACGTAGTCTATTTTCTATGCTCTGCTTGTATCAGAGACACTAGGACTTTCCACTCCTCACCCAGAAGTTTGCTCCATGACTACCATTGGCTTGTTTTGGAGTTATCCAAAACATCTGTTCACTGCTCACACCTTTGTGTGTTCACTGATACCAGTGGCTTTATTACACTTATCAAGTTGATGGACTTTTTATAAAAATGAATGGGCTTGTTCGTGTGTTATATTAATTATGCACCACTCACTTTAGTACACCACGATTTATGTTATTTATTTGCACTCATGTATTTTGTTTTCATGAATATACACTATTGTTTGGACATCTGATTTCACAAGTTTTGATTGTAATACTTATTCACATATATTTTGAATACACTTTTGTTTGGATTAGCGTACATCCATAATGATCGATCATACTTTACATCATGGTATGATTGCCTTTGTTTTATGGAATCATAAGCTTCAGGCCAAGGGTTGATGGCCTAGAGGTATTTTCCAGGAATTTTATATTTTTACTTGAAAAGGAAAAGAGGAGCCTGTCATGTGCAAATATTCATAAAAGCCTTTCTTGAAGAATTCACATGATGAACACTGAGCAATGGCTGCTCATATTGTTCAATAAAGGTTATATGTAGTTTTGCATATGAAAGGTCTCTCTACTTTTCATGTGCTATGAATGGTAGGGCTGCCATGAGACCAGGTGCTGCTGGTAAATCTAATGGGATTGCCTTGTTACATATTCTTATATAGAAGAAAGCAGATTTCTCAGTTTCATCCATTTTCTTGTTGTGTTTTCTTTTCTATTAAAGTGTCTGTTAGATTTATTACATTTATTTAAAAATAAGAAACTGCCACAATGTATTAGGACATGGTACTGTATTGTAATAAAAACTAGTAGCTTGAAATGCCCTCTCAACAGGTATTTAGCTTAAACGATTAAAAATACGCTAGAGTCTAGACACAAAAGGCAGTATAACTGGAGCCTGGTTGATTTGGGTACTGGGTTACAGTTTAGGGGAGAGAGTCCAACTTAAGTGATGGGGAGGGAAAAGGCAAAGGGATTCCAGAAAAGGTTGAATAATAGGTAGGCATTTGGAAGATGCACCGTGCTTTGGTGACAAATGTGACAGATCAGCTGAAAGCTGATCTGTTAACTCATAGTCCTAAAGAAATGTGCACTGCCCCAACCTTGGTGTGGCTGCTAATCTAAACTGTGGTCCCACTGACTGATGGTCTGTTCTTACCTGTCTATTTTGCTGGTCTGGCTCCTTAGGCTTACCTGCTGTTTGATATAGATGGGCAATCAGTGGCTCTATTTGAGCTGTGCTCAGGTCAGCCACCCTTGCCTAAACAACATTTTTCCATGTATTGCTGAACCCTATACTTTGTGCACTATGCTCACCTATCTTTAGAAATCCCGCACAGTAAGCAGTACTCTGTCCTTGAAAGCTCCCGCTGTGCACTCTGCTCACCTGTCCTGTACTTTGATCCATAACCCATTCCTAAAAAATCCTGTATGCCATACAATTTCCAGGTTTCTGGAACCCCTGTATGTTGCATTTTACTCAGTTCCTCATAGCATGTGTGCGATAATGTTGTTTTTCCAGGGTAGGATAGTGACCTGGAATTGGGAAGCAGCCAAGCCATCTCTGCCACTATGAGCTCTGGAGAAGACTTTCCATTGCTCAGACTTTGCTCTTCAAAGAACCCAGCTGTGGTCAGAGTAGGTTCTCTCTGGTTGTGGAATGTAGGTTCACAATAACGTATTTCCTCAGACCACCTTAGTCCAGCTGGAAGTAAAATCCCTGTCCACATTAACTATTTTTATTATATTTTTATTAGCTGTTGGATTGGATTTTTCTTTTTACATTTGGATTGTAGAGTTAGGCAAGCAGTTTGGGCCGAGCAAACGTTTGGCCTGGAAATCACCTGTTCATCTGTTTGGCACAGTGCATTCTAAGCCCTGACTGGTTAACACTTTGCCCATTTAGGGCCCTGTGAATGGTTGTTGGTTGTTAAGGTAGGGGCTGGGAAGCTGGCCACGGCGTCCTTAACAATAGATAAGTCATCAGCTTTCATCGGGTTTCCCCACTAACAGCTGAGTATAAAAAACAATACCGGCAATAGGAAAATGTTAAAAGAAAATGGCATGGGAGTCCCCCCCTCCACAATCCATACCAGGCCCTTCGCATCTGGTAAGATTTTAAGGCAAACCCCATACCAAAAAATAACAAAAAATAGGTCTTCCTAAAATCCATACCAGACACTTATCTGCAGTCTGGCAGGCCAGGAAAGGGGGGGGGGGCAAGCGAGTCATACCAAGCTACATGCCCTCAACATGGGGGGGGGGTGCTCCCCCCAACCGAAAGCACCATGTCCCCATGCCTATCAGAATCTAGAAGCCCCCTTTATTAAGCAGGCCTGCCAGATCCTTCCCCCCTATGTGAAGGAGTGTGGGTTACATTGTACCCCTACTCATTCACCAAATCAGACACACACACAGTTTTTGACCATTTCTTTATTAAAAATAAAAAAAAAAGTGCCCCCCCCCCCCCCATGTAGATCCATTGTCAATCAAGATGCCTGTTGCCACCGCTGAACGCAAAAAAGATAAAACAAATTTCTCCGCCAGCTATGAAGGCTAATTCGATTACCAGCTTCTTTATTTGACCGTTCTTATATAGGTAAGGGATGGGGCCACCTGGCGACATCATCTGGTGGCACAGCCTCCTTATTAAATCACTGACCCAGCATTCACCCCCCAGTGTCACATGTCACATACGGCAGTGCCAAAAGGGGATGTCGCAAGGTGACCCCGCCCCTTACCTACATACAAGCATTTTTGTTTTATTTTTCTGGTCCACCGGTGGCAGCGGTTGGGCAGAGCCCCCCACCCCAAAGGCCCCCCATGTTGAGGGCATGTGGCCTAGTATGGTTCAGGGGGAGGGGCACTAGCTTGTGTCCCCCTTTCCTGACCTGCCAGGCTGTGTGCTCGGATAAGGGCCTGGTTTGGATTATGGGGGGATCCCACAATGTTTTTTTTAAAAATGTTGGCATGGGGTTCCCCTTAAAATTCACACCAGACCCAAAGGGCCTGGTATGGATTGGGGGGGAGACACCCACACCATTTTTGTTAATTTTGTTTTTCTTAAAATTTTTGTATTGCTGGCAATGGTATTGTATTGATAAAATGGTGGAATTTCTGCGCTAATCAATTGAAATAATTATTAGTACACAAAATTATTATGATAAGCTGCTGCACAAAGGAATAATAGAAAAACCAAAGTGAAATAAAATCAAAAAAATGTGCTGCGCTAGAATATACAGGGAGTGCAGAATTATTAGGCAAATGAGTATTTTTGAGGATTAATTTTATTATTGAACAACAACCATGTTCTCAATGAACCCAAAAAACTCATTAATATCAAAGCTGACTATTTTTGGAAGTAGTTTTTAGTTTGTTTTTAGTTTTAGCTATTTTAGGGGGATATGTGTGTGTGCAGGTGACTATTACTGTGCATAATTATTAGGCAACTTAACAAAAATCAAATATACAGTATACCCATTTCAATTATTTATTTTTACCAGTGAAACCAATATAACATCTCAACATTCACAAATATACATTTCTGACATTCAAAAACAAAACAAAAACAAATCAGTGACCAATATAGCCACCTTTCTTTGCAAGGACACTCAAAAGCCTGCCATCCATGGATTCTGTCAGTGTTTTGATCTGTTCACCATCAACATTGCATGCAGCAGCAACCACAGCCTCCCAGACACTGTTCAGAGAGGTGTACTGTTTTCCCTCCTTTTAAATCTCACATTTGATGATGGACCACAGGTTCTCAATGGGGTTCAGATCAGGTGAACAAGGAGGCCATGTCATTAGCTTTTCTTCTTTTATACCCTTTCTTGCCAGCCACGCTGTGGAATACTTGGACGCGTGTGATGGAGCATTGTCCTGCATGAAAATCATGTTTTTCTTGAAGGATGCAGACTTCTTCCTGTACCACTGCTTGAAGAAGGTGTCTTCCAGAAACTGGCAGTAGGACTGGGAGTTGAGCTTTAATCCATCCTCAACCCGAAAAGGCCCCACAAGCTCATCTTTGATGATACCAGCCCAAACCAGTACTCCACCTCCATCTTGCTGGCGTCTGAGTCGGACTGGAGCTCTCTGCCCTTTATCAATCTAGTCACGGGCCCATCCATCTGGCCCATCAAGACTCACTCTCATTTCATCAGTCCATAAAACCTTGAGATATTTCTTGGCCCAGTCTTGACGTTTCAGCTTGTGTGTCTTGTTCAGTGGTGGTCATCTTTCAGCCTTTCTTACCTTGGCCATGTCTCTGAGTATTGCACACCTTGTGCTTTTGGGCACTCCAGTGATGTTACAGCTCTGAAATATGGCCAAACTGGTGGCAAGTGGCATCTTGGCAGCTGCACGCTTGACTTTTCTCAGTTCATGGGCTGTTATTTTGCGCCTTGGTTTTTCCACACGCTTCTTGCGACCCTGTTGACTATTTTGAATGAAATGCTTGATTGTTCGATGATCACGCTTCAGAAGATTTGCAATTTTAAGAGTGCTGCATCCCTCTGCAAGATATCTCACTATTTTTGACTTTTCTGAGCCTGTCAAGTCCTTCTTTTGACCCATTTTGCCCAAGGAAAGGAAGTTGCCTAATAATTATGCACACCTGATATACGGTGTTGATGTCATTAGACCACACCCCTTCTCATTACAGAGATGCACATCACCTAATATGCTTAATTGGTAGTAGGCTTTCGAGCCTATACAGCTTGGAGTAAGACAACATGCATAAAGAGGATGATGTGGTCAAAATACTAATTTGCCTAATAATTCTGCACTCCCTGTAGTGAATGTGAAATCACCAAAATAAATATACAAACTTATATTTAAAGTGAAAAAAAAAACGATTAAAAATAATCAATAGTCTGTGATATCATCAAATACTGTGCGTATAATAAAACTGAGAATTTATCACGTGTGACAAAGCAATCTGTGCAACATGAGAAAGAAAATATGAAAAAACAAGAGGATATTTAAATCCCAATAAAGTCCATAGGAACCTCTGTGTGGTTTCAGGAAGATCAGCCACAAGGTCCCAGAAATTATATCCACACGACACTTTATGAGGATAGGGAGGACACCAATGTGCAAATCACCAACAAAAAACACCAGGATGGCTGCTTACCAGAAGAAGTTGGACTCTCAGACTAATGTGGACCAAAATGAACTTGTGTGTAATACCAAGATTGGCCACAGGATGTCTCCTTATAGACTCCAATGCGATATCCACATCACGACAACGGGGGAAAAAGTATAAACAGGGACATAGCGTAACTCCATATAAAACTGTTTATTTGTATTAAAAGCAGGTAGTACACTCACATTTCAGTTGAATGTAAAGGCATGTAACAGCTGAAAAATACCGCACTAGAAGCGAACAAGCATCTCCCACGGTGTAGATGTCTTTTGGTAGCCGGCTGTTGGGGGCGTGGTCACGTTACGTCTGACTCACCCGACCGGTTTCGTCATACACTTGATGACGTCAAGCGTATGACAAAACCGGTCGGGTGAGTCAGACGTGACGTGACCACGTGATAAATTCTCAGTTTTATTATACGCACAGTATTTGATGATATCACAGATTATTGATTATTTTTAATTGTTTTTTTTTTTTTCACTTTAAAAATGGTATTGTATTGCCAGCAATTTAAATGTCATTTTGTTCCATTATAAATGTCAGTTTTGCTGCAGCAGGTTCTATACATGGCACAGATGCGCCAATTTACAGGCAGAATAAGGGGGCCCCCCAGGCACTATATTTAAAAGATTTTTTTCATTTTTATTGTTTCACTTTAATCATATTGTTTCACTTTAATCATCATTAAAATCACTGCTTCTGTAAAAACAATTTTCTTTTTTAAATGTTTACATTGATACATGTCCTCCAGGGCAGTACCGGGGTCCCCATATCTTTTTTATGGTCATTTGCTTGCATATTATCCGGGGGGCCATGGGGACTTTATAAGTTTGTGTCCTGAAGACTTTATAAGAGTTTGCGGCTCAGGTCTGAACTTTTTACATCTTCGGGAGTTCTGGTGCGAACAGAACATGGGGTGTTCGGCCCAACTCTATTGTATTGTCACAAATATTGACCTGAGGGTAAATAAAGAAGTTCTGTTACAAGGCATGCAAGACCAATAATAAAAGGAATGACAAAAAATTATATTTCAAAAGAACACCTGGCGGTATCCTTTTGTGATGTGAGATGGCAGGTGTTCGGTGGAGTGTTGTTATCTCTAGGGTATTGCTAGGTTTGTGGGAAGTTATTTGGTAGAGTGTGCTCATTGCTTTATTAAGGTCACCTAGTGTTATTTAATTTAACTTCTTAAGTCATCTTTAGATTTAGCAGCAGAGAGCTTGTATGACCCTAGCAGTTGTAGCTGGGGGCTAAATTGGTTCTATGTCTTTAACAGGTTGATTGCAATGTAAGGGTAAAATCACACCCTGCATAATACAGTTGTATTGAAGGATTGTGGAATATTATGTTCTTTGTTATGGTTATTATAAATCATGTTTCTAATCTGTCATCTGGTTTGAATGTTAAAGCGGAGTTCCACCCAGAAATTTCTTTTTAGAAAAAAATACCCCCGGGACAGTCATGGCTAGTGCTTTTAAGCAACGATAGCCTCTGAACTGTCCCCTGTTTTACTTACCTTTTAGAAGAAATACTTACCTTGAAAATGTCTTGTCCAGCGCTGCCATCTCAGGTGTGGGCAGCTAAAGAAGGAGCGTCCTATTCGGTGTCCTCATTGGTGACGTCGGAGTCCCAGAATGCTGTTCAGCAGGGAATGAGGCGCCTTCACCGGAAGTGACGTGCAGGGACGGTGCAGGCACATTGACTTCTGGGATCGATGATGTTCATCTCCCAGGAGTTAATGCAAGGAGGAAGTGATAGCGCGGTCGCAGAGGGAGGAAGAGGAAGGAAGGTAAGTATATTTTCTTTAAAAACAAGATAAGTGAATCAAGAAAAAAATTCCTTATCCAATTGTTTTTCAGGTAAATTAAAGCAAGCGGACCGTGAAAAGTTCATTTTGAGGGTGGAACTCCGCTTTAAGATGTCATGTTAAAGAGGAACCTCAATCAGACTTTAAAAGTTGTAGAAGAAATATGTGCATCATGTAAAAACCACAATAGAGTGATTTATCCACTTTATTGTTCTAAATTTGCCATTATCGGTGTAAAAAGCAAGCTGTAAACACACTGGCCATTATTGTCACGGCATCCATTTTAACTGAGGGCAGCTGAAGCCAGCGCCCTCAGTTTTCCGGTGAATTCATGACACTTCTCCGTGGTGTACAGCAAATTTGCGCATGCACAGTACACATTGCCTACATCCGTCCTTTCAAGAGAAAGCAGGGGGAACCTGGATCTGAGTGTGGAGTATTGGAAACAGCTATTTGGTAATAAATAAATATAGCACTCATATTTGATTGAGAAAATATCAGCTTGTCAAAACATCACCAGCAGAGATGGGCAGGCAAGCGGCTGGTGTTGTGCAGAGATTAATTAATTATAGGTGCCCCTGTTTTTTTTTTTTTTTCCCACATTAGGTTTCATCAGGACCTATATAGGGAGCTGTTCTTCCCTCCATATGTTGATCTTTGTAACTGTTTACCTCCCCTCCCCCTTTTTATCACTCACATCCACCCTGCTGCATTACTGGTCTTGCTACAGCAGTGTCATAGTTTTGTTCTATCTACATCCATCCTTTGCCTGTCTCCGCCCATCTTTTCCCATCTCTGCCTATCCTCCGCCCTCCTCCAGCTCTTCTCCACCCTCCTTCAGCTTCCCTCTGCCCGCCTCCAGCTCTCCTCCCCTCTCAATAAAAAAAAAAAAAACCTGAAGACTCCTGCGATTGCTGATGAAAATATCCCAGAGGTCAACAGGAGCAGAGTTTTTACATCATTCACCTACGAGGGGGAAGCAGGAAGTGGAGAAAAACAATGAGCAAAAAGGCTATTTGGAGCTAAAATTTATTTATTTATTTATTTTGAGTCCATTGGTTTTTAAAGAGGGGGAGAAAATGCGAATAGAAGAAAGTTTAAAAATAGACTGAAGTCCTGTTTTAAGCTATGGCTATAAAACATATAATTGCTGCGCTAGAATATAATAAAAATAAGTATGCGAAAAGCAGCCAACACAAATCTTTGGAACAGAAAGATCAATAATAATAAAAATACAAATGTGGCGGTAATCTGGTAGCTAAAATCAAAGAAATGTACTTGATATGCGTGGATGAAAAAGCAACAGTTCAAATTCTTTCTCGTGCATCAACAAAAAACTTCACAAAGAAGGGAAGAAATGTGAAGATCCTCAGCAAGGGAGACCACCACCAGGCACCCGCACACACTGATCCTTACCAGATCACATTGACCCTCATCACAAAGGTCAAAAAACGCCCATGGTACAAGCACTGGAAAGCCGGGATCATTCACTCCTCCTCCTATGAAATCTTCCACCAAGCGGACAGTCCTTAGGTCCTTACAGGGTCCCCATGTGAGGAAACAAAATACCAACACATAGTGTACACTGCTATGAAGTTTATTGCTCCCCAAAGATAATAAGTACACTTACAGGATAGCCGCACTTAGAGAGCGTTGCTTTATCCACCTCCGAGCGGTCGGGTGCTCGCGCATCCCACCAAAAATATGGCCGCCGTGTCTCTTCCTGGTGTGGCGTGCGTCGCCACAGGCTCCATCCGACGCGTTTCGTCAGAGTTGACGTCGTCTAGGGGTGTGACACCCCTAGACGACGTCAACTCTGACGAAACGCGTCGGGTGGAGCCTGTGGCGACGCACGCCACACCAGGAAGAGACACGGCGGCCATATTTTTGGTGGGATGCGCGAGCACCCGACCGCTCGGAGGTGGATAAAGCAACGCTCTCTAAGTGCGGCTATCCTGTAAGTGTACTTATTATCTTTGGGGAGCAATAAACTTCATAGCAGTGTACACTATGTGTTGGTATTTTGTTTCCTCACATGGGGACCCTGTAAGGACCTAAGGACTGTCCGCTTGGTGGAAGATTTCATAGGAGGAGGAGTGAATGATCCCGGCTTTCCAGTGCTTGTACCATGGGCGTTTTTTGACCTTTGTGATGAGGGTCAATGTGATCTGGTAAGGATCAGTGTGTGCGGGTGCCTGGTGGTGGTCTCCCTTGCTGAGGATCTTCACATTTCTTCCCTTCTTTGTGAAGTTTTTTGTTGATGCACGAGAAAGAATTTGAACTGTTGCTTTTTCATCCACGCATATCAAGGACATTTCTTTGATTTTAGCTACCAGATTAGCGCCACATTTGTATTTTTATTAAGCTATGGCTGTTACACATTAAAGCATTAATCTATTAGATAAACAAATATAAAAAAAACAACAATCAGTCATGAATAATAAGTAGAAGTTTCGGCCATCTGATTAAATGGAAAAGGTATTCTTCTGTTTTTGAGCCCAAAGTAACTACTGCTCCCTCCCCCTTATGATTGGTAAGATTGCCTCCAGCCAGTAGATTGAGACCTGGGAGTGAGAAATTAGCTGTTGGTTTGAATTTGACAGTTCGGATAGTCATTGCTGGACTAGATAGAGAAAAGGAGCTTTGTGAGTGTTACAATCTGAGTCATATCACAAATTGCTATTTCTAGGTGACCAGAAACTGGGGTACCATGTATTATTCCCATCAGAGAAGATAGGTTTGAAGGGCCCTCCTGCTGACTCCAGTCCTGCAGTTATCGACAGTGAGAGAGCTTGCTTTCAGTGCTGTTGTCTACTTAGCAGTGTGCATCATCCAAATAAACTCCCTTCTTTATTTTTTAGCAGATGGTCAGGGTAGTGTCATTAGGCTCCCGGAATGAAAATGGAGGGCGGGTCATGAAATGTACCCGCCCTCCATATATGGGGCCGTGGCAAGACAGCGGTTAAAACCTGAAAATAGAAAAAAAATTAATGAATTAATTACTTACCTGCAATTGGACAATTCTTTGTAAACTGGCCAGTTGGCACGAGTCACTGCCTATAAAAATGGGGAGTCAGAACCATTACATTCAGTCGGTCAGCAGAGCACATCGGAAGAGTTCACGATTCACAGGTATTTTTGTCAGATCTCTTTTATTTTAATAAAAAAAAAATAATAATAATATTTTATTTAGGATATTTAATTTTAGTTAAGATAGCTGTTCTGCCTACGGTACCAGCATGTTTCCCTTACAGAGAAATACTCTTTACTCATTTTAAAATATTTTGAAGTCCAACATTTTGGATAGCATGGAGAAATGTTAAAACCAGTGTTGAGCGAACACGGACTGTATTATTCGGGTCCGTACCGGATAATTGGATTTTTACTACCCGGACACGGACCCGAAAACTTTACTGTATGTACAGGTTTAAAATCCGTGTTCGGTAATTTTATTTCCTGTTTTGTATGTAATGGCGCGCTTTTAATGGCGGGCTTTCAACAGCCAATCAACAAACGTTTAACTGGTGTGCGCCATCACAGCCATGCCTACTAATGTATTAGGAGCTGCGATTGGCCAGCTGAAGCATGTGACCCAGGTCTTTATAAGCTCCAGAGACACAGCGCGGTGCGTCAGTCTAATAAACAAGCAAAAAATTGGGGGAGCAAACCCTGAACATGTATATCTAAAGCCGGTGCAGCTATGGACCAAGCAACATGTATATTAAAAAAGAATAGCGCAACCATGCAAAAGAAATGACTATTAAATATGGAGACAATCCATAAATAAAAATGGGGGTGCGTCAGTCTGCTGTAGTGTAGGGAGAGAGCACACATCATACGTGCTGGCTGCTGATTAGGGACAGACAGGGAAAAACAACATTGTGCTGAAAAGAATGCAGGGACAGGTCGGAGTGTAGGCAGGGAAAGATATTTGAGCATTTTAGGGACAGGCTGGAGAGATTAGGCAGGGAGAGATTAGGAGACACAGGACAGAACAATCGTCCGTTAGCGATCTACATCGATTTTGCTGTGTGGGGGGTGGTGCAGTGAATGATCTTTTTGCCCTCACTTGAGCCCACTGAGGAGGAGGAGGAGGGAGAAACAAATATATTTTTATCAGTCTGTTGTGTGCAGCGTTCAGCTATATTTTACTACAGATTGCTGTTCTAATCTGCTATTTAAAAATTACAAATTTTTTTTTAAGAGCACTTGCCATGCTCTTAACTACATTTAGCTGCCATTTGCAGTACTCTAGTCCTTTCCATTGGTTTTTTTTAGAGCCATTTTAGTGCCTGAAAGTTCGTGTCCCCATTGACTTCATTGGGGTTCGTGTCCGAGTAAAGTTCGAAAAAAGTCCGGGACACGGACCCGGACTTTTTTTTTCAAGTTCGGCCGAACCCGCCGAACACGGACATCCAGGTGTCCGCTCAACTCTAGTTAAAACCCATCACACTTTTTTATTGCTGTCGGTTTCCTCACTAGGGAGTTTATCTCTATTTGTCCTTGTGACCATTGTAAAAGACAGAAAGGGATGGGAAATCCAAAATATCACAGTTGTCACCAGATTAAATAGAAGTTAAATCTTTTAAAGGGGCCAAAAGCAGGAGCAAAGTGAAAGTGGAGCGCCAGACAAAAGTTGTTTTTGTTAATTATTCTGTTCAATAAAGTGTGTAAGGGTTAGATTAATCTTTTTGTGTTACCAATGCTTTCTGTGTGCCTATAGAGGACATTTTCTCACCTCCAGTCCTTTCTGATATTCTTTGCAAGGTAAGGAAGCCAAGGACAAACTCTTTAAATGGCAAAGGGGACACTGACAGGGATAAAAATACTTTCCCCACGTTTTCCAAAATTGAAATAAAAAAAGTGGCTAAAAGATGAATGGAACTACCAATTATTAAAGGGCTTTGTTCAGATTTTCAACAGAACCTTTTAGTTTTTAGTTCAAAGAAACATATACTTTGTTCTTGTTTCCCTTTCATGCTACATCCTGTTGTATTGTATTCTTGAAAAATTGCAATAAAAACTATTGAAATAGAAATCTGTGCTATGGAGATTTGGAGGCAGCCAATGCAAGCCTCTGCTTCTGAAAATGCTACTTGCATGGTTCTTCAGTATCAACCTACACTATATGACCAAAAGTATGTAGACACATTTTAAAATTACTTAGTTCTGGAGTTTCTAGTGAAAAGTACTGTTAAGGCTACTATATATAAAGATATTTAGGACAATGTTGTACCTCTAACCTTGTGGTTTGGGGATGGTCCATTTTCTGTTCCAGCATGGCTTGCCCCTGTGCACAAAGCCAACTCTATTATCTCCAAACATCATAATCTGATGAGTTTGCTTTGTACGAATTCAAGTGACCTGAACAGAGCCCTGACCTCAACCCTACTGAACATCTTTGGTATGAACTGGAATTCCGGTCTAGTTTCCCAGCATAAGTATCTGACCATACAAAAGATTTTTTTTTACTAAATAAGCATACCTGCCACAGATGTACTCCAAAGTCATGAGGAAATTCTTTCCTGAACAGCTGAAATTATAAAAGCCATTAGGATGGGAGGAGGACTCCATATGAATGCCCAGGTTTGGAAATAAAAAAAACTCAACAAGCTCATATAGATGTAATGGTCAGGTCTTAAAAAACATTGGACATTTTGGTGTTGGTTTTTTAACGTTCAAGATTTTTATTGTGTTTCTTGCACAGTATAATTACCACATTTTTAATAATACAAGGTATAATATACCTAAGGTATTAAACAAGTAAAGTAAGAACAGAAATATAAGTGACATTGAAATTTATCCCTAATAAAAAAAAAAGAAAAAAAAAAAAGAAGAAAGTAGAGATATAGCAGATTTGTTAACAAAATCAAACAATTAGACTAATATCTTGTTTAAACAAGATATTTAAAGGATCAGTATATAGTACTATATTAAAGCGGAGTTCCGGGCACAAAATCGACCTAATCGATTTTGTGCCCATCCGCTTGCTTTGCTTCACCTAAGGAATTGGATAGTTAGGATTATTTTTTTTTTTTACTTACCTTGTAATTGTAGAAAGAAATACTCACCTTTCGTCACTTCCTCCCTCGGCCGCGCGGCCCGCGCCTTCTCTTCCGGTTTGCAATGATTCCTGGGAGCTGAACGTCATCGCTCACAGGAATCAATGCGACGGCACCGGCCCCGCTCGTCACTTCCGGTGCGACGCCGCATTCCCTGCTAAACAGCTTCTGGGCTGGGTAGGAATTGATAAGAGGAAGTGACGCAGGAAGTGATGAGAGGGGCCGGTGAAGACGCATTCTGGGAGAAGAAGACGCGGAAGAGGACGCAGGCTGGCGCTGGCTTCAGCTGCCCACAACAGAGATGGCAACGCTGGAGAAGAAATTTGTGAGTAATTCTTCTTGCAGCTAAGTGCGAACCGGGACATATCAGAGGCTAGCCATTGTGGAATGTACTAGCCCTGACTGTCCCGGGGGTATGTTCATTGAAAAAATGTTTTTGTGCCCGGAATTCCGCTTTAAGTCGTTTTTACTTTGTATAATAAGTAACATTGTTATTAATCACTAATCAGCTGAATAGTGTGTTTAAAGTTGTTCAAAATAAATCATATTAACCAGATATACTGCAGCAGGCTGGCTCCCCTGCTTGAATCTCTGTATCCGTACAGCGTCTCGCGCCGCCGGTGACGAGATCACGCTTACTATCTAGCCCTGCAGTTAAGCAACGAGTCCAGCGACCGCGATGGCTGCCGGGAAACCATTGATTGCTGCAGGGACTGACAGAAGGCGGTGTGCTGTTGTAAACACGGCACACCGCTCATCTGTCAACAATTGAAACAGGGCTCCTGTGTTCCTGTTATCTCAGAGAACAGGAGCCCTGTTTCCATCCAGCAAGTCTGGACCCCACACAGTTAGAATCACCCCCTAGGTACATATTTAACCCTTTGATCGCCCCTGGTGTTAAACCCTTCCCTGCCAGTGTCATTATTACAGTAACAGTGCATATTTTTAGCACCGATTACTGTAGTAATGTCACTGGTCCCCCCAAAAGTGTCAATAATGTCAGTTAGGGGTCCGATCTGTCCGCCACAATGTTGCAGTTCCGCTAAAAATCGCAGATCGCCGATATTACTAGTAAAAAAGAAATGACATCAATCTTTGCACAAACCAATCAAAATACACTTATTAGGATTTTTTTTTACCAAAAATATGTGGCAAAATACAAATTTCTCCAAAAATGATGAAAAAATTTGATTTTTTTTTTTCATTGGGAATGTTATATAGCAGAAAGTGAAAAATATTGCTTTTTGCCTTCAAAATTGTCGCTCCTTTTTTGTTTATAGCGCATAATCAAAAAAATGCAGAGGTGATCAAATACCACCAAAAGAAAGTCCTGTTTTTGGGGAAAAAATTAACATCAATTTTATTTGGGTACAGCATTGCAGGACTGCGCAATTGTCAGTTAAAATACCGCAGTGCCGAAACTCAAAAAATGGCCTGGTCAGGGGCAAATCCTTACGGTCCAGAAGTGGTTAAAAACAAAAAGGAAATAAAAATGTTGGCAAGACAAGGACAATCAAGGTTTTTCCTTCACAAATCTCTAATAATTATAGATGAATAATGTAACCAAGGTCGCAATGTATTTTCCAAAATTGTTAGGCAGTTATGTAAAATGCATAGGGTTCATTTTTGTAAAATTGGAGAGTGCACCATCTGGTGCAGCTCTGCATTGAAACCTTCCAGTTTTTTGGTCAAAGCTTAGTTGAACAAGCTGAAGTTAGAAGCTGAACGGTTACCATGCACAGCTGAACCAGATTTTTCACTCTTCAGTTTTAGTAAATAAAACCCATAGTGTAGAAGTATGCGGATGAAGGAGTTCTAATGCCCCGTACACACGTACCGATTGTCGGCCGAACGATCGGCCGTCTTTTGTCCAGGGCTGTAGTGTCTGTTGAAAACTGCAAAAGACTGCACACGAATTTTGTCGGCCAACAGCAGCCGACTGCAGAAGTGATGTCATGTGATGGTTAACTTTCCGTGTGTTTTTTATTTTCTGAGCATGCCCAGTCTTGCAAATCTGCTGATTGTTGGCCGAATTCTGTACTGACTGGTGAACAATCGGCCGTTCTGGTGTTGGCCAACAAAAATTTGAATGCCTACACGACAGATTCTGTTCGGCCGAAAGTGCGCTGTCGGCTGTCGGAAGCATCATACTAACAAGCCTACAATCGGCCGATCGGTCGTCGGCCGAATATTTACGGCCGACAATCGGTACCTGTGTACGGGGCATGAGATCACAGCATGCTTGTCCCAGGTCATTGACCCAGAAAGCAACTAGTATTCTTAGAACATGAGCATAGAAGCCACTATATTTCCATAACTCCAGGATTATTTTAAACCCCTGGTACTCCTACATGGCTTGTTTAATTATAGTTTAACATTACTTTATTCTGTGACTCCTTGGCTTGCGCAGCATTTTTAAGACAAGTAGGGTCTAGTCTGATCTGATGCAATGTTTGATAACTCAAACCCCTCTGTGGTTAGGTCAGTCCTACAATGTGACAAATCTGCACCTATTGACTTATGCCCCAAGCATTTATTGCCAGGAATATATTTCTTTTGTTCCACTTTCACTGATAACATGTTTTAAATCCTCAGAGAAGGCAGCCAGGAGCATAAATGAGAGATTTG
Organism: Pelophylax lessonae; assembly: GCF_965119305.1. NCBI lineage: Eukaryota > Metazoa > Chordata > Amphibia > Anura > Ranidae > Pelophylax > Pelophylax lessonae. The sequence goes on from NC_138773.1 coordinate 290,399,736, forward strand.
CCCAAGGCTCGGACATACTGGTACCTGGAGAAATTTGATGTCATTCTGAATAAATGCATGTGAAGTCAGTTCGGTGGAGAATAATTGCTAATGCATCATGTTTACAAAAAAAACACCAACCTAGTGATGCAAATTCACTATTTTTTAAAATCTCCACTACTTGACAATGATGTGCATCTGCTAAAATAATTATTATTGCAAGAACAAAATGAATAAATACAGCAAACATAATCTGATATTGTTGTAGAAGAACCCAATCTTCTGTTTTATGCAGTGATAAATAAAAAAGAAAAAAAAAAAAAAAATATATATATATATATATATATATATATATATATATATATATATATTTATATGCAGTATACTCAGTACTTTAGCAGCAAAAGGAAAATACTAGATTGTTTATATTTCTAAGATATATTTATATAATTTTGATCATGTATGCAAAGAAGTTGATTAACATATGACATGATTGACATCACCCTCAGTAATACCAGTCAAACCAACTTATGTAACCCTCTAGATATCCAAAAACTCTGAATTTCCAGAGTACAGTCTAAGTATTTAGCAATATAAAGCTCACTTAGAGACACTCGCTTGTTCTTACAAAACAAATTATACTTTTACATGTCCACACATCCTTGTTGGCTCTCCTTATTGACTCTCTACAATGTTGGAACACTTGTTAGGGAACAAGACCATGTCAATCGAGGAATACGAGACCATACTCTCAATGTATTTATGCCACATCCCAAATAAATGTGTACTGAAGGATTGAAAGGGGAAAGAAGAAAATCCTCATCCCCTTATATAGATAACGGGACTTTTAAGGCATCTTGCTGGCTGATCCCAAAAGGAATTAACACTAACAAATAGATAAAACCAAATTTATTTGATACAAAAGACACATAGGTATCATAGAATACAAAATCAAGATACAAAGACAATCATAAAACAATATGCTCCTCCGTCAGAGGGAACCCTTCTGCAATGCAGAGTGTAACATTAAATACATAATATCCAGACCATAAAAATGGTCAAACTTATCAATCGTGTCGGATATACAGGGTTCGCTTGTAACGAAATAATGACCAAGGAATCGCTACACGTTTCACTTTGTAGCTTCCTCAGGCGATTCTGTGGAGTTATGGTAGCAGGAGTTGTGAATATCCTCTGTTCCCTCGTCAATAAATTCCCATATTCACTTAGGGTTTATATTGGTTAAGGAGGGACTTGAATTGGTGTGTCTCATCTTATGTCCAGGTATACTGAATCAGGGTCACAAACAACCAGCCTCCTCGGGAGATGCCCGTAATGTCTCCTCCTCATTCTTTCGTACATGGGCTCACGGCGACAGGGCGCCTTTACATTTTTTGTTTCCTATTTATTTTATTTAATTTTAGCACAGTTTTTTACAAAAAAAAACTTCTGATCACTTTTATTGCTGTCCCAAGCAATGTAAACATCCCTTTTTGACAGTATTAGGCAGTGACAGGTGCTCTTTATGGAGGGAGCGGGGTTCTAAAATACCCAAGACCCCTCCATTGCACTTTAATGTATTCAAAATGCTGAAATCTGCATTTTTGAATACTGACAGTTTTTCAAATTCGGCGCCTTTAGCAGCCGAGTAACCCGGGCGTGACGTCATCATGCCGCTTCCGGGTTACTACATTGGAGACCCGATCATCGAGACTCCAACCAGCTGGCGAACATGCTGACTGGTTGCTCGGGCCTCCCGGTGGGACAGGAGACCTGGGCAGGGCATCCCCTCCCTCTCGTTGGGATAAAGGCCGAGCAGCTCCCGAGCTGCATCAGTCATTATCACCTGAAAGCAGACCGCCGGCTCCAAAAAATTGTACCAGGATGATGCCTCTAGCTGCAGGCATCACCCCGGTGCAACCACTTCTCTGAGCCGACGTAGGGCTGCATCTATTCACTGGAAGTGGTTAAAATATAGTATTTATTGCATACACTTACCCAGTTAAAAGCGAGCTATCTCAGGGTGCTCCTTCCACAGAGGAAATAAATGTTATCTGTAAAGAGCAAGGATCTGTTGGACTTATAGGAATTAAGTGTAGTACCTTCTTACTAGTGTGCTAGTGAATATAGTTAGTGGTTAGTGTAGGTAAATTGGTTTGACTGATAGGGATGGGCCAAAGGACCCCCTGTTTGGTTCGCACCAGAACTTTCGAACATTGCGAACGTTTGGAACTGATCAACAAACCCTACTGAAGTCTACTACTGCAAAAATTAAAAGTGCCCATTCTGAAGGCTTATATGCAAGTAATTGGGCATACACTGGTTATGGGGGTCCGGGTACTGCCCTGGGGGACATGTACCAATGAAAAAATTGTAAAAAAAGTTTGTAAAAAACTACATTTTTAAATGGGCAGTGATTTACTGATGCTTAAAATGGAAGAATCCAAATGAGAAATAACAATAAAAATGAAAACCTTTCAATATAGTGCCTGGGGGGTCCCTTTAGTCTACGTGTAAATTGGCACATCTGTACTATGTATAGAAGCTGCTGCAGAAATAATTGCATTTAAAAAAGCCAAAAAAAGTTAAATTTTCCCTGCAAACTGTCTTTATTTTGTAAACAACAGCTTGGGGAGTCAGTCTGTATGATGAGGCCACAATTTAGTGCACTGGGAACAAGATTAGAGATTTTTTTTGGAAAAATCCTGGTGTCTCTTCCGTAGACTTTGGATAGAATTAATGCACAGAAATGTACTGCGCTAAATGTGCAGTAACGCACAGAAATATACTGCATTAAACGTACAGTAAAACACATAAATATACTGTGGTAAATGGCATGTAACGCACTGAAATATACTGCGTTAAATGTGCACTAGCGCACTGAACTGTAATACAGTAAACCTGCCCTGAGAAAACAAATTGACACTAAAGTAAAAATGAATGGTCACTACACTCACACTGACTGAACTATCACTAGATTCACACTAAACTGATATTCAACACTGACAATAGAATCAGAATAGCACACTATAGCACACTAATTTTCTAGTAGCACTGAACAAAGCCCTGTTCTTTCTCTCTCCATGCCAATATTACACTACAAATGGCCGCTTTTGTAAGACTAATTTAATTTTATAGTGTGGGGAGGAGCTAAGAGCAAAGAGCCATGATTGGATAGAGTCATCATTACTTTCTCCAGTCATGGCTCTAACGGTGCTTTGTGCCCTGATAATTGGGGTGTTCATCAAATGGGTGAATAGCCAATGTTTGGCCCAAACTCATGTTTGAGCTGAACCATTCGTTCATCCCTATTGGCTGAGAGCCAGGTCTGGGTTGAATCTGGGTCAGGGTTGAGTGACTCAGGGAGGCAAGACACATTTTAAAAAACGCTGACCGGCAGGGTTTTTATAATACAAGAGATCCTAGAGGTCTCTTCTTTCAAAAAAATGTCCCCTGCTTGACAGCAGTAATGTGACCTGAGCATGCGCATGCACAGCTCCAATGACATCTATAGCCACTCTGTGTGCTGTGGTGATGTGACGTCTGTGTACATGTGTGGAAGTGATGTCACTGTGGGGCGGCCTTTCAAGCCCGTGAAGATATGGAACCCGGAAAGAAGACCGGCAAAGATGCTAGCCCCAGGGACCACGGGGGTCTGTGACAGCACATTGCTAGTTGGCTCTGTTTGCAGGTGTGTCTGTCATAGTGTGCTAGTAATGCGGTGCTTACTAGTACATTTTGATTAAAGCGGAAGTAAACCCTTTGATTTGACAGTTTCAAAAAACAGTTAAAGCAGAGTTTTGCCTTCCCCTCCAAAAATTAAAAGTCAGCAGCTACACATTCTGCAGCTGCTGACTTTTAATATTAGGACACTTACCTGTCCTGGAGTCCAGCAATGTCGGCACCGCAGCTGATGTTTCCATTGACTGTCGGGTGCTGCCGCCGCCACTGCCGGTAAGGAAACCCGGAAGTGAAGCCTTGTGGCTTCACGGCCAGATCCCTACCGCACATGCGTGAAGCACGCTGCGCATTTCTATTGGCTCAGTGGCGGGGGAAGGAGGAGGGGGCCAAACTTCCGGGAAGGATGGCCACGGCACCGTGTCCCAGAAGTGGGGAAGGGTACCTGTCAAAAACAGGTACCCGTTCCCCCCTCCCCCCTGAAAGGTGCCAAAAGTGGCACCGGAGGGGGGGGGGAAGCAAAAGAGCGGAAATTCCACTTTTGGGTGGAACTCCGCTTAAAATTCCCAGCATGTGCCAAGAATGTAATTGTCACATTGGTTGTGCTCTTAACCAAACTGTCAAACCATCCAATGACTGGTGTCATAACTGATCACATGTGCAGCATCATGGCAGTTGAAGGTCAAACAAAGGCCAAAATGGCAGCTTACTTGGCTGAAAATGATAGGAGGGTTTACTTCCAATGTAGGCCTGCAGGGGCTCATTTTTTTTTACTACCAGGAGACTTTACTACCACCTTAGGACACACACACTCCAGCCATATTTCCTATTGGCAATCTGCAGATTATTTTATTCCCCGTTTATTCTTTTGAATGCTGCTGGGCTTTCACATAGTAAACCCACTCTGATATTTTCCACTATTTATTTTGTCACACACTTCTGTGTCACTGTCTTCTCTCGTTCCTTGGCTGTTTGTAAACTGCATTAGAGTACATTAACAAAATAGAACATTAGACACAAACAAGTAAAAAAAAATCTAATTATCCTTTGTTGCAAAGCGCCATATGTTCCTTGCAGCATCAAAGTAACGAGTGTTAAGCACGGTGACTTCTGAGGAATCTGTAATACGAATGCTGCGGCAGAATGGGCGAGGAAGGAAGCAGGTGCTTAGGAATGGGGATTTCATTAAGCATTTCATTTAGTCAAACTATATTATTTCTTCCATAAAGAAAACTAAATAGGACGATGGAGTTTTGTGCCTCTGTATTCCACATCAAATGTCATTTAGTCATTGCCAAGGGGGGCGATTAATCTTGCATGCTATCGTAATACCCAAATAACATCTGCTTAAATTGACAAAGAAAAACAGATTTACAACCTAAAATAGGAAAGGCTGGCACTGATCCATGTCTGATTTGTTAAAATGTACTTCTTTGCTATTAAGAATTGAATTTTTAAGGGTGCGTCATTTTTTGAAAAGCGATCCCCTGACTCTATAATTGCCTGAACACAGCACAACTATTTAAATAATGTCTGAATAAAAGCTACCTAAATAAAATATAAAATCCAAAAAATGTTTTGGATGTATAAAGCCCTGTACACACTATGAGAAATCAAGTGAACGATCGGCCGGTTTCCCTCAATGATTCACAGCAAGTCAGAACCAAGGATAGAAATAATGCACGAAATTTCTCATATGACAAAGGCTTTTTTATTTGTTGATTTTGCTGATCATGCACAGTCTTTCATATCTGCTATTTCTCCTTACCCCACTCTGTCCGATTATCTCCTACTCTATTAGCTTTTAGACGATCCCTGAAAACCCTCCTCTTCAGAGAAGCCTATCCTACCCACACCTAACAATTGTACTTCCATTGTATCCACCAGCTAATCCCCCACAGTTATTGCCTTCTGTTTCACTTGACCCTTCCTCCTAGATTGTAAGCTCCAACGAGCAAGGCCCTCTAATTCCTCCTGTATTGAATTGTATTGTAACTGTATTGTATTGTAACTGAATTGTATTGTAACTGTATTGTCTTCCCTCATATTGTAAAGCATTGCGCAAACTGTTGGCGCTATATAAATCCTGTATAAAAATAATAATAATAATTTCTCATAATTTCTCATACAAAAATCGTTCATTCTGTTTCTGTACGAGAATTTTTTTTTTTTTTTTAAATATATATTTTTATTGAGATTTTTATTGTACAAATGTGATGAAATTTACATAAGAGAGAAAAAAAAATCACAATTAACCTCCTCTCGACCAGCCGCCATACTTATACTGTGGCAGGTCGGCTCTGTCCCATGAAAATATGTACCTGTATGTCGTTTTCGCGTGACCCCTAGTGGGGGCGCACACACACTTGGGACTGTCGACAAAGCGTCTAAGAGGAGGATCCGGGCTGCCCTGTGCAAAACCAACTGCACAGAGGAGGTAAGTATAACATGTTTGTTATTAGTTTTTATTTTTTTTAAACACAAGACTTTACAATCATTTTAAGTATAAAAAGAAAAAAAAAAAAGAAAGGGAAAAAAGTGACAAAATCGGCCTGTTGGCAAAGCGTCCAATAATATATTAGGAAAAGTAGGTTTTATAATCACATGAGAGAGTTTTAGGATAATAAGGTTGCAGAATCAGGTTTTTCCATAAAAGATATCCAGGAGAGCCATACATCTTGAAAATGTGAGTATCGGTTGTGCAGCTGCGCCGATAACTCTTCCATTCTCATAAACTTGTTTAATTCAGTTAGCCAATCTATTATTGAAGGAGTGTTTTGAGATTTTCAATATCTTGGAATTATCACCCTGGCATCCACTAAAAAGAAACGTAAAATCCCCTTCTTAAAGCGGAGTTCCACCCTAAAATTATACTTACCTCCATCTTCTCGCTCCGGGTCACCTGAAAAACAAATGGATAATTGCAGTTTTTTTTTTTTACTTACCTGGTTTAGAAGAAAATATACTTACCTTACTTCCTCTTCCTCCCCTCGCCACGGCGATTCGTCCCTTCCTGGCATGCAATGATTCCTGGGAGCTGAACGTCATCGCTCCCAGGAATCAATGCGCCTGCACCGGCCCCGACGTCAGTTCCCGTGCGGGCGCCGTCATACCTTGCTAAACAGCTTCTGGGCATGCCCAGAAGCTGTGCAGGGATGACGCTGCGGCACCGGAAGTGACGGCGGGACAGTGCAGTGCATCGTGGGACCGAAGAAGACGGAAGAGGACACAGAAGAGGATCGCGCTGGCTTCAAGCTGCCCACACCTGAGATGGCAGCGCTGGACAATACATTTTCAAGGTAAGTATTTCTTCTTGCAGGTAAGTGCAACCCAGGACAGATCAGAGGCTAGCCATTGTGGAATGCACTAGCCCTGACTGTCCCGGGGGTATTTTTATTACAAAAAAAAATTTCCCAGGGTGGAACTCCGCTTTAACTTTTAAGGTCGATTCTGGGAATATAGCAGTGCTATTTGGGAAATTTGGGTCACTATCTCTGAGGCAAAGGCACTATATACTGTATTTTAAAAGCACTATCCCAAAATGGGTGCAAGATGGGACAGCTCCATCATATATCTTGCATGGTGCCTACATAAGATAGGCATCGTCAGCAATATCCAAGGACAGCGATACCATCTCGTGATGACTTTGTGATTTCTTTCCTGTATATTACTTGCAACAGAAGATTTATGGGTCCAGGTACAGAATTTATGAACTTCTTCATACGAACGAGAACAATTTTGGAGTTTGTCCCTTGGGAAATTTTCGTTCAGAAGGTTGGAATCGCCTGTCGAAAGTTGTGTACAGGCTATCAGAAAATCGTACAACCGTTCCTCAGACAAAAATGTTTGCCCAATTTTCTTATATTGTGTATAGGCCATAGGACCAATGAAAATTTAAAATAAACAAAGTATAGTGATATACAAATGTAAACAAATGCTCCAGTGTGCAATCCCAATATAACACCTTAACAAAATGCAAAATCAACTCTATTGAAGTGTATATAGTGCAATCTTGTAATTATCCTTGGGTGATCAACAGTAATGACATTGACCAGTATAATTCATAAAACTGTGTAAATATTTATCTGTGGTAACTGATAGCAAGCAATACAATTCAGTTGTGCAAGTAGTCATCTGAGGTCATTACATAATATTCATATTATTGTGGAAAAGTCCAACTGTGATAATCATCAACCACAACCAAGGATCAGGTTGTAAAATGCCAATATTCTTATACCACAAATTTGCAAACACAGGACACAATAAACATTCACAAGCCAACTCACTAATTAAGTGTGGCCACTGTAACCTCAATCTACTAGAGCATATACATGGCTCTGGGATGGACACCAGAGCCTATATAGTGGTTACTTATGATGACACACATGGCCTTCAATAATGTATAGAAAAGACATATATACCAAAGTAGAAAACGTATCAGGTAATGTCAAAACAGACATACACAACTATACTCAAAAAATAAAATAGCACACAGCACCCTTCATATACCCCATCTAAAAACAAACAGATAAAGTTAACAAACACATATGGGCCTGAACTTCCAATTCTTGACCCTGTGGCTAGAAAGCGGCCTGCACTTACTGTGGTAGCCTAGGTATAGAAATCAGCCTATTTTTCCAAAAAATAAATTGCACTGTCAGCCAAATGTATGCAATAACCAAGCTGAATAAGAGCAGAAACTTCATTGTGAGATACTATAAACAGTCAAACGTCTATTATATTAAGTAATAAAAAATATATGTGAACCAATACAAAAATAAAATTGATTTCCTATGAAAAACATGTACTTTCAGTGAACATACACTTTGCAAATTGAATGCTCTATATTCCCTTTTATTCAATACAAGAGCTTTTATTGAAGAATAGAAAGCATAACAAAGAGAACCAGTAAATAGGATGCGGTATATACATGGAAGTGAAAAGTACAACAAAAGCACAACATGCAGTATGAATAATAATTAGAGACTATAAAATATGCTTGAAGTCAGTCCTGAGTTATAAGTAAATAATAGATTAAATCTCTTAGATATACTAGAGTCCAGCATGTGGGTTCAGGAAGGGTAGCAGTACCAAGAATTAGAGATGTCCCGAACTATTCGCCGGTGAACAGTTTTCAGCGAACATCGCTTGTTCGCGTTCGCCTCGGCGGGCGAACATATGCGATGTTCGGTCCGCCCCCTATACATCATCATTGAGCAAACTTTGACCCTGTACCTCACAGTCAGCAGACACATTCCAGCCAATCAGCATACCCTCCCTCCCAGACCCTCCCACCTCCTATAAAAACGCAAGGACAGCATCCATCTTAGATTCATTCTGAAGCTGCAGTGTTAGTGAGAGCAGGGAGAGTGCTGCTGCTGCTGCTGCTGAATTAATAGGGAAATCATTAGCTAGGTCAGTGTTCTGTATCCACTCCTGTGTAAGGACAGCATCCTGACAGCACCCCAAAAAGCCCTTTTTAGGGCTGGTATATCAGTCTGCTTTTATTTATTTTTTTCTATATATATATACAGACTGTACTGTGTGCACACCACTCATATCGGGTGGCACAGTACCTTGCAGATAAAAAAGTCATTTAATTTTTACCCTTTAATATAATTGTAGTTGCCGGCCAGTGTGTGTCAGGCCCACTGACTGAACTGTGCCCACTGCCAATGCCCACCACTCATATAGGGTGGCACAGCACCTTGCAGATAAAAAATGCATTTAATTTTTCCTCTGTAATAAAATTGCAGTTGCCTGCCAATGAGTGTCAGGTCCACAGACTGTACTGTGCCCACTGCCCACCACTCATTTAGGGTGGCACAGCACCTTGCAGATAAAAAAGTAATTTCATTTTTTCTCTGTAATATAATTGCAGTTGCCTGCCAGTGAGTGTCAGGCCCACAGACTGTAATGTGCCCACTGCCCACCACTCATATAGGGTGGCACAGCACCTTGCAGATAAAAAAATAATATAATAAAAAATAAAATTCATCCAGGAAAAACAGGAACTGGCTTTTTCATTCGAATTTCAGTAGCGCAGGGATGGTGATAACCTCTTACCAAATAAATAGGATGATAACATATACCAAAATATATGAATCCGATGTGATAAATATAAGCATAAAATCATAAATACATAAAAGCATGAAATCACATCAATAGGAGTCCATAAAGTCCATAGGTATAAAGTGCATAGAGCAATGAAAGTGCAAACATGAAGTATCACAGGTGCGACTTATGGGGACCACCCTTGCTTGCCACCACCACACAGTGCTGAGAGAAGCGGGCGTAACCCTTACACTACCTGATCGATACAACATCATACCTGATCGTATACACACACTGGATGTTTTAAAGCACGTTATTCCAAACAATTTAGGAATGTTAGGTGATTTATGCCCTTTATGGATTAAAACCCGACTCTGCGTCAACTACGTAATTTTCCATGGGAGTTTTGCCATCTATCCTCCTCCGGCATGCCACAGTCCAGGTGTTAGTCCCCTTGAAACAACTTTTCCATCACTATTGTGGCCAGAAAGAGTCCCTGTGGGTTTTAAAATTCGCCTGCCTATCTCTACCAAGGACGCATGTTCATGTTTTTTAACTTGGAGGTATTCATGCTAGGGATGTTGCCAGTCAGGGCAAAGTGGCAATCTCCCTTGATAGACCTCCTCTCCGCCATGTGTACTTACTTAGCTACTCACCCAGCTTCATACCCTCGTTCTCAGTATTCCTGCCTGTTTTAGCTTCAGTGTCTGCTGGTGTCAGATTTTAGCAAAGGGATGATATCATGGGTCCACCTAAGTGATCAATTTGGCCTTGGATATCATATACAATACTTCCTCTTTCAGAATTCCCACTCTATTAGCAAGGGCTTCAGGAGCGCAGAGAGTGTGGCTTGGGGCTTGGTAAGTAAAGCTTATCAACTTAACTTAAAACTCTAGATGTGGATTATGTGCAGACTGTGAATAGGCAAAGTAACAGTGTATCTTTAAATATCAGCTTGATATCAAAATTAGTGCTATCACACATGTAAAATATAACTTGATTAAATAGTAGAGATTTGACTTCTAGTTCAGTTGCGATATGGAAAGATATGGCCTATTTAACCACTTAAGCCCCGGAGTATTTGGCTGCTAAAAGACCAGGGGGTATTTTGTGATTCGGCACTGCGTGACTTTAACGGACCATTGCGCGGTCGTTCAACGCTGTACCAAATTTGACGTCCTTTTTTTCCCCACAAACAGAGATTTCTTTTGGTGGTATTTCATCACCTGTGCGATTTTTTGATCATGCACTATAAACAAAAAAAGAGCGTCATCTTTGCAAAAATAACAATATTTTTCACATTTTTTTATATGAAATTCCCCCCCAAAAAAAATGTAAAAATCAAAATTTTTTAACATTTTCGGCCAATTTGTTTTATGCTACATATGTTTGGTAAAAAAAAAAATCACAAAAAGCGTATTTTGATTGGTTTGCGCAAAAGTTATCGTGTTTACTAACAAAGGGAAAGATTTTTGTCATTTTTGGTGTTTTTTTTTAACGCGTAATGGCGGCGATCTGCGATTTTTTTTGCGGTACTGCGACATTACGGCGGACAGATCGGACCCTTGACTGACATTTTTGACACTTTTGGGGTTACCAGTGACATTACTGCAGTAATCAGTGCTATGCATATGCACTGTTACTGCAAAAATGACACTGGCAGGGAAGGGGTTAACTGTATTGGAGAGGGAGGGGTTAAGTGTGTCCTAGGGGCGTGATTCTAACTATAAAAGGACATGGCTATTGGTGTAAAAACAGAGATCAATGGTCCTACATAGTAGAACCGTCTGATCTTCATTTCTACACCAGGGAGAATGACAGGCGGCTTGTTTACATTAGCCGCCTGACTTTCTCCCTTCACCGGAGCGATCGTGAGTGACCGGCGGACGCACTGACTTGTCAGTGAACGAGCCGGGGCGGGCGCGCGCCTGCCCGCAATTGGCTCACAAGTCAGTGACAGGCGAGTGACGTTCCCCTACGTCACTCTGCCTGGCCGGGGCTGACCGCCGCAGTATATAGTCGTGTGGCAGTCGGCAACCGGTTAAGATGCAGTGATTCTGTAAGTTTAAAAATGAAATCTTATAATTAATTTTAAAATGTTTTTTTACTTTTCACTTCAGGCTACAAAATAAATTACTACACTATAACGAAAGCAGTATAATATGAAGAATAACATACCTCTTTACTGATAGATAAAGACTTCAGGAATTTGGACCCGGGACTGAGTAGTGTAGCTTTTGATGTTTTTGGTGGCAAGTGAAGGAAAACTTTGGGATTGAGGGGTTATACATGGTGGGGTTCATTACAAAAGCATTGAACTTAGAAAGCCACTTAGATAATTGGTGAAAGATCTTCAACATTATGGAATCACTTGAATGTGACTTACTACTATTAGCTAAACCATGACCAGGTAAATAAGAACCTTCTCATACACCATGTCACTTAAGTACAAGTAGTGATAATGATTGAAGGTCCAGCAGTTCATGTCATAACTAAAATCTTTGCACTGTGTGTACTATGCCATACGTACAGTATTTCTATATTGACCATACTAGCTGGATTACAGCCTAATTTCTTATAATTGTTGTTCCAATAAGGGTGAGGTTACACTTTACATTGTAGCAATAGGGGGTTAGGGAAGAGGAGGTTTCTGCCAGTGTAAGAAAAGTCCTGTCCTTTGACTGGCTGGCATTATGCATATGGTGTGGGAAAGACTGGATTTATAGAGCAAAGGCTATGCAAGGTTAAACACACCAGGACACTGCAAAAGATGGCCTCAACATATCAGTTTGGGTCCTGGAGGTTTACTGCCTTCAGATAGAGACCACCGGCTAACATTAAGAGCTGTGTAAGTATCACGAATGTCTGTGAAGCAATAGGAGGCTGTCATATTACACTGGAGCAAAAAGTATATTTGTCATGATAAGTGATGAGCAAATTGAATTGCAAAGCAGAGGAATCTGCAAACTTGCCTGAACATACCAGTTTGTGCAATGTATAGAGAGTATGAAGTTCATAAATCACAACTTGAGACATGTAATTCCACACAGACTAGAAAACTGCATAGAAATTTTCAGGAGAATAAAAAATTATATTGGCAATTGCCCTGAGTCAGTTGTCTGAGGACTTTATTATGCACGGTTTTCAGATCAGTATGAATGCACCTTGTGTTACTGAGCTTTGGGCTTGAATTGATGGCATTAGTTTTATATCAGCTTGAAATACTTCTGAGACCCAATGGAGTAGCATGGGTGGTGCCACAGGGGCGGTTGTCCTTAGTGCCAAATTTAGAGAGGCACAAAATCATACCTTACAATTGTCCTGGATTCTGCAGGATTGTCCCAGAATATCAACAAAATTCTAGAGTCAAACAAGTTGGCATTGCTCCATAAATTCCCCTGGCAGGGAAGCACTGGCACAAGGCAACTGCCCCACATCTCCTGTGGGATGCCTTGGGTCCTTAGCGCTGCAATTTCACCTATGCAGCAGCCGGCCTTTCTCCCCACCAGCTTACTGTAACAACAATATATATCAAAGTCTATGGAGACTAAAGCCCCGTACACACGCAACGATTATCGGCCGATTGATCGTCCGTCTTTTGTCCAGAGTTGTGTTTCGTTGGTTGGAATGTGTCTAGACTGCACACGAATTTTCTCGCCCAAAAAAATTCTTCTTCAGAAGTGATGTCATGTGTTGGGTTGCTTTCTTTGTGTTCTTTCTTCACTGAGCATGCCCAGACTTGCTCATCAGATTTTTCCCTGTTGAAATCTGTACTGACTGCACGAAAATTGGCCGTTATGTTGACGGCCAACAAAAATTTTATAGCCTGCACACCAGATTTTTTTCAGCCGAAAAGTCGGAGTTGGTTGTCGGAAGCATCATACTAACAAGCCGAAAATCGGCAGATCGGACGTTGGCCGAAAATTCCCTGCCAATTTTCGACGCGTGTGTACGGGGCTTAAGCTGCTCCTCGGTTCTGATGGGTATCATGCATTAGTGGAGGTGGAGGAACCAGTAGAAGAGATTTCCCCCCTGTCAAATCAGTCTGTATATGCAGTAAAATAATATAAACAAAATTCAGCGCAGAACTTCAAGTAAATGAAAAAAGGACCAGCAGCTGGCACTCAAGGGCAACCTAAAAAACCTCCAGTGTACATAAGATAATCTAGTGCAGCGCAATCCTAAAAATAACAACCACCAATATGATGATGATATTTAAATGAGATCATAAACATATATAAATATAGTCCAAAAATACGAAGCCAGAAAAAAGTGGAGCAAGACTCCATTAGCCACATTGGTTAAAGAAACACAAAAAGACACAAAAATGCATAACTCCCAGTCTACTGAACAGAACCCCCACTTTCAACCCATCCCCAGATAGCCTGGATCTGAGCGCTCAACATATCCAAACAGCGCTCAGATGCCACAAACATAGTCAAATTGCCATGGGGTTTACGTTTGGCATGGGCTGATGAGAGGGTTCATAGTCACCTTGCAGGAGGCGAGCAACCAGGCTTCTCCAATGCCCAGTGACAAGATTGGTCTCGTCACAGGGGGATTTGGGGGGAGGATTTGTCTTCGGAGAGGGGGGATATTGGGGGCAAGAGTCACAGAGTTTTGTACTGGAAGGGGAAGAAGATTTGGGTGTAAGGTAAGGAAAACACATTCTCCTACTATGTAAATTGGTCAAAAAAATTAAAGGAACATTTTAAAAACACATCAGATCTAAATGGGGAAAAATATCATGCTGGATATCTAAACTGCTATAGACTGGGTAATGTGTTAGGAACAAAAAATGCCACATGGTTTGATGGAAATAGAAATTATCAACGTGAAAAAATTATGCGGCAGGCTAGTCCATTTTACTGAAATTTCATTGCAGAAACTCAAAAAGGTACTCAGCAGTTTGTATGACCCCCACATGCTTGTATGCATTCCTTACAACGTCATGGGGCTGACAGATGGTGTTCTGGAGTATTCCCTCCCAGATCTGGACCAGGGCATCAATGAGCTCATGAACAGACTGAGGTGCAACCTGGCGGTGGCGGAAGAACAGAAACCTATTGTCTTAGAGGTGTTCTATTGGATTTAGGTCAGATGAGCATGAGGGCCATTCAGTGGTATGAATTCCTTCATCCTCCAGGAACTGGTTGCATACTCTCACCACATGAGGCCTGCAATTGTCATGCATCAAGAGGAACCCAGGACCCTCTGCACCAGTGTAGACTCTGATAATGGGTCCAAGCATTTCATCCTGATACCTAATGGCAGTCAGAGTGCCATTGTCTATCCTGTATAAGTCTGTGTGTCTCTCCATGGATATGTCTCCCCAAGACCATCACTGACCTACCACCAAATCATTCATGCTAAACGATGTTGCAAGCACCATAAAGTTCTCCATGGCCTCTCCAGACTCTTTCATGTCTGTCGCGTGTGTTTAGGGTGAACCTGCTATCATCTGTGAAAAGCACAGGGCGCCAGTGGCGGACCTGCCACTTCTGGTGTTCAACGGCAAATGCCAATCAAGCTCCACGGTGCTGGGCAGTGAGTACAGGGCCCACTCGAGGAAGCTGGACCCTCATGAAGTCTGTTTCTGATTGTTTGTTCAGAGACATTCACACCAGTGGCCTGCTGGAGGTTATTTTGTAGGGCTCTGGTAGTGCTTATCCTGTTCCCCCTTGCACAAAGGATCAGATACTGGTCCTGCTGATGGGTTAAGGTGCTTCTACTGCCCTGTCCAGCTCTCCCAGAGTAACTGCCTGTCTCCTGGAATCTCCTCAATGCTCTTGAAACTGTGCTTCGAGACACAGCAAACCTTCTGGCAATGGCACGTATTGATGTGCCATCCTGGAGGAGTTGGACTGCCTGTGCAAAGTCTATAGGGTCCAGGTATTGTCTTATGCTACCAGTAGTGACACTGACACTAGCCAAATGCAAAACTAGTGAAAACAGTCTGAAAAGATGAGTAGGAAAACAAATGTCAGTGGCCTTCACCTGTAAAACCATCCCTGTTTTGTAGGTGTCTCACTGTTGCCCATCTAGTGCATCTGTTAATTTCATCAACACCAAAGCAGCTGAAACTGATTACCAATCCCCTCTGCTACTTAACTGACCAGAGCAATATCCCAGGAGTTTAATTGACTTGATGCTATACTCTGACTAATATGTTTTCCTTTAATATATATATATATATATATATATATATATAATGGGCTTTTTTTCAGCTGGAACTTGGTGGAACTCAGTTCCACCACCTCTGACTCAGGCCCTCTGCTCACCAATAGCACTTGTAAACACAAACGTCTGGCTTCTATGTTTACAAGTGACAGCTTGTATCCCAATGGCACACACAGATCTGATCTCCTGAGTGGCTCTACTGGGTGCAGGATGGGGACAAGGGAAAAGCAGATGACCGGGATGAAGTGTGGATCCCAACAACCCCACTGGATGAGCTCCAAGCAGGTGAGAAAGACAGAGCCACCTACAGTGTGTGGGGAGATACTAGAGCCAACTGGGTGCTTCAGCTTATTACAGCAACAAAAGTAAGACATGTAGAAGATAAAGGATAATGGAGGTGGAGATAAGATGGGGGCAGTGGAGGGGGGTCAAGAAGGGGGGTTGCATGCAGAGGTCAGAGCTGAAGAGGGGTGAAAGTGAGATGTGAATGGGGGGTGCAGAGGAAGCAGCTGTGGAAGAAGGCTGAACTCTGCACTCTGTGTAAACCCTCCCCCCCAAACTCTGCACTATGTACGTAATGCACTCCTGGTATTTAATGCCCCTTAAGGACCCTCCCACTATGAAATTTGACTGCACCCACTATTTTAATGCGGTTTGGAGGGTTTGTGTGTGGGGGCGAAGGGGGTTTTTGGGGGTAGTGATTGAGTTCCTGTACCTATTGTCTATTGTATTGCCACCATTTAAAAATTATATACAGTCTCGAGGGACCCTTTAAAAATGATGGACAGTCTTGAGGCACCCCTATTCTAATAGTTTTACATAATGCAGCAACATTCAAGTAGGACACCAAACATTAGAGGTGATTTATTCTTCCAAAGCAAATATTCTTTGCAAACTCGTACTGATTGGTATTCCAGTATTTCTCTTCTCCCTCAGGCGACTGATATCCTCTTATCAACTGATGATGCCAGTGGATGCCGACAGCTAGAAGTTTCTAATGGTGCACAATGAAAACCTTTGCCTTACTGTAACTAAAAAGGCAGACTTCATCCACACGCCGGCTTGTATACAATTTTTGGGCAATTTTTAGGTAATTTGCCAAGGCACCCCTAAAGAAACCTCAAGGCACCCAGGTTGAAAAAAGCTGCTTTAGAGGCTGCAAAGAGTTTCATGAGTGTGGGGGGACATTACAATTTTACTGTCTACATTTTTTTTTCTGGCTTTTATTATTATTATTACTATTATTATTATCATTATTCTCTGTTTCATTATAATTGCTGGAAATAGTCTGTTGTATAGAGCAGTTCTGTGTGTTAAACATGTAACATTCTTTATTAGTTTATTTATTCTTACTTCTCAACTTATTGATCACCATACTGTACCTTGATGTATGAGTATAATATTTATTGGCAGGGATTTCCTGAGACCTAAAAGTTCAAGGCTTCCTCTAAGTTGAAAAAGTTGAGAAAGCTCATACCTCTTGTTAATGGAACTATACGCCATCTTTAACTAGATCTTTCAGGTCTTCTGGGTCCCCTGGACTTTATCAAAGTAACTATTTGCATATGAAATTAAATAGATAAGGAGCTGCGCCAATATATGTAAAAACGATGACAATGAATAAAATAATCCAAGACAATAAAGTCCAAGAAAACAGTCTTATAAATAGAGCTGGAAAGGGAGAAAGAGACCAGATCTCAGCCGACCAATCACCAGTGCGTAGCAGGAAATCCTAATTGCACCCTGTGCTGACACTCATGGCTTCTTACCAGAGAGATTGACCCTCTTTTCACAGAGCGGTCAAAACAGGCATTGGATGATAAAAACCATGGTGAGACTGGTAGATCCTAATTCACTTCCACAGCAGACACAAGACTTCTTAACATAAATATATGATGATAAATTAAGGTGCGTATTAATCATGGAAAATATTGATCAATATGCACAAGCAGCGCTGTGACTATAATAAAACCATAGTCTAAAATTATTAATATAACTCTAAAATCTTATATCCACATAAAATACCATGTATCACACATAAAATTAGAGAGAGAGTCCAAATAATGAAAAAAGTCCATCACAAGCAAAGTTCTTGCGGGGTCCCAGTGAGGGGCATGTCTCCGGTGTGGAACGTAGATAGTCAATAAGTACCTCCACCTCACCACGTGTAAAACACCCAAAATACACACGCTTACCAGATCCCTCCGCAATGAAAGCCTGTAAGATCATAGAATCAAGTCCGGACCATCCAAATAACCCAAGCTCTGTGAGCCCTGCTCACGGCTGCGATATCCGATATTTCCTTGTCGCCATTCTCAATTCCAGCTTTGCAATCAACACCAGGCTTTTGGTGTTCATCAGCTTTGCAATAGATTAGCTTAGAAGTCCTAAGGGTCTGTTCCCTATGGTGGCTAAAGCTGGAATGAATAGACAAGTTTAGACTTGCCCAAGGCAGTAGGGAGAAGACCCGCCCCCTAGAACTTTGTTTGTGACGGACTTTTTCCATTATTTGGACTCTCTCTCTAATTTTATGTGTGATACATGGAATTTTATGTGGACATAAGATTTTAGAGTTATATTAATAATTTTAGACTATGGTTTTATTATAGTCACAGGGCTGCTTGTGCATATTGATTAATATATTCCATGATTAATACGCACCTTAATTTATTGTTTTAGTCATTTTAGGCGGCAGCTTTTAGAGTCATATTGTTTGTGTATCATTGCACACCATTCTTGGGAGTGCAGAGCGCTGGGTGATTGGGTTTTAAGCTTAGCTTGGTGCTCAGTCCTTTTTATAGATAAATATATGATGATTCCCAAAACCATATACCGCTGTCTCTGGCAAAGTAAGCTCGAGGAGAGACAAAGGACAGCCAATAGTGAAGTAAGTCTAAACAAGCAGGGTTTATTAGAAGCAATGCACTTACATTTAAATCGTCATATCAACAGCATTGCAATATTTGAAAAGACCGCATATGGGCAAGCATGTCCTTCAATGTGACAATGCTCAAGCCTACTGATGGGACTTTTTGTCAACAGACGGCGCATTGGGGATTTGGGGGCTGGATGTTTTCTAATTCATTCCACTAGGACAGTGATGGCGAACCTTGGAACACCAGATGTTTTGGAACTACATTTCCCATGATGCTCATTTCGCTCTGCAGTGTAGTTCAAGGGAAATGTAGTTCCAAAACATCTGCGGTGCCAAGGTTCGCCATCACTGCTCTAGGAAGTGTAGCGCTGATATTCTGTGTGTCTGTATACTTTAATAAAACGTCGATGGACATTGCTATGTTTGAGTAGTTGGAGCCATCTAGTGACCAAATACTGGTAATGCAGATATGTTTTATTTTTTCTGAAAGAGACAGGAAGTGACTGTTGGTTTTGGAGACCTACCTATGAACACCTTCTTGTGCAGGGCATGCTGGGTAGGGGATAAAAGGGGCCTGGAGCAGCCATTTTAGGTCTCTTGGAATCGTGTGGCCTGCCTTAGAGGACCTGTGGGGAGATGGTGGCCAGATTGCAGAGACCCAGAGACCCTCATCCGAGCATCGGAGGACGGGATCCACCCAGTAGGGCTGAACGGAGCGATTGGTCCAGCTGACGGAGAAGCACGTTTCAGTCACCGGACAAAAGTCACCACATGGAGCCTCTATGCAGTGGGTGAGCGGGCCACGGCCCACAGTTTGTTAAATCTCACATGCAGTTAGACTCAAATACAGGCCTCACTGGAAATTATAGTTCCACGAAGGAGCATAGCAACTGATACTGAGAAGGTTTGAGGCCTATTTACCTTGATGTCATCAAGAAATGTTAAAATAGTTGTTACAGCTACACCAGAAGCATTTTCACTTCAATTTAATTCACCAAGACTGTGGATTACAAATCACAAGGAGCCACTTTAGCTAGCGAAGAAAAGAAGATCCAGGACTAAGTACTCCAAAAAGTGAGATCTCACACATAACTTATAAAGTAGGGGGAGCTCCCAGGTATAGACATACTGTATATATATATATATATATATATATATATATATATATATATATATATATATATATATATATATATATATATATATATATCTTGTTGATTGTTTATATTGAAATCCATTGTGCTGTTGTCTTATCCTGGAGTAACAATACAGGTATTTTGTACTATCTTACATTGTGTTGTATTGCATTGCATCACAGCTGTGTCAAGGGGATTGAGCCAAGTTAGAGGGGTTTATTGGTAGAGTGCAGGCCCAGATCAAACCATCAGCCCTTTTGGGGGTCAGTGCTATAGAAGTATGAGCTATATTGCACCAGATAGACAATTGGTGCCTAAGCCAATTGATAGGCCAAAGCATTATGATATAGGAAATAATGTACAGTATAAATCTAGATGAAATGAAAGAGCACATGGAATGCGCTTCTGCTTTATTCCTTTTTGTTTTCTACTCTTGTGTACAAGTGGAATTTCAGTTTAATGCAGTCTTACAGTTTATCCTGCAAAAATCCCTAGCTATGTTTCCCGGTGTATTCAGTGACTGCTCATGTTGTGAGAATGACACGCTGGAACTTCTGCTCACTGAGCTGAGAAACTCCTCCACATTGTTCATCTCCATTAGAGCAGCAATCTGAGTCCTTTCTGCTGTGTGAAATTTCTGAGAGGACAGGTGATCTCATGATAACAACTGAAGTGTAATATTTGCAGAAGATCCTCTAAATATGATGGACTGCTGATTCTAACCCTTCCCTCCCTCCATCATTATACATGTAACAGTTTAGGAAGAGCGATAGATAAAAGAGATGCATAGGGCACATGGATTATTCATGCATTGCTTAAATAAACACAATTAAGGAAGTTCATCAAATTTGTGTCAAGCAAGACAGTGCAAAACAAGGACAGAGACAGATTGTAGGAGGCAATTTCTAGAACATCTCAGCTTAAATCTTAAAGCTTTGTATGTGTACTGAGGAACATCCGGTACAAAAGTTTATTTCACTGAAAGGTCTTTTTGAAAAGTTTAATGGTTAAGACTAGAGTAAGGTGACCAGATTTTTAAAATGAAATCCAGGGACATTTTGTTTTATTGGCAAATGGTACTGCATAATACACAGAGCGCTGGGTACAGGACTGCATAATACACAGAGTGTTGGGTACAGGACTGCATATTACACAGAGCGCTGGGGACAGGACTGTTTAATACACAGAGCGCTGGGCACAGGGCTGCATACTACACAGAGCGCTGGGGACAGGACTGTTTAATACACAGAGCGCTGGGCACAGGGCTGCATAATACACAGAGTGCTGGGCACAGGACTGTTTAATACACAGAGCACTGGGCACAGGGCTGCATAATACACAAAGCGCTGGGCACAGGACTGCATAATACACAGAGCGCTGGGCACAGGACTGGAAAAACACACGGAGCGCTGGGCACAGGACTGCATAATACACAGAGCGCTGGGCACAGGACTACATAATACACAGAGAGCTGTGCACAGGACTACATAATACACAGAGCTCTGGGCACAGCACTGAAAAATACACAGAACGCTGGGCACAGGACTGAATAATACACAGAGCGCTGGGCACAGGGCTGCATAATACACAGAGCGCTGGGCTCAGGGCTGGAAAAACACACGGAACGCTGGGCACAGGACTGCATAATACACAGAGAGCTGTGCACGGGACTACATAATACACAGAGCGCTGGGCACAGCACTGAAAAATACACAGAACGCTGGGCACAGGACTGCATAATACACAGAGTGCTGGGGACAGGACTGTTTAATACACAGAGCGCTGGGCACAGGGCTGCATAATACACAGAGCACTGGGCACAGGACTACATAATACATATATCCCCGGGCACATGACTACATAATACATATAGCCCCGGGCACATAACTACATAATACACACAGCATTGGGCACAGGACTATATAATACACAGAGCGCTGGGCACAGGACTACATAATACACAGAGAGCTGTACACAGGACTACATAATACACAGAGCGCTGGGCACAGCACTGCAAAATACACAGAACGCTGGACACAGGACTGGAAAAACACACTGAGCGTTGGGCACAGGACTGCATAATACACAGAACACTGGGTACAGGACTGCAAAATACCCAAAGCACTGGGCACAGGATTATGTATTATATATAAATAATATACAGAGATATTGGCATCTGAGCCACTAGGCTGTTTCTCAGCCAGCATGGGATGCCCTGCCTATGTTATTCCGGCCCTGAATCCAGGGACAAAAACCAGGGACAGACTTGGTCCGGGGGCAGTGTGCTCAGTCCGGGACTGTCCCCTGAAACCGGGGATGTCTGGTCACCCTAGACTAGAGCATCAAATACATCCAACAAGTTTCAAAGGAAACAGGATCACGATAAAATGCACTATGGGACCTGTGTTGGAGTTTGATGACAACTAGGGGTTGATTTACTAAAGGCAAACAGACTGTGCACTTTGCAAAGTGCAGTAGCGCTCTGCAGGAGCAGGTTCTCCAGAGTTTAGTAAATGAGCAGAAGCTCTGCTGACTACCATCATCAAATCACATGCAAGCAAAAATGCTGTTTTTTTATTAAATTAAATTACATTTTAAATTATGCTTGCATGTGATGTCATTTACTAAGCTCTGGATCAACTGCTCTTGCAGAGTGCAAAGTGTACAGTCTATATACCTTTAGTAAATCAACCCCCTAGTGTCTCCTAACAGCACTAAAACAGCTCACTTGGCCACTCTTAGGGGGGATTTACTAAAGGCAATAAGACTATGCACTTTGCAAAGTGCAGTTGCTCCAGAATTTACTAAATGATCAGAAGCTCTGCTGACTTCCATCATCCAATCATGTGCTGGTTTTTAAATTTTCCTTGCATGTGATTGGATATTCTTTGCAAAGTGAAGCTTTACCTCATTTTCTAAGCTCTGGAGCAACTGCACTTTGCAAAGTGTACAGTCTATATACCTTTAGTAAATCACTCCCTAGTCTCTCCTAACTGCACTAAAACTGTTCACTTGGCCACTCTTAGTGCCATTGGGAGATGCTAGTCTTTTTCAAACCTTACATAGGTAACCTAGTGCATTCTATTGTGATTCTATTAACATCAACTGCTCTAGCCCTGAAGAAAGGGAAAGCTTTTTTCCCCAAAAAACACGTTGGCTGTATTTGAAGGTGAACTCCCCTTTCGTAGGAAAAAAAAATTAGCAGATAAAAAAAAAAATATATATATATATATATACAGCGTATACATATTGTAATTTAATGGTTTTAAAAATGACCTTTCCTTTTCAGTCTGCCCCGCTGCCATTTTCTGTAAAATGAAATGCAATATGGCAACCTGGAGGTGCTCTGTACACAGATAGTTTACAGAACGTGCCCAAGAAATGTCATTTCCTGCTTATGTGATTGGCTTACTAATTTTCCCAGAAGTCTGCACTAAGATATAAATCAGATTTTGAGCATCCCCTGCAACAAAATATCATTTCTGAGATATTCCGAAAGGTAAATCAAGTCAAAAGGGATACAGACCCTGCCACTTTCTTTATTAGAGCCCTGCAAGTGCAGCAGCTGATTGATAAATATACAATCACTCCTGTACAGATTCACTTTGCACATGGGCCCAGACAGCTATTTCTTCAGAATAACAAAAGGGAACCTGCAATAGTTTGTTAAAATGGCTCCCAGTCTCCGCTCTAAGTCATGCCAAAGATGTTCTATCGAGTTGAGGTCAGGACTCTGTGCAGGCCAGTTAAGTATCTCCACCCCAAACTCCAAGGACCTTGCTTTGTGCACTGGTTCAAATTATTTGGTGGAGCAGGGATTATGGTGCAGGGTTGTTTTTCAGGGGTTGGGCTTGGCCCCCTAGCTCCAGTAAGGGGAACTCTTAAGGCTGTCAGATTCCCTCTCTCCTCTATGGGAGATCGGATGAAAATGTACCGCCTGTCCATTTTCATCCGATCCTAAATGACCCGATCCCCCAGACAAATGGAAAATAGGGTTTCCATCCATCTGGATTTCACGGACAAGATCAAATCGGATAGCAGCGGGTGTCGGTGGAGGTGACACCGCTGACATACACTGCTCCATAGGGATGCACGGAATATCCGATCAGGTCCGCCTGAAAAACTGTCAGGCGGACCAGATCGGAAAGCTTGTGTGAAAGGGCCAATAGATGGGACATCCGTCCTCCAATTATAGTTAACCACCAGCTGAGTCCACAACAGGATGATCCCTGGAAGCAGTGGGAAGCATAGGAGTCTAAAGTGAAAGTTATCCATCCATGCTGTACCCTTACAGCTGTAAGGGGTGCCACCCCTTTGGCTTTTCCAGACACCAGCCACAACAACCTGTTTTTGGGTGAAGGGATTTCACATGACTTATCTTATGTGCATTGGACTGCTCATACCCTGATGTTTCAGGCTTTGTATGTGGACTCATTTTGATGATTGATACACATTGATCACTTTTGCACTTGATGTTTTTGTTTATATTTACATTCTCACGTCCTTCAGGTATATTTGTGTATTTTTGTGTACATTGCATATGTAACATCAGTTTCTTTATATTCTGCAATTTTATTATCTATCCACATTTGTTTATTATTAGCACATGCACTTTTTTGTCTGTCATTTGTGCACTTGATGTTAAATATTAGCTGGTATCTGACAGCGCAGTACCACCATTTTATGTTATTAATTTTGGGCTATGAATTGGCTGATTGTGCCTGCAGCAGTTGGTTACACATAACGTTATATAGCGATTATAGTGATAGTGTGGGAGTACTTTTATATCTTTATTTTGACCTCACAAATGCGCTTCTGAAAGAATGGTCAAACATTCCCATAGACACACTACTAAACCTTGTGTACAGCATTCCCAGAAGAGTTGAAGCTGTTATAGCTGCAAAGGGTGGGCCAACTCAATATTGAACCCTACGGACTAAGACTGGGATGCCATTAAAGTTCATGTAAAGGCAGGTGTCCCAATACTTTTGACAATATAGTGTATATTGTAATATGGGGACTTCTGGATCACCAACCAGCTGTTTGTAAAATCAGGCAAATAAAACAGCTTTCTTCATCAAGACAAATAAAAACAGTCCATAGTTCTGGTATATTACAAACAATATTATGGCTCACCGCCTGAAAAACTAGTCCTTTACCAAGGTCACATCCTCGCCTTCCTCAGAGGTTCAAAAGCCAGTTTGCCAGCTGCTTGGAAGGGTTTCAGTCACAGCATTACTTCACTTTGTCTCCCACGTGTTTCCTGCCTTCCATTCCACCTTACAGAAATCTGCTGGCTGTTTCCTCTTCCCTTAACCACTTTTAGACCGGAAGGATTTGCCTCCTTGATGACCAGGCCATTTTTTTCCGATTCGGCACTGTGTTACTTTAACAGACAATTACGCGGTTGTGCAACGCTTCATCTTAAAAAAATGATGTCCTTTTTTCCCACAAATAGAGCTTTCTTTTGGTGGTATTTGATCACCTGTGTGATTTTTATTTTTTGCGCTATAAACTCCTTCACCAGATCCTGCACTTCTCCGTCCCCTGGTTTCAGCATTCAGAAGGCTCCGGCAGCTGACTCCAGCCCTCCTCTGATTGTCCTCCACACCCTGTACTTTCTGCTTTCCAGCTCTGCCCCCCCACTCTGATGTAAGGAGTAATGGGGGACTATTGACTTTTGATGGTGGGGATGCTCTGGACATCTAATCTTACACATATAACTGGCCCTTTGAGGGCAACCATAATTCTTATACGGCCCACAATGAAATTGAGTTTGACACCCTTGACGTACATGCATATTTGTATGTATGCTTGTCAAATACTGACCAGTAATGCAGATTCTTGCATTTTTTTTTTCACTGATCTAAATGCTAGTTTACTGATATAAAATAAGGTAAAACATCTGTGCTTAGACTATCAAACAGTATGTAGATAAGCAGCCAGTAACAACTTGTTGAATACAAATTTTGACACTATGGAAAAATATATGCAAGGGCTTAATCCAAAAAATATTAACATCATTCATATAAGTCCATGAAAAATGGTTAATAATAGTGTATAATCCCTGCACCAGCTTCAGTGTGAGAGATGGACATAAACACTAGGGATGATCGAACTTTTGAAAAGTTTGGTTCGACCAGAACACCCGAATTTCCCGAAAGTTCGGTTTGGATTCCAGAACCCCATTGAAACCAATGGTACCCGATTTTCGGGAATCAAAACACACAATTTTGAGGCCCTAAAACCCAATAAATGCCCCTAAAACGTGCCTAGGGTTCTGGGCCATGCCCCAGCTACTATGAATCAGGCAAAAAAAAGTTCTTAAAAATTGGCGTTTTTTAACCACTTTAGCCCCAGCCCTATTTCGGACACTTTTTGTTCACAAGTTAAAACCAGTATTTTTTCCTAGAAAACTACTTAGAACCCCCAAACATTATATATATTTTTTTAGCAAAGACTCTGGAGAATAAAATGTCGGTCATTGCAAAATTTTTTGTCACGCGGTATTTGCGCAGCGGTCTTTAAAACGCCATTTTTTTGGAAAAAATTTGAAAAATCACATTTCACTGCATTTAAAAAATATTAAACAGTAAAGTTAGCCCATTTTTTTTGTATATTGTGAAAGATGATGTCACGCCGAGTAAATAGATACCAAACATGTTACGGTTTAAAATTGCGCCCCCCCGTGGGATGGCGACAAACTACGGTCAATAGAGATCTCAATCTGCGACGCTTTAAATTTATTTAACGTTTACCAGTTTAGAGTTAGAGTGTAGCTCTTTTTTTTTAATTATTGCCCACGCTCTGGCGATCGCGGCGATACCTCACATGTGTGGTTTGAACAGCGATTTCATTTGCGGCTCGACTTGCGTATACGTTTTTTTTTGTGCGCGAGCTAACGGTGACGGGGACGGCTACATTTTTTTTTTTTTTTTTTTCCTATTTATTTTTTCTTTTTTTTTAAACTTTATTACAGGTTTTTAAAAAAAAAAAAATCTGATCACTTTTATTGCTGTCACAAGCAATGTAAACATCCCTGGTGACAGCAATATGTCGTGACAGGTACTCTTTATGGAGGGATCGAGGGTCTAAAAGACCCTAGACCCCTCCACTACACTTCCCTGTATGCAAAACGCCGAAAACGGCATTTTTGCATACAGCCGTTTTTCAAATCTGCCGCCTTTTGCAGCACAGTAACCCGGACGTGACGTCATGGACGCCGCCTCCGGGTTACGTCATCGGAGACCCGATCGATGCCGTTTCCGGCATTCATCGGGACTCCATCCAGCCGGCGGACGTGCCGGCTGGGTGCTCGGGGCTCCCGGTGGGACGGTAGCCCCGAGCAAAGCCGCGGAAGGCGGCGGGAGGGGGGGGACGTCCCCTCCCGCCCCCCCGGGTAACGATCGAGCGGCTCCCGAGCCGCATCGATCGTTACCGACGGAAAGCCGACCGTCGGCTTTAAACAACGGTACCGGGATGATGCCTCTAGCTAGAGGCATCATCCCGGTATAACCCCGCAAAGTCTGATCACGTAGAGGTTACGTGACTGGTAGTAAAGTGGTTAAAGAGAGACAATTATTGATAAAATTATTGAAAAAAATGAGATTTCTTTGGATTTAGTGTCTGGGGGGTCTAAAAAGTGTACCTGTGAAGTTTCAGCTCTGTGGCATGTCCAGAACCAGGAAAAAAAACAGTTTATTTATCTTAGAATTGCAGTAGCACAGGGATGGTGTTACCCTCCTTTCACACCTGGGCGTTTTATATATATATATATGTGTGTGTGTGTGTGTGTATATATATATATATATATATATATATATATATATACCCCTAACCCAAAATCTGCATAGTGGGGTCACCCTGACATGGCAGAGTGGGGTCACCCTGGCATGGCAGAGTCAGCTAAACTACACTACGGTCATCCTGACATAGCAGAGTTCGGTCACCCTGGCATGGCAAGTCAGCTAAACTACACTACGGTCACCCTGACATGGCAGAGTTTGGTCACCCTGGCATGGCAGAGTCAGGTCACCCTAAACTCTGGTCACCCTGACACTTAAAAGTATCCCTACAAAAACTAGATTATTGAATCTAACTATAGTGGTATATAGTACCCTAACTACACTGCATATCCCTTTCCTCACACTACAAGAACAGCTCCATACAGCAGAAGATAATTGCAAAATGGCACTGGAGCTTTACAAGCAATGCAGCAAACGTTGTAATACAGCAGGAGAAACACAAATGCTTCCACTCTCTTCGAAAGCCTCTTTATTACAGTGCTAGAGGTTAGGCGGGGCTATGTTATATACTGGGGGAGCGTATTCACTCATGATTGGCCTCTGGTCCCTGTAGTCACTCCAATGACATTCCTAGCAGACTCCTGCCCCCCTCATTGGCTTTTACTGATGTTTCTGGGCCAATCACTGGCTTTTAAAGCCCAATTCCTGTCCCATTGCATTTTGGGCGGTTCTGGTGACCGAATGCCGAACTTTTGGCCGAATTTCGAACACCCAATGTTCGGGTCGAACCGATGGTCGACCCGAACCATTCGATCATCCCTAATAAACACCACAGTGATGAGGCAATTCTGCTTACCAGATGATGTAGACCCTCAAATATAGATTGGTCTGAAAACACCATAACATTATTAATCAGAATTATAAGAATTCTCATCAAAGACGTGGATCAGGCATCATCTGGAATCCTAACGGTATCCTCTAGACAGCTGAAAACAGCCATGCTTTGGAAGATTCACCATACATTCAACAAGACATGCACATCCATCGATAACATCATTAAACCCATTTGGCAATTACCTCATTAGAGTATAAATATGGAGGCACTATAGTGCAGTATAAAAAAAGGGGGGAGAGGGGTGTGTGGTTCCTCTAGAGGCCTCTTATTAAATACCAGGAGAATTCCTCAGACTGGAGTGTCTGGAGGTGAACCTATTGATCCCAATAGGCATAAATAGAAAAAAACGTCTGTGAATTCACTGAAAACAAGATGGCCCTCAGAGCTTCCACAGACCCAGAGAGATCAAATATAGGCACCAAGGACACATTAATTTGGTGAAAAAAATTAATTATATATTTATTAAGGCACTTATGCCTGGTGTGAGAACTGGAGACAAAAAATGGACATAGATACGTTAAAAAACCATTAAAATCATGTACACACAATGGATTGCATCACCACAGACCTAATTACAGAAAGATAATATATTACTAATTGGTTCAAAAATGAATCAGAGATCATAGACCCAACCTGGCAGATAGGAATGCATGGCCTACAAGTTTCCTGAATTGGATCACAGGTGAACCTGTGTCAGTGAAAAAATATATATGTTGAAAAAAATCAATAATGAGAACCTGCAGGTAAGACAATTCGAATATCGGATGAGGAGGTAAAGGTGGTGCTGTAAATCTTGCTGTAGAAAAAGATATGCAAAAAATAAACGAAATAGGCACCAACAGATGATACAATCACTGATGATTAGAACCGACCAAAGAGCAGGTAAAGTTTCCTCCTTGAAATATCCTAGGCACTCTGTATAAGATTGGACTGTCCATTCAACAGTTGCTCAGCATTTCCCAATGGTAGTGGGGAGAGGGATGCGGTTAAGTCCTTTGTGCCGGATGACTGAAGGGATAAATACCATGCAATAAGCTGGTCAATGTAAAGGATAGTTCATACCTCCGAGTGTGAAGCTGTGATCTCCCGGCGGCTCATGCAGACTGCTGAACGGCGTTATCCTGTGTAGTGCTTGCTCAAGCCTCGCTTCCATTGTGTGTACATGATTTTAATGGTTTTTTAACGTATCTATGTCCATTTTTTGTCTCCAGTTCTCACACCAGGCATAAGTGCCTTAATAAATATATAATTAATTTTTTTCACCAAATTAATGTGTCCTTGGTGCCTATATTTGATCTCTCTGGGTCTGTGGAAGCTCTGAGGGCCATCTTGTTTTCAGTGAATTCACAGACGTTTTTTACTATAGTGCAGTATGTCTTAAAAACATGGAACAATTGAAATATTAAGTAACAAACTCACATGTGTAAAGGAATAAAAATGCGCATCAAGCAAACTTTCAAAATGGCCGCAATGTGCAGCAAGCTTACGTCATGCATCACAGGTCCCGCCTAGCATGCTTACATCATGCGTCACAGGTCCCTCTAGTTTACTGTTGTTTACACCCCTGTGTGTACAAATTTGTAATGATAGACCCTTGCACAATCAGGAAATATAAAAAAAATATATATGCTATTCCCACTCCACACAATTATTCTATTAGCTCACTTGTGTATCACACAACTTGTCATGATTGTTAATAAACATATAGTGCAGTCTTGCTATCTATGTGTACAAAAATATGAGTTGGACCCCTGCTCGCCTGTCCGCTATATGGTTTAGTTGGTCTTCTAGACTCAGAGCATGCCTCCTTTGAGGCAGTAAAGTTATCAGACCTTCTGTATTACACTGTTGCACTGTTTGATACTGATTAGCCAATGCTTTGAATGTTTTGTCTGCTTGCACACACTGATGTGTGGTGCTTTTCTGTATATTACCCCTTTCTTCTATTTCACTGTTTTGTAAAACTTAATAAAAACCTATTGAATACTAAAAATATGAGTTGGAAAATTTATACTCAATATAATGCACAACTCAAATACATAACATCCAAATATGTGAAATCCCCATGTGCAATAGTGATAAAGAAACATCCCACAATACAAACAGTCTCTTAGTAACCACTCTTTGTGGCATCTATCTAGTGCTTCTCATATACAATTGTAGTCACCCTTGTGTCCTCTACCATTTACACTAACCGCTCACCTTTTTTTTTGTCGACCTATAATTTACATTAGGTCAATTCTGAGGCTCAAATGCTCAAATTCCGATAGCTTGTACATGTATATAATCCATTTGGTGCTAAAGGGGTGTGACCACATGTTAACACTTAAAATGCTGGATGAGCCTTCTGCACACTGCTATACACCCTTTCTAGCAAACTTTGCAAAAAAAAAAAAAACAGGGATTCTTAGTTCACACATATTGCAATACATGTTTAAGCTGGTCAGCTGCATCAAAGTATTCCCTCTCTGGCCAGTCCCTACTCTGCTCTGCAAAATGCAAATGCTCCAGTGGATAAAAGTGCCAATATGGGGCAAAGAGAAACAAGCTGTAGCAGTACTCCAGGTGCAGGTCTGGCCAGTGACCTGCAATACAATAGAAGGAACTAAGATATACCTGTGCTTAACCATTTCTGGACCGGAAAGGTTTTCCCCATTAATGACCAGGCCATTTTTTGCGATTCAACACTGCGTTACTTTTAACTGATAATTGCATGGTCATTCGACACTGTACCCAAATAAAATTGATGTCCTTTCTTTTGGTGGTATTTGATCACCTCTGCAATTTTTATTTTTTGTGCTATAAACAAAAAAAAAAAAGACGACAATTCTGAAAAAAAAAAAAAAACAATATTTTTTTACATTCTGCTATATAGCATTCACAATAAATTAAAAAAAAAATCTATTTTTTTCATAATTTTAGGCCAATTTCTATTCTGCCACATATTTTTGGTAAAAAAAAAAAATCCCAAACAGTGTATATTGATTGGTTTGTGCAAAAGTTATCGCATCTACAAACTAGGGGAAAGATTTATGTAATTTTCTTTTTACTAGTAATGGCGGCGATCAGCGATTTTTTAGTGGGACTGCGACATTGCGGCAAACAAGTCGGACACCTAACTGACATTTTGACACTTTTGGGGGCACCAGTGACATTGCTACAGTAATCAGTGCTAAAAATATGCACTGTTACTGTACTAATGACACTGGCAGGGAAGGGGTTCAAGAGGATGCCTTCTAACTGTGTGGGGGATGGACTTATGGAATGAACACAGGGACCTTTGTTCCTAAATAGGAGGAACACAGGAGCCCTGTGTTCATTGCTGACAGAACAGCGGTCTGCCGTGTTTACAATGGCAGGCCGCTGTCCTGTGTACGCGGGGAGAGATCGCGGGTGCCCAGCAACCGGCAGATTAGCTTCCCCACTCACAGTTCCGTACAGTTACGTCGTTTCGCAGGACAGAGCCAACCTGCAGCAGTATATGTACTGCTGGCGGTCGGCAAGTGGTCAAAGAGTAACTCCACTTTTGTTGAGAAAAAAAACATTCCCCTCTGTCGTGATCTCTGTACATTGCAGGGATTTTAACAAACTTTGTTGCAGCTTCCTACCTTTTGTTATTCTTTTTTTTTTTTCTTTTATATATTTTTATTAAGCTTTTTAAGGCATATACAACAGATAACATGTGTCACAGTGAACAATGTAATAATCTCAGAAACAGTGCAACATTGTCACCCTGAGAACAATGGCCCGCCAAAGGGCAAAACAGTAGATAGCATAATTATGGGTACAGCATGTTCCCCCAGGATCTCTCGCATATGGTCCGGTAGATATACATGCCCACCCACACAAAATTACAGTATTATGTTCAACTCAGCTGGAGCAACCATAGGTTCTGGTGACATGAATAACATAACTAGGTACTTACGGATATTACATTAAAAATAAACAATATATTTTGCGTGAGAAAGAGAAAGCAGGAGGTACAAGAAGACCTTTTGTTATTCTGAAGGAATAGCTCTTTGTTTGTCTGTGTCCATGTGCTTAGTGAATCTGTACAGGAGTGATGTTATAATTATCAATCAGCTGCTACACCTGTAGGGCTCTAGTAAGCAAAGGGGCAGGGTCTGCATCCCTTTAGACGTGATTTCCCATTGAGAGTATCCCACTAAAAAGGACGTTGTTGTTGCAGGTGATGCAATCTGCAATCTGGTTTGTATCTTGGTGCAGATTTCTAGCAAAATCAGTCAGCCAATCAGAAAAGCAGGAAATTACATTTCTGTACACAATCTGTTGTTCTACCTACTCCAGGTAGCCATATTGAATTTTACAGAAAACTACAGCACTGCATTTTAAAAAGGAAAGGTCACTTTTAATAACATTCAATTACAATATGTGGAGCAATTGTATATTATTATTATTAGTATTATTATTTTTTTCTCTTTTTTTATTTGTTAATTTTTTTTTTTCCCCATGAAAGTGGGGTTATATACATGTATATACTCCATTAGGTGCTAAAGGGGTGTTATCACATGTTAGTACTAAAAATTCTGGATGAACCCTCTGTACACTGTTACAGTATACCCTTTTTGGCACACATTGCAAAAAAGAAAGATTGCCCTGCTTTTCTCCTCTCCAGAGAATGCTATGCCTTGGTCCCACCTGTGTATACAAGCTCAATGAAAGCAATGGGCTGCATTCAGATAAGTAAAAAAAAAAGCCTGAAGACCTGAAAACATG
The DNA here is from genome assembly GCF_965119305.1 of Pelophylax lessonae. NCBI lineage: Eukaryota > Metazoa > Chordata > Amphibia > Anura > Ranidae > Pelophylax > Pelophylax lessonae. The sequence goes on from NC_138773.1 coordinate 290,433,015, forward strand.
GTGTTTTTGGCAACCGCATGCAAGATACAAACTTATACTGTTGCCGTACATTGTACCTGTCAGGAATTTACTCATACAGACTTCTAAAGTCCATTTTAATTAGGAATCAGAAATACCTCTGAACTTTTTAGACGTACCCCCTGGCATACACATACCCCTTACCTAGGTGCCTGCAGCATAGAACACTACCAACACAAGACTCATCTCAGTACTGCCGGTGTTACCTGGAGCTGCTGAAAATGATATCAGAATTTCAATGTGAAAAAGAAAAAGTTTTATAGCCATATAAAAGTGCTATTATCTGAGCGCTTCTAAAGCTACCTTATTTTTCCCTTTCTGTTTTATTCATTAAGAAGTCACACTTTTGTTTAAAGGAATAGAAAATGATTTTAGAAAGCATAATTCATGCAGACTCTAATCTTTATTTAGACAAAAGGTAAACCCTAAAGTGATCCAATCCTTTTTAAGCTGAAGACGCAATCAAATATTAATATCTTGGTTCACTCTGTCACAGCGTGGAGTGCAGGTGATATTTTGTGCGATCGGAAATATCCTGGCTGCACTAGCACACTCTATCATTGGCTCAATATGACTTAATGCGTATTCATTTTATGGCTTTTTAGCTTAAAGCTGCAGTTTAATCTGCTTATATTTTGCATTTTCTCTTATCCCCTTCCCTCTTCCCCCCTAATGAACAGGCTAATGAAATTGTAAAACAATCACTTTACTTTTTTATTACATATCTTATTATAGATCCAATATTTTCATTACTGAGTCTTTACGTTACTCAATGCAAAGCAGGCAGAGTATTGCTGGTGGGAAGGATTGGCAGGGGGATGTAAAAAGTCTAATGAAAACAACACAGCACTTTGGGATTGTTTATGAATTGATGTCACTATTTGATTCTATAATATATATTAGAGACAGGGGGTAGAGTAATAGAGACTACAATATGTGCCTTACTTGCTTGAGGACATCGATGTCTAGGGCAGGGGCAGATCCGGAGTCTAGTCTCGGGTGGGTCACTGCCAGAAAGTTGGGTGTTGCTTACAGAACTGTTTTTAACGTATCATACAGTCCTAACCTTGTGACACGTTTAAAATAATGCCACTTCCTCTATGCCCTGAGAAGGTAGGGAAGTGATCTGTGCCATCCATCAGTGCCACCCATAAGTGCCACCTATCAGTGGTGCCTTATCAGTGCCACCTTATCAGTGCCCATCAGTGCTACCTTATCAGTGCTCATCAGTGTCACCTATCAGTGCCCACCAGTGCAGCCTATAAGTGCCCAACAGTGCAGTCTTTCAGTGCCCAACAGTGCCGCCTTTCATTCCCCATCAGTGCAGCCTATCAGTGCCTATCAGTGCCAAATTGTATAACAAACTATAAAAACTGTTTGTTTTTCTTTCCAAAATTTTCAGTCTTTTTTTGTTTGTTCAGCAAAAAAAAAAAAAAAACAGTAGTGATTAAATACCACTAAAAGAAAACTCTATTTGTTTGAAAAAAATGATAAATATTTCATTTGGGTACAGTGTTGCATGACCGCGCAATTTTCATTCAAAATGCGACAGCGCTGAAAGCTGAGAATTGGCCTGGGCAGGAGGGGGGCTTAAGTGCCCTTTAGGCAAGTGGTTAAAATGTTAAGGCCAGCCATGACAGTGGCTGCGGTCTTAACACTTATCAACTTCAAAGGAGACCTATATACTGTAGCTCCATCTGGGGTTGCTACAGGGCACCTCTCCATCCGGGACTCATGCCCCTACAGCAGGGGTGCCCAATCTTTTGACTAGAGAGGAACACTTTAGCACCTTGGTAACTGGTCGCAGGCCACAATGAGCAGAGCGGGCAGATGACAGGTCTATGTCCACTCAGCAAATGCAGAGCAGACACGGACATAGCCCTATCTATTCTATGAGCCCTCCAATCCGCCCAGACAGAAGGGGACGGATCCCCTGGTGCTGCTGGCTGGTACTGCTCATGGGTTCTGCTGGCTGGTACTGTTGGTTGGTACTGCTGGCTGGTACCACTGGTGGGTACTGCTGGTGGGTTCTGCTGGCTGGTACTGCTGGTGGGTACGCTTGGCTGGTACTGCTGGCTGGTACTGCTGGCGGGTACTGCTAGCTGGTACTTCTGGTGGGTACTGCTGGCTGGTACTGCTGGCGGGTGATGGTGGGTACTGCTGGCTGCTACTGCTGGCAGGTACTGCTGGCTAGTACTGCTAGTGGGTTCTGCTGGTGGGTACTGCTGGCTGATACTGGAGGGTTCTGCTGGCTGGTACTGCTGGTGGGTTCTGCTGGCTGGCACTGCTGGTGGATACTGTTGGCTAGTGCTGGTGGGTAAAGAGGTGTGGAGGCGGAGTGCATTTGGTATCACTCCACCTGTGACAGGAGTCAGAGATATACAGGAAGCATCGGCTCTGCTTCCTCTAGTGCCGGCTCGGTTATTTACAGTGATACTCGGGGATGGCGGGTCGGGAACTCGTATTCTGGGCTTACCGACCCGCCATCCCAGAGCAGGAGGGAGAGTCACTAATATTTTCTTGGGGGGAGCAATAAACCCGTTGCCCCCCCCCCCCTGAATCCGCCCCTGGTCTAGGGTTGCCACCTTTTCTTCAAGCCCAACCCAACACTTTACTGTTACCCCCTGAGACAGGGTGGGCTGATATTTCACCTCTTGGTGTAGATCACTTCTGGCAATAGTGGGACATGTAAACAAATGTGTACCAGTCACTGAAAAGCAAAAAAGGAGTTTGCTGCTCAACTCAAAAACTCCAGGAAAAAAGGGGTAGGGAGTTTAGATGACCCATTACTGGTCTTCAGACTCAAAAACACAAAAGAGACATCAGTATAGAAAAAGAGCCTTTAAAGCGGAGTTCCGGGCACAAAAACGATATTTTTTTTTTGTGCCCCTCCGCTAGGTAGACCTCACCTGAAAAGGAATTGGATAGTTATTTATTTTTTTTTGTTTACTTACCTTGTAATTGAAGATCGAAGATACTCACCTCAGAGTACTTCCTCCCTCGGAGCCGCGGCTCACCCCGTCACTTCCTGTCTCGCTATGATTCCTGGGAGCTGAACGTCATAGCTCCCAGGAATCAATGCGACGGCACCGGCCCCGCTCGTCATTTCCGGGCGATGCCGCATTCCTTGCTAAACAGCTTCTGGGGATGCCCAGAAGCTGTGGAGGAATGCGGCGCCGCACCGGAAGTGACGAGAGGGGCCGGTGCAGGCGCATTCTGGGACAAGAAGACGTGGAAGAAGACACAGAAGAGGACCGCGCCGGCTTCAGCTGCCCACAAGAGAGATGGAAACGCTGTGGAAGAAATTTTATAAGTAAGTATTTCTTCTAAAAGGTAAGTGCGAACCGGGACAGATCAGAGGCTAGCCATTGTGGAATGTGCTAGCCCTGACTGTCCCGGGGGTATGTTTAGTAAAAAATGACTTCTGTGCCCGGAACTCCGCTTTAAGTTGAGTTCAGCCATCTGTACCTTCTTAATAGCAGCCATCTCCATTAGCAACCAAATCTTTCCTAATACCAGCAGCAGTAGCCTTGATGGTCCAATATTGATGTTTTCCCAGGCTCTCCACAAGTTTCTCACCCAGGACCTCAAGAAGCAGAGTTCCCTCTGATCATTTTAGACATCATCTTGTCCTCTCCTGTCTTTTGCAAGGCTCCCTGACCACAGGGCCCCAAGCAACAGGACACACTGGACAAGCAGACTTCTACTGCTCCAAGCACATGCACAGGCCTCAAGCTTTAGGCCTAATCACTCAACTGCTCCTCACATACCCTCCCTGGGCCAGAGCCTGGGGGGGAGAGGGAGATAACTTTTCCCTCCCCAAATATTTCTACTCTCACCCAGCGTGCACTAGTGGCAAGTAAACTCCTACTGGCTGGCGAAGGAGAAGCATAAATATTCATAAATTAGCTTTACTGTAGATGCTGCCAAATTTTTGTTCAATTTGTTATCATTTTTTTTTTTTTTTTGAACCATGATATAATGATACATAATATTAACACTTTCCTGCCCGGAATGTAGCACAATGAAAGCCAGGAAAGAGCACTGTTGTTCTGGGAAGACGTTATATGAAGCCTACTTTCCACTGTCTACTTTCCAAAAAGGGGTAATTTCCAAAAAGGGGTCATTTGAGGATATTCGTATCGTTCTGGAGTTTTTGAGCCTCAAGAAATGAGATAAGCCACCAGTACATTGCGGATAATAACAGGTTTATTCAATTTTTAGATAAATATATACCATACTCTATAATTTTCCCACAGACTAAATAATAAACACTGATTTGGGTTTTTTCACCAAAGAAATGTAGCAGAATATATTTTGACCTAACTTTATGAAAAAAAGATTATTTGTTTGCAAAATTTTATAACACCATAAAAACATGTTTTTTTCTGAATTTTCATTTTTTTTTCATTTATTAACTGTAATTAACTCTTACTTTTCCTTTTTGCTTTAGCTATTATTTTGCTTTTTTTTTTCTAACCATTAGGGGCTCTTACACATGGACCAGCTGACCCCAACAATAATTGCAGCCATCTTTCCTCTGCCTACGCAACCCAGGTGAAGTGGATAGCTTGTCATTACACAAATGGCTGTGCATCACTGTATTCCTGTATACAGAGGTGGTATCAAAAAAACTAGTACACCATCCAAGCATATGCAATAGATAGAAAAGGTTCTATTTTTTGCATATGCCACTACACCGTACCAGTAATAATAAAAACTTTTTTCCATTTTTATTTTGTTTGTTGATTTTTTTTTTCTTTTTTAATGTTGCATAAAAAAATGTGCAAAGCTAAAAAGAAAGTCTTTATTTCATTTGTAAATACAATTTAAATTCTTTGTACCAGTATCATATATTTAACGTAATGTTCAACAGGACAATGTATACTTTTTATCCACAATAACTGATCAAAGTAGAAAAAAAATACACTTTGTTTTTTGTAGTTCTGTTAATTTTTGTCTATACATTGCATCAAAAATACATTTATTTTTGCAAGACACTGTTGCCAAATGAAAGCCTATAAAATATGTGTAACTTTGTTATTAAATATGAACAATATTAAATGTTATGGATTTTTTTATTGCTGAATCAACAGGCCTATCGCAAAAATGTAAACATCGCTGTGGTCTATAGGGGGAGTACAGGTAGGAGAGCAAAGCTAGTTAAAGTCTATTTAAAACCACAAAATCCTTTTAAGACTACCCCGCCTGCAAGGTGACAATGCTTTCACTGCTTGTCACCCTGTTAAAAGAAGTGGAAAAATAATTGATCTACTGGCAGGAGCAACAGGTAAAAAGGTTATTTTACAAGGGGACTCAGTAACAGAAAAACTGCTGTGTTTGTCTGACAGTATTGGTATGTAATTTGCTCCAGTAAGAAAGCTTTGATTACAAGAAATAGAAAGCTGGCAGAAATACTGCAACCATCAAGCAATAAGATCAAAGCATCTTTCAAAAAGGAACTTCCAAAATTAGAATTCGCACTATATTACCAAAAGTACTGGGACACATGCGTTTACACGCACATGAACTTTAACCACTTAAGCCCCGGAAGATTTTACCCCCTTCCTGACCAGGGCCTATTTTGCGATTCGGCACTGCGTGACTTTAACGGACAATTGCGCGGTCGTGCGACACTGTACCTAAATGAATTTGATGTCCTTTTTTTCCCACAAACAGAGCTTTCTTTTGGTGGTATTTGATCACCTGTGCGATTTTTTGATCATGCGCTATAAACAAAAAAAAGAGCGTAAATTTTGCAAAAATAACAATATTTTGCAAGGTTTTTATATGAAATTCCCCCCCAAAAAAATGTAAAAATCTAAATTTTTTAACATTTTTGGCCAATTTGTTTTATGCTACATATGTTTGGTAAAAAAAAAAATGCAAAAAGGGTATTTTGATTGGTTTGCGCAAAAGTTATCGCGTTTACTAAGAAAGGGAAAGATTTTTGTAATTTTTGTTGTTTTTTTTTTTTTTAACGTGTAATGGCGGCGACCTGCGATGATTTTTGTGGTACTGCGACATTGCGGCGGACAAATCGGACCCTTGACTGACATTTTTGACACTTTTTCGGGTTACCAGTGACATTTCTGCAGTAATCAGTGCTATACATATGCACTGTTACTGTAAAATGACACTGGCAGAGAAGGGGTTAACTTTTTCTGAGAGGGAGGGGTGGTGTGTGTCCCTAGGGGCGTGATTCTAACTGTGATTGGCTGTGGCTTGAGGTGTAGGAACAGTGATCACCAGCCATAAATAGTAGAATCGTATGATCACTATTCATACACAGGGGAGAATGACAGGCGGCTTGTTTACATTAGTCGCCTGCCTTTCTCCTGCTCTAACGGACGATCGCGAGTGACCGGCGGACATCGGGTCCGACGGTCACACACACGGGGGGGTCCGTGACCGCGCGGGAGCGGGAGCGCGCCTCCGGGGGCGCGCGCTCATTCCCTAGACCCTCCCAGGCTATCGACGTAGTTCTACGTTGCTTTGCCTGTGAGGGGCTGACCAACGCCGTAAATATTTAAATATACTATTTACTGCGGTGGTCGGCAAGCGGTTAATGGCATCCCAGTCTTAATCTGTAGGGTTTAATATTGAGTTAGCTATAGCAGTTTCAACTCTTCTGGGAAGTCTGTCTACAAGGTTTAGGAGTGTGTCTGTGGGAATGGTTGACCATTCTTCCAGAAGCACATGTGTGAGGTCAGGAACTGATGTGGATGAGAAGGTTTGGCTCACAGTCTCTGCTCTAATTAATCTCAAAGGTGTTCTATCGGCCATACCAGACCAATGTTGGAGATGTGGTGAGCCGAGTGGTACGCATCTACACATGTGATAGTCCTGCCCGGTAATAAAACCATACTGGTCAGCTATATTTCACCTTAGCAGACTGATTACGGTTAAGATCTGGCCAGAGACCCCGGGGGTTGCTCTTTTTTCCCTGATTCTGGGGTCAATTACAACTAGCAAAAAGGAAATATTTTGTTTTTGCTAATGGCAGGTAGAGCTCTGATCCACAGATATTGGAAATCGACAGTAATACCAAGAATACGTGAATGGGTAGTGGAATTGAATTATACAATGCTAATGGAAGAGCTGGTAGCCACAGCCAATGAAAACAATTCTAACTCCAGGGAGGTTTGGACCCCGTGGGTGCAGTTTCTTGAATCTAATATTTCTGTCTTTTATGAGTTCAATGGAAACTGGCACCCGTCTCAAACAGTTATAGCTCTCTGCCCCTCTTGGTCAGACACCTTGAGTTTCCAGACATTAATGTGCATGTGTATGTATGTATGTATGTGTATGTGTGGGTATGTATACATATGTATACAGTCTCTTTATTTTTTGTCTGTTTCCCCCTCTATTCGACGCCTCCTACCCTTTGTTGTTTTTTTTTTTTTTCTTCTTCTTCTTTCTGTTTTTCTTTCCCTCTCTTCCCTTTACTAATTTAGATCTTCCTTAATTTGTTGAAAAAGAAAAAGATGGCCCTGATAGTGTTTAATTGTATGTATATAGCTGTTGCAAGATATGAAGATACGTTGAATTTATATTCTTGGCAGGCAGTCTCTAGTAGTGTAAATGATAGCAATTGATACTGCTATAGTGCCACATTTCTCAACAATAAAAATGTATTAACAAAATTGGGTTGAGGTCAAGACTCTGTGCAGGCAAGACAAGTTCCTCCACTCCAAACTCGCTCATCCATGTCTTTATGGACCTTGCTTTGTGCACTGGTGTGCAGTCATGTTAGAACAGGAAGGGACCATCCCCAAACTGTTCCCACAAAGTTGGGAGCCTGAAATTGTCCAAAATGTCTTGGTATGCTGATTCCCTAATGGCGCTTTTCCACTGCATGGAACCGAACGGTTTGGCTCGCTTTTGTGCTTTTCCACTGCTGGTACCGCATGGTATGGTGTTGGAACGGTTCGGTACGGTACGGCGGTGCTTTTCCACTGCATGGAACCGAACGGTACGGCTCTCTAAAACAGTACCACCTTGATTGTGGTTCCAAGAGGTACCATACCGATACCATATCCCACAATCCTTTGCATGCAGTCACTACTAGCCACTGATTGGTCAGAGAATCATTGTTATCCCACCCACTTAACTTTAGTACTACTTTAGTGGAAAAGCAAACCATACCAAACCGCACCGAACCGTTCCAACACCGTACCATGCGGTAACAGCAGTGGAAAAGCAAACCGGGCCAAGCAGGGCCAAGCAGGGCTGAGTAGAGCCGAGCCGGTACTTGCAGTGGAAAAGTGCCATTAGAGTTCCCTTCACTAGACCAAGGGGCCAAGCCCAACCCCTGAAAAAGCCCACACATAATCCCCCCCCAAATGATTTTGACCAGTGCACAAAGCAAGGTCCATAAAGATATCAATAAGCAAGTTTGGGGTGGAGGAACTTGACTGGCCTGCACAGAGTCCTGACCTCAATCAGATAAACACCTTTGGGATGATTAGGATGGAGACTTTGAGCCAGGCCTTCTCCTTCACATGAATGCCTGACCTCACAAATGCACTTCTGGAAGAATGGCCAAACATTCCCATAGACACACTCCTAAACCTTGTGGACAGTCTTCCCAGAAGAGTTGAAGCTGTTATAGCTATAAGGGGTGGGCAACTCAATATTTAACCCTACAGACTAAGACTTGGATGCCAGTGTGCATGTAAAGGCAGGCATCCCAATACTTAATACTTTACTGGTAATAAAGTGTATATGGGCAACACAGCAAGAAATTTTAAATCTGGCTTGCAGTTACATTTAAATATGCATGTTTATCATAAGGACACTGTCCAGTAAAGGATTACTGATCACTGGTGGATCATTGAGAAGAAATAAGAGTTTAAAGGGTCTGTTTACCCAGAACTGCAGGTTTACTTTGGTTGTTACCACCTAGGTTCTGTCTACCATTTGGATCACAGCTGTGTGCTCTTCCTGTCAGAGTTCCTGAGTTTACCGGCTTCGTTGCTTCCTTTCAAATCAGGGGAATCTTGCTCCTCCAAAAAACAAACAAAAATTCCCAGCTCACTTACCACTAGCCTGCAACAAACCCAATTGACTCTGTCTAACAGTTCACATTTAAAACAAGGGGTTTCGTTTGCCCACATTTGCAAATATATACATATAAGCTGCAGTTCGGAGAGCTACAGTAGTTAAAAGCGAAAAACAAAAAAAATAACAGTTAACGAATAAAAAGGGGCAAAAACTACTTATTCTTATTCTTATATACTTATTCTTATTCTTGCTTCTTATTATAGGGTCACTCTGAAAAATGTATATTTCATTCTGCAAGGATGCGAGTAGAATGAATAATTTTCTAGGACCAAGGCATTAAGATTGCTGCCTTCAAGTTTTCAGGAACCCAGAAAGTCTGCTGCATTCTCAACAAAACTCTCCAGCGCTAAGTCCAGGGGTATTCTTCAATAATGCTTCCATCCACAACAATGCAACTGTAGGGTGTATTCCTTCATAGCCCAGAGAATCTTCCAAAAAAGCTGCAAAAAAACACACAGGAGGATGCAAATATTCCGATTATTACCATAAATAAATAAATTAAATTCACAAAGACAAATGGATACTCACAAGCTGATAAAAACATCAAGCATAACTGGTCTACCCCAGCTAAACGCAGTAAACTTGTCCTAGGACCAAATGGTTGGAAGGCTGACACATTTCGGGGGACATGCCCCTTTCCTCAGAGCTAACTGTAAGAATTTGGTGCGGGGACATACTGGATACCTTCAGCTGCCATTATGCTTTTCCTGGGTGTCCAGTGCTTCCCTATACCTTTAAGAAGGGATGGGCTTCCTCAAGGCATACCTGCCCTTAATCTATCTATTATCATATATGTGCTCCAACTTTGGAGACTCTCAGAATGATAGAGTTAAGACTGCAGTACACTGGAGTACCATGAGATGGCCATTGCAGCTAGCGTATATATTTCCAAAAGTGTGCAAACGAAACCCCTTGTTTTAAATATGAACCATTAGAAAGGGTCAATTTGGTTTGTTGCAGGCTGGCTAGTAAGTGAGCTGGGAATGTTTGTTTGGTTTTTGACATGCCTTGCCCTTCCATGTGTTCCTTGCTTCAAAGGCTAGTTATATGTTTGGGTGGTTGCCATTTGTTTGCATTTGGATAGTCTAAATTAAAATATAAAAAAATCCAACAAGCAGAGTGAAATTTTTGCTACAGGGGTCCTGAAAACTGAAAGCAGCAATCTTAAAATGTTACTAAACACATAACAGTAAAATTAGTCTGTATATGCAGTAAAGCATGGTTGTTGAACTCATGGTGGTACCTAAGGGGTTAATCCTCCGCATTGTGTAAAAAGGCTGTTTGATCCTCTCTTCTCTCTTCCTCCCCTTCTTTCACTGTCCCCAATCGGTCTGATAGTACAGAGCCTTTGGTGTCACTCTGCACATGCTCAGTTTGGGGTGTATTGCTAGAGAGCTTTTTTTTTCAGCACTGTCCAGACAAAGTCAGGGGTCATGCAGTCCCATAGGACAGTCAGAGGAGAATGAAAACTCCTCCCACAAGCTTTAACCAGTGCTCAGCCAGATATTGATAGAAGTCACAAGACTGCTATATACTGCTGATGAGAAAAGATATTTAGCAATTTATTTTTACTAAAATAATCACATTTCCATGTTCTGTGTACTGTGAGAGACCAGATATAGTGACCAAGGGCGTAACTTCAGGGGTTGCAATTGAAACCGGGCCCCATGCTCTAGGGGGCCTGTGTGGCTCCCCTGTACACCTGGATAGGAGGGGCAGCGGAGGCAGCATGTAGAATAATCACTGTCCTCCTTTTTCCTCCTGTAGCTGCAGGAGGAAAATGGAGGAGATTAGTTTCTCTGTATGCTGCCCCCGCCACTCCTCAAAACCAGTTCACGTGTGTTCTGCTGTCTCTGGGCCCCTGTGTGCTCTCCTGGTCCCCCCCCCCCCCCCCCACTGCTGCCAGCTTCCTCCCTCCCCTCCTCTGCTGGCTGCTGCAAGGGATGTGTCACAATAGAGAACCAGGAAGGGGTCAGTAAATATGTAATTTACCAGCTCCTTCCTTTTCTGAATGGACAGAGTCATAGTCAGTGACATTGTAGAAAAAATAAAATAAAATGATAACAAATAATACAATTTAAATACCAAAAAATAAAAAATACTGACACCAATGGGTGAACTTTCAGGATCGCAAAGGTCACACTTGCGACCAAGCCCTGGCATTCCACCACCGTGGGGAGTCCCCAAGATGGCGGGAAGGGGGCCCACTGCAGAACTTATGAAAGGGTCCCGCTGTGGGACTGTAATAAAGGGCCTCGCAACGAGAGTAAAGGGCCCAGGATCAGTGGGAAGAGCCCCATGCTCTTCATGGTTTCTTGCATCGGGGCCCTGAAGGTTCTAGTTATGGCTCTGATAGTGACTGCAGGGTCCTGGGTTTAGTAACACTTTAAAAGAAAGCAATCCATTCTACTAGCATCCTAGCAGATTGATGTATACATTTTGGGCAGAGTGACCCTATTTATATATATATATATATAATCATGCGAAAATCAACCTTATAGTGAAAAACAATAAAAAAATTATGAACACTAATATATTTAACGTAAAATTTAATCATGAATTCATCCACCACGTTGACAATGTGAACTGCATATTCAAAACTGCCCTTTGCCCACTCTGCTCGCATTCAAAACCCTCCCTGGCACACCACCTCTGATTATATCCTTATGTTTCAACTTTCTGTGGGCCAAGTCATATCTTTTATATCTACTGTCACCCTCATTTAACTTCCAAAGGACCCAATTCTGCTGCTCTTCGGTTTCTGGAACGTTCCTCCCTGCTCCCAACTGTCAACCATCTGGAGGCAAGAGCACACCTCCTGGATCCTAATCTGTCTCCTAGTAGCCTGAAGATCTATCCTAAAACAATGGACCACCACAATTCCTCCAAAAATCTCTCTAGTCAAGTGGGAACTAACTAAATTATACCGAGGAAAGCTCACATCAGAATTTTCCAGAGCAACATCTGCACACCATTTCCATAGGAGATGGAAAGCTTTTATGACTGCAACCAGAAGTCCCTCTCTAACTCATTCAACTACTTCAAAGGACTTCAAAAACTCTTTGACATTAAGAACACAGAACGGGACAGGACACCCCTTAATGGCCATAATTACCTCGTCCAACGTAATAGGTTATGCAGTACTCCCCTACAGCCCCTCTTTATTTTCAACCCCCTCTCCTTTACTTGCTTGCTTGAAATGATCCATCTAGTTTGCTCAAATTGTTTTATTTTCTTGTTTACCAAGGTGAATTTTTGTGAGTATTGTATACCTCAAATCATTCTTTTTTTTAAATGTTTCTTGTATTTGGAAAATGCATGCTGACCAGCGTGTTGTCCGAGTTTTCACACTCCTTATCTCTTGTAAAAAATGTCAATAAATTCTGTTGAAAAAAAAAAAATGTGTTCAGTTCTCCTCCACCCATGCAGATAAGCCATTAACCCTGTGGCTATCACCCCTGCATTACCAGAAAGGTCAAAGCAAGTTAGGTTCCCTCGAGGGATAATGGCTCCAATGATCGCTTGATGAACCTTCGCTAACACCTAGATGCAGGCACACCAATCCTCAGAAGCACCAGATACATATATAGAAACAACAAGAAAAAAGCACACACACACTATAGTGCTCTCCGTTTTAAAATTTAATAAGAGGAAAAAATAAAAGTTTTGCACTTACAAAAATAGCACTGCAGCCAGCATGTATACACCACAGCCGGCATCCTGCCAGATTCCAAGATGGCCATTAGATGACATCACATCCTAGGCTCGGCCCCCTATACACGTTACGTCCGAGGTGGGGACTTCTTCAGTGGGAGCCTGAATGATAAACATACTGGCAGAACCAATGATCCTATAATAAAAAGTAAGAAGAAGAAGTAGTTACATTTTTTCCCCCATTTTATTTATTAACTGTTATATTTTGAGGAAAAAATAAAAGTATTGCACTTACAAAAATAGCACTGCAGCCAGCATGTATACACCATAGCCGGCGTCCTGCCAGATTCCAAGATGGCCAAAGGATGACGTCACATCCTAGGCTCGGCCCCCTATACGCGTTACGTCCTAGGCGGGGACTACTTTAGTAGGAGTCTGTATGATAAACATACTGGCAGAACCAATGATCCTTTAATAAAAAGTAAGAAGAAGAAGTAGTTACAGTTTTTCTCCTATTTTCTAAATTAACTGTTATTTTTTTCTCCCTTTTCTCTTTTAACTAGCTCTCCGAACTTTAATTTGTTCTTGAAAACAACAATCATTATGCAATGCATGTTCATTAATCAACAAAAGAATTGACTCGATAATTACAACATGCGACTCACCTTTAATTCATTCAATTCGCGCTAACCACAGCCATTGTTTAAAGTCATTATTATTTTTTATCTGCTTTGTTCTGAGATATGACACAAAATACCCAGGAGGAAAAGACGGGAATGATATAATTGCATGCTCAATCGTGTTGAATTTACAGATTAATAAAGCAACTTTAAAGCTGAACTTCAGGGCCAGCAGATAGATGCACAAATGAAGCATATATACGTAAATAGTTTTACCTGTCAAAGGATTTGTAATTCTGTTCAGCCACTCTTGTGATCCAGGCACCCCTGGCAGATTTCCGCTCCAGCAGTAGCACTACCCCAAAACCAGCTGATTGGACAGTCAACAGAAGCAGAAAACTGTTGAGTCTTCACTCTCTGCTGCCTCCTCCAGTCAACAGTGTGCACTGCAGCAGAGCCTGATTGGCTTTCGGTGCTAACCCTCCTCTTGTCTGAAAGATGTCCTGACAGGAATTTCATAAAGCTGATATCATGACAAATTCATACACAGTACATATTTAAAGGGCATTTAAAATGAATCTATATAATTTTAATATCTGCCTAGTTTTCAACTTTAAAAAGGGCAACCACACTGTATTTCTGTAAGAACACAAAATCACATACTATTGTACCATTTACATTTATTTGCTTTTGTTTTTTGTTTTTTTTCTCATAACTCAACTCACATAAAGTAAGACAAATTATGCTTATCATGATTCTCAAAAGGATTCCCAGCTGGGAAGGACACCATGGAAACTGTCCCAATGGATACCCTGCATATGGTCTGGATGGCACCTGCAATAGCTAAGAGAGACAACAAGGGGGCGCCAATCTAAGTGCAGCAAGGTAGAGAGGTGGACACAGCACCTAATAATTGGGAACTCACAATGTGTGGATGATCTCATGCATAATAGTCATTGGGGCATCTGCAGCTGGAATGAGGAGGCATGCAGGATCCGAAGACAGAGCTGCTGCAAGGAATACAGTGGGGTAGCTGGGGTGACCAGGCAGCCTCAGGACAGGAAGCAGCATGAGAGAATCAATGCAGGAAACATGGGGGTGGGGTCTTCTGGTGATGTCCTGAAGGACCCCGCCCCCATGTTTACTTGTCATTTGGCATGTGACAGGACATAGGAGAGGATGTGTTCAGCGAGAGGGGTATTTTTTTTCCTCTGTGTAGGTCACCATTTGTCATGATTGACATTGGATATACTTCAGAGGACATTTTTTTTAAGGAGGCTTTTTTTATTAGAAAATTCGTGTTTGTGTTTTTATTTGTTTTTGACAGTTTTTGGAATGATTAGGGGTACTACCTCATAGGCCTTCACAAGGGGGGGCAAGATCTGGAAGCCCCCTTGCTAAAGGGGGCTTCCAAATTCCAATAAGCCACCTGCCCGTAGACCCTCACAACCACTGTCCACGGTTGTGGGAAAGAGGCCCTTGTCTCCATAAACATGGGGACAAGGTGCTTTGTAGGGGGGGATTCCCTGCCCCGAAACACCCCTGGCATGTTGGCTGGCATGGTTTAGGAGTGGGGGCTCACTCACCTCCACCCTTTCTTGGCCTGCTGAGCTTTATGCTCAGATAAGGGTCTGGTATGGATTTTGGGGGGGTGGACCCCTATTCTGTTTTTTAAAAAAAATGTAAACGGCATTGTTTGTTTACATTCTGCTGTCAGTGGGGAATCCCAGAAACGCAGGTTCTTTATCTTGGCAGTCTCTTTCTCTCTTGTAGTGGAGATTCGTTGTTGTCCCATGGTAGACTCTTCCTTTCAGCTTTTTTGAAAACCTTGGAATATTTTTTACAATTCCTTCCTTCATCAATTTCTATAAAGGAAGCATTTCTGCCTGCAAAGTCTAGGTGATAGCATAGAACTAAAAGTGCCATAGGTCAGATACACCATATTACCAAAAGTATTGGGACACCTGCCTTTACACACACATTAACTTTAATGGCATTCCAGTCTTAGTTTGTAGGGTTCAATATTGAGTTGGTCCACCCTTTGCAGCTATAACAGCTTCAACTCTTCTGGGAAGGCTGTCCACAAGGTTTAGGAGTGTGTCTATGGGAATGTTTGACCATTCTTCCAGAAACGCATTTGTGAGGTCAGGAGCTGACCTTGGACGAGAAGACCTGGCTTGCATTCTCTGCTCTAATTCATCTCAAAGGTGTTCTATTGGGTTGGGGCCAAGACTCTGTGCAGGCCAGTCAAGTTCCTCCACCCCAAACTTGTTCATCCATGTCTTTATGGACCTTGCTTTGTGCCTGGTCCAAAGCATTTGGTGGAGGGGGGGTTATGGTGTGGGATGGTTTTTCAGGAGTTGGGCTTGGCCCCTTAGTTCTAGTGAAGGGAACTCTTCAGCATCAGCATATCAAGACATTTTGGACAAATTCATGCTCCCAACTTTGTAGGAACAGTTTAGGGATGGCCCCTTCCTGTTCCAACATGACTGCGCCCCAGTGCACAAAGCAAGGTCCATAAAGACATGGATGAGTGAGTTTGGGGTGGAGGAACTTGACTGGCCTGTACAGAGTCCTGACCTCAACCCGATAGAACACCTTTGGGATTAAATAGAGTGGAGACTGCGTGTCAGGCCTTCTTGTTTAACACCAGTGCCTGACCTCACAAATGCGCTTCTGGAAAAATGGTCAAACATTCCTATAGACACCTTGTGGACAGCCTTCCCAGAAGAGCTGAAGCTGTTAAAGCTGCAAAGGGTGGGCCAACACAATATTGAACCCTACGGACTAAGACTGGGATGCCATTAAAGTTCATGTGCATGTAAAGGCAGGCGTCCCAATACTTTTGGTAATATAGTGTATGTCAAAAGGTCAGACTATTGTTGAGTCTTATTTACAAAGATGGTACAAAGCTTGATTCCAGTATTTGACTATAAGAGCTCCTTTAAAATAGGATTATTTGAAGAGGTGTACTTTCTCGGCAAATGGTTTACTCTAGATACACAAACACAATTGTTATGTTATTTACCTATTGTTTTGAAAGACAACACAATTGGTTTTGTACAAACCTTTGATTTAACAGAAAATTAAAGTTTGTTATCTCTGAAAAAGCAACAGGTGTGTGTGTGGGAGAATGTGTCTGTCAAATTATTTATTTCCATACATTAAAAACAATTTAGAAAAAGCATGAAATGCAGAGATAAAGCATATGAAAACCCTGCAATAGTCCAAATGTACCTTAGCTTTGTTTCAAATCCATTGTGCCATTCCTTTGCAAAAGCACTTAGCCTTTATGTATTCTAGATGTTGTTAAAGCAGTAGTATACTCCGCTTTTTAACTTTTACCTACAGGTAAGCCTATAATAAGGCTTACCTTTAGGTAAAATAATCTCCTAAACCTGCACGGTTCAGGAGATATTCTCCCTGCAGGCAGCCGCAGACACCAGCGGCACATGCGCTCTGAAGGTCCGGCGGACCTTCAGAGTTCCTTGACGGCTCCTTGCTAGAAAGTGAACTCCCACGCGCATGCACGGGAGTGACATCATCGCGGCTCCGGCCACTCACAGCGCCGGAGCCGCAGAACCCAGAAGAGACGCCGAGGGAAGATGTCAGCTGCCTCAGCGGTGTCCGGTCGACCATGTCGGGGCTTCGTTCTAAGGAAAGTATTTCATAATGAGCTAGTATGCGATGGATGCTAGCTCATTATGCCTTTGTCTTGCAGGGTTTGTTTATTTTTTTGGGTTTTTGTTTTTTTGAGGATACAACCCCTTTAAAGAAGAAGTAAACTTCCAACGATTGTTTGTACCTATAGTTAGGCCTATAAAAAGGCTTACCTATAGATACTGTAAATATCTCCTAAAGGCTAGTACACACTATAAGAAAATCGGGCGAATATTTTCGTCCAAAGTATTTTTGTACGATTTTCGTATAGTGTGTACACAACTTTCCACATCCGATTCTGAATTTTCGAACGAAAATTCTTTAAGGAGCAAACTCCAAAATTTTTCTCGTACGAAAAAAAACAAACAATTTTCGTTCAACCTCCCTGCCTCCCTGGCGGTATGATTGTTTCCGATTTTAGATGCTGAAAGCGGTACAATTATTTTGCTAGTAACTCTTAAAGCGGAAATCCGGGCACAGAAACATTTTTTCAGTGAACATACCCCCGGGACAGTCAGGGCTAGTACATTCCACAATGGCTAGCCTCTGATCTGTCCCGGTTCGCACTTACCTGCAAGAAGAAATACTCACTTTTAAAATTTCTTCTCCAGCATTGCCATCTCTGTTGTGGGCAGCTGAAGCCAGCGCGATCCTCTTCTGCGTCCTCTTCCGCGTCTTCTTCTCCCAGAATGCGCCTGCACCGGCCCCTCTCGTCACTTCCGGCGCGGCGCCGCATTCCTACACAGCTTCTGGGCATGCCCAGAAGCTGTTTAGCAAGGAATGTGGCGTCACACCGGAAGTGACGAGCTGGGCCGGTGCAGGCGCATTGATTCCTGGGAGCGATGGCGTTCAGTTCCCAGGAATCATTGCAAGCCGGAAGAGACGGCGCGGGCTGAGGCCGCAGAGGGAGGAAGTGACGAAAGGTGAGTATTTCTTTCTACAATTACAAGGTAAGTAAAAAAAAAAAATAATCCTAACTATCCAATTCCTTTTCAGGTGAAGCAAAGCAAGCGGATGGGCACAAAATCGATTAGGTCGATTTTGTGCCCGAAACTCCGCTTTAAGGACAAGCAACCCAAACCAACTATTTACATATGATTTTTTTTTTTTACTGTGCGTTCTTCTTTATAACATCTCAGGTATGATAAAGTTTGAAACACAAAATCATAAATTATAATATAATAAATGACTATAAATAAGTTAAAGTATATAGATAGATAGATAGATAGATAGATAGATAGATAGATAGATAGATAGATAGATAGATAGATAGATAGATAGATAGATAGATAGATAGATAGATAGATAGATAGATAGATAGATAGATAGATAGATAGATAGATAGATAGATAGATAGATAGATAGATAGATAATGTATACGATAGATAGATATGTATACATATATATGTGTATACATACAGTATATAGATAGATAGATAGATATACGTGTGTGTAAATATATATATATATATATAGATATATATGTACATATGTATATGTATGGCAGCGGGACTCCAATGCACGGGGCAGGCGGCTCTGATTGCCACCTGACACCCACAATCGCTCCCCGCTGAGAGAGAAGAACGGTCAGCTGTTGTGATCCTTTTATATAGGAAGGAACACAGGTCTCTGTGTTAATTTCACAAGCCACGCCCCCACACAGTTAGAATCACTCCCCTAGGCTCACATTTAACCCCTTTGATCACCCATAGTGTTAACCCCTTCCCTGCCAGTGTCATTATTACAGTAATAGTGCATATTTTAGCACTGATTACTGTAGTAATGTCACTGGTTCCCCCTAAAGTGTAAAAAATGTCAGTTAGGAGTCCGATCTGTCCGCCGCAATGTTGCCTTCCTGCTAAAAATCGCAGATCACCGCCATTACTAGTAAAATAAAAAAAAACAATAAAAATGACATAAATCTTTCCCGTAGTTAGTACATATACATGTACAGATAACTTTTGCGCAAACCAATCAATATACGCTTATTGTGATTTTTTTTTTTTACCAAAAATATATAGCAGAAAACAAATTGGCCTAAAATGTTAAAATAATTTGATTTTTAAATTTTTTTTTTTTTTGAGAATGTTTTTTTTTTTTTTTTTCATAATTTTAAACTTTATTCAATAATAAAAAGTCATACAAAATGCAAAACAAAAGAGAATGTTATATAGCAGAAAGTGAAAAATATTGTTGTTTTTTTTTTTTTTTTTACAGAATTGTCGCTATTTTTTGTTTATAGCGCAAAAAATAAAAATCGCAGAGGTGATCAAATACTACCAAAAGAAAGCTCTATTTGTGGGAATAAAAGGACATCAATTTTATTTGGGTACATTGTCGCACAACCGCACAATTTTCCGTTAAAGTAACGCAGTGCTGAATCACAAGATATGGCCTGGTCATTAAGGGGGGGAAATCTTCTGGTCCAGAAGTGGTTAATAAATGCCCAAGTGCTCGATGCACCTAATTGTGCTGTGCGTTTACAAGCATCAAGCATTTGTTCTGTCAAATTGATGCTGCCAGGAAGAAAGACGTTTAGGAGAGATGGGCAAACACCCCGTGTGCATGAAGCTCTAAAGTATATGTAAACCCTCACCTTGTCAAACAACCTATTCCGTTTAAAATAGAAATGAAAGGCAAAACATGTGTGCATAAATATAAAAAAAAACATAACAAATACCTATTTTTCCTCTTTTTTTTTTTTTTAAAGTGATTACATACCCTATGTATTCAGATGCATAAGGAGCTCAGAGAGCTAAGGGAGGACAAACAGCAGCACACTGATCTTCCACAGCGAATGGCTGTGCAGGGAGGGGGAGGGGACAAGTCTGATCATTGGAGGATAGCAGGCTAGAGAACTGACCATGCTTTACTCTCATGCCTAGTGTGGTCAATTTTTAGTAGAAAAGCAGAGGAATTGGCAGGAACACCAGGGATTTCACACAAAGGAAGCAATACAAAGAGAACAGGATACATTTTCATGTGAGTACATGGTACAGCAGGCACATATCAGAAAAATGAAATGTTCATATTTTTTAATAAGTTCAGTCGTAGGACTTCTGCTGTCTTTCTAGGGAGTGGCTCTTATTCATGGTTAGAATTGATATTCTACAGTAGCAGTCCTTATAGTGGTTGTAAAGTCTCGTTTTTTTTTTGTTAAAAATAACAAACATGTAATACTTACTTACTTGCTCTTTGCAGTTGGTTTTGCACAGAGCAGCCCAGATCCTCCTCTTCTCGAGTCCCTCTTCGGTGCTCCTGGCCCCTCCCTCCTGTTGAGTGCCCCCACAGCAAGCAGCTTGTTATGGGGGCACCTGAGCCGAGCCACAGCTCCCTGTGTCCATTCAGAGACGGAGCTGCAACCTGGCCCCACCCCCTCTCTCTCCTCATTGGCTTGCTGAATATGATTGACAGTAGTGGGAGCCAATGGTGACTCACTGCCATCTCAGCCAATGAGGAGGGAGAGTCTTGGGCAGCCAAGATACTCCTGCAACATTGCTGGATCTAGATATACCTCACGTAAGTGTCAGGGGGGCTGAGGACAGCTTCTGCACACAGAAGGCTTTTAATCTTAATGCAAATAATGCATTAGGATAATATAAACCTTCTTAAGGCACCCCTACCAATAATCCCTGTATTGGGGACTGTTGGTCAGGTCATTGGAGTTTGTTTCAATCTGTATGTCCCTCTTTTGGGCACCACAGGCAATAGACACATCCCTCCTGAAAGGAGTTCCTCCTACAGCCAACACTGAACACAAATGCTCCACACTCAATTGAATTCCTATCAAAGATCAAACAAGGTCAGAATGACAACAGTTTTAATCCTTGAAGATGTTATTTTGTAACAAGGGTGTAATTCTTTTGTTGTGGTACTCATGGTATAAGTTAGTCAGTTTTATTCCTCTCAGCAACGCTTTACCAGCATTAACAGCTTTACCTGCCCTGGTTCTGCTATTTGGCTACAAGGCATCAAGGTAGAATCTATTTATAAAGCTGCAACTTCTGCAACTCTGAGCTCTCTCCTTGATGTAAGTCTACTAAACCCAGGAGCCTGCAGTCACTATATCTGCTCTCCCACAGTAAACAGAATATAGCAGTCTTCTGACTTCTATCAGTGTCTAGTTAAAGCTTGTGGGAGGAGTTTTCATTCTCCCATGACTGTCCTATAAGGATTCAGGACCCCTGACCCTATGTCTGGACAGTGCTGATTGGCCCTGTTTTGATCACGTGCACCCTGCCAAGAAAAAAAAAATCTCTCTAGCAATACAGACCAAACTGGGCATGTGGAGACTGACTCCACTAACTCTGTCTTGTTTGGAGATGTTTGGGGGACAATGCAAGAAGGAGAGGATCAGATAAGACAGGATCAAACAGCCTTTCTACACAATGCAGAGGATTAATGCCTTAGGTTCCACTGTGAGTATAACAAGAATGCTTTACTGCATATACAGACTGATTTTACTGTTGTGGGTTTAGTAACACTTTAACGTGTTACTAAACCCAGATCCTGCATTCACTATATCTGGTCTCCCACAGTACACAGAACATGGAAATGCAATTATTTTAGTAAATATAAACTGATAAATACCCTTTTTCATCAGCTGTATATAGCAACTAGAGCAACCTTGTGACTTGTAGCAGTGAGTGCTGATAGATTGTAGGAGGAGTTTTCATGTCTCCCACGATTGTCCTATCAGGGTTCAAGACCCTTGATTCTCTGTCTGAACATGTCTGGACAGTGCTGATTGAGCCTGTGCTGATCACATGTACCCTCCCAAGAAAATAAAAAAACTTACTAGCAATACACACCAAACTGTGCAGCCTGAGTCCATAGACTGTAAATATCAGGTTGTTTTTTGGAGTCAGTAGAAGAAGGAGATGATCAGAGAACACAGGAGCAGCCTTTTTACACAATGCAGAGGATTAACCTCTTAGGATCCACACTAAGGGGTATAACAAGCATGCTTCACTGCATATACAGGCTGATTTTACTGTTGTGGGTTTAGTAACATTTAATCATTCACCTGGGGTGGCATCTTTATTGTTAACATGGTGTTCCAGACTTTATATGATCCCATCCACAGACCAGGTTACCCGCCACCACACATTTATGGGGAACAAACCCTTGTTCTCTCAACATTGGAATAAGCTGCTTTCTCAATGTAGGTGTTTGGAAGCTGGCAGTGGGTTATAGGGGGATGAGGATAACAGGGGGTAGTGTATTAGGGAGGTATCAGCAGGTTGCCAGGTGTGATGACGAAGAGAATGAGGATGACAGGGGGTGGAA
The DNA here is from genome assembly GCF_965119305.1 of Pelophylax lessonae. Lineage (NCBI taxonomy): Eukaryota > Metazoa > Chordata > Amphibia > Anura > Ranidae > Pelophylax > Pelophylax lessonae. The sequence continues at coordinate 290,455,322 of NC_138773.1, forward strand.
TGTTAGTAAGGTATCAGTGGGTTGCCAGGTGTGATGAAGATGAGGATGACAGGAGGTAGGGTGTTAGTAAGGTTGCAGTGGGGTGCCAGGTGTGATGAGGATGACAGGAGGTGGGGTGTTAGCAAGGTTGCAGTGGGGTGCCTGGTGTGATAAGGAAAAAAGAGGGTGGGGTGTTGGAAAGGTTGCGGTGGGTTGCCAGGTGTGATGAGGACGAGGATGACAGGGGGAGGGGGGTGTTAGCAAGGTTGCAGTGGGGTTCCAGGTGTGATGAGGATGACAGAGGGTGAGGTGTTATCAAGGTTGCAGTGGGGTGCCAGGTGTAATGAAGCTTAGGATGAGGGAGACAGGGGGTGCTGTGTTAGTAAGGTATCAGTGGGTTGCCAGGTGTGATGAAGATTGCTCCTCTAGCTACAGCAGGGGCCAAAAACTAAATTTGCCTAGCTGCCTAACTAGGAGGGTGCAACACCAGAATGACTTTGACCCAAAATAATTCTATATCTGACCACAGTAAAGTAGATGTAGCACCCTCCAGTGTGTGCTAGATGTAGTGTAGGTACATTTGGTTAGCTGAAAGCTAAACCTGCGCTGTAAATCTGGGTCAGGGTTCAGTGAGTCAGGGCTGGATGACGCATCCTGACAGCTCCTCTGGTGCTTCCTCCTGGTCTAGAAGGTTGTAGAAACTTTAAGAGATAGTGGGTGGAAGTTAGGAGAAGCTGCCTGGAATATTAAAAAAAAAAAAAAAAAACATTAATAATATATATAAATAGGCCTAAGCCATGCCAGCAAGGGAAGATGGAGATATAGTGCTGTGGAGGCTGTCGGTGGCCCTCTTGGGTACCCCCTAGTCTGGGAGAGGTGACCTTGGGCCGGGGCTTCGATGATGGAAGGATCCTGCCATTACACACAGAAGAAGCTCTTCCTGGTGGCACAGGGGCAAGAGAGAGAAGAGTGTCAGTAGAGCATCACTACTAGTGATGTCGCGAACATAAAATTTAATGTTCGCAAACGGTGAACGCGAACTTCCGCAAATGTTCGCGAACCGGCGGACATTGCAAATCGCCATAGACTTCAATAGGCAGGCGAATTTTAAAACCCACAGGGACTCTTTCTGGCCACAATAGTGATGGAAAGTTGTTTCAAGGGGACTAACACCTGGACTGTGGCATGCCGGAGGGGGATCCATGGCAAAACTCCCATGGAAAATTACGTAGTTGACGCAGAGTCGGGTTTTAATCTATAAAGGGCATAAATCACCTAACATTCCTAAATTGTTAGGAATAACGTGCTTTAAAACATCCAGTGTGTGTATACGATCAGGTATGATGTTGTATCGATCAGGTAGTGTAAGGGTTACGCCCGCTTCACAGTGACAGACCAAACTCCCCGTTTAACGCACCGGAAACAACCACAAACAGACCAGAACCGACCAAAATGGGACAGGAACTGGGCTTTAAGGGTTAGGGTTAGGTTTAGTGTTAGGGGATAGGGTTAGGGTTATGGTGAGATACTTAGGGTTAGAGTTAGTAACCCTACCCCTACGCCTATAACCCTAACCCTCTAACCCTAAGCACTAAAAATAACCCTAGCCCTAACCCTAACCCTAGCCCTAACCCTAATTCTAATTTTTTTTCTGGTTCTGGACATGCTACAGTGCTGAAACTTCACAGGTACACTTTTTAGACCCCCCAGACACCAAATCACAGAAAAAAAGTTCTTAAAAAATGTCATTTTTGATAGAGAGCCAATTATTGGAAAAATTAAAAAAAAAAAAATAAATAAAAAAATTATTTGGATTTAGTGTCTGGGGGGTCTAAAAAGTGTACCTGTGAAGTTTCAGCTCTGTAGCATGTCCGGAACCAAAAAAAAATACGAATTAGGGTTAGGGCTAGGGTTAGGGGGTTAAGTTTAAGGTTAGAGGGTTAAGGTTAGGATTAGGGTTAAGGCTAGGGTTAGGTTTAGGGTTAGGGTTATTTTTATGGCTAGGCTTAGAAGGTTAGGGTTAAGGTTAGAGGGTTAGGTTTAGTGTTAGGGTTACGGTGAGATACCTAGGGTTAGAGTTAGTAGCCCTACCCCTACCCCTCTAACCCTAACCCTCTAACCCTAAGCACTAAAAATAACCCTAACCTTAGCCCTGACCCTAACCCTAATTCTATTTTTTTTCTGGTTCTGGACATGCTACAGAGCTGAAACTTCACAGGTACACTTTTTAGACCCCCCAGACACTAAATCCAAAGATTTTTTTTTTTTTTTTTTAAGCTTTTTTTTTTTTTTAATTTTTTCAATAATTGGCTCTCTATCAAAAATGACAATTTCTAAGAACTTTTTTTTTTGTGTGTGATTTAGTATCTGGAGGGTCTAAAAAGTGCACCTGTGAAGTTTTAGCTCTGTAGCATGTCCAGAACCAGAAAAAAAAGATAATTTTTCAGTAGAGCAGGGATGGTGGGAACCCTCCTTTTACACCTATATGATCTTTTTTTTCTGGTTCTGGGCATGCTACAGAGCTGAAACTTCACAGGTACACTTTTTAGATCCCCCCCCCCCCGAAACTAATCCCAAAAAAGTCATGCCTGCCTCCAAAAATGCCTGATAAATATATAGAAAAAAAATAAAAGCAGACTGAAATACCAGCCCTAAAAAGGGCTTTTTGGGGTGCTGTCAGGATGCTGTCCTTACAGCAGGAGTGGACACAGAACACTGGCCTAGCTAATTATATCCCTATCAATTCAGCAGCATCAGCAGCCCTCTCCCTGCTCTAACTAACTCTGCAGCTTCAGAATGAATCTAAGATGGATGCTGCCCTTGCTTTTTTATAGGAGGTGGGAGGGTCTGGGAGGGAGGGTATGCTGATTGGCTGGAATGTGTCTGCTGACTGTGAGGTACAGGGTCAAAGTTTGCTCAATGATGATGTATAAGAGGCGGACCGAACATCGCCAGCGAACAGTTCGGGACAACTCTAATCACTACTAGGGACTTACAAGGTGGGAGACTGCCAAATGTAGCCAGTTATCACTGAAGACTGCATTGTGCCAAGTCATTATCCCTTCCCTGGGAGATCCCCAGCAGAGTCAGCCAGATGGGCTGGTGTGAGTCAGTCTGGAAGACTGTAGAGGAAAGTTAGCTTGGAGGGGAAGTCTTCATTCCATAACGTTCAGTCATTATTTTTCACTCTCCTGTTATCATTTAATTAATTAATCAATTAATTATTATTGTTTATTTTATAAGTATTTTAAGTTCATCTATTTTCTATTATCATTTACCATTTCTTACACATAATATTTACCTAGATCACCTTCCATCAACATTAATAAAATATAATACATTTTTACCCCTCCCCCACTCTTCCACGGACACTGATATACATGAAAATACAGCAATTGGACAAAAACCAACTTTGTTTATGCAAGCATATGTGTATATAATTTATTCTACAGTGCACTCTGCAACAGTTTACATTGTTCTTTGTTTTTATTGTTTTTATCCCCAATGTGTATACCATTATGTGCCCATACACCGGACAATAGCGATCCTCTATTTGCGGACGCTAGGACCCAGGAGACATGTCCTTGGTCCTATTTAAATCCATCCCAAACACGGCTGTAGTAGGCCTGAAGAAGGAGCGCATGCTCCGAGAACGCGTCGCCTTGACAACCTCCCCAGCACCCGGAAGTAGACACAGGAGAAGCTGCCGGACAGTCTTCAGAGCCACGGCGAGACTGATATCCATCAGCCACGTCCAAGGAGCTGGAACCTCCAAGGGCATCCTGAAGCCTTTCTTCCTCCAAGGGGATACATACATCTGGATTGATATATACACATCTGGATTGACATTATGAGCCGGAAGCACACTCTTTATATAGTGTGAGTAACTATGTTTCTTTGCCCTAATAAATGTTTAAGCTGCACTCAGATGGCGCTTTTTGTTTTTCCTCCAGTTACCGAACAAGCCCCTTCTTGCTTGACATAGAGCAGCCGTCATTCGTGCCAGCACCCATCTCCTATCAACAAATTGGTATAAGACTTGTCATAGCTTTATGTTTTTTTTGCATTTTGCCTTTCTTCTCACCCGCCGCATCAGACTTGTCATGCTAAATGACCACACCTAATTGAATGTATGACTATTAGTGTTCACTCTTACCCACTGCCTACAGGGTTCAGCACTAATTTTCTTTGCGCCAGTATATTTATTTTATGTTTTTTGGGGTCGAGGGGCATGGTAATGTCGCAAGCATGGACTCCGCCCAATGCATTTTTGTGAAAGATCATGTCCTCGAGGGCATGAGATAAGTAATAGAGATGCGTCCTGGAGGTCACAGACACCAAATTTACCTTAATTCATATTGTGCCTGCACTTTTTGCAAAGTTGCTGAATTCTTGAAATGCAGCTTTAACAATATTGATCACTTGTTTTTATTAAGCTGAAAAGATAGCAACAAAAGTAACCTGTTTTTTTTTCTGTCCACATTTGCATTGTGGTTTGGGCATTCGATTCTTTCTATCCATATCTGATCTGTTTCTTTAAAGTGCTATCTGTTTTCCCCTATGGATACACCAGAATTTGTAACCCCTGGCTCTGAGTCTATCAGAAATTAAATCACCCTCCCGGGCAAAACTTTCCAAAGTAGAACAGGTTTTTTTTTTGGCCCACAGGCACAGACACCTTCCGTCATGTAAATGGAAGCTTTAACACCTATGAAGCCATCTTAAAACCAAGGACCGGATTATGTAACTAGAACACTGTGGTTCCACAACATTCACATTTCCCATTCTATTCTTAGATAACCAACGTCTGCCTTTCCATGGTGCTTGGAAAGTTGGAATTGGGTTTTGCTGCAACCTCTATGGATACAAATGCTGGGTTATGTTCCTGACACTCATCAGAATCAGAAAAGTGGCTTGGATAAGCTACGAAAAGTCCAGTTGAATGTGTCTAACTACTTCTAGCTATACCATGATCTGGATAAATGAGAACCTTTACAGATATATTAAAAAAAAAAAAAAAAACCTGTATAATTATTGCTTTTGATCACAAACCTTTTTTTTTGTTGGCTTCTGATTATTATATTTAGCTTACAGAAACATTTATTACAGCTTATTGTGGTGACATAAATCACTCTTTTACTAAGTGCCTATTAGAGAACTACTTTACACCGTTAAGAAATAATTTCAACAGGGGCCAGATATCACATTGTAGCTCAATATGCAATTTGCTCAGTAGTGCAAATTCTCAAAGCACAATGTATATTTATGATACAAGCTGCAGAGTTCAGCCATTACATTTATGATGAGTGCACAACCCCCCCCCCCCCCCAACCCCCCTTGACCATTAACAAACGATTGTGATTATGAACACCTTTCCATTAAATGAAATAGTCACATTAAATCTGCACTTGATTTAGCGGGAATAGAGATCTGTAAGATTTGCCATTCTCTTCCTTGCTGAATTGGTCATAATGACAGAACTCGAGCATTACAAAATCATCCCCCCCCCCCCAACATGCTTGATTATACTTTCTTGCCGTTGAAGTGTAGTTTAGTTTGCCGTGAATCAGCTTCTTGCCTTATGCAATCAAGTCAAATTCTATTCCCCCATCGCCTTTTATTTGACAGAGTGATTAATACATGTTAATGTTTCCATTTGAAGATCTTCCCTAAAGTGTCTTTTTTTTTTCTCTTTTTCTTTTAAGATGTACTATTTAGAGATGATTCAACTTTTTTTTTGTACCCTTGAAAAGTAATAGTTTATTGCAATTTTATTCTCGTTTCCATAGAAACCATAGATGTGACGATTAGCTTTTACGGCAGAGTAATGGCAATTAACGATACAAGCGTTAGATTTATACAAGATAACCAACCGATTAGCAGGAGAAAGATGTTCTGAAGCTTTTACATCTATTTGGAGGAACAGGATAACATGCATATACTTGTCAAATGTTTTTTTTTTTTCCTGCTTTAAAAAATACAAAAACATCCTACGACTACAGCGACACTCTCTTATTTATGTATAAATACATTTTTGTCCTGCAGAGCATTTAGAAATAAGTATGATTATTGTGGGTTTTGTATAGTTTTTCTATTTTAATTTATCAAAGCCATAACTAAGTAATATATTTTTTTTAAATTAAAGCCATATTAAAGGGGTTGTAAAGGCAGAAGGTTTTTTCATCCTAATGCATTCTATGCATTAAGATAAAAAGTTTTCTCTGGGTAGCAACTCCCCTCAGCCCCCGTAATACTTACCTGAGTTCCCTCTCTATCCAGAGATGTCCACGAGTCCCTCGGTCGTCCAGGACTCTCCCTCCTGATTGGCTGAGACACAGCAGGGACGCCATTGGCTCCCGCTGCTGTCAATCAAAGTCTGTTAGCCAATCAGGAGAGAGAGGGGTGGGGCCGAACTGCAGCTCCCTATCTGAATGGACACACGGAGCTGCAGCTCGGCTTGGGTGCCCTCATAGCAAGCTGCTTGCTGTGGGGGCACTTGACAGGAGGGAGGGGCCAGAAGCAGCAAAGAGGGACCTGAGAAGACGAGGATAAGGCTGCATTCACACTTGAGCATAGCGTTTTACCGCGTTTTTTACCGCAATTTTTACAGCGATTTTTACCACGATTTTTCTGCGATTTTCAGGTGTTTTTTTCAGGCGTTTTTGGAGGCAGGCATTGACATCTATCAAAAACGCTGGTAATCAGCCCAAAAAGAAGCTCATGTACTTTTTTCAGCTACAGGCATTTTGCAAAATGCTCAGATGTTAACAGGGGCCATTTAAATGAATGGGGTTTTACTTGTTGGGCGTTTTGGAACGTTTTTTTTGAGCGTTTTTGGAGCTGAAAAACACTCAAAAACGCCCAGGTGTGAATGGAGCCTAAATACTCTGCACAGAGAAGATGTTTGTTATTTAAAAAAAAAAAACAAGATTTTACAATTAAAAAAGTTAAAAAAGAAAAGAATCAGCGCAAGATGTCTAAAATTGGTGGACCATAAAACACTGATGAATAAGTAAAAACATTTACAAAATGGATCAGAACAATAATAATCTTCTATGAAAAGTTGTACAATAAATAATGTATAAAGTGCCAAGGTGATATATCAAGTGCTCATGTGCTGAATAAGAATAAATATCAATAATACTAGAAGTGATGATCCTTTTATCACAATATAAAATCTTAAAGTGGTGGTGAAATAAATTCTAAGATTTTACAATTACTTTTTTTTTTTTGGTTAAAAACGTTTATAAAATGTATTTCAAATACAAAATTGTAAAAAAGAGGAAATACAAAGAGTAAACTCGAGTTTCTATACAATAAAGCATTGATTCCAATTACAATGTATAGAAACTTGTTTTTAAACACATATTTGTGAAACAAGTAAAAAAAAGGAGAAAAAACTAAAGTAAAGAAAAACGTGTGATGCCAGTACCTCCATTGCCTCTTGAGGAGGGACCAGCATCCGTCATCTCAAAGCAAGTAAAGAAAATTAATGGGTATGTAAGCTTTTTTAAAAATCCTGTAACATATGATACCTTAATGTACAACATTTAAGAAAGTGAACACTACTCAAGATATGAGAGAGCATTTGTAAAGATACCACGGTGTCCATTTAAGGTCAAAGATTCTTTTAGAGTCAGAGATAGTGTGATGAAGATATTCCATAGATCTAATCTCCTCAATCCTGCATAATACTTGAGAGAAGGGTGTGACAATACATCTCTTAGCAGACAGCAGGCAAGTTCATTAGCACACCCGATAATAGGTGAATGGAGAGCCACCTCAGACAGTCCGTCTCCTCATTCAACTTCCTGGAATGACCATATTAGGAGTGGTACTTCCTGTCCAGAGACCTCATACTATACAGGGAATAACATCGTCATTTTACTAGGGAGACATTATTCCTGAATGTGACTGTCCCATTTGTAGTAGTCCAAACCATGCAAGGCGTTTGGCTAAAACATAGGGGAATAAAGGGAGCTGGGGGCTTCTGTCTCCTTGCACATGGCAGTCCTTCTGGTCAAGCTATCTGACCAATCACTGCTGACTCATTTTCAATTCCTCATTTGCATGGCTAAGGAGGACCAGAAGGGGAACTGCAGGTACTTTACAATTGACCAATAGGAAAGCGGTTGTTGGGGGCAGGATGTTCCAAATTCCTTATAAAAGTGTGCTGTGTTCTTCCAATAAATGGTGTTCCTGTTTTACCCTCAACTCGGAGCTTTGTCTCCTTTTTGGGAGGGGATTTACTATCTGCGGCTAGAGACTGTTTCCTGCTAACGTAAGCCACTCAGTTACGGTGGCTATTCGGTGGTTTCATTCCTTTTTACGCTGAGGTTTGTAACAAAGGGGATATCAGCATCTTTCCAGTGTTTAGCTATGGTCCACATCATCGCCACACAGAAGGTGTGGCCCAATCTAGTGAGTTGAATAGATAAGTCTGGGATATTTTGGAATAGTAAGCAATTGAGGTAAGAAAGAACTATTTTCTTCCTGTTACCTTTTCCACAAGGAAAAATATCTCCGACCAAGTATGCGCAATTTTATTGCAATCCCACAATATATGCTTCAACGAGCCCGTCTCCTCACATCCTCTAAAACAACTAGGTGGGACATCTGGAAAGAACTTGTTTAACTGCTCAGGTGCATAATACCACCTGGTGAACACCTTCACAGCAGTTTCCCTTACGCTTAGAGATTTAGTGGCTTTGCGTAAATAAGATTTTACAATTACTTTAAACTCAAAGATGTGATGGCTGCATTTTTCATTTTTTAGGCTTTTTTCCTTTATTTTCACCTGGTGATCTGGCCTGTATCGCATGTCTTAGATTTTCCCCAAGGTGACCAGATTTATAGAATTAAATCCGAGAACATATATATTTTTTTTAATTAGTAATGGCGGCTATCAGGGACTTGTAGTGGGACTGCGATATTGCGGCAGACAAAATGGACATTAAGGGACACTTTTTACACTTTGTGGGGACAAGTGACACTAATACAGTGATCACTGCTAAAAATATGCGCTGCACAGAGGAAGATCACTCCGCCAGGGAAGGTAAGGAGATAGGCAGGCAGGCGGCTGGCTGGGACTGACATGAGAGTGGGAGTGGAATGGGCATGTGCCTGAAACTGAAGAACTAGTCCCTCTTCTCCGACCAGCACATGATCATCTGAGGGGGCACAGATAATGAAAAAAATACAACCCCCCCCTCCCCCCAAGCTTGTGGGAGCGGCAAAGCGGGGATGTGTAATTCTGATTTTTTCTTTCATTCTGCATTGACGGTCTTTGAAATTGTCCAGGCCTCTGTTCAATTCCATTCCGGGGACAAAACCGGGAACAGACTTGGTACGGAGACAGTGTCCTCAGTCCGGGAACGTCTGGTCACTCCTGGACAGCAGCATTCCCAGTCTGGAGAGAGGTTAGTGTTAGGTCGCATTCACATCTAGCGATTTAGTATTGCGGGTGAAATCACTGAGATTCTACCAGATAAATCACACTGCAATTGCAGCAAAATCACATTGCTTGAAGCTTGTCGCCCAAAAAGGAGGAGGAGCTTATTTTGGGCGACAAGCTTGCAGTTTGCCGTGATTGCAACTCTCATTATCATGCGTGCTGCGTTTTGCCATCATTGCAGTAAGATTTAGAATCATGAGCGGAACTGAGGCAATTCAGCAATTCACCAGATATGAATGGGGCCTTAGATGCACTAGCAGATTTAAATCATTACACAAAATGGAGCGGGGTGGCTGTGAAACACGTAGCTATGCTAATATTCGGCCCCCAGCATTGACGCCGCTTCCGGTCTGCTCTGATCTCCACAGCCCTCATTATTTTTCTTTTGCTGAGGTTCTCCATTACATCAAAACAGTAGTGCCCTTTCACTATCCTGGAATGACTTTAGGTGCAATTTTTCCGTATATAGTGAATACCTTTGTGAGATGCACTTTTTTTCAATACTGCATGTGAGTTGCCAGATCGTTTTTTTTTTTTTTATACATTACAATGTTTTTATACAATAAAGTGTTTTACATTACTACGCTCCAACCGGCACTCTCTGTTGTCCACTTAGATTCAGGTGGGACAAAGGTTTTATGTGAATGAAAAAAAAGTTGACGTTGTTAGCACCCCTATCACTGGTAAGCTGCAATAAATTACATTTTTGTTTTGGGCTTTATTACTGCTTTAGGTAAATATGGGATAAGGTATACAGTAAACCCCCCTCCATTGCGGGGGTTACGTTCCGGACCCAGCTGCGAAAAGTGAAAATCCGCAAAATAGAAAAACTCTATTAAAATGCATTGTAGGCATGTTTTACTGTACGTGTAAAAGCATTTTAAGGTCTTTAAACACACTTTTAAAACAATAGAAACTCATTTAAACACATAAAAGATACTGAGAGACATAGCAAGAGCTATGGAAAACACAAAAATATTTCATTTTTAATGATTTATATAGTAAAATAACATTACAAAAAAAAAAACGCAATATACCGGGACCGCAAAAACTGAACCGCGATGGAGCGGGGGTTTACTGTATGAATATTGTGCAATTGTTTATCCAACCAGCAGGTGGAGTTGTAGGCTTGTCACATGTTTTACAGTTTCATCTTAGCTTCCATTTAGCTTAGTAAACAAAACTGTTTTGTTTTATTTTTTTTATTTTTTTTGTACTGATGTAGTAGGTAGAAAAAAAAAAAAAACACTATACCTTCCTTTCATCTATTTTGGTTTGTTTAGGGCTGTTCACACCACAAAAACTTGCTCCAGATCTGTCCCAGATGCATTTCTGCATGTGCATTTTTAATGCTTTGAAGTGTTTTTGATGCTTTTCCCAGCTGACCGAGATTTCCCAAAGACACCAATGAGCCCTAAAAGCTGAAAATCGGTGTGGGAAGAAGGGGGGTAAAAGAAGGGTAAAAGTGCCCTGTATTTAAGTGGTTAAGGGGAACCCTATGACAGAATTAAAAAAAAAAGGTGTGGGGTTCCCCCACCCCCGAAATCTATACCAGGCCCTTTAGGTCTGGTATAGATTTTAAGAGGGACTCCGGGCCAAAAGTAAAAAAAAAATGGCATGGGGTCCCCCCAAAATCCATATGAGGCCCTTATCCGAGCATTCAGCTTGACAGGCCTAGAGAGGGGGGGAGAAGCAAGCGCCCCCCCTCCTGAACCATACCAGGTCGCTTTCCCTCAACAAAGGAAGGGTGCTTTGGGGTGCCCATGTTGATGGAGACAAGGGCCTCTTCCTGACAACCCTGGGCTGTGATTATGGGGGTCTGCTGGTGGGGGGCTTATCAGAATCTGAAGGCCTCCTTTAACAAGGGGCCCCCGGATCCCGCCACCCCCCCCCCCATGTGAATGAGTATCAGGTATATAGTACCCCTACGCAGTCACCAAAAAAGTGTCAAAAAGTAAGAACCACAGGAAACAGTTTTTGACAAGTCCTTTATTAAAAAATAAAAAAATAGTCTCCCTTGATGTAAATCCATCGTCAATCATGAAAAATAGAGAAAATAAAAACCGCTTCTACCTCTTGGGAGACGTCCTGCTGAATGCCTTCTCCCTGCTTTGACAGCTCTTTTATCAGCAAGTGGTGGGACCACCTGGCTACATGACCTGGTGGCACCACCCCTTATGACATCACATGACATCATGTGACGTCAGAAGGGGCAGTGCTACCAGGTGACGTAGCCGGGTGGCCCCGGCTCTTGCCTATATAAGAGCTGTCAAAGCGGAGAGAAGGCATTCAGAGGGATACCTCCCAAGAGGTAGAAGCAGTTTAATTTTATTTATTTTTTGGATCTGGCAGGCATTGTGATTGACAATGGATTTACATCAAGGGACACAATTATTTTATTTTTAAATTAAAGACTTGTCAAAAACAGTTTCCTGTGTTTCTTACTTTTTGACACTTTTTTGACACTTTTTGACCCCCCAGGCACAATATTTAAAGGATTTTTTTATTTTTATTGTTTCACTTTAAGCGTCATTAAAATCACAGCTCTATTAAAAATGATTGTTTTAAAAAAACTATTTTTGCATTGATACATGTCCCCCAGGGCAGTACTCAGGTCCCCATAGACTTTTTCATGACAATAACTTGCATATAAGCCTTTAAAATTAGGACTTTTTATTTTTCATGTTCGTGTCCCATAGACTTTAATAGAGTTTGCAAGCTCGCTGGAGCTTTTTCCCTGTTCGAGATGTTCTGGTGCAAACCAAACAGGGGGGTGTTCGGCCCATCTCTAGTCCTTAAGGAACTCAGCCAGGTGATAGCCAAACCATTGTTCCTAATTTTTATGGACAGTCTATTGACGGGAATGGTACCAGCTGATTGGAGAAAAGCCAACTTGTCATCAATATTTAAAAAAGGGCCAAGATATATCCCTGGGAACTACAGGCCGGTTAGCCTAACATCAATAGTCTGAAAGCGATTGGGGGGAATGATAAGAGACTATATACAAGATTTTAGTGAAAACAGTATCATTAGTAGTAATCAGCATGGATTCATGAAGACTTGTTCTTACCAGACCAGTCTAATAAGCGTTTATGAAGAAGCGAGCTGCCATCTAGAAGGAAGTCCTGTGGATGTGGTGTATCTGGATTTTGCAAACACATTTGATACAGTTCCCCACACACGTTTACTGTACAAACTAAGGTACATAGGTATGGACCATAGGGTGAGTACCTGGATTGAAAACGGGCTTCAGGGACGGGTCCAAAGGGGGGGTGATAAATGGGGAGTACTCACAATGGTCTGGTGTGGAAAGTGGGGTCTCCCAAGGTTCTGTCCTGGGACCAATCCTGTTTAATTTAGTCATAAACGATCCAGAGAGGATATGACAAATAGCTCAATCTCAGTATTTGTGGATGATACAAAGCTAAGCAGGAAAATAACTTCTCTGCAGGATGTGGAAACCTTACAAGAAGACCTCAACAAAATAATGGGGTGGGCAATTACATGGAAAATGAGGTTTAATGTTGGAAAATGTAAGGTAATGCATTTGGGTGGCAAAAATACAAATGCAAGTTACTCACTGGGGGGTGAACCTGTGAGGGAATCTAATATGGAAAAGTACCTGGGGGTCCTAGTAGATGACAAGTTCAGCAATGGCATGCAATGCCAAGCTGTTTCAAGCAAAACCAACAGAATACTGGCATGTAATAAAAAGGGGGGTTCACTACAGAGATAAAACGATAACTTTCCCACTCTACAAGACTCTGGTCCGGCCACATCTTGATTTGTCGTCCAGTTCTGGGCACCAGTCCTCAGGAAGGATGTGCTGAAACTGGTGAGAGTCCAGAGAAGGGCAACAAAGGTAATAAAGGGACTGGAGGACCTCAGCTACAAGGAAAGACTACAAGCATTGAACTTAATGTGATATAAATGTGATATCAATGTACAAACACTGTACTGGCAACCTTAGCATAGTGAACAAACTTTTCAGTGAAAGGGAATTTAAAAAGACACGCGGCCATTCAATAAAATTCGAAAAGAAGCGCTTTAACCTTAAACTGCGTAAAAAGTTTTTTACCGTCAAAGCGGTAAGGATGTGGAATTCTCTTCCACAAGCAGTGGTATCAGCAGGGAGCATCATAGTTTGTACTATTGACATAAACACACACACTCATCATAGGTTGAACTGGATGGACTGGTGTCTTTTTTCAACCCCACTAACTATGATACTATGATACTTTGCCTCTTATTATTTTGGTTGCCCTTCTCTGCACTTTCTCCAGTTCCCAAATAACAATTTTGTGAACTGGTGCCCAAAACTGAACTGCATATTCCAGATGAAGTCTTAAGCCAGACAAGGTACATCCTTCTGAAAAAGCAGTTTATATCCTCAAAATGCATCAAAGTAATTAATTTCATACTATCTATCAAGGATACTTTTAAGCTGCATAGAAGTTCCAAATTATCTTAAGCCATTAACAAAGGTCAAACAAAAATACATTTGCACCTCTCTCATTAAAGTCAGAGTCCCCCTTACATAAGGGTCCCTATCAGAGTCTGCCTTACATGAGAGCCCCTCTCAGAGTCCCTCCCCTTCACATCACCATTAGGGATGATCGAACGGTTCGGGTCGACCATCGGTTCGACCCGAACATTGACTGTTCGAAATTCGGCCGAATTCCAAACTTTTTGCTGAAAAAGTTTGGAATTTGGCAACCAGAACCGACCAAAATGCAATGGGACAGGAACTGGGCTTTAAAAGCCTGTGATTGGACCAGAACCATCAGTAAAAGCCAATTGAGGGGGCAGGAGGATGTTAGGAATGTGATTGGAGTGACTAGGGGGTCCAGAGGCCAATCAGTAGTGAATACGCCCCCCAGTATATAAGATAGCCCCGCCAAATTTCTAGCATTGTTATGCATTGTAATACAGGGATGTGGAGGAGAGTGGAAGCAGTTCTGTTACTCCTACTTCAAAAGTGTCATTTAGCAATTATTAGTGTGAGGAAAGAGATATCTTGTGTAGTTAGGGTACTATTTTCCACTATAGTTCGATTTAATAATCTAGTTTCTGTAGGGAAAGTTAAGTGTCAAGGTGACCATAGTGTAGTGTAGGGTTAACTGACTCTGACTGCTATGGCAGGGTGACCAAACTCTTCCATGTCAGGGTGACCGCCATAGAAAAAAGATCATTTGTATTAGAATTGCAGTAGAGCAGGATAGCGGCTTCGCTACTTTCACACCTGGCCGTTTTTGTTGCAGGCGTTTATTCGGCTTTTTACTGAACGTCTTTGGAGGCAGGCATGACATCTGAACTTCTGTGTAGGGGTTTATATACACACACACACATGTATGTATATATACACATACACATATATAGGTGTGAAAGTAGCAGAACCCTATGCCTGCGCTAATGAAATTATTTGCAGGCATAGGGCTTCGCTCCTATCACACCTATACGTGTGTATGTGTATAAATACATATATGTGTGTGTGTGTATATATACCCCTATACAGAAGTTCAGATGTTATGCCTGCCTCCAAAGACGCCCAAAAAATGCCCAAAAAAAAATGCCTGCAACAACACACCTGGGCGTTTTTGTTGCAGGCGTTTTTTTGGGCATTTTTTGGGTGTCTTTGGTGCTTTTAATGCTTATATCTGTTTTTATACATTTTTACATGTAACTGAAAAAAAAAATGTGTTTGTAGTACAGTGCTGTAAAAGTCCAAATAAATGTAAAAAAGTTTTCCAAAAAAAAAAAAAATCATACTTTGACATATAGGGGTCTGCATTGTATAAGTGAAATAAAAAAAAAATAAACTATTTGGCAGCAAAGTAGCTTTGGGAGCTATTCAGCTCTCTGCCGTTGACCTTTACATAGGGCAGTGATGGTGAACCTTGGCACCCCAGATGTTTTAGAAATACATCTCCTATTATACTCATGCACTCTGCAGTGTAGTTGAGCATCATGGGAAATGTATTTCCAAAACTTCTGGGGTGCCAATGTTCGCCATCACTGACATAGGGTGAAATATTTTATATATTGAAAATGTTCACATTTATCACAAGGGCAACAATAACTAGGAACTTGTTAAAGGTATGTTCTGCCAGGGCAGACAGTAATGAGCAATTTCCCCATTGGAGAGATTCTGACCAGTATCACTGCAAATATGAAGGAACACATAGTTCTGCAAGATGGGTCAAATTATTTAGAACGTGGGGTTGACGTGGGCGTGGGATATCAAAAATTCATTTTTTTACACATTTATTTATTTTTTTATATAAAGGTTCATAAGCAGCGCTTGATAGGAGGAAGTATCCACCACCTTCAGTGCATCTGATAGCACACACCACTGCACCACTGCAGATGCACTGAAGGTGGTGGATACTACCTCCTATCAAGCGCCACTTATGAACTTTTATATTTTGTTTATGTTATTGTCTATGCATTTTAGCTGGCTGCTTGAACCCCCTTTCTTTGAACTTTCATGGTTCCTGTAGGGGTTTTTATACCTGTATAGCGTGGAATTTTTTAAATATATTTTATTCCTATTTATTTATTTTTTTCATTTATGAAGTTTCATTTTAAATCAGAGATCTGGGAATTGATTGTAACATTGTCCAGTGCATTTAAATAGTCAATTCATATTGACATCATAGGAGAGTCTTTCAAAGAGATGAATATCATTAAACAAATAATTATTGGGTTTTACTAGCCTGTCGTTGGTGAAGCAATAATTCACTCAAGAATAAACATAACTGACTTGATTGTCAATATAGATGCTTTTTATATTAAGTTCAAAGTGCATGATGTGGCTTTATCATAAACGTAAATGAAATGTTATGGGTTATATCAACAGCATTTTGAATCAATTAACTGGAAATTGAAATGTTGTAAACTGAGACCTATGCATCTCCTAGATGGCAATAACAACAGAGAAAATACATTATTATTGTTATCAGGAAACAAGAATTGCGGGTTGATGAGTAATTAAAAAAATAAATAAATAAATACATTTAAAAAATAAAAATAAAAGGCAGACTTGACAGACCAGTCTTTTTCTGCCATTACTCTTTTATGTTTCTGTGCTACATGCTGCTCAAAAACTAATTTTAAAAAATGTCCTTGGTACTAAACATGTTTTTACATTTATTTACAATGAGGCAAATAAGAAAAATTACATTTTAATATTTGTCAGTAGAAATGTAGGATCATGAAAAGGTCATGCAGCTTGCTTTCACCAGTGCTACCCGGTGCCCTACACCATCAAGACTGACCGCGCTGCTCTCAGTCCGGCTTTTGAAATGACTGAAAGGTCTGATCAGTGAAATCACATTGCCAAGGTTTACTGCACTTTGCACATCTTCACTGCTCTTTGCACTGCCTTGTTGTGTGATCCAAACATGTGAAGAATAAAATGTCCTTTAACCACTTGCCGACCGGTCACGTTGACCGTACTGCGGCAAAGTGGCTCGTTATTGTCCGGCGACGTAGACCTGCGCTGGACTCCTCCCCTTGTGGGCGGCGCGCGGGCGCCGCCGGAGGCTAGCTCCCGCTGTATTCAGTTACAGCGGGAGTCGGGCCAGGGGAGGAGCGGCGGTGATCACCGCCACTCTTCCCCGATCGTCAGGGAATCGAGTGTGGAGATCCGCCCGCTTGTGTAAACAAAGCGGGCGGATCTCCTAAGTGACAGGCAGGGATTCATAGCTGAACCTGCGATCTGTGCCTGTGTCACACAGTCCCCTCCCCCCACACACGTTAGTAAGCACCAGGCATACATTAACCCCTTGATCATCAATAAAAGTTAACCCCTTCCATCCCAGTGTAATTTTTACAGTAACAGTGCATATGTATAGCACTGATTACTGTGGTAATGTCACTGGTACCCCCAAAAGTGTCAAAAATGTCTGGTCTGTCCGCTGCAATGTCGCAGTCCTACAAAAAAATCACAGATCGCCGCCAGATCGCCGCCATTACTAGTTTAAAAGAAAAACAATAAAAATGACATAAATTTCCCGAAGTTAGTAGCTGCGATAATTTTTGCGCAAACCAATCAATTGGCCTAAAATGTTAAAAAATTTAGATTTTTACATTTGGGGGGGGGGGGGGGGGGATTTCTTATAAAAAAATGTGAAAAATATTGTTATTTTTTCAAAATTGTCGCTCTTTTTTTGTTTATAGCGCAAAAAGTAAAAATCGCACAGGTGATCAAATACCACAAAAATAAAGCTCTGTTTGTGGGAAAAAAAATTACATACATTTAATTTGGGTACAGCGTTGCATGACCGCGCAATTGTCATTTAAATTCGCACAGTGCCGAATCGCAAAAAGTGGCCTGGACGTTAGACAGCAAAATCCTCCGGTGGTAAAGTGGTTAAAAAGTGATGTTGATTTTAATATTTCTTATAAAATAAAATATTCATAAAGTAGTTTTAGTATGCCTTGAAAAAACAAAGTGAAAAAAAAAAGAGTAAAAGCATCATTTTTTAAAACCCAAAAAGAAAAAATTTTATTACATTGTAGCTGATCAATCTTTAGATGTGGAGGCTTGATTGAATTCTTTTTTTCATTCAGAAAGGACAAAAAATATTGGTAAATTTTTCCAAAAATGCAATGCCCTTGTTACTTCCTGAAAGCATAAAACAATTTAATCTAAAGCTGGCCATACATTATACAATTTTCTTATTCATTTTCCTTTAGATTTACCTCCAGCTATGCATGGCAATTGCCTGCCTGATTGCATACAAATTGACCTCATATTATACAGTTTTGGTAAATCGAAGAGAAAGTTGTATAATGTATGGCCAGCTTTAAGTTTGTAATTTACTAATTTCACCACCCCCCTTGTAATGAAAATTTACAAAGGTATGCTTAAAGTCCAGCCTGGATGTGAACTGTGCCTTCCTCCATAGATACAGTGGAAGGGTGAGTGTAGTCCAGGGGCAGGAATTATGTTATTCACAGGATCGTCAGATACAAATAAAAGAAAAAAAAATCTGAAAAAGAAAACTAAGGAAGCCACAACATCTAAGGACTGGTAAGCTGCAGTATATTATATTCTGTTTTTGGGTTTGGTTATGCCTTAAAGAGTAACTCCACATTTGTTGAGAAAAAAACATTCCCCCCTGGGTGATCTCTGTACATTGCAAGGATTATAACAACCTTTGTTGCAGATTCCTACCTTTTGTTATTCTAAAGAAACCTCCCTATGTTTTTCTGTGCCTCTGTGGGAAAGAGAGTCTAATGGGAGAGGTTTCATAATTATCTATCAGCTGTGGCAGCTGCAGGGCACTAATGAGGAAAGCTGTTGGGTCTGCATCCCTTTAGACGGGAATCTGACTTGTATCTTAAGCAGACTTTTGGGGAAATTGGTGAGCCAATCACACAAGCAGGAAATGATGTTTCTGGGGTGTGGTCAGTATACATTCTGTGTACAGAACACCTCCAGGTAGCCATATTGCATTTTCAAAAAAATTACAGCGGCCGCAGATGGAAATGGAAAGGTAATTTTTAAAAACATTCAATTACAATATGACTTGTGTCACAATTGTATACGCTATGTTGTTTTTTCTTTATTTGCTATTTTTTTTCCCCACAAAAGTGTAGTTACCCCTTAAATGTAACTGCAGACTGGCCGATAAGGGCCTATACATATAGTTCACATGCAGGAGATTTTTATTTTATAAACAAAACTGGAGTATCCCTTTAACTTTTCACTTAAACAATGTCACTCTGAGAGCAAGGAGTCTATTTTTTAACCACTTCGGAACCGGAAGATTTTCCCCCTTAATGACCAGGCCATTATTTGTGATTCGGGACTGTGTTACTTTAACGGACAATTGCGTGGTCGTGCGACGCTGTACCCAAATAAAATTTATGTCCTTTTTTCCCCCAAATAGAGCTTTTTTTTTGGTGGTATTTGATCACCTGTGTGATTTTTATTATTTGCGCTAAAAAACAAAAGAAGAGAGCCATTTCTGAAAAAAAAAAAAACAACAAGGTTTTTTACTTTCTGCTATATAACATTCCTCAAAAAAAAATATTAAAATCAAATTTTTTCATAATTTTAGGCCAATTTGTATTCTACTATGTATTTTTTGGTTAAAAAAATCCCAATAAGCCTATTTTGATTGGTTTGCGCAAAAGTTATCAAAAAAACTAGGGGAAAGATTTACAGTATATCATTTTTATTTATTTTTACTAGTAATGGTGGCGATCAGCGATTTTTAGTGGGACTGTGACATTGCGGCAGACAGATTGGACCCCTAACTGACATTTTTGACACTTTTGAGGGTACCATTGACATTACTACAGTAATCAGTACTAAAAAATATGCACTGTTACTGTAATAATGACACTGGCAGGGAAGGGGTTAACCCAGGGGCGATCATAGGGTAACACGTGAGCCTAAGGAGTGTTTTCTAACTGTGGGGGGGGGGATGGACCTGTGAAATCAACACAGAGACCTATGATCCTAATCAGGAGGAACACTGGAGCTCTGTGTTGATAGCTGAGAGAACAATGGTCTGCTGTGTTTACAACAGCAGACCGCCGTTCTCTCTTCACAAGGAGTGATCGCGGGTGCTCAGCAGAAATCGCAGCCACCGGCCCTGTGGATCAGCTTCCCCACCAGTGAGTGGGCGCGCCCCCAGGAATGCTCCGGCGAACCGCCATACAGGTATGGCGATTCACAGGAACCTGCCGACCTGCTGCCGTAGATAGGCAGCGGCTGGTTGGCAAGTGGTTAAAAAAATGAAAGCACGTCACCCAGGAAAAATGCATGTACATTCAATCTGTGTGGAAAGGGCAAAATTAGGCCATTTCCTGCACTGGTTGAATATTTTTCATTGATTTTAAATGATAAATACTGTATTTAGCCACTAGATAGCGTTATAATTATAGGAATTTCCTATGATTTTTAAAGCCAGTGGTATTATCCTTTGTAAAAACAGAAAAACATTTGACCAACGCAGGAAATAGCCAAATGACATCCATTTTGTATTTTTTTTTTTTTTGCCATATTTGCACAAATTGAATATACATGCGCTTTCACTAGGCAAACTATTTAAATGTTTCAGAAATACACCCCTGGTGAAGAGAAATCTCTCTAACATAATGTCAGGAATCAGCAGCAGGGGTGGCCAGATCTGCATAGCTACTTCCAGGAAACTGGGACCAGACTATGTACACTTTAAAGCGGAGTTCAAGCCTAAACACACTCACCTGTCCAACGGTCCAGCGATGCGGCCGCCCGAAGCCTCGCTCTTCTCCCTCTCTGCTCTGCGGCGCCGGCATCACTGGTGTGGGCACCCGGCTGTGACAGTTTGCGGATTCACAGCCGGGTACCCACTGCGCATGCGCGAGTTGCGCAACGCGTCTTGATTGGCCGGCAATCTTCTGGGACCTCTGACATGTCCCAGAAGAATGCAGGGAGGGAGGGGGAGAGGAGAACTTCCGCTCAGGGCGCCGCGGCGCTCCGAGCGGAAGTGGGAGCGGGTACCTGCCAAAACTAGGTACCCGCTCCCCTCCTAAAAAAATGACATGCCAAATGTGGCACGTCAGGGGGTTAGAACTACCTAAAGCGGAAGTTCCACTTTTGGGTGGAACTCCGCTCTAAGTAAGATGTATCTACAGTATAAAAAAATCCATCCAAACACCAGCACACAGCAAACTATAATATAATAAAAAAATAATAAAGAAAAAAAACAGTGACAAAATATTAACTAATCAACCTAACAAACATAAAGCCTAACTAACAACAAACTATATACAATATATAAAAAATAGAGAACACAGAAAAGTAGGGAAAACTGGAGGTGAAGGGAACAGGTGGGAATGGGGGGGGAGGGGTTCAAAACTGGGATCAGGAACAAGGGGGGAGGAGCTACAAAGCAGCAGGGTACAGGGCAGTAGCAAGACCAGGATCAATGGCAAATAGGGTTGACACCTTTTGTTCAAGCCAAACCCGAACACTTCAGCCACGCATGGCAAAATTTTATTTTTAAGGGGGAACACTGTGGACTCTGGTATAAAGGGGAACTCTGATGTAAGGGGGTTTCTGCTCACCAAATCTTCCACCCCATCAAAGTTCCCAGCATTCCCACTAAACTAGGGTTCCCAGATCCCCCTTACATCAGAGTCCACAGGGCACCCCACACCTTAGTGTACTCACTTGCTTGAAGGCAGGAGAGAGAAGGGAGGAAGGAGGGAGACTTCAGTCACAGACATTGAATGGTGAGCTCACTCACCTGAGGATGGAGGCATCAACACCTTTCATCCACAATGTATCTGCCAGTTGCTGAGCTTCAAACTTCCAGCCCACACATCCCTTTCCTGAGACACAGAACCCCGGCGATTGGAGTTTGGGTGGGCAGACAGAGTGGTAGGGGGCAGAAGGAGGAGGAGCAGATCAAGCCCTCTCTCCTCTCCTGTCTAAGTATGGGGGTGGGGCCGATGTGTACCCCAATGCACTCGGTGGTTGTGGTACTTGGTTACTTGGGAAGCTACAGTCCATTCTAAATTTTGTGTTCATTTTTTAGATGGTCTGAAACCTGGACACATGATTCAAAACTTGGACTGTCTGGGCGAATCCGGACAGGTGGCAACCCTAATGACAAACAGAATCTGGCAACAGCAAAACACTGGAGCGTGGGGCACTTTAATGGGAGGACCTATATACCCTCCCAGCACCCATCAGGTGGAAACTGGGACCGGGCCAGCCGCTGGTGGACACCGAAACTACAACCTTCCACTCTAGGATCCAGGTGATCCCAGTCCTAACATAGAGCCCGAGATAACAGTAAACTCCTAACAGAGGTTCTAAATCTTTTGCACTCCATCCAAAAATGGTTCGATAAAAGTTTTGTCTTAACTTTAACTTAAAAAAAAAATGTTTATATGTCTCCATAACTGAGGTCATTAGTGGGGACCTTGTGTTTTTGGAACTCAACACAAATCGAATATATTTTCTCGTTTTTTGTTTTTTTTTTAATTTAGATTGACTTGATCATGCAAGAATATTCATTGTAACTAAAAAGAAATAGTGGAGGAAAAAAAGGGTTTCTTTGTCATCTTGGAAAAATCAACACATCACCTGTTCTGTGCAAGCAGTCAGTTCTTTTCAACGTGATTACAAGAAAAAGGGAAAAAAAAGAAAGGAATTCATCATACATTAGCATGAGCAGAAGAATATCCAATTCTTTCTGAGATGAATGTCCTTTAATAGAGCAGCTGCTGCTTTATTCCCAAAGTCCAATGTGCCGGTTGGCTGATGAGTTTTAGAATAAGCTTGCCCTTTGCTTATTTTCATCTGCAAAAGGGATGTTTGACAAGCTGTCTTCCCAGCTTAGATTTTATTTATTTTTGCATTTGCATCTTTTTGCATGTTTTTTTTTTTTTTTTATTAGAAATGGAAAATATGACATTTACTTTACATTGTGCTAAAAGCAGATTGCAACAAATAGGGTTTTTTTTATGCTAATGCACATTTAACAAAAAATGCTCACAGTATGTATATCTCATTTATAGGTAATAATAATAATACAAATAATAATAAAGAAACCATACATAAAAAAAAAAAATTGAGTTGAAAGCAATAGTGTTTGAAAAAGCATTGGGATTTTTTCCCAAACTCCACTTTTGTTGAAAATAAAACAATCCCCTCTGGGTGACCTATGTAATTTGCAAGGGTTTTAACAAACTTTGTTGCAGATTCCTACTTTTTCTGCTATGAAGAAAAAAAGTTTGCTTATGTCAATGTGTAAATCTGAATGGTGATGACTTTTTCTTTATTAATCAGTTTATGCACTTGCAGTGTTCTGATGAGGAAAGTTGCAGGGTCTGCATCCCTTTAGAAGTGATTAACCATTAGAAGCATCTCATCAAAAATGACTTTTTTTTTGCAGAGGATGCCTGAAATCTGACTTGTACCTTAGTGCAGACTTCTGGGAAATCAGTGTCACAATCACACAAGCAGGTAAATACATTTCTGGGGGCATTCTGTACACAATCTGTGTACAGAATGCCTCCAGGTTGTCATATTACATTGAATTTTACAGAATATTATATTACAGCACTGCACATTGAAAAATAAATGTATTTTTGAGTAACATTCAATTACATTATGGTTTGCGTAGCAATTGTATATGCTATGTTATTATTATTTTTTTTAACCACTTTACCACCGGAGGATTTTGCTGTCTTACGTCTGGGCCACTTTTTGCGATTCGGCGCTGTGCGAATTTAACTGACAATTGCGCGGTCGTGCGACGCCATACCCAAACGAAATTTACGTCCTTTTTTTCCCACAAACAGAGCTTTCTTTTGGTGGTATTTGATCACCTGTACAATTTTTACTTTTTGCGCTATAAACAAAAAAAGAGCGTAAATTTTGAAAAAACAACAATATTTTTCACATTTTTTTATATGAAATTCCCCCCCCCCCCAAAAAATGTAAAAATCTAATTTTTTTTTCAATTTTTGCCCAATTTGTTTTCTGCTACCTATGTTTGGTAAAAAAATTCACAATAAGCGTATTTTGATTGGTTTGCGCAAAAGTTATTGCGTTTACTAACTAAGGGAAAGATTTCTGTCATTTTTGGTGTTTTTTTTTAACGAGTAATGGCGGCGATCTGCGATTTTTGTTGCGGGACTGCAACATTGCGACGGACAGATCGGACCCTTGACTGACATTTTTGACACTTTTTGGGTTACCAGTGACATTACTGCAGTAATCAGTGCTATATATATGCACTGTTACTGTAAAAATGACACTGGCAGGGAAGGGGTTAATTTTATTGGAGAGGGAGGGGTTAATGTATGCCTGGTGCTTACTGACGTGTGTGGGGGGAGGTGACTGAGTGACACAAGGACAGATCGAGGGTTCAGCTATGCTGAACCCTGCAATCTGACCCTGCCTGTCACTTAGGAGATCCGCCCGCTTGTGTTTACACAAGCGGGCGGATCTCCACACTAGATCCCCGGCGATCGGGGAAGAGCAGCGGCGATCGCCACTGCTCCTCCCCTGGCCCGACTCCCGCTGTGACTGAATACAGCGGAAGCGAGCCTCCGGCGGCGCGCGCGCGCCGCCGAGGAAGGTGAGTGTCTGATGACGTAGATCTACGTCGTCAGACGATAACGAGCCACTTTGCCGCAGTACTATTACCGCACGCAGATGGCAAGTGGTTAATTTGATATTTTTTCCCCACAAAATTCACCTTTTAAGTGTAATTTCAACTTAAAAACTTTTTTTTTATTTTTTAGTTTCTGATTGCGTGGCTAAAATAAAAAAAATGACATATGTCAGAGCCTGACATTGGCATTAATACAGCAGTCTTTGTTTTTTTAAGTACCGCTTAACATAATTTTTTTACCTAGTGATTCGGTCAATAAGTGTGTTGTTTTTCAA